>NC_080194.1:47137520-47762520 GCF_030028045.1 Hippopotamus amphibius kiboko
TTTAGCTGTATAGCCAAGTGAATCAGCTATATGTGTATGTATATATATCCCCTCTTTTTTGGATTTCCTTTCCATTTAGGTCATCACAAAGCATTGAGTGGAGTGTTCTGTGCTATACAGCAGGTTCTTATTATTTATCTATTTTACACATACTGTATATATGTCAATCCCATTTTCCCAATTCATCCCACCTCCCCCTTCTCTGCTTGGTGTCCATATGTTTGTTCTCTATGGATGGACCTAGAGACTGTCATACAGAGTGAAGTAAGTCAGAAAGAGGAAAACAAATATTGTATATTAATGCATATATGTGGAATCTAGCAAAATGGTACAGATTAACCTGTTTGAAAAGCAGAAATAGAGACACAAACACTTTAGGATTTTGCATAATCTAGTTTTGATTCTCCACAGCAAGATATTTAATAATTTTTCATAATTTAATTTATTTAGACTGATAGGAAATGTGCTTCCTACAACCTTGTTAGAATTTGCCCTTTTTCAGGGATGGTTACATACTTATTGGCTTTGCTGAGAACAAATTTCTCAAACTTGGTGTTTAAGATATCCAATTCTATCCAATTATGTTCTTAAAGATTTATTAGTTATTGAAACTGTACATGCTAAGGTAGAATATTTTCCTAACATTGAAAAAAAAGAATTTTTTTCTGAGTTAGGAATTTACCTCCTTAATTTTTCCCTTCTGATTGTCATACAATAGAATATTTTTTAAACAAATTTTAATGACTCCTGAGATATATCTGCATCTGTTTTATGTTAAAATTATATACTCAAGAACTTAGTATAGATACATTCATTTATTAATTTATATTTTCTCTGCATTCAAATACTTGTTGACTGACTGAATGAAAAAATCAATTACTGACTGACATGATTTTTATATTCATGTTTAAGCCTATTATATTTTACCTTTGATAATTTTAATAACAGGTTTATTAAATATAAAGTAATTCAGAAGACGTTGAATGTTTATGAACAAAATGAATGTGTCCTCGGTGAAAATAGGTATTTATAGAAAACCTTGTACCAATCATCAGGTTACCATGTATATCTTCTTTTTCTTAAAATGTTTACTGAGATTGTATAAGCAAATAATAGTACCATCCAGTCAGCTTCTCTGAACTGAACTGCATCTTGGAATCCTAAGTTTGTTTATTGCTGGATTTCAATTTCCACTTTTAGATAATTAGTTCCTTCAATACTATCCTGGAAACATTTAAACATTTCTCATGTTTAACCACCTCCACACTGCCCCAGTCCTAGTTCAAAACATCATTTCTCAGTCAGAATATTAAAACAGCCTCTGTACTGTTCTCCCTTTCTTTAATTTTATCACTTTTAAATGTACCTGAATTCTATATCTAAGTGACTTTTTAAAACAAGTTTTATTCACTTGCTCAAAATTCTTTATTCACATTCTAATACCTACAAAATGATATCTTACTTCCTGAACATGGTATTTAACATCTTGTATACTTGGTGAGCCTTATTTTTTGTTATTCTCTTTGGTCAATAAATGATTTATTGTTACCTAAACCCACTGTTCAATTTCATGTATCTATTTACATGTTCCTACTATCTAGGATGGTTTTTCTCTTAATATTCATCTGGAAACCTATTACTTATGTTTTAAAATTCATGCAAGTTTATTAAGTCTTCTGGAATGGTGGAATGAGGACAGTGGCAAACCTTCTCTCTCAAAAAGCAACAATAAAAATCCCCAAATTAACAGATTTCCAAAAATAACAATTTCAGAACTCTGGAAATTAACTAAAGGCATACAACAAATTAAAAATATATGCAAGAAAAACTACTCAACCTTGGTAATGACAATGGGATGTGAGGTGCTTTAACTTGTAACTGCACTATTCTGTGGTGGTTCATCTTGTCTGAGTCTCCATGGAGAAGACTTACTCCCAGGAGCACTGTCAAAAACAATAACAATTGGTTGCAAACAATTGGAGAAAATCATCATCTCAGTTAACTAATAATGTGATGTTAGTTGGGGCAAGCAAGGGATCAGCTAAAAACTTAAAAGGGAGATATAAGGAAAGGTTTCAATGCATTCCTAGTGATCTGGAAGGCTATGTGCATTTGCAGGGTTATGCTGAATACATGTCCAGAAAGTAAGGGAGATGGTCACAGTTAATCATACCTAGCAGACCATGAGACATTTTACAAGGAGAAAGTAAAAGTCAAAGCCAACAACTAAACTGTTTGAACTTTGAATATTTGCTGTAATACATACACAGATTCCCTCTGCAAATAGTGGAAGCTTTACTGGCTTATCATGTTTAAAGAAAAAGTTTTACCCAACTACTAGGTGACCACTAAGCTTTACTTAGGAAACTATATTTAAAAAATAATAATAATAAAGAATTTTTAAAAGTAAAAGTAACCAGAGACTTTAGTGTTTGTTTACTGTAGAAAACACATTTTTCGACAGAATTAGTCCAGGCAAGTCACTAACGAACAGTCAAACTAAAACAACAAATGGGGAACATGAGAATCCAGAGTTAATACCATAATGTAAATAAAATGTCTAGACTTTACCTAAAATTATGAGACATACAGGGAATTAGGAAACTGACCTGTAGGGAGAAAGAAAGCAATCAATATAAATTTTTTCTGGCTTTCAGTCAACTATTATAAATATATTCAAAGAACAAAAGGAAAATAATTGTAAATAATTAAAACAATTTATAATACCAAAGACCCACCAAGTAGAGAATATAAACAGAGATATAAATTATGAAAAATGGAAATTATGAGGTTACAAAGAGCAGCAACTAAAAATGAAGAAATCCCTACATGGCTTTGACTGCATATTTGAGCTGGCAGAAGAAGGAATTAGGGAATGTAAAGATAAATCAATAGAGATTATCCAAACTGCAGAACAGAATGAACAATGAATGAAGGAAAAAAAGGAACAGATTCTGAGAAGCCTGTGGGACACCATTACTATACCAATATACACACAATAAGAACATCAAAAAGAGAGGAGAGAAAGGGGTAGAAAAAAAATCAGAAAAGTAATAACCAAAAAATCTTAGATTTGATGAAAAATATTAATATATAAAACTAAGAAGCTCAATGAAATCCAAGAAGGATAAACTAAACAAGCACCACAACTAGACCCACCATAATCAAATTATCAAAAAGAGAAAATTTTGGGTGAAGCAAAAAAAAAAAGAAAATGACTCATCACATATAAGGGAACCACAATGAGACTGGTGGCTGCCTTTTCATCATCCACAATGGGTGCTAGAGAGAATGGGATGATATATTTAAGGTGCTGGGAAAAAAATTTAAAAAACAAAAAAAAACAAAAACAAAAAAAAAAACCTGCTTACCAACCAGAATAAAGATAGTCTCAGATAAACAAAGATTGGGAAGGTTTGTTGCTTGCAGACTTGCCTTACAAGATACACTAAAGGAAGTTCTGCAAGCTGATATGTAGTAGCTCAAATAAACACAAGCAAATAAAGTACTGATGAAGATAATTACACAGATAAACACAAAAGACAGTATGTAATTACATATTTTACTCTTAATTGATTCAAAAGGAAGCTACATAAAACACTATAACATTGTATTGTTGGGCTTAAAACATAAAACTGTCATTTGTGTCATAATGATACCATAGAAGAGGGTTAGAGAAGTGAGGAAAGTTTCTATATACTATTTAAAGTAAGTTAGCATTAAGCAGAAATAGATTTTTTAAAATTACAATGCATTTTTCAATTGCAAGAACAACCCAAGAGATGCTAAGAAAATAACTGAAAATAACTCAAAAAAGTAATGGGAAAAAAAAGCAATTAAAACAACTCACTAGAAAATATCTATGTAATGCAAAAAAAAAGGCAGTGGAGGAAGAACAGAGGAACAAAAATGAGATGAAACATAGAAAATTGATAGAGAAATGACATGTAAATTCAATAACCTCATTAATCATATTAAATATAAAATGATTAAATACTGCAATCAAAATGTAGAGCTTAACAGACTGGAAAAAATCAGATTATATATATATATATATACACACAAACACACATACACATTGTGTACGTATGTATGTATGTACAGTGTTGAAGAAACAGAGTTAAAGAAAAAAGTAGATTAAAATTAAAGGAATGAAAAAACATGCCATGCAAACAATAGACATAAAAGAGCTTGAGCGGCTACAGTAATATCAGACAAAATAGATTTTAAAATTAAAAAAAAGTGTTACTAGGAATGGACACATTTTATAATGGTAAATGGGTCAGTTCATCATGGAGATAGAATAATTGTAAACATACAATAAACTGAACATAAAAAAAATTGGCAGAATTGAAAGAAGAAATAGGCAATTGTAAACAGTACAAACAGTCTGCAAACAGTAGATACAGACCTCAGTACTCCACTCTCAGTAGAAAAACCAGTAGAAAATATGCAAGAATATGGAGGACTTGAACAATACTGTTAAACAACTTGATCTAATTTACATCTATAGAATATTTTTTACTCACCAACAGCAGAACTTACTCTTCTCAACTGTATATGGAACATTTTTTCTGACTATATCATGTTAGGCCATAAAACAAGTGTTAATAAATTTTGAAGGATTAAAATTATAAAAAGCATGTTCTTTGACCAAAGTGGAATTAATTAAATTAGAATCCAGTCACATAATTTAATTAGAAATGGATAACACGGATATTTGGAAATTAAACAATACTTGTGATATTTGTGATGTAAGGTAATTGTGAAACAAATCAATATGTATATAAAAAAGATCTTGCCCCATTAATTCACTTATTTATTAATTTATTCCACAAATATCATTGATTCTCCATTACTTGTCAGATGCTGTGTTTAGCATTGGGAATATAATATAGATAGATACAAAATAGATAATTACCTAGTGTAACAAATATTACAGTTTAAATTCTCACAAATTGTATAACAGCATGTTACCTTTGGAAAGAACACAAAGTATGTAGTGGTAGGAAAGGAGTGAGTACGTGTAAATTAAAGCTTCTTAGAGGAAACTGAGGTCTGAAGAATGAGAAGAGACTGGAATAATTGGAGAAATGTCAAGAAAACTATTCCATGTATAGGGAATAAGATACATGATGAATTTCTCACAGAAACAGAACAACACATCCAAGGAACTGAATAAATAATACTCATTTATCTGTGGTGATGGGAATAGTTAGGGAAAAGAGGCTACAAATAACAGATTCTTGAGAGTTTTACAAGACATGTTAAGGAGTTTGTATTTTATTGTGATGGCAGAGGAAAAATTTGGTAATATTATGCAGAAAAATAATATATTTTCATGCTAAAAGATTACCATGCTTGATAAATATAGGTGATCTAATTATCACAATAATTACCTATTTATGCATTCCATTAGTTAACTGGTAGAATCAATTTATGCACTAATCAGCTTGTCCCTTTGTCCTCTCTCTTTTTCATTTGCTTGCTTAACATGTCTCAAATTTAATAACCTATGGCATTTCAGCATATTCAAAGAAAATCTCCTCTGATTATACGTACATACTAACTGTGACAGTACTATACAATGAATAGTTATTTGTACTCTAAAAGTATGCATTAAATCCTTTGAAAAATCTACCTCAAATAAATTGAGATTGTGTGAATTCTTAATTTTCAAAAAAAGTTTAATTAAATTTGTCTAACAGCCACAGTTAATTTAATATTGATTCAGTACAAAAGTTATCAGTATGTTGTATGATCTCAAGGTCAAAACACTACTTTACTCAAGGTAGAGAAATTATATAGTAATAGCTACAAGTAGTGGTTTGTAATTTTATAAATTCCAACAGCCATGGTGTATAATGCTGGTGTTCATAGACTCAGGTAATCTGTAGAGCTTGCCATATTTCTTCCAATGTCCTCTGTCAGGTACACATTATATTGGTCATGAAGCTTGAACCTAGGGAGCAGTGATTTGCTTTGGCTTTGTGATTTTCCCTAATGTGTTTGTAAATAATCGCTAAGCCTCATTTTACTTTATTGCTGACCATTCAATCCTTCATAGACTGGTATAGGTTGTCTACCACATGCTCTTCTGCTTTGTGAGGTAGGCAGGATTTGGAAAATAAAGAAAGGTCCAGAATCTGAAATTTTCTCTCCTTTCATTGTTTTCTATTGTGTTTAGACTACAAAATATAGTAGGACTTCCAACAGGGTAGGAGAATACATCACATCCTTTGTGGCTAACTAGTTCACCCAGATTTTAAGTTTCTGAAGTTACCACCATGCCTTTGCAATATTCAGTTTATATTCTCATACATTTCCTGTCTCTAGTTTCACAATTGTGGGAGAAAGCAGAGATTACTGTAGCCTTTTAATAGATTAAGTAAAGGAGTCTTAGATTAAATGATATTGCTAGATAGTCTGGGAACAATAACAGAATTTAAAAGCATTTGACTTTAAAGGGAGACACTTGGACTTGAATCATAACTTTATTTTTTATAGGCTGTATGGTCTGAGGTTAGCAAATTACTTAACATCTGAGAAGCCTTCATTATTTCAACCAAGAAATGAAGATGATTTACTTTACGAGTGGGGATTAAAGACGATAAAACATGTGCTCAATTCATGTTAATTATTATCATCATCAAACTCAGGTCTTCAGACACTTATGCATACTGATGTCTCTCAGTTCTCACAGACCTGCTTCTCAAAGAGTTTGCAGTTAGACTCCGGAGGAAAAAAGAAAATAGAATAATTCTCATTTTCTTTGTCTTCCTTTTCCAGATTAATAATTTACTCCTTGTAAATTTCTTAGAAATTAAACAAAATATGGCATAAGATTTCCATAATATGAATGCATTATTTAATTGTTGGTGCTAATTAAATTTAGGATATTTTAAAGAAACATAGATCCATTAATGTGGGCTTTGTTAACATTTTGCTTTAAATATGTCATCCATGCCAGTCATCGAGAGAAAAGTTGGTTTTTCAATTACTGCCATTATAACCTATTAGATACCTTTGGCTTAAAATAAAACTTAGGAAGAACCAAATCTCTTCTGAGAGCTCTGAAATATTGCCAAAGTATGATATATGTGTTACTGTTTATTAATATCGATTGACAAACTAAGGGTAAGGGAGTATTTCTAAATGAGTAGGGGAAAACCTGTAATGACAAAAATCCCCTGTTTACATGCAATATTCAAAACACTATCCAAGGGTGCCTCAATAATTAATAATTAAGCAAAATGAGCTATTTTCATTACTATCAAGTGAAAAATTTATCATACAATGTCCAACTTTATTTCTCATGTATAATGATGAAACTACACAACTGCACTCTTTATTAAGTTATATTGTTTTAACATTAGTGATTATTGTAACCATAGTCAGACTCAATGTCAAACTGGACAAGGAGACAATAGAGCTTCTGAAGATTACACGTATCATGGTATTTATTTCCTCTGAGTACTTACAAATAAAATTCATCATTATTTGTTTTGTATTATCATATATAACATGCAACTATAAATTAATGAGACTGAGTTCCTTTTAGAGTCACTGTTTTAATTCCCAGTAACCATATATTGTTGACCAAATAAACTGTAGAAGAATGTTTACAGAAATTAAAAAAACAATACTAATCATTTTCTTTGCACACATATGTATGTTTGTAAAGAGAGAAAAATATAGAGGTCCACATAACTAACTTGATAGTAGAATTTACTTCTAGACAGTTAAGTAGAGGGAAAGAAGAACTGGACTGGAAAAGTAGTGTTCAGGGGAGATTTAAATGCACATCTTTTAAATTGGAAAAGGTAAATGCATTCATGTGTTATTTCTATAATCGTCATTACTTTTTTAAATTAATTTTGTTATGACAGTGATAGACCATGTGCAGCTAAGGTGTCAATTTGTTTTTATTTTAATATTTATTGCTACCTATTCTCCTTTTGCTTAATATCTGTATTCCCATTTAGAAAATGTATAAACTTTATGAGAAGGAAACTTTGTTTTATTTACCTAGAAGGGTGTACAGCACAAACTGTTTAATGGATCAATAAACATTATAATGTTCCTGTTTAAGGTTTTACTCATGACTTTAGTGAGAAGGAACTCTTTGCAATTGTCAAATTGTTTTCTCCACTGTCAAATTTCTTAACACTTAAACTTAGACCATCTCCATCTTACTCAGATGCTGTACCAATTCAAGTACATGTATGAAAAATAACAATAAAAAAAGTTTAATGTTTGTCACATTAAGCATTTGCTGAATTTTCACAGAAATGGAAGTTATGATATTTGGAAATATGATCTCAAAATATTTTTATATTTATCAGTAAGCAATTAGCATCTCTCAAAATGGATGCTTTCACTGCTCATTTATGAGAATTTTAGCAATGTTTAGAAATGGCATTTGAAATTTTAGATCTATTATGCTATTTTCTGTTTTACCAGTTTGAAGATATCACAATATCTGTGACTGTAAAATGAACAAAATTATCAAGAAATTGAAATTTTCTCTCAATATTTTTCTATCTTGACATTTCTTTCTTGCCTTGAAATTTGGGCTGCCACTGTGCATATATATTGTATTTTTTTTCATCTGAGTAAAAATGGTTTGTGGTTATATCCTGAGAATAACAACTAGCTTGTTCATACTTTTAGAAACTCTACTCTTATTCTATTTATTTTGTAGAGAAAATATAATATCTCATTAGCAAGATATCACTGAGAGCCTATATCGGAAAATAAGTCCTGAGTTTAGTTTTAAACTGTGACATATCCATTATGATATAGTTGGAATACCGAAAAACCAACAAATTGTAATTCAGTTGTGTAAGTTTTTATGAGTACTGGCAAGGACTTAAATCATTGGAATGCATCACAAACTACAGTAGCACCTACATAAATAAGGCTAAGTTTTTTGTTGCTGTTGATTCATTATTTTGCTATTGAGCTATTTGGGATATTGTTTCCACATGATCAGGTCTTTTGGTATAGGTATACCCTAAAAGTGACAGAAAAATCTTGTCTTCTGTAACTTTCAGGAGGCCCAGAAGCTTCTTAATCATAAATTACCTAAAATACACAGAAAATACCAGCTGCAATAGCTGTTTTTAAACATACCATTAATTTTAATTTTCCTAAACAATCCTCATAA
Source organism: Hippopotamus amphibius kiboko (assembly GCF_030028045.1). Lineage (NCBI taxonomy): Eukaryota > Metazoa > Chordata > Mammalia > Artiodactyla > Hippopotamidae > Hippopotamus > Hippopotamus amphibius. The sequence goes on from NC_080194.1 coordinate 47,146,690, forward strand.
GAACTTAATATATGCCCAATAAGGAATTCTATGAACTGCTGTGCCAAGTAAAAATAGAAAATATGTAGAACAGATTTAATTATAAAGAGGACTATTTGATTCCTTTGGATACCTTAGGAACAATGGTCTTAAGCAAAACACTGTGGGTAATTGTTATAGATGCCAAAATTTGTTCTTCATTTAAAAATTTAGGCAACTCTTTGGAGATTTTGTTAAAACTATTTCTGTCATATGAAAATTATAAATTTATTTTATGGTAAGAAACAGTTCATTACTTATTTATTGAAAAATTGTAGACAACTTTCCTCCCTGACTCAAGGACATCGTATAGCTGGGAGCACTGGCAATGAGACTTGCTAAAATAAGGAACCCTAGCCTAGAAGTGCTATCCTTTCCTGATGGGCCTGTAGGAAGCTCTCTTTCTCCACCTGAGTTACCAGGCAGCAGATGAGGGGATGGGGGAAACCAAAAGGGAGGATTCTAAAACAAAAAGCATTCAATTAGAAAGCCCTTTGTTCCTGTGAGCCTGAAGTTACCCTCCTCTGCCTAGACACTAGCAACCTGCAACATCACCAGTACTTGCCTAGGAATCATTTATGTTCATGAGGTTGGAGACTCCATTTCACCATCAAGAGGCACCAGCTTTCCCAGACTGGGCAAACTCTCTTTACTCCTCAAGCAGCACCAGGAGGAATAGTGGGAACACCAGTGACATGATATAAACTAAGACCAACACAGTAGCACAAAGGCTTTAAAAAATACCTCACAAAAGAATGTCAAGACCTCTTTGTTACAGGTAAACAGGATAACTGTCTGCTAAAATAACAGCAACAAAAAAATTAAATAGGACTCCAAGTTTCCTAACATAATAGCTAAAATGTCCAAAATAATAATAAAAAAAAAAATGACTCATTATAGCAAGAACCAGGAAAACAATTTAGATGAGAAGAGACAATTAAGTGACACAAACATTGGGATGTTGGAACTATGTGCAAAGGATTATAAAGTTATCATGAAAATAATCCAAATATCTAAGACATTAAATAAATTAAAAAGTAGAAAACTTCAACAAATAATTAGAAGCTATGGTAAAGAACCAATTGAGAATCATAAAACTGAAAAATATAATAACATAAATTAATAAACTCAAGAGTTAAGTGACAGAGAAAGTAATAAGTGAACTGAACCAGTCCCCTAGAGATCTAATAACAAAAGATCCAACATTTATATCATTGGATCCTAAAAGCACAGGATAAAAGAGTGGGACTGAAAGAGTTCAACCTTTATTTTAAAAAATAAAGTTTGAAAAATTTTCACATTTGGCAAAAGACATAAACCTACAAATTGGAGAAGCTGAGAAAATGCAAATATGATAAACATCCCCCCCAAATCCACCCCAAGATACATTATAATTAAACTTCAGAAACCTAAATCCAATGAAAAAGCCTTGAAAGTAGTCAGAGATAAATGACACATTACTTCTACGGGAACACCAATTCAAATGAGAGCATAGTTCTTATCTAAAACCATGGAAACCAGGATGATGTGGCACAATATTTTCCAAGTGCTGAAAAAAACTGCCCGTCATTACTTTTATGTGAAATGAATGGAATGAAGGGGAAATAGACATATATATCAATACTTTCTTTGATTACAAATGGTCTAAATATACTACATAAAACTATATTCTTATAGGAAACTTGATTCAAATTCAATTACATAGATAGGTTGAGAGCAAAGAGATAGAAAAATACACCATGCAAATATTAATTTAAAAAATAAATGGTGGTTATATTAATATTTAATAAAATAGACTTCTGAGGAAAGAAAATTACTAGAAAAAAAGGGAAATTGCATAATGATAAAATAATTAATCAAGCCAGAAATGTAACAATTCTAAATTTATATAAACCAAGCAAAAAGGTCTCAAAGTACATGAAACAAAAACAAATTGATCCCAAAGGAGAAAGAGACAAATCTGCAATTATAGTTAGAAATTTCAGCATCTTTTATTCAGAACTGAAAGAGCTGGAAGAAGTGGAAAATCAGCAAGAATATAGATGATCTGAACAATACAATTTAATGGGATATATCTGACATAATAAACACTCCACCCAATATCAGCAATAAACATTTTTTAAATGCCCATGATCATTCATTAAGTTAGAATATATCCTTAGCCACAGAAGCAAGTTTGAAATATTTAAAGGAATCAACATAGCTCAAAGCATATTCCCTAACCATAATGGAATAAAACTAGGATTTAATAACATAAGAACAGAAAGAATATCTCTGTACATGTAGAAATTAAACATTACATTTCTGAATCCAAGAGGATGACTGAGGAAACTAAAGAATAGAACTAAATGAAAGAGAAAAACAATATATCAAAATATGATGTGGGTTTCAGCTAAAGCAGCACTGAGAGGGAAATAACTAGCACTAAAAGCTTAAATTAGGATAAAAGAAGAGATCTCAAACCAATAGTCTATTGTTCTAAGTCAAATAAATATTAAAGAGCAAAGAAAACCCATAACAATCAGAAAGAAGGGGAAAATAAAAGGCAGAAGTCAATAAAATTAAAAACAGGAAAACTACAGATAAAATCAGTGAAATAAAAAACTAGTCCTTAATACAAAATCAAGAAAGTTGATAGAGGGGAGATATCAAGATGGTGGAAAAGAAGGAAGTGGTGCTCCCCTCCTCCCACAAATACATCAAAAACACATCAACATGTGGAACAATTCTCACACAATGCTTACTGAACACTTGCAGAAGATTTCATACAACCACAGCTGCAAGAAAGGTCACCATGTTAACTGGATAGGGCAAAAGAAAAGAAAAGGAATCAGGATAGGACCTGCACCCCTAGGAGGGAGCTGTGAAGAAGGAACGGTTCCCTCACCTTGGGAAACCCCTTCACTGGTGGGAATATCAACTGAGACAGAAAGGCAGCTTCAGAGGCTCAAAGGAGAGTGCAGAATCTGGCTTGTAGAAGACAGAACAGACAGATACTAGCACAGGCAGTCCTGGACACTCGGCTGCACTCCACAGCCTGAGATACGCATGTGCTTGTGCACACAGGGGCTGGTTGCTGAAACTGAGGCTTCAACAGACAGACCTGGGGAGAGGAAAAGGGTTGGCTGCATGGAGACAGCCTGAAGGAGCTGAAGTGTGGCCTGGGTTGCAGCTTGTAGTGTGTGAAAGATGGAGCCCAAGACGTCCACAGAAACCCCATCCCTAACACACAGATTAAAGGAGGGACAGGGACCAGCCATAGCAGCCTCACTCTTGGCATGCCTTTGCCAGCTTTGGGAGCATACAAGCACAGGAGGTTGACCACATGCTGAAGGAGGCAAGTCTGCAATCTGAGTTGATCCCCAGGGGACATGTGACTTTGAAATCTGGGCTAAAATCATAGCCATGTCCAGCAGTTTTGTGACTTTGGTTGATTTATGCCACATTTGTAAGTTTAATGTCTGCAGGACATCCCAGTGGATTACTGGTGCTTCCCTGGTTGGGATGGGTACTGATTTAGCAGCTGCAGGCTTTTTGCGTACTTGCACAAACAGGAAAAGCCAGAGACTGTACTTATGGCTTTGTGAGCGCAACACCTGAGGGATAGCTGGGGTGATTATCTGCATTCCCACAGCTGAGGTAGAGCTGAGAACAGTGCCAACAACAGTATACTATGTGAGCATGCACAACAGGTGACAGATGATACCACAGAGTGTGGTTTCTGGTGAACACCTCCTGTGGAGGAATACTCAATGGCTCTTCTCCCAGCAGCAGTACTCCAGTCCTACTTATTCCACACCACAGCTCAGAAATAGATCTGGGGGCTTCTACTTCAACAACTGGGGAGCAGACCCTGCTCCCAACAGGTGTGTGACAGCCACAAAGCAAAGAGGAGTGTCTCTTCAACATCCAGTGTAGGCTCTGCTCACAGCAACACCAGTCACACCACTCATGAAGGGGATAATGTCCAGCACACACTGAGAAAAGACACAACAGTCATCCATAATGAAAACAGCCCTCACACCAAAATTGTTTGATTAAGGCTACACAGGGATGTTTCCACATAAAAAGAGCCCTTCAAGACAACAATAAATAACGCTTTCTCTTAAATTCATAAAGTCAGAGAAATAGAAATAAAATGAAGAAGAGGAACAACTGCTAATTAAAAGAACAATAGAAATCTCCTGAATGAAAAAACAGTGAGGACTTCGAAAAAGAAGGCAGAGGAGTAGGATGTGGAGATCACCTTCCTCCCAACAAATACAACAAAAATACATCTACTTTAGGAGTGGCTCCTGCAGAACTCCTTCTGAATGCTGGCAGGGGACCTCAGACCTCCAAAGGGGCAAAAGAATTCCCACATAATTGGGTAGCACAAAGGAAGGATGGGAAAAAAATAGACAAAGGAATCCTGAGGAGACCGGCCCATCTGGGAAGGAGCTGTGAGTGGGGGAAGGCTACCAAACACTGGGGAGCTGCCTCACTGGTGGGGAAGGACAGAAGGAGCCTCAGAGGCCCCAGAAGAGAGAGCAAAAGCACTTGTGAAGAGAGCTGAATGGAGAGATCCCTGCATGGACGATTCAGGCAGCACTCCCCAGCCAGAGAAGCTAGTCTGCTCACCCATGGCAGTGGTGGGGGCTGAGTGCCAAGGCTTGGGCTTCAGAGAACAGACACCAGGGAGAGAGCAGGGGTTGGCTGCATGTAAACAGCCTGGGGGGCAGGTGCACCAGCTAGCTAGGAGGGAGTTTGGGGAAAATCCTGGGCCAGACAAAGAGGCAGGGGACCTTTGCCTTGGAGTGCTTGGGAGGACCTTCCCTTTCTGTGAACTCACAAGCTGTGGAGCTGCACAACCCACGGCTGCTGGATCAAAAAGCCTGCACACTGCCCCATGCCCCTGCCCCACTGTGTGCTGCCAAGCCCCACCTCCCTCACCACCCCGAGCATCACCAAGGGTCCTATGTGTAAGGCAAGACATTGGCCACACCCTCCCAGCTGTAGGTGAAGCCCACCAACACCAGGGTTCCCACATTCAGGACCAACTTCCCTGGGGGAACGCATGGCACACCTCAGGCTCATGCTGACCTCTGCTGCTACAAGCACTCCTGAAAATTTCAATTAGACTCTGATATCCTTCCCTCCCCCCAACCTGAAGTTGCAAGTGAGGCCCAATCACACTCTTTTACCCCCTCTTGCCTGGGTGGGGAAATGACTCCTGAAAGCAACCCACACACAAAGAAAGGACCAAAACAAAAACTGATCCCTGAGGACTGCAGGACCAAAGAAGAGAAAGGGAAAGAAACAGTCACAGGAGGAGCAGATTTAATATCCACAATAGGCTTGATAGACCCTGCATCTGTGGATCACCTGAATAGATGAGTGTTTCTACAATAGAGACTGTAGACATAGGGGACCACTGGGGACTGTGTGGGGACAAATACACACAGAACTAATACCAGATCACAGTCTGAACTCTCCACAGTCCTCTCTACAGCAGGTGGAGAGCCCTACCTAGAAGGATTGAAGGACTTTTTGGTATGTCTGTCTTATTTCTAGTCTTAGGTATTTGTTAGTTTAATCTTTACTTTATATATTTGTATGTGGACTTGCTTGTAATTGGTATGAGTACTCCTTTCTTTTCTTTGCTCTCTCCTTTTCTCTTCTCCTTGGTTTCTTTTCCTCTTCTCTTTTTGCAAGTGCAAGTGTGCACAACTCTTTGTGTGATTTTGACTAATTAAAGTTCCTTTTACCAGCAGTCTTGGGGATCTGTATGTCCTTTTCCCTTCTTCTGCTTTTTTTCTTTTTCCTTTTATTTATTTGCTCTCCTTCTACCTCCTTTTTCTCCATGCTATGCAGCTTCCAGGTTCTTGGTGCCCCTGCTGGGAGTCAAAACTGGATCTCTGAGACAGCAGAATGGAGTCCAGGACATTGGACCACCAGAGAACTCCTGACTCCATGGAGAGTCCTCATTCTCAACACCAAGCTCCAAATCCAACCAAAGGTCAGCAAGCTCCAGTGCTTGATATGTCAAGCCAAACAGAACAGAGACAAGAGGAATTATTACTAGGCAGCATAGGGAAAGGAGACAGCAAATACTATAAATTAGCCAAAATGAAGAAACACCATGTAGGCAAAGGAGAAAGATAAAAACCAACAAGACCAAATAAATGAAGATGACATTGGCAAATTGTCTGAAAAATAATCCAGAGAAATGATAGCAAAGATGATCCAAAACCTTGAAAACAAAGTAGAGAAAATACAAGAAACATTTAATAAGGACCTAGAAGAATTAAAGAGCAAACAAACAGTAATGAACAATACAATAAGTGAAATGAAAAATACTCTAGATGGTATAAACAGCAGATTAACTGAGGCAGAAGAATGAGTGAGTTGGAAGATAGAATGGGGGAAATAACTGCCAAGGAGCAGGAAAAAGAAAAAAAAGAATAAAAGAAATGGAAGACATCTTGACTTAATTGATATTTATAGGACATTCTATCCAAAAACTACAGAATATTCTTTCTTCTCAAGTGCACAGAGAACATTCTCCAGGATAGATCACATATTGGGTCACAAATCAAGCTTCAGTAAATTCAAGAAAATTGAAATCATATCAAGCAACTTCTCTGACAACAACTCCATGAGACTAGATATCAATTACAGGAAAATAACTGTAAAGCATACAAACACATGGTGTCTAAACAATATGCTATTAAACAACCAAGATGTCACTGCAGAAATCAAAGAGGAAATCAAAAAATACCTAGAAACAAATGACAATGAAAACACGATGACCTAAAAGCAGTTCTAAGAGGGAAGTTTATAGCAATAAAATCCTATCTCAAGAAACAAGAAAAATTTTGTATAAACAACCTAACCTTACACCTAAAACAATTAGAAAAAGAACAAAAAAACCCCGAAGTGAACAGAAGGAAAGAAATCATAAAGATCAGATCAGAAATAAATGAAGAAGAAATGAAGGAAACAGCAGCAAAGATCAATAAAACTAAAAGCTGGTTCTTTGAGAAGATAAACAAAATTGACAAACCATTAGCCAGACTCATCAGGAAAAAAAGGGAGAGGACACAAATCCACAGAATTAGAAACGAAAAAGGAGAAGTAACACCCAACACCACAGAAATACGAAAGATCATGAGAGACTACTACAACAACTATATGCCAATAAATTGGATAACCTGGAAGAAATGGATAGATTCTTAGACAAGTGCAATCTTCCAAGACTGAACCAGGAAGAGATAGAAAATATGAACAGACCAATCATGAGCACTGAAATTGAGACTGTTATTAAAAATCTCCCAAAATAAAAAGCCCAGGGCCAGATGGATTCACAGGCAAATTCTATCAAACATTTAGAGAAGAGCTAACACCTATCCTTCTCAAACTCTTCCAAAATATAGCAGGAGGAACACTCCCAAACTCATTCTACAAAGCCACCATCAGCCTGATACCCAAACCAGGCAAAGATGTCACAATAAGAGAAAATTACAGGCCAGTGTCACTGACGAATATAGATGCAAAAATCCTCAACAAAATACTAGCAAACAGAATCCAACAGCACATTAAAAACATCATACACCATGGTCAAGTGGGGTTTATCCCTGGTAAACAAGGATTCTTCAATATATGCAAATCAATAAATGTGATACATTGAAGGATAAAAACCATATGATCATCTCAATAGATGCTAAAAAAGTTTTTGACAAAATTCAACATCCATTTATGATAAAAACTCTCCAGAGACTGGGCATAGAAGGAAGTTACCTCAACATAATAAAAGCCATACATGACAAACCAACAGCCAACATTATTCTAAATGCTGAAAAACTGAAAGCATTCCCTCTAAGATCAAGAACAAGACAAGGGTGCCCCCTCTCACCACTATTATTCAACATAGTTTTAGAAGTGTTAGCCACAGCCATCAGAGAAGAAAAACAATAAAAGTAATCCAAATTGGAAAAGAAGTAAAATTATCACTCTTTGCAGATGACATGATATTATACATAGAAAATCCTAAAGAAGCTTCCAGAAAACTGCTAGCACTAAGCATCAAATTTAGTAAAGTAGCAAGATACAAAATTAATGCACAGACATCTCTAGCATCCCTATACACTAACAAAGAAAGATCAGAAAGGGAAATTAAGGAAAAATTACCATTTACCATTGCAACAAAAAAATAAAATACCTAGGAATAAACCTGCCTAAAGAGGCAAAAGACCTGTATGCATAAAACTATAAGACACTGATGAAAGAAATCAAAGATGATACAAACAGATGGAAGGACATACCATGTTCTTGGATTGGAAAATCAAGATAGTGAAAATGACTATACTACCCAAAGCAATTTACAGATTCAATGCAATCCCTATCAAATTACCCCATGACATTGTTCACAGAACTAGAACATATAATTCTAAAATTTACATGGAACAATAAAAGACCCAGTATTGCCAAAGCAATCCCAAGGAAAAAGAACAAAGCAAAAGGCATAACCCTTCCAGACTTCAGACAAAATTACAAAGCAATAGTCATTAAAACAGCATTGTATTGGCATAGAAACAGAGAGATCAATGGTACAGAAGTCAGAGCCCACAAATAAACTACAACCTACACTCAATTAATCTTTAACAAAGGAGGCAAGGATATACAGTGGAGAAAATACAGTCTCTTCAGCAAGTAGTGTTGGGAAAGATGGACAGCCCCATATAAATCAATGACGTTAGAACTTCCTCACACAATACACAAAAATAGACTGAAAATGGCTTAAAGACACAAAAATAAACTCAAAAAGGCTTAAAGACATAAATATAAGTCACAGCCCCATAAAACTTCTAGGACAGAGCATAGGCAAAGCATCCTCCAAAATAAATTTTAACGTTTTCTTAGGTCAGTCTCCCGAGTCAGTGGAAATAAAAGCAAAAATAAACAAATGGTAAGCAATGAAACATAAGCTTTTGCACAGCAAAAGAAACCATTGAACAAAACTAAAAAACCTACAGGCAGGGCAAAAATATTTGCAAATGTTGTTACCAGCAAGGGCTGGATTTCCAAAATATACAAGCAGCTCATACAATTCAATAACAAAACAACAAACAACCCAATTGAAAAAAAAAAGGGCAGAGGACTTAAATAGACATTTCTCCAAAGAAGACTACAGATGGCCAATAAACACTTGTAAAGATGCTTAACATCATTAGTTATTAGTGAAAGAAATCAGATTTACAGGGAGGTGTTACCTCACACTGATCAGAATGGCGATCATTAAAAAATCTAAAAATAGTAAATGCTAGAAATGATATGGAGAAAAGGGAACCCTCCCACACTGTTGATGGGAATATAAATTGGTGCAGCCACTATGGAAAACAGTATGGAGGTTCCTTAAAAAACTAAAAATAGAACTATCATATGATCCAGTAGTCCCACTACTGGGCATATATCCAGAAACAATGATACATGCACCTCAATGTTCATAGCAGCACTATTTATATTAGCCAAGACCCGGAAGTAACCTAAATGTCCACTGACAGATGAATGGATAACGAAAATGTGTTACATATACACACTGGAATAATAGCCATAAAAAAGAATGAAAGGTTATTTGTGGCAATGTGGATGGACCTAGCGATTATCATACTAGGTGAAATAGATGAGAGAGAAAAAGACAAATATCATATGATATCACTTACATGTGGAATCTAAAATATGATACAAATGAACTCATTTACAAAACAGAAACAGACTCACATACATAGAAAGCAAACTTACAGTTACCAAAGAGGAAAGAGGGGGGATAAGTTAGGAATTTGCAATTAGGAAATATAAACTACTATATATAAAATAGATAAATAACAATGTCCTAATGCATAGCACAGGGAACTATATTCAATATCTTATAATAAACTATAATGAAAAAGAAAACAAAAGAAAACCTGTGGCAGGATTACAAAAATTAAAAGAAATGACATAAAATATTAACCACCAGATTGACACAGGGTTATCACTACAAATTGAATAGAATAATAAGAAAATAATTATGAAAACTTTATACTTATGAATCAACAACCCACAATAAATGTACTAAATCCTTAAAAACCACAAAGACCCCAAACTTAACCAAGATAAAGTACATAACCTAAATAATTCTATAAACATGAAGGACATTGATTTTTTAAATTTTATATTGGAGTATATCTGATTAACAATATTGTGGTAGTTTCAGGTGCATAGCAATGTGACTCAGCCATACATATATATGTATCCTTTCTCCCCTCAAGTCCCCTCCCATCCAGGCTGACAGATAACACTGAGCAGAGCTCCCTGTACCATACAGTAGGTCCTTGCTGGTTATCCTTTTTAAATATAGCAGTGTGTACATGTCAATCCCAAACTCACTAACTATCCTTCCCTCCACCCTTACCCCATGGTAACCATAAGTTTGTTCTCTAGGTTTGTGAGTCCATTTCTGTCTTATAAATATGTTCATTTGTATAATTATTTGTTATATTCCACATATAAGTGATATCATACACTATTTCTCTTTCTATGTCTGACCTCCTTCACATAGTATGAGGTCCATCCAGGTTGCTGTAAGTGGCATTATTTCATTCTTTTTTTATGGTTGAGGAATATTCCATTGTATATATGTACCATGTCTTCTTTATCCATTCCTCTGTCGATGAACACTTAAGTTGCATCCATGTCTTGGCTATGGTAAACAGTGCTGCAATGAACATAGGGACCACGTTTTTCTCTGGATATATGCCCAGTAGTGGGATTACAAGGTCATATGGTAGCTCTATTTTTAGTTTTTAAAGGAACCTCCATATTGTTCTCCATAGTGGCTGTACTAATTTACATTCCCACCAACAGTGTAGGAGGGTGCCCTTCTCTCCACACCCTCTCCAGCATTTATTGTTTGTGGATTTTTTTATGATAGCCATTTTGACTGGTCTCAGGTGATATCTCACTGTAGTTTTGATTTGCATTTATCTAATATTAGTGATGCTGAACATCTTTTTATGTGTCTCTTGGCCATTCATAAGTCTTCCTTGGAAAAATGTCTATTTAGGTCTTCTGTCCATTTTTTGATTGGGTTGTTGGCTTTGATGATATTAAGCCACATGAGCTGTTTGTAAATTTTGGAGACTAATCCCTTGTCTGTCTCACCATTTGCAAACATGTTCTCCCAATCTATGGGGTGTCTTTTTATTTTGTTTATGGTTTCCATCACTATGCAAAAGTTTTTGAGTTTAATTGGATCCCCTTTGTTTATTTTTGTTTTTATTTCCACTACTCTGGCAGATGAGTCAGAAAAGATATTGCTGCAATTTATATCCAGTTTTCCCAGAACCATTTGTTGAAGAAATGGTCTTTCCACTATTGAATAGTTCTACCTCCTTTGTTGTAGATTAATTGACCATAGGTGTGTGTTTTTATTTCTGGGCTCTCTATCTTGTTCCATTGATCTATAGTTCTATTTTTGGGCCAGTACCATAATGTTTTGATGACTATAGCTTTGTAGTACACTCTGAAGTCAGGGAGCTAACTCCATTTTTCCTCTAGCTCCATTTTTCTTTCTCAAGATTCCTTTGGCTATTCATGGTCTTTTGTGTCTCCATACAAATTTTAAGATTTTTTGCTCTAGTTCTGTGGAAAATGCCATTGGTAATTTGATAGAGATTGCACTGAATCTGTAGATTGCCTTGAGTAGTGTAGTCATTTGACAATATTTATTCTTCCAATCAAAGAACATTATATCTTTCAATCTGTGTCTTCTTTGATTTCTTTCATCAGTGTTTTATAATTTTCAGAGTACAGGTCTTTTGTCTCCTTAGGTAGGTTTATTCCTAAGTATTTTATTGTTTTTGATGCAATGGTAAATGGGTTTATTTCTTGAATTTCTCTTCATGATCTTTTGTTGTTAGTGTATAGACATGCAACATATTTCTGTGCATTAATTTTGTAGCTTGCAACTTTACCAAATTCATTGATGAGCTCTAGTAGTTTTCTAGTAATGCCTTTAGGATTTTCTATTTATAGTATCATGTCATCTGCAAACAGTGACAGTTTAAATTTTTTTGCAGTTTGGATTCCTTTTATTTCTTTCTCTTCTCTGATTGCTGAGGCTAGGACTTCTATAACTATGTTGAATAAAAGTGGTGAGAGTGGGCATCCTTGTCTTATTCCTGATCTTAGAGGAAATGCTTTCACTTTTCACTATTGAGTATGATGCTAACTGTAGATTTGTCATATATGACCTTTATTATGTTGATGTAGGTTCCTTTTATGCCCACTTTCTGGAGAGTTTTTTTTTTATCATAAATGGGTGTTGAAATTTGTTATAAGCTTTTTCTGTATCTATTGAGATGGTCATATGGTTTTTATTCTTCAATTTGTTGCTATGATTTATCACACTGATTGAATTGCAAATATTGAAAAATCCTTGTATCCCAGTGATAAATCCCACTTGATCATGGTGTATGATCCTTTTAATGTATCGTTGGATTCATATTGCCAGTATTTTGTTGAGGATTCTGTGTCTATTTTCATCAGTAATATTGTCCTGTAATTTTCTTTTTTAGTGGTATCTTTGTCCAGTTTTGGTATCAGGATGATGGTGGCCTCATAGAATGGGTTTGGGAGTTTTCCTTTCTCTGAAATTTTTTGGAACAGTTTCAGAAGGATAGGTGTTAGCTCTTCTCTAAATGTTGGGTAGAATTCACCTGTGAAGCCATCATGTCCTGGATTTTTTTGTTGGGAGTTTTTAATTACAGTTTTAATTTCAGTGCTTGTGTTTGGTCATTCATATTTTCTAATTCTTCCTGGTTTAGTCTTGGGAGACTGTACCTTTCTAAGAATTTGCCCATTTCTACCAAGTTGTCTGTTTTATTGTCATACAGTTGTGTACAGTAGTCTCTTATGACCCTTTGTATTCCTCTGTTGTCAGTTGCAACTTCTCCTTTTTCATTTATGATTTTATTGATGTGAGAGTCATTTTCCTTTTTTTTTTCTTTTGAGTCTGCTTAAAGGTTTATCAATTTTGTTTATCTTTTCAAGAATAAGCTTTTTAGTTTCATTGATCTTTGCTATTGTCTTCTTTGTCTCTACTTCATTTATTTCTGCTCTGATCTTTATGATTTCTTTCCTTCTACTAACTTTTTGTTGTTGTTATTCTTCTTTTTCTAGTTGCTTAAGGTGTAAGGTTAGGCTGTTTACTTGAGGTTTTCCTTGTTTCCTAAGGTAAGAATGTATTGTTATAAATATTCCTCTTATAACTGCTTTTGCTGCATTGTGGAGCTTTTGGATCATTTTGTTTTCATTTGCATTTGTTTCTAAGTATTATTTATTTACTCTTTGATTTCTTCAGTGATCTATTGGTTATTTAGTGGCATATTGCTTAGCCTCCACATGTTTGTGTTTTTTTATAGTTTTTTCCTTATAGTTGATTTCTAATCTCATAGTGTTGTGGTTGGAAAAGATGCTTGATATGATTTCAATTTTCTTAAATTTATTGAGGCTTGCTTTGTGACCCAGGATGTGGTCAATCCTGGAGAATGTGGTCAATCCTGTGTGCACTTGAGAATAATGTGTATTCTTCTGCTTTTGGATGGAGTGCTCTATAAATATCAATTAAGTCCATCTGGTCTAATGTGTCATTCAAGGCCTGTGTTTTCTTATTTATTTTCTGTCTGGATGATCTGTCCATTGATGAAATTGGAACATTAAATTCCTCCACTGTTATTGTGTTACTGTCAATTTCTCTCTTTATGACTGTTAGTGTTTGCCTTATATATTGAGGTGCTCCTATTTTGGATTCATACATGTTTATAGTTGTTATATCTTCTTCTTGGATTGATCCCTTGGTTGTTATGTAGTGTCCTTCTTTGTCTCTTATAATAGCCTTTATTTTTAAGTTTATTTTGTCTGATATGAGTGTTGTTATTCCAGCTTTCTTTTGATTTCCATTTGCATAGAATACCTTCCTCAATCCCCTCACTTTCAGTCTGTGTGTTTCCCTAGGCCTGAGGTGGATCTCTTGTAGAAAGCATGTATTTATATGGGTTTTATTTTTGTATCTATTCAGCCAGTTTATGTCTTTTGGTTGATGTGTTTAATCCATTTATATTTAAGGTAATTAACTATATGTGTGTTCCTATTGACATGTTCTTAATTGTTTGTTTTTTTAAATAAAATTATTTATTTATTTATTTATTTATTTAATTTATTTTTTGGTTGTGTTGGGTCTTCAGTGCTGCACATGGGCTTTCTCTAATTGCTGCAAGTGGGGGCTACTCTTCATTGTGGTAGGCTGGCTCCTCATTTCAGTGGCTTCTCTTATTGCGAAGCACAGGTTCTAGGAGTGTGGGCTTCAGTAGTTGTGGCTTGTGGGCTCTAGAGCACAGGCTCAATGGTTGTGGTGTAGGGGCTTAGTTGCTCTGCAGCATGTTGGATTTTCCTGGAGCAGGGCTCAAACCTGTGTTCCCTGCATTGGCAGGTGGATTCCTAACCACTGTGCCACCAGGGAAGTCCCTTGGGGATTTTTGTAGGATATTTTCTTTCTTTCCTCTTTTATTGCCTTCTCTTGTGGTTTAATGATCATCTTTAGTGTTGTGTTTGTGTTGCTTTTTCTTTTTTATGTGTGTATCTATTATAGTTTTTGGGTTTGTTGTTCTCATGAGGTTTTGATATAGGAGTCTATATATGTATAAGGTTGTTTTAATTTGCTAGTCTCTGAAAGACATTGAACTTGTATGGCAGTAACTATTATGAATTCTCAATCTTCCTTGATTCTGAATAAATTTATTTCTCCTCTGAGTTTTCACACACTTTCTTTTTACTGAAATATTGTCTTATACCCATCCATCTAAAACTTCCCTTAGCCTAGGGAAAATTTACTCTAGTTAAGTGAAGATTTACTAGTTAAGATTTACTCATCTGTTAGGTCAATTGAAGAAATGATTTATCAACAAAAATTCTTTCCTAAGATCCCAAAATAAGTTAGGTTCTTGTAGTGGTTATTTTTTATCTGTTTCCACTTGTGTAGCATCAACTTCTATTTCACTTAGTATCAGCTCCTCACTTTTCCAGTATTTACTCAATTTCAATCCACATGGTTTCAGTAGAACTGACTCCACAGCTTGCTACAAGGTATTCGTGTCATAGACTTGGTCAATCAGAAAACTGCATTCATTGGCATCAATGGCCAAAATGGATGGACACGTGGCTGAAGCCTTGCCAATTGTCCCAAAGGCACAATTCCATACCTTTATTTTGAACCATTGGAATAAAAACATTCTTGCTATGAATTTGAAGTCAGTAGGATTTAAGCTAGGTATTTATCCTACCACCATGGACACTGAACATGAGACCAAAGCCCACAAAGAAGGAAGCAAGATTTAATGGTGGAGACTTAGTCCTGATAACATTGCTTGAATCTACATGTATAGATTTAATTCTTTTAACATGAGGTAATCAATTCTTTCTTGCCTTAAGCCATCTTGGGTTGGATTTATGGCACTTCCAACTTAAAGGGCACAGATTAATATAGGCCTTCTATTAATTGCTACCCCAAAAGTTTGATTTTATAGCATTACAACTGTGATATATTTGTCTCTTGTACTAGACATATGTAAGCTCAATAAAGGAAGGCTCATTCTTGTTTTGTTCTTGATTCTTCCATAGATTTTAGCATATTATATGTCCATTAAGTGTTTTTAAATGAATTTACAGTTATTCAAGTTTCTATTGAGCTTTTTGTTTGTTTTCATATCCAAAAATATCTTGTTCATTTGTTTTAGATTTTTCCATCATAAATATATAAACCATTTGATGAATTACTTTGATATTTGATGAATTATTTTGCCTCTAGTTTAAGACATATATATTGTTTTTATATTTCCCATTTACATACACATTAAATTATTTGTTAATATTATACCTAGGTATTTTAAGGTTTTGGTTTCTATTAGAAATCAAATCATTCCCCATAATTCTCCAATTTATCATTGGTATATCAAGGAAAGCTCTCCATATAGGATTATTCATTTCACATCTACTCATTGGAGTGAACTCTTCTTTCAGCTGTAACAAAGTTGGTTATTTTTGGTTTTATATGAGGAAACGTGCCTGCAAATAAGGACATTTTTGTCTCTGTCCATATATTTCACTGAATTAACACTAAAGTTTAGTATTTAAAGAATAGAATCTTTATCTTCTATATTGGTCTGCCACACACTTTTTTAAATTTAATTTAATTTTAATTTCACTTTCTTGTCCCTAGGTTTTCTTTCTTTTCTTTAACTTTTTATTTTGGAATAATTAGAGTTAAAAAATTAGCAAAAATAGGAAACAAAATTCCCATGCATTCTTCATCCAAATTCCCCTAATTGTTGGTATCTTATATAATCATAGTATTATTACCAAAATCAGGAAATGAACATTAATACATCATTATTACTAATTACAGACTGTAGTCAAATATCACCAGCTAATGTTCTCCAGTTTAGTTCTCTGAGTTGAGATGCTAACAGAAAAACTTTAGGGCCAAAGGTTACATGCATAACAATTTGGGCATATTGCCAAAATTGCTTTCCCCAAAGGCCAAACCAATTTGAAGTAGCCCTGTAGGAAGATCCCATCACTGTAAATTCACAAGATCATAGTTATCATCTCTTATTTTGCTATTGTTTATATATTGGTCATTGATTACTATTAAGCATGAAACCTGCTCTATCCTCCAAAGATTTTATTGTCTAATTGTGTAGGGATATCTTTCTAATCATCTGTACACACTTGATGTATAAACTATTGATTTCTCTCTCTTTCTCTCTCTCTCTCTATATATATATAATATTGTTACACATTCTCTTTTTGTTGAAATGTTTTTAAGTCTACTTCCTGTATTTTTATTTGGTTAATTGTAGCAATTTCAAACTATATATTATAAAAATGTAATTTTAGAGTCAAGGTATTTTAGTAAATCAGATAGTTCTCACTGAGGGAGCTTATTCTTTGTCAGTAGTTCCATTTCTGGATTTGTATCAAGATTTATGGCCTCTTTTAGCATGTCTTTTGGGCTTTATTATGCTAAAAGAATGTGTCTTCTGCCTACCCTGTGTTATATTAAGTTAGACTTGGGAGACACAGCCAGGCAGATTGCACTGTTCCACTCTAGGAATTTTTTCTAAGGATTGTCCTAAAGGGAGGAGGGGACACACTTGGATTCTTTTTTTTTTTTTTTTTTGATTAGAGTATAGTTGATTTACAATGTTGTGTTAGTTTCTGGTGCACAGCAAAGTGATTCAGTCATATATATATATATATATATATATATATATATATATATATACACACACACACACAGACATATATATTTGTTTTCCATTTTATTTTACACTATGGTTTATTATAGAATATTTAATATAGTTACCTGTGCTATACAGTAGGACAATGTTTATGTCATATACAGTATTTTATCTGCTAATCCTAGATCCCTGATTTATCCTTCTCCACCACTTTTCCCCTTTGGTAACCATAAATTTGTTTTCTATGTCTGTTAATCTGTTTTTGCCTTGTAAATAAGTTCATTTGTATCATATTTTAGATTCCACATATAAGTGACATCATATGTTATGTGTCTTTTTCTTTCTCACTTATTTCACCTAGTATGGTAATCTCTAAGTCCATCCCTGTTGCCACAAATGGCATTATTTCATTCATTTCTTTGGCTATTATCCCAACATGTACATATGCCACATCTTCTTTATCCATTCTTCTGTTGATGGACATTTACGTTGCTTCCAGGTCTTGGTTATTATAAATAGGGCTGCTATGAACATTGGTGTGCATGTATCTTCTCTGATTAGAGTTTTCATCAGTTAAGTATTTTTTGATGTATGCTTTTTGAAACTATCACTGATTTCCACTCACAAATTCAGTATATTTGTATTGTTCTACATTGTATTATTCTCATTAAGACAATTTTTAAATAGCTTTTTAATTACTTATATAGCAATTTTATATGCATTGAATATATATATTAAATAAATAAATTTATATATAGCATAAACATGAGCCATCAATCATTTTAACAAATCAGCATTTCAAACTATTTTAAGTGAAATTTATTATTGAGATAATTGTAAATTCTCATTCAGTTGTAAGAAATAATAAAAAAGTTCTCATGTATATTTTTTTTCAATTTCCCATATTATTATTTGCAAAACTATAGTACAATATCATGATCTCTATTTTGACATTGATATAATTCACTGATCTTATTCATATTTACCCAACTTTACTTTTATTAATTTGTGTATGTGTACATGGGTGTGCATATTTTGTTCTACAAAATTTTTAGCATGCATATAGTTTTATGTATCCACTACAAGTTGAGATACTCACCATTTTATTACCACAAGAACCCTCTGTGTCTTCCTTTTATAACAACATGCACCTCCCTTCTGTCTGCCCCCTCACTTTCATCTGCAATGCCTGACAAGCATTACATTCTCCACTAGTGAAATTCTGTCATTCCAAATGACAATCTCTTGAGACTGGAGTATTTTCACTATGCACAATTCTCTGGAGATGCAGCCAAATTGTTGCATGTATCAATACTTGATTCCTTTTAAGGCTGCGTAGTTTTCTGTGATTTGGATGTACAACACTTTGTTTAACCATTAGTCTGTTAAATGACATCTGGCTCTTCTAAGTTTTTGACTATTACAAATAAAACTGCTATGAACATTTATGTACATATTTTTGTGTGGAACATAAGGTTTCATTTCTCTGGGATAAACACCCAAGAGCACAATTGTTAGGTTATAAGACAATTGTATGTTTGGTTTTATTAGAGGTAAGAGATTTCCAGAGTGCCTGTATTATTTTAATTTCCCATTAGCAACATGTAATTGATCCACATTATTTTTTAATTGATCTCAAATTTGTGTTTTAGAAAATATGCCTTTCTTTGTATTATTCTTACTACCTTCATTAATATTATCATTTCATATTTCTTTCAGAATCCAACTATTAAAATAATAGATACAAAGTTTCTTCTGGAGGTAGTTGTATGAAAAATGACTAGTAGGAAACACCACAAACTTTACAGAGAGGCAGGTACTGGAGTTTTCCTAAGCCCATGTACTATGAGATGTCTCCTAAACTAGGTGGTGGCTCCCTCATGCACAGAACCTCACCACATGAACAACTTAAATCCTGCCTCAAAGCAAAAACAAAACTGCAAATTACTGCATATCATGGTTACTTTCAAAGAATCAAAAGAGCTATTATTAATGTGACTGCAAAAGGTGTACTAAAAAGATTATATGAAAGGAGAAAAGAGCTGTGATCTGTAGTTAAAATCAATAAGACTAGATTATGAAGTCCTGGGTTCTAGTTCCACAGCTGCCACTGATAGCTGTGTGATCTGGTATTGTTCACTCACTCTGGTTTGTCCCTCAGACAACTCTGAACCACCTGTATAAGATCACATGTTTTTTTTTTCCTGGAAATTAAAGTGAATTGAATGATTTTCTCATTTACCTTCATATTATACAAAAGAAATAATTGAGAGTCTTTCTTTGGGGTTGTAGAAGAAATTCTCTGTGAGAATTTATTGTAACATGTTCCACAGCCTGCAAGTAGGAGTGGTTTACACATTGCTATTCAAATTCTATGAGGACAAAGTGGAAAAGCACAGATTATCACCAGATCACTATTGATTAAATTCTCTAGTAACGTATGGAAATCTAACCTTACCTGTGTCCTAAAAAGTGATCAATTAGTAAATAGCAAGGATATGTGTTGTGATCATGACCTGTAGTTCTGGTGATTGAAAATTGGTGGAAATAGACTATCAGAAATTAGTAGAGACAGAGTATTGTGTAGCTTATTAAAAAAGAAAACTAAAATGTTCAATGAAATTCAATTTTTTCACATATCTTATTGTTGTGAAATGCATGATAAAGAGTTTAACTTGGGCACATTTATTAAATTACATTTGTTTGCCTCATCAAACATTCAAAAGAGAGTGAGAGTAGATGGTGAGTCACTGTGTGAAAATTAACTTGGGTTACCTTTGCCAAATAGAGTTATTTCATCAATTCATACAATTGTTTTGAATGTGCTATTGAAAATTTTATTTTCAGTGTGGAAGAAAAATAAGCATACGAAACATTCCTTGGAGTTCTAGCCTTAGTTACTTGCTAACATTTCAAGGTTATCCTATCTCTTGTCAACAACTGGTTATTGACCCCTGATGCTTACACAGGAAAGCTCTTAAATCACATTTGGGTCAACTAATCTATTTTTTTTAACCATGAAATCAAGAGCCTTAATCACATTACTGATGCCTGACCATTCTGTTTCAATTCCAGGGCTGTCTAGTGAAACTAATGAACTGTCTTGGTGGCTCCAAAGCAGAGCCAGGGTCTCACAGGCCAGTTGTGAATTACGAGTACATTTCTTTTTATTGCCCATAAATCTTTTCTAGTTCTATATTCACAGTTGCTTAAAATGCCTAAATTCACATCACTGACTGTGCAGCAGTGTTCTGGATGTTTGGGATTAATAGTCAAGTTAAGTATATCCCTCATATTTAAAAAAAATTATTTTCAGTACAGTCTGACCTTAATTACCATAAATCAAACCTTATCTGGTGACAAGGTTGATAAATGTCAGCATCTTTTTTTCCTGTGTGTGTCCTAATAACTTTCACACTGCATCATGAAATAGTGGTTTGGAGAGAAATGGACCTAGAGTTAAATACTATAACATCAGGTTTGAAAGGTAATATTGGTTTTGACATGAAACCACTGCATGACTGGAGCTGAATAATGAAGTCCGTGCCAAAGAATGGGTGTGGAGCAGCTGATTTGGCCATTATATGTATGGAAGTTAGGGGTAAGACTTTGATTACAAATGGAATTTCTCAGAGAGGTGGTGCAAAAAAGATGTTGGTTTTAACATAGAGATTGGGGAAATGCCTATAAAAGAAACAAAGGAAGGGGAAACAATTAAGTTGAAGGCCAGAGGGACTTGCTTGCTAAAACTGAAAGAAAGGCAATTGATATAGAAGCAAATGGAGATGAAAGAGTCAGAGGTAGTGAGGGCCTTTCATGAAGCAGCCATTTAAATATGTCAGAAACAAGATGAGTGACCAGGAGGAGACAAGTATTAAATTAAATGCAGACTGGTGAAAAAAAAATTGTCTGGAAGCCAGTTCTAAAGATTCAAGAGAAACCTGAGAAAGGTGCTGCACAGAATGGCAAGTAGCTCATGCTTAACCCTGATGAGTGAAGAGGCAGATGGAGTAAAAGTAAATTGTAATGGCACATATGCAGCACCTATGTGACTATGCTACACAATTTTCTGTGTCTCTTATTTTTCTTTAAGGTGCCATTGACTACCTGAGGAATATTTGCCTTAATAATATTTGAATGTATTTTCCATCCTTCTACTCCCACACACACATGCTTGATTTTGGCTGGAAGAGCCATTCAAATACAAATCAACTTTGTTTATTAAATCCATTTTTCTGTAGCTCTAGCAGTTTTGAGGAGTTTTTTGCTAAGTTCATTCATTGTCTTTAATAGATCCTTGAAAGTAGAGTTACAGCTGTGACAAGGGTGTGGTATATCCCCTAACCATTCTGATGTAAACTTATCCTGTGATAATTCCAAGGAGAAGACCAGGCTAATATAATGCAGAGGTAGTGTAAAACTGTAGTTCCAATAGAGCAACAGTCCTAAGATTTCCCTAAAATACAATAATATTTGTAACAATGACCATTTAATATATCAATAATAATGATGACAGTAACAATAGCCTTTATTTTGTAATGAACATTTGTTATATCTAATATGTGCTTTGCTTATTTTATACTTTTAAATCTTCTCACCAAACTTATGGTTTAAACATTATTTTCCCAGTTTACATAAGAGCACTCTGGAGCTCAGAGAGATTGACAAACCTGCCCAAGGTCACTCTCAGTAATTAGAAGAGTTGTGGCTCTAAACAGATATGCTTTAGTGCCAAAGCCCAGATTCACAACATGGATTTATTTCACTGGATTAAGGATCACCTTACCTTTAGTTCTTTTGTTATAAAAATACTCTATGAGATGGGATAATTTTAAAATTCCATAACTCCATAGTTTAAGTGAATGCCTCATGTATTTTTAATTCAAAAGGTATGAGTCCAAAACAGTGTGAAAGCACAAGACATTTGTTAAGGAAAAATGTGCTTAAATGTTTGCTGAGAGAGAGGAAAACTGTCAGAGGCATGAAAGGAAATTTCCTCTTATATTACAATTTTGTTTAACCTTGTTCATGACTGGAAGATTTTAGGATTAATTCATTTCAACAAGATGTGTAGTTTCATGAGGGGATAAAAGTCTCCACTAGAGCCCCAGCCATGAAATTTCCCTAAAAATATAGTAATAGTACTAATGATCATTTATTTGATATATTCCTAACAATAACAGCAATGATAATAGTATTATTTTGAGCTGAACATTTATTATATGTGAGGTGATTCTAATATGTGTTTTTCTTATTTTATCCATTCAAGTCCTTCCTGTAACTCTATGATAAAAACTGACAAATATTTCCAGAAAATGTGAGTCCCTGGACACTAATGGATCAGTGCCACAAGTGATGGTATCAGTTGTGCTTCTAAATAAAGTTTGGAACTTCAAGAAAATAAAAAATAATAGAAAGTAATGAATGACAATAAAGGCCTTGAGTAAAAACAGGACTGAAATTAAGACCTTGGGTTAATCCTAGATAAGTATTAAAGTCGTATTCAGATATGAGAAATTAATTCCTTTTTATGTTTCTAAAGTAGGCTCTTATAGTTTTAAGTCAAGATGACTGTATGCAAATATTTCATATTAAAAACTAAAGGCATTTATTTGTATTTCCACCAATGACAGTGTGCAAAGTTTCCCTTTTCTCTATACCCTCATCACCACTTATCTCTTTTCTTTTTGATAACTACTATCTTAAAAAGTTTGGGTGATAACATTGTGGTTTTGATTTTCATTTCCCTAATGATTAGTGATGAGCACATTTATATATACCTTTTGGTCACTTGTGTATTTTTAGAAAAATATCCGTTCAGGTTCTTTGCCTGTTTTTTAAATTGAGTTATTTGTGCATGTGTGTGTGTGTGTGTGTGTGTGTGTGTGTGTGAGTGTGTGTGTGTGTGTTGCATGAGTTTCTTATATTTTGGGATATTATCACCTTATCTGACATATGATTTACAAATATTTTCTCCCATTTTGTGTTTGTGGGAATGTTCAACCAGTATGAAAAACAGTATGGAGTTTCTTTAAAGTATAACATAGAACTATCACATGATTCAGCAATCCCACTTCTGGGTATGTATCCAAAGGAAATTATTTTAGTTTCTTGAAGAGATATCTGCACTCCCATCTTCAATGCAGCATTATTCACTATAGCCAAGATATGGAAAAAACCTGAGTCTTCATTGATGGATAAATAAATAAAGAAAATATGGTATATGGAATATTATTAAGCCATAAAAAGAAGGAAACTATGCTAATTGAGACAACATGGATGAACCCTGAGGTCACTAGGCTAAGAGAAATAACCCAGACAGAGAAAGACAAATATTGTATGAACTCACTTATATGTGGAATCTAAAAATATTGAACTAGTAGAATAGTGTTTTGGGGGGATTGGGGCAGGGGTTGGGGAGCAATAGGAAGATGTTGGTCAAAGGGTGTAAACTTTTCATTATAAGATGAATAAACTGGGACTAATGTAAACATGGTGATTATAGTTACTAATACCATATTATGTAATTGAAATTCCCTAAGGGAGTAGATCTTCAGTTTTCTCATTGCTCACATGCACACACATAAATGGTAACTACATAAGGTGAAATGTTGGGATAAAAAGCTAAAAGCACTCGAACTTCGGGTTGAAACAGCTATTCCAAGAGGTAGTTGTTTTAATGGGAAACCAGGGAACAGGAAAGAACCAGAACTTTGTATATCTGTGAGTGGGGGGGGCTGGTCAAGTAGTTAATATAACAACATTAATGAGACCCTACCATCTGTGCAGCCCTTGAAGGAAGAACTATATGCCATGATTCCGTCATAAGAGAGTCAACAGTCTAATGGTAGCAGAAGTCACGTAGAGAGATAATTTAAATATAAAATGGCACTATTTAGAATACTTTTGGAGCTCAAGAACTATTCTTAATCTGAACTGAGAGGAAAGATTTCCTGGAGGAAGCATAATGCCTGACTGAGTCTTGAAACAGGAGAAAGAGTTAGTTTGTAAAGAAAACCAAGGTCTTCATCTCTAGCAATATGGCAGATGACTTACCATCTTCCAAATGAAAGAACTAAAATGCTCAATGTAATATTCAAAAACCTTTTAAATGCATTTTTGATCTGACATTGAAAGAAACAATTTTTTCTTTATGGAGCTCATAAAATGAAAGCAAAAATGCTGCTGTTAGTATTGCATATCAAAACCATCTTTCCAAAGAAAGGTTTCTGCCACGCTGTGAAGACCTTGAGCTTCAGGGAATAGTAGGTAAAGCTTACTCTCTGCTAAAGATGGAGCATCTTAGAAAAGATCTTTATAGAAAGTTGGGACCTCAAGGGGCCAGTCTCTGTAAAATTGAATACTAAATAAATTCCCTACTCAGAGGGAATAGTAAACAAATGGATTGCAGATTGATATTGGGTAGGTGGGAGGAAATAATCTCTCCTCATAATTTTTATGAACCAATTAACCCCTGATTTATATCTAAAAGTATAGTAATTGTTTGGTCTGAAAAATATAAAGCAGATAATTGAATTTAAAATGGTCTATAGATAATAGACTCTCAAATTAACTCATAGCATCAACAAAAGCCTTAAAATGTCCCACAAATGCAATTCCAATGAGAATATGCTGCTCACAATAAAAGGTCACATAGTACATATTGAAATAATGCCCCTGAAATGAGAGCCATAAAAGTTTCAGAAAATGTGTTATTATCCATATATTTCAACTGGAATTATCAGGTGGCAAAGAATACAATATACTTACATTAAATGCATTTCAAAAAATGAAGAGTGCAATAAAAATAAAAGCAAGGAACAAAAAACTACAAAGAATAATAGATTTAAATATAACAAAATAAGATTTTTAGAAATGTTACAAATACATGTGTGTGCACAATATATTATACACCTAACTGAATTTTAAAACTCAATGGATGGAATAAACTCCAGAGTTTAACAGAGAACTTTAACACAGAAAAATACATTTTAAAAATTACCCAGAATGCAGAGAGATGGAGATATAACTGCGTGCTTAAAATTCAGGGACGAGAAAGTGAGACATTGCACCATATGGCTTCTCAGAGGCCCAGAACAAAACAAGAATAATAATGCAGAGAAGCAACACTTGAAGTGAAACAATCAAACATCCAAGAAGCTCCATAAATCTCAACAGATTAGTGAGGAGTGGAGAGAAATTCAACCTGGACCTGTAATATTGAAACCGTACAGCAAGAAGGAAAAGTAGCCTGAGAGTATACAGAGATCACCTCCAAGAGCACCATAATTAACTTTGATGACTGCTTCTTAACAGCAGCAATGAAAACTAGAAGGCAGTGGAATATATTCCAAATTCTGAGACAAATGAACATTCAAGAAGTCAATATTGAATTCAATCTTCATTCCTTCAAGAATGAGGGTAAAATACTATAAAGATAAAACCTGAGAGATCTTACTACCAGCCGACACTCACAGGTTAACATACCAAAGCAGGAATTGAGGAAGAAATAAAATAATCCCACAGGGAAGACCTGTGCTTGATGCCAGAATATTCTGATGCCAAAGATATTGGCAAGTGTGTGGGCAAATTTAAACTTGTGTGAGACAATAATAATGCATATATTTGTAAGAAGAAAAAGAATAAAAATTAAATACTAAACCACACAACTATAGGTAGAGAGTAGAATGAGCACAGTTGAAAACTTTGGAAAACTGTTGTCACTTTCTTAAAAAGTTAAACATACATCTAGCCTATGACTCAGTAATTCCACAATTAGTTATTTATCCAAAGGAAATGGAAACTCTGTGACCACACATACCCAAGTAGACCTGAACAAAAATATTTAGAGCAGTTTTTTTCAAAATAATCAAAACTGGAAATAGCTCATATGGCCATGAATAGGAGAATGTATTTAATAAAACAAAACCCAAAATACAAAATTATAGTACATTCATACAATGGAATACTACTCATCCATTTGAAGTAATAAGCATCTGATACACACAAGATGGATGAATGAAAAATGCCCAGTACAAAAGAGAGTATGCCACACAATTCAATGTATATGAAGTTCTATAACAGATAAAACTAATCTATGCTATATGTAATAGAAATCAGATAAATCATGTTTCAAGGGGTGGAGGTGGTTTGACTGAGAAAGTGAACAAATGATCTTTCAGAAGTGATGTAAATGTTTTATATATTGATTTAGTATAGATTATACAGATGCATTTTCAAAATGATCAGATCATACATGGAGGACCTGAGCTATTCAATGTATGTCAATTATACATCACTAAAAAGACACAGACTAAGTACCTTCTAAAAATGTAGAAGGAAAATAAAATGAGAAAATAAAACTACAAACTGAATAATTGCAAAAGAAGTCAAGGAAGACAGAAAAATAAAAGAAAATGAAACTGAAAATAGGGACAAATAGAAAGTACATAATAGGAAGATAGGAAAAAAATCCAAATATATCATTAATTGTAATTAATGATATACTACTAAAGTCTCAAAACACAAAAGAAAAATCATCACCCTATATATGTTTAGAAAGTGTAGCTATATGATGTTTATTACTATATATGGAAGATATGGAAAAAGAGAAAGATTGAAAGTCAAAGAGTGGAAAAAGATATACCAGAAAAAAGCTACTTAAAGATGCTATGAATGCACTAATATCTGACAAAATAGACAATAAGGCAAAAGCAGTACCAGAAATAAAGTAGGGTTCTATAAAATAATACAAAAGATAAATTGAACAGATGTCCTTAAAAATTCTAAATTATATGAATAGGAAGATTTTCAGTCATTAAGATTTTAATTATTTTTATAATTTTTACATATTATTACATATTAATAATATGTATTTTATTAATTTTTACATGCAGTGGTTTGGTCAGGCATGGGTAACGTATCCATCCCTATATTGGCTAGAAGTGTTGTAATTAAAGAGAGGAATGAGAGCTACTTATGGAGTTAGAGTAGTGGCTCTGTTGGAGTATATTTCCTTTCCCAAGGAAAGGGAAGATTTACCTCAGGTTTTCTGATTGGTTCTGGTGACCTTCAATCATGTAGATTTATAAGTGTCAGAAAGATAGTAAATTCATTTCAGCATATTTACATTCACTGTGAGAATTTTAGGTAAAAGTATTCAAAATTATTTGGTTATCTGGTGGAACTGTGAGGTGAGGTGAATTAAGAGAAAGTCATGACAAACAATTACTGCCAGCACAACAATTACATGAAATAAAAGCAGTATTATGCTTTAGTGTGATAGGTTGTAAGAAGTACTTCCAGGAGTAGAAAGGAAGTGCATTCAAAATTTCAGACTCTGAATTTTATTTGAAAATGACTTGCAGAAATAAAATGATTTAACAACATTTAGTTACATTCTTTTCTTAAAGTAAAGCTCTATAATTTCCTTTTGCCAGAGTCTGTGGTTTGTCACATATCTCTGGATAATTTGTGTTTATTTTTTAAACATCCATACCATATTCCCACTCCTTTGTTCCACGAAGAATTTGAGGCAAGTCCATCTTTAATTTTATTCTGAATCTTACACAGGAAAACTTATTTCAATCTAGTGATTTCAAATTTGCAAATAAATGCAATTTCTTTTTCAGTAAAAATTAGGGTTCAGTGTTGCTCCTTAATATTTGATTTAAAAATAAGAGCAATAAGGATGCAGATGCAGAGAATGGACTGGAGGATACGGGGGTTGTGGGGGCTGCGGGTGAAGGGGAATCTGGGACAAAGTGAGAGAGTAGCATAGATATATATACACTACCAACTGTAAAATAGATAGCTAGTGGGAAGTTGCTGTATAACAAAGGGAGATCAACTCGATGATGGGTGATGCCTTAGAGAACCAGGACAGGGAGAGCAGGAGGGAGTCGCAGGAAGGAGGGGATATGGGGATATATGCATAAATACAGCTGATTCACTTTGGTGTACTTCAAAAGCTGGTACAAGAGTGTATAGCAATTATATTCCAATAAAGAGCTTAAAAAAAAAAAAAACTTTGAATAGATGGTACAATTGACCTAATAGTCTCCTTATTATTTCTAGCATCCTTAATTTCTAGCATCCCTGTGGTTTCATTTTTAGCCCTGAGCTATGTTTTGTACATAGATCACCTCTGTCATTGCTGTTTAACTCAGCACTATAAAAATCCATAACCAAAGGACTTTTCACATCTTCAGTGGGTGTGGTATTCATTCTATTTTTTTCTAGTTAAAAAGAAACATAGACAATATAAAACATTAAGTTTTGGAGAAAAAAAAACAGCTTTTATTTCCCTGTACTGTATTATAATTATAATATACCACCAAAAATGAGATTGTCCAGGACTCAATCTTTTAACAAGTGGGCAGAGGGTAATACTTGTCCTCATAGTACGTAACTTTCAAATCTCTCCTCAAAATAAGTTCTCCTTTAAAAATAAATCTCAAAACTTAGTTGAGAGTATTGCAGTGTGTACAAGTAGCAATTAATGTTAGAAACATAGAAAGCTAAAATACCACCTTTCCAAAGCTTTTAGTGTAAAGGACCATGTAATAGCTAAGGCATTTTTGTAGGAAAACTGCATTTGCTTGTGTTTCCTCCTTACTTTTAGACTCATTTAGTTGTAAAAAAAAAAAAAAAAAAAAAAAAAAAAAAGTAATACAAAACAGACACCAATCAGAACTTCTGAACTTGCATTAATGAATGCAATTTTGAACTCAAAAAATGCTATGCAATATAAAGTGTTAGGCTGAATTTTAATGCTTCCCTGAAGACATCATAATTATAGTAACACAAGTAGTATCCATTACCACAAATTTAGTAATATATAAATTCAGGTTTGAAAATAAATATTAGATATTTCCTGTCTTAGAATAATTTCTTTATATATCTCTATCTTCTCATAAGTAATTTTAAAATATCAATTTATGTTTTGTATTTCTTTCACACGCTCCTTTAAAAAATCTGACATGGTAATAATATAGAAATAGTATTTTAACTATTAAGTATTTCTTAACATAAATTTTTGATATACTTTAAAAAATCTTACATTTTTTAATATAGATCTTTTATCCTCTGGGGTATTTAGGATGCATGTACCATGTGATTTTTGGCCATGTATGGTAAAGTTCTGGACATAGAATGATTACTATACATGTCTGCAACTTATCTGTGTACAAGCGAGGCTTATAATTGAATGGGCTCCTTTTTCCTTCCTTTGTAAAGTGATATTTCATTTCCCCATTCACACATAGTTATATTTTTTCTACTAAAGATCCTATTATTTGTTACAGTACACCGTAGCCTATAAGGTAGCCTATAGGTATGATGACGTTTAGGACCAAAGGGACTAGCACATAGCTCAAGGTTACCAGTCTGTGTGGCTCCAAGGTAATTGCTGAAGGAACTCTTTTACTATTATTATTATTGTTTTTTTTAATTATTGAAATATAGTTGATATACAATATTAGGTTAGTTTCAGGTGTACTATTTAAGGACTTGACATTTACATAAATTATGAAATGATCACCGTAAATCTAGTAACCGTCTGTCTCCAAACTTATTACAATATGATCAACCTATTCTTTATGCTGTATATTATAATCTCATGACTTATCTATTATGTAACTGGAGGTTAACCTCTTAACATGCTTCACCTATTTTGCATACACCCCCAAACCCTCCCTTCAGGCAATCACCCATCTCTTCTCTGTATCTATGGGTCTATTTTCACTTTGTTTTGTTTGTTTGTTTTGTTTTCTAGATCACACATACAAGTGAGATCATGTGGTATTTGTCTCTCTCTGTCTGACTCATTTCACTTAGCCTAATACCTTCTAGTCCATCCATGTTGTTGCAAATGTCAGGATTTCATACTTTTTATGACTAAGTAATATTCCATTGTATGCACATACTACATATTCTTCATCCATTTGTCTGTCAATGTATAAAAATGTTACATATCTTGTATATTGCAAATAATTCTGCAATGAGCATTGGAGTGCATACCTCTTTTCAAATTAGTGTTTTTGTTTCTTTAAGTAAATATCCAGAAAAGTGATTGCTGGAATATATGGCAGTTCTATTTTTAGTTTTTTTGAAGAACATCTATATTGTTTTCCATAGCTATTGAACCAAATTACAGCCCCACCAACAGTTCTTCAGGGTTCTTCCTTTTCTCCACATTCTGCCAAATTTCATTATTTGTTGACTTCTCAATAATAGCTATTCTGACAGGTGAGAAGTAGTATCTCGTTGTAGTTTACACTTGCATTTTCCTTATGATTACTGAGTTGAGCCTATTTTCAAGTGTCTGTTGGCTATCTCTGTGTCTTCTTTAGAAACATGTCTATCCATGTCCTCTATCCATTTTTAATCAGGTTTTTGATTTTGAGCTGTATGAATTCTTCATATATTTTGGATATCATTCCCTTATCAGGTATATTGTTTGTGAATATCTTCTCCCATTCAGTAGGTGGGCATTTTCACTTGGTTGATAGTTTACATCACTGTGGGAAAGCTTTTCAGTTTGATGAAGTCCAGTTTGTTTATTTTTGCTTTTACTTTCCTTGCCTGAAGAGACAGACCCAAAAAGGTACTTTTAAGACCAATTTCAAAGAGTGTACTGCCTATCTTTTCTTCTAGGAGTTTCAGGTTTTACAGTTAAGACCTTTAGTTCATTTTGAGTTTGTGGTGTGATAAAGTGATCCCATTTGTTTCTTTCACATGTAGCTGTCCAGTATTCCCAACATCGTTTATTGAGGAGTGTATCTTTTCCCTCTTGCATATTCTTGCCTCCCTTGTCATAGATTAAGTGACCATAAAGTATGTGTTTATTTCTGAGATATCTATTCTGTTCCATTGATCTATATTTTTTGTATGTGTGTGTCAGTATCATACTCTTTTGATTACCTTAGCTTTGTAGTATAGTTTGAAATTAGGGACCACAATACCTCCAGCTTTGTCCTTTGTTCTCAAGATTTTTCTAGCTATTCAGGGTCTTTTGTGCTTCCATACAAATTTTAAGATTATTTTTTCTAGTTCTGTGAAAACTGCCATGGGTATTTTTAGGGATTTCATTGAATCTATAGATTGCTTTGGTAGTAAGGTCATTTTAACAACATTAATTCTTCCAATCCATGAGCACAGAATATTTACACATTTGTGTCATCTTCAGTTTCTTTCATCAATGTCATAATTTTCTGAGTATAGGTTTTATACCTCCTTGGTTAAATTTATTTCTAAATATTTTATTCTTGATGCAACTGTAAATTTGATGTGTTTTCTTAATTTTTCTTTTCATGGCTTGTTGTAAGTGTACAGAACTGCAACAGATTTCTGTATATGAATTTTGTATCCTGCAATTTTACTGAATTTATTTTTATTTCTAGTAGTTATTTGTTGGCATCTTTAGGGTTTCTGCATATAGTATACCGTCATCTGCCGATAGTGACAGTTTTACATCTTCCTTTTCAGTTTAGGTTCTTTTTCTTTTTCTTTTTATTGTCTAATTACTGTGGCTAGGACTTCCAATACTATGTTGAATAAAAGTGGTGAAAATGGACATCCTTGCCATTTTCCTAATCTTAGAGGAAATACTTTCAACTTTTACTGTTAAGTATGATGTAGGTTTGCCATATACAGTCTTTATTATGTTGAGGTATGTTTCCTCTATACCACTTTGTTGAGAGTTTTTATTACATATGGATAGTGAATTTTATCAAAAGCTTTTTCTGCAGGTATTGAGATAATCATTTGATTTTTATTATTCAATTTATTAATATGGTGTATCATGTTGATTGTTTTCCTGATACTGAGATACTGAGCCATCCTCATGTTGTATGATCCTTTAAATATATTAGGTCAGAAAAGATGCTTAACATGTTTTCAGTCTTCCTAAATTCATTGAGACTTATTTTAGACTTCCTAAATTCATTGAGACTTATTCCATTTGTATGGAATACCTGAAACTCCTAGAAGAAAAGATATGCAGTACATTCTTTGAAACTGGTCTTAAATGTGATACAATGTATCCTGAATAATGTTCCATGTTCTCTTGAGAAGCATGTGTATATGTATACTGCTGCTTTTGGATGGAAAATTCTATGTATACCTGTTAATGCCAGCTAATAAAATATGTCATTTAAGGCCAGTTTTCCTTATTGATTTTCTATCTGGTTGATCTCTCCATTGAAGTAAGTGGGGCGTCAAAGTTCCCTATTACTCTTGTATTACAGTCAATTTCTCCCTTTTTGTTTGTTAATATTTGCTTTCTGTATTTAGTTGCTCCTAGGTTGGGTGTATATATTTCTACAATTCTTCTATCTTCTTGTTGGATTGATCCCTTTATCAATATGTAATCTTCTTCTTTGTTTCTTGTTAGTCTCTGTTTTAAAGTCTACTTTGTCTGATATAATTATTGCTCCCCCAGCTTTTTTTTCTTTTAATTTCCATTTGTATGGGATACCTTTTTCCACCCCTTCACTTTCAGTGTGTGTGTATCTTTGGATCTGAAGTGAGTCTCTTGTAGGGGGCATATTTCTGGGTCTTTTCTTTTTATCCATTCAGCCACTGTATTTCTTTTTATTGGATAATTTAGTCCATTGACATTTAAAGGGATTATACAGCCACTATAGAGAACACTATGGAGGTTCCTTAAAAAACTGAAAATAGAGCTACCATATGATCAAGCAATCCCTCTTCTTGGCACATATATGGAGAAAAACATAATTTGGAAAGATACATGC
This sequence comes from Hippopotamus amphibius kiboko, assembly GCF_030028045.1. Lineage (NCBI taxonomy): Eukaryota > Metazoa > Chordata > Mammalia > Artiodactyla > Hippopotamidae > Hippopotamus > Hippopotamus amphibius. The sequence continues at coordinate 47,179,784 of NC_080194.1, forward strand.
ACCCCAGTGTTCATTGCAGCAGTATTTACAATAGCCAGGACATGGAAGCAACCTAAATGTTCACCAACAGAGGAATTGATAAAGAAGATGTGGTACATATGTACAATGGAATATTACTCAGCCATAAAAAAGAACAAAATGATGCTATTTGCAGCAATTCTAGGTTCATTGTGGTTGAACCTAGAGATTGTCATATTGAGAGAAGTAAGTCAGATCAGAGAAAGACAAATATACAGTATCATTTATATGTGGAATCTAAGAAAAGGGGTACAAATGAGGGTTTCTAATCTACAAAACAGAAATAGAGTTACAGATGTAGAAAACAAACTTATGGTTCCCAAGGGGTACAGGGGGGAGGAATAAGTTGGAAGATTGGGATTGACATATACACACTATATAAAATAGGTAACTAATAAAGACCTACTGTATAGCACAGGGAACTCTACTCAATACTCTGTAATGGCCTATATTGGAAAATAATCTAAAAATTACTGGATATATGTTTATGTATAACTGATTCACTTTGCTTGTTACACCTGAAACTATTGTAAATCAACTATATGCTAACAGATTTTTTTTTTAAAAAAAGAGATTATAAAGTATCGGTATGTACTTATTAGCACTTTGTTAATTATTTTCTTATTGTTTTTGTAGTTCTTTTTATCCCTTTTTTTCTTGTTTTGCTGTCTTCCCTTGTAACTTGATGACTATCTTTAATGTTACATTTAGATTCGTTTCCCTCTTTTTGTGTGTGTATCTATTATAAATTTTTGTTGGTGGTCATCGTAAGGTTCATATATACCAAACATATGTCTATATATACCTATATATATGATTATTTTAAATTGATATAATATTGTTTGAGTTCATTCTAACAATCTTGCACTTCTGCTCCCTCTCCTAAGGTTTAATATTTTGAAAATGTTTTACATATTTTTTTATTTCATATACCTTTTAATGCACAAAACATATATAACAGATAGATGATAGTGTATATGGATTTTACTACTTTTCTCTACTACCTTTACTGCATATTTGTCTTTACCTATTATTATTCCTGTCATATTTTCATATTTCTAGCTCAGAGAATTCCCTTTAACATTGCCTGTAAAGCTGATTTAGCAGTGCTGAGACATTTTAGCTTTTGCTTTCTGTAAAACTTTTTTCTCTCCCCCAAATGTGAATGATAGCCTTGCTGGGTTGAATATTTTTGGTTGTAGTATTTTTCCTTTCATCACTTTGAATATATCTTATTATGCTTTTCTGATCTGCACAGTTTCTGATGAAAAGTCAGTTGAGGGTCTTATGGGAGTTCCCTTGTACATAACTAGTTGTTTTCCTCTTGTTGCTTTTAAGATTCTCTCTTTAATTTTTTGCCATTTTAGTTATGACGTGTCTTGATGTAGAACTCTTTAGTTTCATTTTTATGGGGATGGTCTGTCCTTTCTGGACCTGGATGTCTGTTTTCTTCCCCAGACTAAGGAAGTTTTCAGCTATTATGTCTTCAAATAAGTTATCTGCCTCTTCTCTCTTTTCTCTTTCTGGGACCTTTCTAATGTGAATGTTATTACACTTGATGTTGCCTCTGAGGTCCCTTAAACTATCCTTACTTTTAAAAATTCTTTTTTTTTTCTTTTTTTCTGCTCAGCTTGGGTGATTAACACTACTCTGCTTCATGTTTGCTGATCCATTCTTATGAATCATCTAATCTGTTGATTTCTTCTAGTGTATTTTTTATCTCATGTTTTCTATTCATCAGCTCTATTTGGTTCTTCGAATTTTCTAACCCTTTGTTGAAATTCTCACTATGTTCATTGTTTCTTCTCTTGGGTTTTCTGAACATTTTTATGATCATTACCTTGAACTCTTTATCAAGTAAATGCTGTTTGCATAGCTTGGGGTGTGCTAGTGTTGCTGCTAGCCCACATGTGGGTGGATCTAGGTCCTGGGGCACTTTGCTGTATGGCCCAGGGGGTTGTGGCCTAGTGCCAGCCCTCTGGTGGATGGGTAAGTCTCTGGCACTAATAAGCTAGAGGGAGGACTCCAAACTTGCCTTGTCAGCACCAGTGTCCTCATGGTAGAACAAGCTTCCAAAAAAGGCTGTCACTAGTGTTTATGTTTCTGATGGGAGTTCTAGTTGCTTTTTGCCTCTCCAAGTGGTTCTCCATGGTCAACAAGTGGGTCTGACCCAGACTCCTTTCAAATTATTGCCTCTGTGCTGGGACTCAAAGCTTGTGAGATTTTGTGCATGCCTTTTGAAAACAGTGTCTGTGTGTTATAGTCCTCTGTCTTTCCCACATGCAAGCCCCATTGTCTTTCAAAGTCAGATGTTCTGGGGGCTCTTCTTCCCTGTGTAGGACTCCTGGACTGGGGAGCCTGATGTGGGGTTCAGACTCACCACTCCTTGTGAAGAACCTTACAATTATGATTATCCTCTCATTTGTGGGTTGCCTATCCAGGGGTGTGGGTCTGCCTCTCTCAGCCTTCTTGTTGTGGTTCCTTCTTTATATCTTTGGTTGCAGAAAATTTTTTCTGCTAGTCTTCAGCTTGTTCTTATGGATAGTTGCTTTGTAAATACTTGTACTTTTGGTGTGCTTGCAGGAGGAGGTGAACTCAGGGTCTTCTAGTTTGCCATCTGGGCCACCATTTAATAGAATTCTTGACTATTTCTCACCACCACAAATAACCCACCTCTGTTCTTTTATCATGAAATTGTTTTAAGTACTCATTCCTTTTTCACCTGTAATAAGAATAACATGCATTTGAATTGTGGGCTTAAATTATGCAAAGCACTATGTGAAATGCTTTCCATGTATTTTTCTCAAACAATCCTCACAATGACATAAGGTAAGCTTTGTTACTAAGAAATTGAGGCTCAGAGAGGTTAAAACACTTGCTCAAACCAAGTGAATGAATTTAAAAAAAAGAATTTTGGAAAAAATTATTCTACAGTGGTCTGAACTACTACCTTATACTTTGTTGCAAAATGGTATTGCAGAGACTTTGCTGGTAACCACAGTTTAAGCCTATAAACTAACATCATGTTATTCTTGTGTCCATTTGCTTGTGCCCAGAGCTCCTATAAAAACTGTAGTGCAATTTCTGACACATTAAACTGGAAATTTGATCAATTGTTCTTTTTCAGGAATCACCCCAATTCATAGTCTCTTGACCTTGAAGATTCTCCTTTATTTTTTTCTTCAGTGCCATCTGAAACATGTCTCATTGAATAAAGACAGGGTATTGTTCCTTTTCAGTTAACAATTAACTTATTTTTCAAGAGATTAATCTCCTCATCATTAAAATAACATCTGCTGCACTAAGCTTCTAGCCTGCCAAGATAGGCCCAATTTTGAAATGGGTACACAAAATATCCCAGAGTATAAATCAGAGTATCCATCAAATATAAATTTTGAGTATGTATTTAAAGCAAGCGCTTCATGGATTAAAATTTTCTGTTGACTTACCATTCTGGGCTGTAGATATATTTTGAGTTTATTGAATGTGCATTTGGCTATGGGTTTGAATTCAATAAAAGTCTGATTTCTAGTATTCCTATTATTTGGCTTTTATTTTTCATTCACAGGACTTGGCAAAATACAAAAATCTACAAGTCAAGCATATACCTCATTGAGGAGCAGCATCCATTGTAAGAGGAAGACATTTTCTTTCACTTGGATTTTCAGTTGTTTGAAAAAGTAGACAATACAATATCAGTTTTGTTCTATAAAAGTTGCAAAAAAGCAAGTGCATAGATATGTTCAACTTTAGAAAAGTAGGTCTTTGGTAAAAGATACTTAATAATTGGTGTATTGCCCTCACACACACATAAAAAACCATAATTTATATGCATACTACGTTTACTTTTTCATTCCTATTTATTTCGTATAGAATCACACATTTTGTAAACTTACCTGGGACATACCAAATGACTTACTTTTTCTATTGCCCTATACATTTTCTGTAAGAAGCATCTAACTGTGATGTTGCTTACTTAATAAATTTAAATCCAATATTGGCAAAGCCAAGAATTTATTCTGATAAATCAATTTCTCTGAGGGGTGTGGAGTCCGGTTCTTGCTTTCTAGTCATGGAAGGAAACATTTAAATACTGACAATCATTATTTTAAACCCACCTGGTATTACAGGGGCTTGAGTCTAATGTCCCTTTAATTGCATACAAGTTTTCAGAGAATTCAGCTTAAGCATTCAAAAGGAAAGGAAAATTGGCTAAACTTTGATCCATTTTCCTTTAGATAATGGATAGAAGAATGTTAAAAAGGAAATGACATTTAATCCTAAGTACACATTATACAGTATTTTCAAGGATGCAATAGTACATAGTTCTTGGGCAAAAATTCTTATGTCTTAAGACAAGTAAAATATTGACTTGTAAATAGTTAGGCATTGAATATACTACAATCAAAACTTTTATTATTTATCTAGAAAGTTGACAAATACTATAATACATGACCATACAGATTCTGAAATTTTTTTATTGGAATACAATTGCTTTACACTCTTGTGCCAGTTTTTGAGGTACACCAAGGTCAATAATCTGTATTTATACACATATCCCCATATTCCCTCCCTCCCTCAACTTCCCCCCATCCTCCTCATCCCAGTCCTCTAAAGAATCATCCATCATTGAGTTGAACTCCCTTGTTATACACCAACTTCTCACTGGCTATCTATTTTATAGTTGGTAGCATATATATATCTATGCTACTCTCTCACTTCGTCTCAGCTTCCCCTTCACCCCTGTCCCCCCAAACCTCGAGTTCTCCAGTACATTCTCTGTATCTGCATCCTTGTTCTTGTCTTGTCACATTTTTAGACTCCATATATATGAGTTAGCATACTATATTTGTCTTTCTCTTTCTGACTTACTTCACTCTGTATGACAGACTCTAGGTCTATCCACCTCATTACATATAGCTCCATCTCATCCCTTTTATAGCTGAGTAATATTCCATTGTATATACATGCCACATCTTCTTTATCCATTCATTTGTTGATGGGCATTTAGGTTGCTTCCATGTCCTGGCTATCATAAATAGTGCTGCAATAAATATTATGGCACATGTTTCTTTTTGGATTATGGTTTTCTCTGGGTATATGCCCAGTAGTGGGATTACTGGATCATATGGTAGTTCCACTTTTAGTTTTTTAAGGAACCCCCAAACTGTTTTCCATAGTGGCTGTACCAACTTACATTCCCACCAACAGTGCAGGAGAGTTCCCTTTTCTCCACACACCCTCCAACATTTGTTTTTTCCAGATTTTTTGATGATGGCCATTCTGACGGGTGTGAGGTGATACCTCATTGTGGCTTTGACTTGCATTTCTCTGATAATTAGTGATGTTGAACATCTTTTCATGTGTGTGTTGGCCATCTGTATGTCTTCTTTGGAGAAATGTCTACTTAGGTCTTCCACCCATTTGTGGATTGGGTTATTTGCTTTTTTGGTATTAAGCTGCATGAGCTGCTTGTATATTTTGGAGATTAATCCTTTGTCTGTTGTTTCATTAGCAACTATTTTTTCCCATTCTGAGGGTTGTCTTCTAGTCTCATTTATGGTTTCTTTCACTGTGCAAAAGCCTTTACGTTTCATGAGGTCCCATTTGTTTATTCTTGATTTTATTTCCATGATTCTAGGAGGTGGGTCAAAAAGGATGTTGCTTTGATGTATGTCATAAAGTGGTCTGCTTATGTTTTCCTCTAGGTGTCTTATAGTGTCTGGCCTTACATGTAGGTCTTTAATCCATTTTGAGTTTATTTTTGTGTATGGTGTTAGGAAGTGTTCTAATTTCATTCTTTTACACGTAGCTGTCCAATTTTCCCAGCACCACTTATTGAAGAGGCTGTCTTTTTCCCGTTGTGTATTCTTGCCTCCTTTGTCAAAGATAAGGAGTCCATATGTGTTTGAGCTTACCTCTGAGTTCTCTGCTCTATTCTATTGATCTTCCTTCCTATTTTTGTGCCAGTACTGTACTGTCTTGATCACTATGGCCTTGTAGTATAGTTTGAAGTCAGGAAGCCTGACTCCACCTACTCCATTTTTCCTTCTCAAGATTGCTTTCGCTATTCAGGGTCTCTTGTGTTTCCATACAAATCGTAAGATTTCTTGCTCTAGTTCTGTGAAAAATGCCATTGGTAATTTGATCGGGATTGCATTGAATCTGTAAATTGCTTAGGGTAGTACAGTCATTTTCACGATGTTGATTCTTCCAATCCAGGAACATGATATGTCCCTCCACCTGTTTGTGTCATCTTTGATTTCTTTCATTAATGTCTTAAAGTTTTCTGTATACAGATCTTTTGCCTCCTTAGGCAGGTTTATTCCCAAGTATTTTATTCTTTTTGTTGCAATGGGAAAAGGGAGAGTTTCCTTAATTTCTCTTTCCGCTCTTCCGTTGTTAGTGTATAGGAATGCAAGAGATTTCTGTGCATTTATTTTGTATCCTGCTACTTTACTAAACTCATCAATGAGTGCTAGCAGTTTTCTGGTCGAGTCTTTAGGGTTTTCTATATATAATATCATGTCATTTTCAAAGAATGACAATTTTACTTCTTTTCCAATTTGGATTCCTTTGATTTCTTTTTCTTCTCTGATTGCTGTGGCTAAAACTTCCAAAACTATGTTGAATAATAATGGTGAGAGTGGACACCCTTGTCTTGTTCCTGTCCTTAGAGGGAATTCTTTCAGTTTTTCCCCATTGAGAATGATGTTGGCTTTTGGTTTCTCATATATGGCTTTTATTATGTTGAGGTAATTTCCTTCTATGCCCATTTTCTGGAGAGCTTTTATCATAAATGAATGTTGAATTTTGTCAAAAGCTTTTTCTGCATCTATTGAGATGATCATATGGTTTTTATCCTTCAATTTGTTGATATGATGTATCACGTTGATTGATTTGCATATATTGAAGAATCCTTGCATCCCAGGGATAAACCCCACTTGATCATGGTGTATGATTTTTTTAATGTGCTGTTGCAGTCTGTTAGCTAGTATTTTGTTGAGGATTTTTGCATCTATATTCATCAGTGATATTGGTCTGTAGTTTTCTTTTTTTGTGACATCTTTGCCTGGTTTTGGTATCAGGGTGATGGTGGCCTCATGGAATGAGTTTGGGAGTGCTCCTCCTTGTCCCATATTTTGGAAGAGTTTGAGAAGGATAGGTGTTAGCTCTTCTCTAAACGTTTGATAGAATTTGCCTGTGAATCCATCTGGCCCTGGGCTTTTGTGTGTTGGGAGATTTTTAATCACTGCTTCAATTTCCGTACCTGTGATTGGTCTGTTCATAGTTTCTATATCTTCCTGGTTCAGTCTTGCAAGATTGTGTTTTTCTAAGAATTTATCCATTTCTTCCAGAATATCCAATGTATTGGCATATAGTTGCTTGTAGAAGTCTCTCATGATCTTTTGTATTTCTGAGGTGTCTTGTTAATCTTCTCAAAGAACCAGCTTTTAGTTTTATTACTTTTTGCTGTGGCTTCCTTCCTTTCTTTTTCATTTATTTCTGCTCTGATCTTTATTATTTCTTTCCTTCTGCTCACTTTGGGGTTTTGCTGTTCTTCTTTTTCTAATTGTTTGAGGTGTAAGGTTAGGTTGTTTACTTGATATTTTTCTTGTTTCTTAAGGTAGGACTGTATTGCTATAAACTTCCCTCTTAGAACTGCTTTTGCCACATCCTATAGGTTTTGGGTTTTTGTGTTTTCATTGTCATTTGTTTCTAGATATTTTTTGATTTCCTCTTGGATTTCTTTAATGATTTCCTGGTTGTTTAATAGTGAATTGTTTAGCCTCCATGTGTTTGTATTTTTTGCATTTATTTTCCTGTAATTGATATCTAGTCTCATGGTGTTGTGGTCTAAGATGCTTGATATGATTTCAATTTTCTTGAATTTGCCGAGGTTTGATTTGTGACCCAAGATGTGATCTATCCTGGAAAATGTTCCGTGTGCACTTGAGAAGAAAGTGTATTCTGTCGTTTTTGGATGGAATGTCCTATAAATATCAATTAAGTTGACATGGTCTAATGTGCCATTTAAAGCTTGTGTGTCTTTACTTTCTGTTTGGATGATCTGTCCATTGATGTAAGTGGAGTGTTCAAGTCTCGCACTATTATTGTGTTCCTATCGATTTCCCCTTTTATGGCTGTTAGCATTTGCCTTATGTATTGAAGTGCTCCTATGTTGGGGGCATAGATGTTTACCATTTGATATGTTCTTCTTGGATGGATCCCTTGATCATTATGTAATGTCCTGCCTTGTCTCTTGTAATATTCATTACTTTAAAGTCTAAGTTGTCTGATATGAGTATTGCTACTCCAGCTTTCTTTTGACTTTCATTTGCATGGAATATCTTTTTCCATCCCTTTACTTTCAGTCTATATGTATCTCTTGGTCTGAAGTGGGTTTCTTGTAGGCAGCATATAGAAGGGTCTTGTTTTTGGATCCATTCAGCCAGTCTGTGTCTTTTGGTTGGAGCACTTAATCCATTTACATTTGAGGTGATTATTGATGTGTATGTTCCTATTACCATTTTCTTAATTGTTTTGGGTTTGTATTTGTAGGTGTTTTCCTTTTCTTGTGTTTCCTACTTAGAGAAGTTCCTTTAGCACTTATTGTAAGGCTGGTTTGGTAGTGCTGAATTCTCTTAACTTTTGCTTGTTTGGAAAGCCTTTGATTTCTCTGTCAAACTGAATGAGATTGTTGCTGGGTAGAGTATTCTTGGCTGTAGGTTTCTCTCTTTCAGGACTTTCAGTATATCCTGCCATTCCCTTCTGGCCTGCAGAGTTTCTGTAGAAAGGTCAGCTGTTATCCTTATGGGTTTTCCCTTATATGTTATTTGTTGTTTTTCTCTTGCTGCTTTTAATATTTTTCTTTGTGTTTAATTGTCATTAGTTTGATTCATATGTGCCTTGGCGTATTTCTCCTTGAGTTTATTCTGTATGGGACTCTCTGTGCTTCTTGGACTTGGTTAATTATTTCCTTTCCCATATTGGGGAAGTTTTGCACTATAATCTCTTCAAATATTTTCTCAGACCCTTTCTTGTTTTCTTCTTCTTCTGGGATGCCTATGATTTGAATGTTGGTTCACTTAATGTTATCACTGAGGTCTCTGAGGCTGTCTTCCATTCTTTTTATTCTTTTTTCTTTTTCTTGTTCTGTGGCAGTTATTTCCCCTTTCTATCTTCCAACTCACTTATTCATCCTTCTGCCTTCATCATTCTGCTGGTTATACCATCTAGAGTATTTTTTATTTCAGTTATTTTGTTATCCATTGCTGTTTGTTTGTTCTTTAGTTCTTTTGAGTACTTATGAACTGTTTCTTGTACTTTCTTTATTTTGTTATTGAGATTTTGTATCATTTTTACTATCATTACTCTGAATTCTTTTTCAGGCATTTTTCCTATTTCCTCTTCATTTATTTGGTCTTGTGGGTTTTTTTCCTGATCCTTTTCCTGCATGGTGTTTCTTTGTTTCCTCATATTAGTCCAAACTCCTGGGGTTGCTTTTCCCGGCAATAGAGGGGTTTATAGAAGACTGTCCATGCCCCAGACTAATGTCCGAGTGTTGGGTTAAACAAATACTAAGTCTAGGAAACACATACATGTATAAGACACAGAATTACTGAATCCATTAGGACATAAGGCTCTTGAAAGACCTGACAGAAGAATCCCAGTATGCTATCAGATATTCAAAGAGAAACCCAACAGAAATTGAAAACCAAAACACAACAAAGCAGAAACAAAAGCAAAAACAAACAAACAAACAAATAACACCTTACACTTGCAAACACAAATCCAGGGAGATATTGAAAGCTAGGATCAAATATAAAAAAGAGCTAGAGTACCACCAGACAGAAGGGAGATTCTCAGAATGAAATTAGACAATTGTAATAAGAACTAAGATAAAGACAAAAACATAATATTAAATACCAAGGTGGTGTGTCACCTGGAGAATGGAGCAAGGAGTCTGAGCAGATTGATAGTGTTGCTTATAAGTATGTTAAGATAAAATAAACTAAAAACGGATGAAAGAAATGGGAACAGAAGATTATAGAGTGCCTGGAAATAATTAAATAAAAAGAAGGGAATAGAAATGTATAAAGGATAGAGATGAAAGGAAGGTAGGAGAGATATATAGTCCATACTACCAAAAACTTAGCTAGAAATAGAAGTATATAAAAAGGCTAAAAATAAAAATACAATAAAAATATGTTATAAAACTTGTAGATTCCTTAGGACTAAGATTGTAAATAATAAAGAAAAAAAAAAAAAAAAAAACTGGAACTGATCCCAGAATGGACCAGTTCAATAGAATTGATGCTAATATTTCTGTTTCCTTAGAGTCTCAGCTGTAAGTGTCCTTCTACTTGCCTTGGGTTTTTTGTATGGTTCTGTGACCAGCAGAGCTTCCTTTATTGCTCATCTGTAAGCATTGGTTTGTGGGGAGGGAGAGGGTACAATAGTGGCTCCTTCCCCTGGGAGTGAGTGAGCAGTGGCGCTCTGTCATTTCATTTGGGCTTGGAGGTGCCTGTTGCAGAGAGGTGCCGGTGACTCAGGTGTAACAGAATGTCTCAGAGTTGGGACTCTCTGTGGGCTTCTTTGTTCTCCGCAGCCTCCCTGCTGCCTGCATTCCAAGGGGTTTTAATCTATCCCTGCCAAAGGGCCTGAAGGTCCCTATTATCCCTGAGCACCTTAGGTGGCCCACAGGGGGTCCCTCCACTGCCTGCTGCAGGCACTGAAAGAGAGAGAGAGGCTATGACCATGGCTCCTCCCCCCCACCCATGAGCCTGCTGCATCCAGCTGCCATCATGGCTGGGCATCTCTCAAGGGCAGGCACTCCTTGCCATGGACCTCTTCTCTCCTGTCCTCTAAGTCCATCACCTTTCTGGCAACAGTTTTTCTCACCCTGAACCAGCTCTCCGGTTCCCACACTCCTGCTCCCAGACCCTCTGTTCAATTGTGAATCGATGTCTCAGTCTGGGAACGCTGAGCTGTGGTGTGGACCTTCGGTGTGTTTCTCACTCCCTGCCATCTGCCACAGCTCAGCTGCTTCATCCCCTTTGAGGCTTCATAGATGCCTCCCTACCTGTTATGTAGGGATCCTTGAAATCCTTTCTGGTGTCCGAGGTCATCTGCTGATGTTCAGTTTGTGCTCTGTGGGATTTATTGCATTTTTTGGTGTGTTTCCAATGCATCTGTGGAGAGGGATGCATTCCACGTCCCTCTACTTTGCCACCATCTTTTCTGATCTCCCTTGTTGCTTTTAATAGTTTTTCATTGTCTTTAATTTTTGTCAGCTTGATTACTATGTGTCTCAGCATATTCCTCCTTGGAGTTTATCCTGTATGGACTCTCTATGCTTCTTGGACCTGGGTGACTGTTTCCGTTTACATATTAGGGAAAGTTTCAGCTATTATCTCTTTGAATGTTTTCTCAGGTCCTTTCTTTCTCTCTCTTCTCCTTCTGGGACCCCTAAAATGCAAATTCCAGTGCATTTGATATTGTCTCTGAGGTCTCTGAGACTGTCCTCATTTCTTTTCATTCTTTTTTTTTCCATCCACAGCAGTGATTTCCACCATTCTGTCTTCCAGTTCACTTATTTGTTCTTCTGCCTCATTTATTCTGCTATTGATTCATCCAAGTGAATTTTTCATTTCAGTCATTGTATTGTTCATCTGCTTGTCTGTTCTTTAGTTCTTCTAGGTCTTTGTTAGACATTTGTTGCATATATCAATCTGTGCCTCCATTCTTTGTTTGAGATCTTGAATCATCTTTACCATTGTTATTCTGAATTGTTTTTCCAGTAGATTGCCTATCTCCACTTCACTTAGTTGTTCTTCTGGGGTTTTATCTTGTTCCTTCATCTGGGACATGCTCAACTACCATCTCATTTTTTATGACTTTCTGTGATTATGGTTTCTGTTCTGCAGACTGCAGGGTTGTAGTTCTTCTTGCTTCTGTTGTCTTACCCCTGGTGGATGAGGCTATCTAAGAGGCTTATGTAGGCTTCCTAGTGGGAGCAACTTCTTCTGCCAACTTGTGTGTGGAGCTGTGTCTTTTCCTTTTGGGCAGGGTCATGTCAGGGCATGTATTTAATGGGAAGCTGTATTTTTCAGGAAGAAAGCAGCCTGCCCACTGATGGTTGGGTCTGTGTTTCCTCCTGGTGGCTATTTGGCCTGAGGCATCACAGCAGTGGAACCTACAGGCTCTTGGTTGGGCCCAGGCCTTAGTGAGTAAATGGAAGCCTCCAAGAGGGCTCACATCAATGAGTACTCCCCAGAACTACCACCACCTGTGTCATTTTCTCCACAGTGAGGCATGGTCATTCCCTGCCACCACAGGAGACCCTCCAATGCTAGCAGGTAAGTCTCACCCTGTCTTTTATGAGGTCACCACTTTTTTCTCTGGGTCCTGGTGTGCACTAGACACTGTGTGCATCCTCTAAGAGTGGAGTTTATGTTTCCCACAGTCCTATGGAATTACTGTGATTAAACACCACTGGCCTTCAAAAGCAGGTTCTCTGTGGGATCCTCCTACCCTTGCCAGACCCTAAGATTAGGGAGCCTGACATGGAGCTCAGAACTTTTGCTCCTGTGAAAGAAATTCTGTGGTATAATTATTTTCCAGTTTGTGGGTTGCCAACCTGACTTATATGGGATTTTATGGTGATTGTGCTCCTCTTACTGTCTCATTTTGGCTTCTTTGTCTTTGAATGTAGAGTATCCTTTTTTGGTAATTTCAAGCATTTTTTTCAATGTTTGTTCAGCAGTGAGATGTCATTTTGGTGTTTCCATAAGAAGAGATGAGCTCATATCCTTCTATTCAACCATCTTCAATCTTTAATTCTTGAACCATTTATTTTACTTGGCATGCAGGATACCAATATCTGTTTTCCTCCTACATTATTAATAATTACATGCAGATTCTTTTCCTGACTTATCCAGATCTCTAATCAGGAGTGCCTAAGGCATAATAAGACTTCTATACTTTTTCCTATGATTTCCTTCTATGTTTTCACTCTCTTGTTGATCTCATGCAGACTTATGGCTTTAGCTAGTGTCTTTAGGCTGATGATGTCCACATTTACACCAACAATCCCTAGATATGTTGAATTATTATTCCCATCTTCTCTAGATGTGAATTGTATATCTCCACTCCAGCTATGTCAGATTTAAATATGTGACATAATTGGGCCAATAAAGTGAGAATGGAAATTATGTTGTTCAGCTCTAGGTGAAGCTGTATGAACCAAGGTATGATTCATCATGTTCTCTTTTCTTTCTGCTGTAAGACTGGCAGAGTGTTAACACATCTACTTTGTCAGTCTGGGTCTCAGAATCAAGCTAATTTGGAGCAAAACTTAGCAGCCCCAGGCCATGGAGCATGAATGGAAAAAATGTTTCCTGCAGGCCACCAACATTTGAGAGTCACTTGTTACTGTTGCATAATGAAGTATTTTGACTAATGCAAACTCCTCTTCTTCCTCAGATCTCATGCACTTACTCTTTATTGAACTCCTACATGTTGGTATTTAACATGACCCAAATAAACTCGTGATCATTTCTCTCCAAATGTTTTCCTCCTGCATTTGTCTTTATCTCACTAAATTGCAATTCCATTCCTTTTGCTGACCAGACTTGACTTCTCTCTTATCTTACAGTCCCAAATCAATCCATTGGCAGGTCCTGCAAACTTCAAAATCAGTTGTAGTTATATCTATAAATATATGACTGCTTTTAATCATTTCCCCTTCACCTTATAATCTACATCCTGAATTTACCTCCACCCACTCTCTTCCCTCCTCACTTCAGTCATGTGAGCCTCCTTGTGGTTCTTCAAACGTACTAAGCATGATCCTTCCTCAGGGCCTTTACATTTCTATTCCTTATGTCTTGTGTCTTTTCCCCTGATACCATGAGGGTTAAGTCTCTTACTGTCTTCAGGTCTTTTTCTGAAATATTACTGAATTTATGAGACCATCCTTGACTGTATATAACTCTCAATTCTACCTCTCCCAAGCTGCTCCTCAACTCAAATACCTTTATCTTAATTTTTCTCCAAGGTACATAATACCATATGACATATTACACGTACACTTGTTTATTGTCCCCCCACATGTAAATATAATCTGTATTACAGCCAGAATTTTATCAGTTTTGTTCACAGCTATATCTTTTGTACCCAGATCAGAGTCTGGCATATAATATGTACTCAATAACAAAAAGAGAGCTAAAAGGTCCTGGTTCTCCCACTTACCTTTGGGACCTTGGACAAGTTAATGGCCTCTGTGCCTTAGATTTTTTATATATATATATCTGAGATCAATCTGGACCTATCTACATGGTTTGTGTGAGGATTTAAAATGAGAAAATATAGGTATAGCACTTAGAGCAATATCTGGCACATAGAAAGTAATAATCACCATTAGAAAAAAAAGGAGATGTGTAACATTATACAAACTGGAAATATATTCTATACTGGAAAAATGTGGTTTCAAATCCTTACTGTGTCATTGAGAGCTGGGTCAACCAGCATAAGTCTCACCCTCTATGCCTCATTGTTCTTATCTATAAGTTAATGATAACAGAATTTATAGAATTAGAGATAATGTATATACAATGTCCAGACTGTGTCTTAATTATAATAGGCATACAAATAGTTACATTATAATGGAAACAATTTATTGAACAATTGATATTTACCAGGAAATGAATACTTTGACAATCCTATAAGGTTGCTCTTGTTATTTTCCCACTTTTCCAAATGGAGAAATTAAATTTTGGAGAATTTTGGAAACTTATCAGAACATATATCTAGTAAGTGGTGGGGCTGGAATTTGAACCCAATTTGTGTTCTTGAACTCAAGCCTACCCTTCTCTATTTATATATTGACTTACTAATTAATAACTATAAGATTTTATCCTCAAATAATTTAATACCTATCTGGTAGGCAAGTGGTATATATGTAAACATAGTTGAGTAGACACCGATACAGGATGTAAGTAAGAACTAGAGCCAATATTAAAAGCTTTCTGTGGCACATATGAAATGATTACACCCTGAATATTATTAACAGTAGGAATTCAGATCAAAGAGGGAGAAATGAAGGAAGAGGAAAAAATAATTTTTCCTGTGTGTTGATCTAAGTAAGATAGAAAAGGACTCTCTTCTGATTGGCCAATAATATGTTATTATTTCTGAATCTTCCACCTCCCTCTGTGGAAAGATGGTCCTTTGAAGCTTCTTTAGCTGCTTGGGAAGCATAGCTGTGTTTTAGGTTTGGTCCTGTTATACATCTATTCCAGAGAAGAGGCCAAGAATGTTCCTTTGGGCAGATTTATAATAATAAATATGAAAAGAGGAGCAGTTTGTTTTATTTTTTAAGCTTATAAAATGTCTAATAATGTTAACAAAGTTCAATTTATCATAAACAAGGAAAGAAAGGCAATAATATAATTAGGAAAATAATAATTACCTCACCTAATCCTCAGAAAGCTATTTAAGGTAAATAATACTATCTCTATTTTATAGATAAAAGAATTGATGTTCAGAGAGATAAATAACTTTTTCAAATTCATGTAGCTTTGACAAGTACTTGAGTGTTACAGGAGTGTAAGCCTCTAAACAACCACTCTTTTCCATTCTTAAACTCTTTATTCTACTAAATACATCTTAATGAGATTGAGGAGGGGAAATGAACAGTAGAGCAAACACTTTCAATTTTTAGCTCTTAAAGTTTGGCTGCTATTTTAATTCATCTCTTTAAAGCCCTATATGAACTTTAAACCCCTGAAGCTCTGTTAGAAAAGAAAAAAAGGATCCATAATATATTTCAACATTTTGGAAAATTTAAAATGAAAACTTTCAGAAACTTAAAAAGGATATCTGTATCTATATCCATATCAATATCCATATCTATGTCTGTATCTGTATCTACAACCATATCTATCAATTGATCACTGAATCTATTGACCTATCTCTATTACATATGAGAATTTTTCCAATGTATCACTATGCTTTTTTCTGATGTTGAAACAAATTACTACGTGTTACCAAAATATCTTTAAAAACTAGAAACTATGCCCCACATCTGGGGCATGCAGTTTTCCTAGAGCATAGAATACTTTTTACTGTGTAGGACTAAATGTAAAATAAGGCTAAATGAAAGGCAGCAGAAAATCAGAGATGAACATTCAACTATTGGCGAGTTTTGTTGCTCTTTTTTCTGATAAAACCAGCAAAATGTTTTGTAGGGAGGTTGCTTGGGCTCTTTGGGTAGGGGTTTTGCTCAAGATGTTGTAAAAGAGATAATGAAGGAAAGAAAATGCCAAACTAGAACCAGAGAAGAGAGTCAGAAGACTCTCTCATGCAGGTAAAACTAGCTCCATACAATGCACCTGCAACTTAATAAAGTGATGCTCCATATGGATACTTTTGTCTCCTTTTTCCTGGAAGGTTGTAGAAAAAAAAGCATTCCCTAACTACACAGACAACTATGGCATCAGATTGGTCCAAAGACACTATTGTCAGATTTTGCTCAGCAATCTGGACCTGCATTATATTTTCACTGTCTGTTTGAATTTATGTTCCAAAAGAGCAACTTGTCATTGCCTGCCAGAAGCAAGCTTGGCTTGTCTGCCACTGTTATTTTCTAGTATGGCTGACACTGCTAAATGCTGTTTTCAGTTTGTCTGAATGTATGTTTTCAGTTTTAGCTGCAACCCATACACTTCTGTCCCTAAATTTTTGCACTATATGTTCAAATACTAAGTGCCTGCCCCAATCTACACCATGTCACATATTCTTTTTAAGATTCTTCTTGGGGAATCGGTACTTGCTAGTCTTACGTAACATGCTGAGAATTTTTTCAGAGAAACAGATTGAGTAAAATCCTGGCTTAGTATAGTTTAAGGCAGGCCCAAAGGCTAGAGTAAATTATACTACATATATATATGTATATATATGTATACAAATATTTGTGTATATATATATATTTAAATACACTTTTTTTTTTCTCTCTCTCTCTGTTTCACAATGTTATATAGTATGTGACTGCTTGGTTATTTCATTTGGAGGCATAACTCTGATCAGGTCACTGTCCTACTCAGGCACCTCAATGGCTATACATTACCTATTGAAAAGAGAAATATTATGTCCTGTGAATCAAAGGGATCCTGGGGACTTTAGATAAGTCATTTAATCCTCATACACTTTCTACTCTGTCTTACCAGTGGGATAGATTGTAACTGAGCTTTAAATAGATGGACAACAGGCTCAGCTTTCTAGTGCCCTTTGTAGCATCAATGTTATATCCCTCTACTCCTTCATGGACTCTTCCCTCTAGCCAAAACAATCTACCATTGACTTTATATTTTTCATATAACTGAGCTTTGGCTTATATGGTTCCTCTCCACCGCCTCTCCCAAGCAATGTCCTTCTTTTTTTTTTTACTGCACATTCAGATTCTGCAATCCTAGCACACCCCCTCCCCACCATTTTGTCCAGGTAGCTTTCTCTTATTTCTCTACCATTCTCTATGGTCCTTTTCCAAGCATGTTATTATAATGTTTTCTTCCAAATGATCAAAATAACGTATGTGAAATTCTTAAATACTCGTTCTACCTGTGCCATCTTTTATCATATATATTTTACTTCTTTTATAAGCCTCTAAGATCTTGTGAAAATGGCATCTTCCATCATTTCTTATACCATGCTGTTATTAAATAATTAATAGGTATAAGGCTCTAATATCCAATTTTTTTTAAAATGTGAATATTTGAAAGTCTAAATTTTACTCTAACTTCTATTTCTAATTAAATTTGTATCTTTTTTTGCTCTCAGCATTCATTTATATTACTTAACTTGAATTTAGCTTACACATGAGATGGAACCTCAGTGTTAAAAAAGAGCAAAGGAAGAGATGAAAATGAAGAACAACAACAAAAAGGGATGGAGATAAAGTAATGTGTTTTGAGTGTACAGTGACATTATAGAAACTATAGTCTCATTAGTTTATCTGCTTTGCTTATTAGAAAGCTAGTAGTGCCATTTTAAAAATAATTGGAATTTCTTCAACCCCAAACACAGGAAAAGTGAAAATAGTTGCTTATACAAATACAATTGACTAGTCTAAGTAAATGTACATATATCTTATGCAGAAGTGTGATATCAAAATTAGTAAAGATAAATGTCAGTTTAGAAAAATGATGAGCTCTTTGATAAAATATCTAACATGAGGAATAGTTGACCATTAAATTTTCACTTTAATTTGGTATTAATTGTGTTCTATAAAATTTTCTACTCTTGTCTGTCCACACTAACCTGCTTGATTGACTAATTGAATATATATATTTGTTTTTATTTCCCATCATCAGCCTGATTTTTGTAGCTATTATATTTTAAATTATTCTTAGAAAGGGTGAAGCATAACCAGCAAATATGCTGGGCTAATTCCTTGCTTATCAACACATGAGACATGTTCCTTAACATGTATTTGTATGTTAAACCAATATTTGAATATTTACAATTTGAAAATAGTGGCTATATTTGGTAAGGACCAAAATATTTCAAAATAAATAATGTCCAAAAGATTTGCCAGATTAGTTTCTTATTCACTCCTAAATGTTTCATATTTCTATTTGCAAACATCAGTGGTAGTTTTTCAATTCCAATTTACATTTCTTCATTGTTCAGACATAGAAACACAGTTGAATTTTGCATATTGACCTCATATACTGTGACATTGCTAAAGGTATTCATTAGTTTTAGTTGCTTTCTTATATTTATGTTAGGATTTCCTTCATA
Organism: Hippopotamus amphibius kiboko; assembly: GCF_030028045.1. Lineage (NCBI taxonomy): Eukaryota > Metazoa > Chordata > Mammalia > Artiodactyla > Hippopotamidae > Hippopotamus > Hippopotamus amphibius. Next base: position 47,198,606 of record NC_080194.1, read on the forward strand.
AACAATCATGGTATCTGTGATTAAAAAGAATTGCTTCCTTCTCCCCAATCTGTATGCCTTTTATTTTCATTACTTGCCTTTTTATTTATTTATTGCAATGACCAGGTCTTCTATTTCAAAGTAGAATACAAAAGGTGTGAATAGACATCTCACACCTTTAATGTTTTCAGTCTTGGGTGATAGCATTCAGCTTTTAATAATTAATTATGATATTAGCTGTTAATTTTTCTTACATGCCTTTGATTAAGTTGAGGGAGTTCCCTTATATTTCTCGTTTGCAAATAGTTTTTTAAAAATTATGAATGGGCATGAATTTTGCCAAATTATCTTTTATGCCTATTGAAATATTTCTTTTTTCCCTTTCAGTGTACTAATATGGTGAATTGCATTGCTCAGTTTTCAAATGTTAACCAACCATACATCCTGGGATAAACTATATTTGATAATTATCCCTATTCTTTATATATATTGCTGTATTTAAGTTTCAAAATTTTGTTAAGGATATTTGCATTTAAGCTCATGGGGGATTTTGGTGTCTACATTTATTTCCTTGTCTTGCCTTTGGAATTTGTATCAAGATATTTCTTACCTCATAAAATAAGATGGAAAGACAATCTTCTGAAGAATTTGTGTAAAATTGATATGATTTCTTCCACAGTGAACTCATCTCAACCTAGAATTTTCAATGGGGGAATAATTTTAAACATAAATCCAAGTTGTCTAATAGCTAAAAGTTATTTAAGTTATATATTTTTTCTTGTGTGGGCTTCTGCAATTTGTATCTTGCAAGTGATTTGTATATATAACCTTCATTGTTGTCTTATTAACATAAAATATTTATAATACTTTATATTAATACTTTGTTGCTTGTAGGATCTTTAGTGATGTTTGTAGCACCTCTCATTTGTAGCATCTCTCTTCACTGTCTTTGTCAATATGATTAGAGTTTATAAATTCTCATACTCATTGCAAAGAACCAGCTTATGATTTCATTGGTTTTCTCTACTGTTACTGATCTTATTTCATTCTTTGGGACTTTTCTTTTTTTAAGAACTTTTATTGAGATACAGTTAACAGACAATAAACAGCATATATTTAGAGTGTACAATTTGGTATCCCAATTTCCCATTTCATTCCCCCCAAACCCTCCCCGCTTTCCCCACTTGGTGTCCATGTGTTTGTTCTCTACACCTGTGTCTCTATTTCTGCCTTGCATTTCCTCTTTCATTGTTGTTAGCATTTGCCTTATGTATTGAGGTGCTCCTATATTGGGTGCATATATATTTATAATTGTTATCTCCTCTTCTTGGATGGATCCTTTGATCTTTATGTAATGTCCTTTCTTGTCTCTTTTAACATTTTTTATTTTAAAGCCTATTTTATCTGATATGAGTATTGCTACTCCAGCTTTCTTTTGATTTCCATTTGCATGGAATATCTTTTTCCATCCCCTCACTTTCCATCTGTATGTGTCCCTAGGTCTGAAGTGGGTCTCTTGTAGACAGCATATATATGGATCTTGTTTTTGTATCCATTCAGCCAGTCTGTGTCTTCTGGTTGGTGCATTTAGTCCATTTACATTCAAGGTAATTATCGATATGTATGTTCCTATTACCATTTTCTTAATTGTTTTGTTTTTGTTTTTGTAGGCCCTTTTCTTCTCTTATGTTTATCACTTAGAGAAGTTTTTTTAACATTTGTTGTAGGACTGGTTTGGTGGTGCTGAATTCTCTTAGCTGTTGCTTGTCTGTAAAGCTTTTGATTTCTCCGTCGAATCTGAATGAGATCCTTGCTGGGTAGAGTATTCTTGGTTGTAGGTTCTTCCCTGTCATCGCTTGAAATATATCATGCCACTCCCTTCTGGCTTGCAGAGTTTCTGCTGAGAAATCAGCTGTTAACCTGATGGGAGTTCCCTTGCATGTTATTTGTCGTTTTTCCCTTGTTACTTTTAATAACTTTTCTCTGTCTTTAATTTGTGTCAATTTGACTCCTATATGTCTTGGCATGTTTCTCCTTGGAATTATCCTGCCTGGGACTTCTGCACTTCCTGGACTTGGTAGCTATTTCCTTTCCCATGTTAGGGAAGTTTTCAACTAGAATCTCTTCCAGTATTTTCTCAGGTCCTTTCTCTCTCTCTTCTTCTGGGACCCCTATAATGCGAATGTTGGTGTGTTTAACATTGTCCCAGAGGTATCTTAGGCTGTCTTCAGTTCTTTTCATTCTTTTTTCTTTATTATTTTCCACATCAGTGATTATCACCATTCTGTCTTCCAGGTCACTTATTTGCCCTTCTGCCTCAGTTACTCTGCTATTGGTTCCTTCTAGTATATTTTTTATTTCAGTTATTGTGTTGCATATCTCTGTTTGTTTGCTCTTTAATTCTTCTAGGTCTTTGGTAAACTTTTTGATCTTTGCATCCAGTCTTTTTTCAAAGTCCTGGGTCATCTTCACCATCATTATTCTGAATTCTTTTTCTGGAAGGGTGCCTATCTCCTCTTCATTTAGTTGTTTTTCTGTGGCTTTATCTTGTCCCTCCATCTGGTACAAAGTCCTCTGCTTTTTCATTTTCTCTATCTTTCTGTAGCTGTGGTTTTCAGTTCCACAAGACAAAATACTGCTGATAGTGCTTGATACTGCTGTCTGCCCTCCTGTGCAGGAAGCTATCTGAGGGACTTTTTAAAATTATGATGTTTTTCCTTCTGATTACTTCGTGTTTACATTGTTTTTAACTCCCTAGTTTCTTAAGGTAGAAGATAAGATCATTAATATCAGACCTTTCTTCTTTTACAAAATGAGTATTTAAAATTATTTTTCCACTGCTTAACTGCATCCCCCAAATACTGATGTATTGTGTTTTAATTTTCATTTGATTAAGAATATTTTTAGTTTTACTTATAATTTCTTCTTTAATTCATGGACAATTTTTAATCCATGTAGTGTTGATTAATTTTCAAATATTTGGGGATTTTCCAGATTTTATCTTTTTTCTTTCAGTGTAATTTCACTTGGTCAGAGAACATATTTTGTACAAGTTTTATCTACTTAAATTTATTAAGGTTTGCCTGGTAGCTCAGAATGTGATCTATCTTGGTGAATATTCCATATTAATTGAAAGGAGTGTATATTTAATGTGGTTTTTAGGGGGTGAGTTTTCTAAGTATAAACATGTACAAATTGGTTGATAATATTGTTCAAGTTTTTAACAGCCTTCCTGATTTGCTGGCTACTTGTTTAACAATTATTAATAGAGAAGGGTTCAAATCTCCAGTTATATTTATAGATTTGACTAGTACTCTTCTCATGAAATTTTGCTTTATATATTTTGAAGTTCTGTTTTTGGATCGATACATATTTGAGATTATGTCTTCTTGATTAATTGACCCATTTATCTTTACAAAGTTTCCCTCTTTGTCACTGGTTATATCTCTTATTGTGTAATCAACTTTTTCTAATATTAACATAATAACTGCAGTTTTTAAAAATTTTTTGTTTTCATAGTATTGTGGGGCTCAAGGGGTTGTCCCAAAATATGCTTAAGTGGCATATTGATTATTCTGAATTAAAGTTAGTTGAGAAATAACCAGTGCAAAGAAGGACACCCTGACCCTCCTTTTTGTCCCCCGAAAGCAGGAAATAAATCTGTGTGAAAGGTACCCTCCCTGCACCAAGATGTAGAAAGACATTCTTATCAACAGAGATAAGGTATTCAGTGCAGAGAAGGCTGTGTAAACAAACTCTGCCTAGTTTTTTTTGACTAATTACTACCCAAGCCTAAATTTCTTGTCTTGTCAGTTCTTTTCAAGTTTATTATTTATTTGTCTAAAAGGTATATAAACAGCTTGCTTTGGTCACTTCTTGGGTTTTATATCTGTGAGACCTCTATGCAAATGATATTAAATGTTTTTTTTCCTCCTGTTAATCTGCCTTGAGTCAATTTAATTATTAGACCACCAAAATAACTGACAAGTGTAGAGGGAAAATTTCATCTCCCTAACAATATATTTTCTTTTAAATCCTTTTACTTTTAATTTCTCTGTATCTTTATATTTAAAGTAGATTCCTTATAGGCAGCATATCATAAGGCCTTGCTTTTTTATACAATCTGACAATCTATACCTTTTAATTGGAATATTTAGATAATTTATACTTATAATTATAGATAGGCTGGGCTTTATAAAATTACTTTCTTTAAATTTGTTTCTATTTGTTACCACTTTTTCCTTTTTATCTTTTCTTCCTATATTCTTATCAATTGTGTATTTTTTATGATTTCATTTAATCTTAATTACCTTAAGAACTATATGTCTCTTTTTATTAGTGGTTACTTCACGTTTTTACAGTAGTCAGTCTTTAACTTCTCAGAACATATCTTCAAATATTATAACACTTTATATATAATGCACATACCTTATCATAGTGTTTTTTCAACTTCCCTCACCATTCTTTATGCTATTGTGATCATAAATTTTGCTCCTGCTTATGTTAGAAACCCCAAAATATGTTGCTATTATATTTGCATTATATACCCAATACTTTTAAAGCAATTTTAAATAATAATTTAAAAATATTTGCCCTTATATTTACCATTTCCAGCACCCTTCATTTCTTTTCACAAAGCCAAATTATCTTCTAGTGTTATGTTTCTTCTGCCTGAAGAACTCTAACACTTTTTTTAGTGCAAGTTTGTTGATGATGAATTCTCTCAACTTTTGTTTATCAGAAAATGCCTTTATTTTGCTTCCTTTTTTTAATATTTTATTTTTTCTACAGAATTTTCATATTATTACAATTATTTATGATCAATCTAAATTGTTCCTCATTTTATCAAATTCATAAATTTTGCATACAAATCAGCTTATTTTGCTTCCTTTTTAAAAGACAGTGTATTACTTTAACCTGTAGATAAATTTAGGAAAAAAGACATCTTTAAAGAACTCCTAGAAACTCAATATACATATTTATTTATTTTTGTATACTTTTAAAAATACGTACTTATAATTTTTCTTGTTGTTTTTCTTATCTTTTTAAAATCTTTTTGCCACTGCTGTGAATGCAATTATTTTTTAATTATCATTTAATTGGTTATTTTTGGCTTCAATAAAGCTACATTTTTAATACTTTTCCATGTGGCCACTTTTCTCAAGGATGTGAGTCTAAGAATTGTACAAGTCTGAGGTCACTTGATAAAAGAAAGGGAACTGACTCTCTTTCTGAAACAATTCCCATTTCTGATTGGAGCAAATCTTAGATCTCTGAGCCAATAAAGCAGTAGCACTAACCAGATGTCTCCCTATTGACTGGATAGGACTGCAGTACTTTGTGAGTTAAAATATGCATGTGCTCCCAAAATATTTATCTTGTTTTATGGACTATTTTTATAAGATTTATAGGAGTATGCTAATTTCTTGCCTGGAAGATTTGGTTTTCTAAGTTATGATTTTTTTTTTCTTTTTCTCAGTCTTCATGGATACTTCAAAGAAAATTGAGTAAGGATAATTTATGACCTCTTAATTAGATACCCTTTTAAGGGGAACTCTCAAATTACCATTGTTAAAGTATCATTAAACTAAAAAAAAAAAAATAGTTTCAAAGAAAAAGCCTCAGAACACTATTTTCAGGAATTGCATTCAATTAACAGTGGAATGCTCTAATTCAAGTCACTTTTTTTAGGTATTATGCATTTCATTGTGCAAAACATTCATGCTCTGTTCTCTAGCTCTTGACAAGCTCTTAGCTTTACATAAGAACACTTCCCTGAACATGCACTGTAAAGAATATTCTACTTTTATTGCATTATTGTTTGGTCTTCATAATTATTGCATTTTCCCCTGTCTATACTTATCTAGTACACTAATTTATCTACTTATATTTATCATGTCTCCCTTCATTAAAATATAAGCTCCATGAGAGCAGGACATTGTGTGTTTTATTCATTTTTGTATTGTTAGTACCCAAAATAGTGTTGGGCATGTTGTAGGTGTTCAATAAACAATTTTCGTATGAATACATATGAATTAACTTAATATAAATGCTATGTTTTCCATTAAAGTACAGAGGAAAATCATTAATTTTTACCTGGGATATCACGATGGAGGAAATATACTGAAACAGTTTAGAGGAAATGCATTTGAGCTGGACCCTGGAGAATAATAGTAATTTATGGGATGGCAAAAAGTGAGAACAGTAATTTCTTAAGTTGGCTTCTGTAGAAGCTAAGCCTAAGGCAAGGGTTGAAGTACATGTGGTATATTAAAGGAGTACTCCCCAGGAAAATCCTTTAAGGGAATGAGTAGAGCAGTCTAGGGAAAGGAAACTTGCTCATAAGGGATGTAGTCTCAAGTAAAGTCTAGCCTTGACTCATCCCTGAGGAGCTCTGGAGTATAAAGTCTCAGTGTGTCTCTTGATAACCACGGAGATTCTCTGGAAAAGGTCCAGGTATAAGCTATTATTTTCAGACTTAGCAGTAACTAGATATAACTATACCAGCTGATAAAGGAGATCTGAGTGGAGTATCACATGTTCATATTACAGTAATTTTAGTTCAGGAATAATAGGAGCAGAGGTATAGAGATACAAAACTTTACAGATGTGTTAGAAAAGAGGAGGTAGTCAAATATGATAACATTTGGTTTTGTATGGCAGTCTGGGGTAAACAAAAATTTAAAAAGTATACCTTGCCCTAATATCAGTTAATTTATTGTTCCCTAAAATATTGTTCCAATACATCACAACTCAAATTTAGCAGCACATGCACTAACTTAACTAAAAAAAATAAGAGGTAAAGAAAACAACATTTTATAAAGCTGTTTCATTTTTGGAGAAATCAACCATATAGGCAAAATTCTAGGTGTCATAAATAGCCCAAGAGTTTCACTCCCATAGCTCCCATTTTAATTGAATACTCTTCAATAGCTGCTGCTCCAGAAGGCAGAAGTCCTTTGAGAATAACCAAATACATCTCTAATCATAACAAATGCTACTCTTCTGAGTTATGATGGTCACTTTAAAATTACAATTGTAAATCTCCATAAGTTGATTTTTATTTAAAATAACTTTCATAACTTCAAATCTAAAGAGATTTAATTTGGAGATTTGAAAATTATAACAGTAAGACCTAAAATTCACAATATTAATATAAAAAATGTTTGAGAAATTGTTTGGGGCTACTTATTAGGATAGTTTGAGCCAAGAAAAGTTAATCTTGATATAAATTGGTAAGGTAGAAACAAATTCTGTTTTTTTCTTTTTTTTTTTCCAAGAGGAAATGAGCATTCCTGAACCACAGCCTTTGCAAGAAAATGCATATCTTATGATTTCAGTGACTTCAGAGCAAAGATAAAATGTAATTGTGTCAACACTGAAAGATGCTATCTGGATAGACTGAATGAGAGATGATGATTTCACAATCAAGAAACTGCTATCTCCTAAGATTTTTTTTTCATTTAAATTATCTCTGCAAGATTGTTCTTATCTTATGTGAGCCTATTATCTACACTGTTTTCATTTCAAAGGAATTTAATATTGAAACACTGAGCATGAAAAACTATGAAGTCTTGACTATGCTTCCAAATCTAAATCTGTCTGGGTTTTTCCTTCAACATGAGTAAAAAGGAATATAATACCTACCTAGGTGGGCCAGACACAGCAGTAATTACCATCTTTAAGAAGTGGATTTCTCTGTCCATTTCTCTCCACTTGCCTTCCCTGCCCCACAGCCTCAGTTACTTGTCTATATTTCTTATATTAAATATTATGTAATAAACTTCTTTCATTTAAGTAAAATTCCTGTGTATCACTTATATTAGTGCATGAATATCAATCAAGCACAGCATGATGATTAAGAACAAAGACACTGGAACTAGACTTTTCAATTCATAGCTTCACCATTTACAAGCTGGGTGACATTAGGCAAGTTATTGACAGATGCCCATTTCTGGCTCTATAAAATGGAGTAAATCATAAAACCAATCTTTGTGTTATTTCAAAGATGAAATAATTAACATTTGTAAAGTACATCAAGGGAATTTCCTGGGCTAGCATTGTAAATGACCTATTCCTAAAGTCTTTTGTATTGTAATTTTCATTGCATTGATTATTTGAGTTATGCTAGAGAATAAGTGATCATTAAATGTGTCAGATCCTAAGTAGGTGCCTAATACATATTTGGTAAAGAAATAGACAAAAGTAAAAAAAAAAAAAAAATAAGCGCATCTATATCGTATTTGGGTAAGCTAGAAGAATTGAGTTAAATTACTTCTGACTGTAGAATTATTCATTCACAAACATTTTCACATCAGTTTCATATGATTTCACAATCAGAGTCATCACAACTCCTTGACAGTTATTGATTTTAAAAAAATAATTAGTAACAGGTTTGTAATTCTGTAATTTATTATTTTCCTTTCCATAGGAGAGGTTATGGTGGTTCCTAAAGCAAAGGAAGGGAGGGAAGGAGGAAAGAAGGAAGGGAGAGAGAAAGAGCGAGTGAGCGAGAGAGCGCTTTCTTCTCTCCTGTCAAACTGCCCTCTTATGTCCTGGTGTCCTTTGCCCTATACCTCTTTAACACTTACCCTCATATAGACCTTTAGTCAGCTTGAAGAGGCCAGTTCATTGACCTTTGCCTTACCAACAGAAACAGATCTTGCCCAGTGTCCCTGATAGAGCACCTGACATTCAATCTACTCTGCTCACCCAGATAGCACTTTAAAGAAAATTCCACATTTATCTGTTGGGATATTAGTTTTCACATGGCCAAACTCTTCGGAACAGCAGTAGAAAATGATTTATTAGATAAGAGACAAATACTGTTGTAGAGACCAAGGATGTCAGAACTTTATACAAATCAAAATTGCCATCTCTTGCCTCAACAATTGTGGCTAAGCATAGATAAGACCATGCGGAAAGACTAAGGAGTCACTGCCACTCATACAATGTCTAAACCCAGGCTTATTGTTCCAGCCTGAGAGGGCTGAGAGTTTGTAGTTTGAACAGATCTACAACAGACAGTAAGATATTCTATTTCTTTCTTTCTTAAGCTTGTGTGTGTGGGTGGGTGGGTGTGTGCATGTGCATGTGCACTGGCTCAGGCATGTGCATGTGTGTGTTTGTGTTTGCTACGGGCATGTTTTCACAGAAGCTCATGTCTGTACATTGACTGCTGCACTTTGAATTGACTCTTTCATTCATGAGAATGCTGAGATGTGAGATTTCACAGCGGATATTAAGGAAGCATAAGGCAAACCTTTTTGCTGACTTTAGCTTGAGGATTTGTAAAGAAAAAAATATAGTGTGTTCTATACTGGGCTTTGTGGCCAAACCTTTAGTTAATGTATAGTTTTACTTTACTCTGTTTCTATTATTTCCAACACATATGTATTTCTTCTGGAAGACATGGCAAGGAGGTTTGCTGGTTGGGTCAGGGCAGAATTTAAATATTCTTGGTCCTCTGTACAAAATCCCAGTGTTATGTAACACTTTAATGGCATTTCAATCCAACTGTTACTTCTAGCAAAAGCAACTTATTGTTTCTTGAACATGGGCTTCAGGATGTTTTCTTGCTTCTTCTTTTCTCTTAATGTAGCCCTGAATTTGGATTCACATTATGAGTTTTCCCTTAACCTCTTGATTTGTCAAAATCAATTCTTACACAGGGCTACATCAGTCAATTCAAGGACAACAAGTAAACACTGTCAAAGAAAGTAAACAGCCTGGACAGGACAGTAAAGAAAGGCTCACAATATATAACTATAGTGACTTGTTTCTCCCCACACTAACAAAAAGAATGCATGGGTGGGGGGAGGTATGTAACATCTTCAAGCTTGGCAAGTGGTTAATATTTTAATTCCCCTCAACAACCTGAAGCTTGAAAAATAAGGATGTCAAGACTGACTTTTCCCTGAATTATGATCAGACAGGGACATACTTTTGTTACATTAGTAGAAAAAAAATCCAATTATGGATTTGGAATGATTAAAAACCAGGTATAGAAGGGAGTTCATACTGCATTTCACTAGTATTCATACAACAGATCGCCTCATAAATCTCCTATGCTTCTGTTTGGCTTCAGAAGACAGGCTAAGTCTCCAGAGTTTCATCTCAATGAAGGTTTAATTTGTCTCATTTCTGCCTCTGTGAGAGAATTTCTGATGGTTGTCGAGATTTTCTAAAACATCTATTTTAGAATGATAGCCTATATTTTTCACCTGACACTTAAAATGTCTGCTTCTAAAAGAAATAGTGGGAAATGTTTAGTTGACTGTAATGTAAATTCAGGTGGGAAGTTCTGAGGGTTTATATCAATTACTGAAGGAAAGAACATCTCTAAGATTTTAATGTAAAGGAAATCTTCAGAATTTGATGTGCGTGTATATATCAGAAATGAAGAGTTTTCACATAAAAATGGAAAACAAAGTGTTTAATCTAGATGATCTAAGAATGTTTCCACTGTGCATAAGAAGCAAAAAAATAATTTTCATTGCCCTGCAGCCTGTGAGTGTTGTACTTACAAAGAACTGTGAATAACAGAAGAATATCACTTCATATACTGGAGCAGAACTGATTTTCATTTATGAGTTCTTTCTGTGAAAGCCCTGGGATTTGGAGGTGAATTCTCACAGGTTAATGTGAAAGCAGTTTGCATATGCATTGAAGAACTCTCTAAGAGGCACATGAAACAAGATAAACATATAGGAACCTTGAGTATAAAATATTGTACACAGTACCAATTCAATCATCTACACAGAACTTAATTAGTATTTTTTCCTGAGATGGAATTCAAATATATTAACCAACATTTTCAAAAACAGCTTAAAACTTTCATTTACTTTTCTTCATTAGCCAATCTATTTCACTTTCACTACAATTATCCATTACTGTCTTTAGGCATCAAATATTTGCAACTCTGTCCTTAATATACAGTGCCCTTGATGTTCAGGCCCACACTAACCACTGTGAATAAAATTTGGTAGGCTTGGGACTTCCCAGGTTGCCCAGTGGTTAAGCATCCACTTGCCAATGAAGGGGACACAGGTTCAATCCCTGCTCCAGGAAGATCCCACATGCCATGGAGCAACTAAGCCCGTACTTCACAACTACTGAGCCTGTGCTCTAGAGCCCATGAGCCACAACTATTGAGCTCGTGTGCCACAACTACTGAAGCCCATGCACCTGGAGCCCATGCTCTGCAACAAGAGTAGCCACCACAATGAGGAGCCCACACACCACCAGGAGTAGCCCCTGCTTGTCGCAACTAGAGAAAACCCACGTGTAGCAATGAAGACCCAACTAGCCAATAAATAAATAAAAAAAATAAATGAATGAATAAATAAATACAGATTTTGTAGGCTATGTGGTCTCTATTTTATAGCTATGATTCGAACAGTCACATAAGAACAAAAAAAGACAAAGATCAATATTACTTAATCTTGTTTTGCAAAAACTCTAAACAGTTGACTTTTTCAGCTTGAAGTTCATTTTCATCCACGTATAAATGCCCCACAACTTAAATGCATGGTAACCAAAATCTTTCTGAGATGGTTTAAATGTGGGCATGCTATTAATTTCACAGTACATAAAAATACATGATTTAATAAGTTCTGAAAGTCTCTGTCATCCTAATTTCCTGAAGACACGGAAAACACCTAAAGCTTAGTCAAGATTTAATTGTAGGCACCTTTTTAAAGACCTCATTCCCTCCTTATTTGTTTATTGGTATATTTGGAAGTGATCTAGTCTGGAAATTCAGGCAATCTCAACCACATTAGTTTCTTTTGTTTGTTAAAATCTAAAATCCCTAATGGGGAACTGAAAATAAATGCCATTTAAGCACTAACAATTAATTTTGCTCACATGTCTGTTTCTTTACATGCAAATAATTATTCGTTTAATTAATACCATTATGAGTACCCCCAAAGTCTATTATAATGGTACATAATGAGATGTTCAGATTAGAAAAATAAATGAGGAAGAAGTCAATAGATTAGAAGTTTAACTTTAAACATTTAATAGATTTCTGTGTATATAACCATACAATTGACCTTACCATGGTTGTATGACAAGTTTGATTTTGAAATTACTGTATGCTTGGTATTTAGGGGACAGTGACTTGTTTTTTGCTCATGAATTTGAAGACCAAATTATTTTTCCTTCTTGACTCACAGATTTGAATATTAGGTAATCTTTACAGCCTCCTATGATTCAGTTTATAACAGCTGCCCTCATATGAAACTACTGAAGGCTCACCTCAACACAATCCACCTATCTAGTCCTCAACTTGTCCACCTCTCAATTCCAAATGACCAACATAATGATATGATTCATATGCTTTTATTTTTCTTTGAGATAGCAAATCTAAGGGGAAAATACTATATTTTACATATATACATAAAATCCTTTCCAAATACTCCTTTTCTAGAAGACAATGGATGAAAAAAATAAGGCTATTATATGAAATACAGCAGTTATGTTCAATTATTAGGTTACATGCAAAATAAAAATTTCCCTCAAATTTGATGAAACTCAATCTGCAGGAAAATCACCAAAGAGATGGATGATATCAATGATATTAAACCTAGTTCCTCATTAGTAGGTATTAGCTTGCAGAAAACAAAATGAGTTTTAGTAATGTGTGTTATTCATATGACTTTTTACCAACCATTACTCTTAGTAAAGAATGAAGTAGTTACATAATTCAACCCAGGATAAACTAAATGAGAAAAAAATAGATTTTATATTTACTATTGACAGAGAGTTTTATAAATATTAGAATTCTTAAGCATTTCTAGGCTTACAGAAAAAGTGTTGTCTTTCTAACAAGTTTGTGATTCTATTAAGTTTGAAAGTTAGCCACTGAGTGTGGCCACTCAGGGAAAAGTGGGAGCCACACTTTTGTAAATAACTCTGAACTGCCTTCTTTCAGGCAAGTTTGTTTTCAGAAAGCACAAACAAATCATGCTCTTGATTTATACTTCTGTTTGGTTGAGTCTTAAGTTTGCATGAAGCGCAAGATCGGTGTTCTGGATGTCTGTTGACAGATACTCTTAAAAATAAGATTGTCACTCAGCAGGCTGTCTGAACCCTCACACTGTGTTAGCATTGTCATCTCAGGGTGGTATTTAAATCTCTTTTTTGCCTTGTATATTCCACCCTCATGGCTTACTTGAAAGTTGCCCTGAGTGTAGAAAGTTACTGTTGCACACAGAAATATGAGGAAGCTGTGACTATATTTTAAAAATGGCCTTAAGAATTATTTCTGATCCTGGTAAATTAATCATTTGCATCTGGTTTCTTTTGCTCAATGTAATGTTTTTGATATTCAATCATGATGATGTTGCCTTTATTTGTGATTAGTTCCTTTTTATTGCTTACCAATATTTAATTGTATAAATTTACCATAACATGTTTATCCATTCACCTGTTTTTGAATGGTTTGATTGCTTTCAATTTTTGATGTTTAGGAATAAAGCCACTGTGAGCATTCTTGTGTAAGACTATACTTTCATTTCTCTTGTGTGAATGCCCAGAATTGACACTGATGGATCACATGAGAAGTGGATACTTAACTATGAAGTGGCTGTACACTTTTGCATTCCCATTAATGATGTATTAGGGTTCTAGTTTTGCTGCATCCTTACCAGCACTTGGAACTGTCAATCTTTTTAAATTTGGGCATTCTATTAGTGATGCAGTGTCATTTAATTTGGTTTTTACAAAGGTGAGTCAAAAATTATCCACACTCTGGCTGTAGAATTTATTTTAATTAACTTTTAGGTAAGACAAGTACATCATTTTTCAACATAATCTCTGTACTTTTCAATACAGTTTGTCCATCTGTCAACAAGCTTTCATATTCCCTCATTAAAAAATGTTTTAGGCTGAGCTGCGAGCCACGAATGCACCACTGTCTTCACTTCTTCATCAGAAGTGAATCTTCATCCTTGTAGGGCTCCTTCTTGATGGCTAACACTTGTGCAACCTTCCTTGAACGTCTCTATCCATTCATACACACTTCTTCATGACAAAGCACTTTCTCCATACTGTGCACAAAATCTTTGATAAATAATGGCACCTGTATACCCTCCAATCAAAAAAAAAACATATCACTGCACACTGCTCTTCTTTCATACAGACCACAAGTGGGGCATCCAGTTTTGCTCACACCACAAAGTAAACTGATGTAACATGTTCATATCTGCACAGCAGAGACTGGGAAGACAGTAGCCTTGAATGAAAAGCACTGATAAGACAGTGAGACCAACAGAAGTTTTAATATAACCTGAGTGTGGATAATTTTTGACTCACCCTCATACTTGGATTTCCTTCATAACTAATGATATGGAGTATCTTTTCCCTGTGTTTATTGCCCATTTATACAACTTCTTTTGTGAAGTATCTTTAAGTCTTTATATTTTTTTATTGACTTACTTTTATATTCTAGTTTCAAGTCTTTACCAGAGATCTGTTTTGGAATGATTTTTAATCAGTCTAAGGCATGCTTTTTCATGTCCCTTAATGGTATTTTTTTAAGTAAATTTTTAACTTTGCTAAAGTCACATTTTACCTTTTATATTTCTTGCTTCTTTTTTTTTCAGAAATATGATCTTACAGCAGCTTAATTTCATTTACCCACCTCCTCCTTTGCACTTTTGTTTTCATATATTTTCCATCTGCATATGTGGTAATCACCACCTGGCACTTATAGTTTTTAACCAGTTATTATTTACAAAGAAATTAACAAGAATAAAGCACACTTTTAAATTATCTCTGAAGCTCTTTATTCCTTACTTGATATCATTTTTCCTTCAGCCTGAAGAATATCTTTAGCGCATCTTGTAATGCAGGTTTACTAGTGATCGATTCCTTCAGCTTTCATATATCTAAAAAATTCTTTATTTCAACATCTTTTTAAATGAGGAAAATTTGAAATGTTTGACATTTTTATTTTTCCTCAAAAATTTTCAGAAACTTCACAATTATGTGTCTATAGGTGAGGTTTTGTTTGTATTCATCCTATTTGGGCTTTAGGAGTTTCTTGAATCAATTATGATGATTTTTTTAAAAAATCAAATTTAAGACTATCATGTTTTATTTCTTCAAAAATTGTTTCCTCATACTCATTCTTTCCTCCTTCTGGGTATCTAATTACACTTATATTCATCCACTTAACATTTTCCAACAGGTTTCTGAAAGTTTGTTATTCTTTAATTATGTCTGGTCCTTATTTTGGATCATTTCTATTTATCTGCCTTCTATGTCACTGACACGTATTATTGACTCCTTCAAACTACTATTGAATTAACTAAGGGACTTTTTCCATTAATTTAGACATTTTAAATAGTTTTTTAAATGGATATACCTTGTTTGATTATCATAATATTTTATGAATATGTTTTCCTTTAGTTCATTGAACTAGTTGCTTTAAAGTCTTTGTCTGCTAAATGTAAAATCTATGTGATCTTGACACCAATCACTACTAAGTGATTTGGTTTGTTGATGCAGGTGCGTGTTTAATTGTTTAAGATATTCCCAAACTCTGTTCCCAAAATTGTACTATTTTACATGTTCGTCAGTATTGTTTAAAAGTTCCAGTTCTTCCACAGCTATTTCAACACTTTGTGCTTTGTGCTTTCTAATAGTTGTGTAGTAGTGTCTCATCTTGGTTTTAATTTCTATTTCACTAAAGAAAAATAATGTTGAACATTTTTTTCTTGTACCAATTTGCTATCCATATATGTTCTCTGTTGAAATAGAGAACAAATCTGTTCAAATATTTCCAGTTTTTAAAATTGAGTTGTTTATTTTCAGTTGAGGTTTGAGATCTCTTTATATATTCTGGATAAATGTCCTCTATAAGATATATTACTTACAATCATTTTCTCCCAGAATTATCTTTTGATTCTCTTAACACTATCTTTTGAAGACAAGAACTTTTTAATTTGATGAAATTCAACTTATAAATTTGTTATTTTGTATATCGTGCCTTTATTGTCATATCTAATAAATATATATTTTTCTCTTCAGATCTTTATTGGAGTATAATTGCTTTACAATGGCATGCCAGTTTCTGCTGTACAACAAAGTGAATCAGCTGTATTTGTACATATATCCCCATTATCCCCTCCCTCTTGAGCCTCCCTATCCTACCCCTCTAGGTCATCACCAAGCATCTAGTTGATCTCCCTGTGTTCTGCAGCAGCTTCCCACTAGCCATCTATTTTACATTTGGTAGTGTATATATGTCAACGCTACTCTCTAACGACATCCCAGCCTCCCCTTCCCCCCTGCATCCTCAAGTCCGTTCTCTACATCTGTGTCTTTATTCCTGCCCTACCACTATGTTCATCAATACCATTTTTCTAGGTTTCATATATATGTGTTAGCATACAGTATTTGTTTTTCTCTTTCTGACTTACTTCACTCTGTAAGGCAGATTCTGTGTCCATCCACCTCACTACAAATAACTCAATTTCATTCCTTTTTATGGCTAAGAAATATTCCATTGTATATATGTGCCACATCTTCTTTATCCATTCTTTTGTTGATGGACATTTAGGTTGCTTTCATGTCCTGGATATTGTAAATAGTGTTGCAGTGAACATTGTGGTACATGTATCTTTTTGAATTATGGTTTTCTCTGGGTATATGCTCAGTAGTGAGATTGCTGGGTCATATAGTAGTTCAATTTTTAGCTTTTTAAGGAACCTCCACATTGTTCTCCATAGTGGCTGTATCAATTTACATTCCCACCAACAGTGCAGGAGGGTCCCCTTTTCTCCAAAGCCCCTCCAGTATTTATTATTTCTAGATTTTTTGATGATGGCCATTCTAACCATTGTGAGGTGATACCTCATTGTGGATTTGATTTGCATTTCTCTAATAATTAGTGATGTTGACCATCTTTTCATGTGTTTATTGGCCATCTGTGTGTCTTCTAGTAAATATTTTCTATACCAAGATCACAAACATTGTTTCCTGCATTCTTTTAGACATTTTGGAGTTCTACTTTTGAATTCTGACCTGTGATCCATTTTGAGTTATTTTTTCATATATGGTGAAAAATATATATGGAAGTTGTTTTTTTATTTTGCTTTGTCTTGCCTATAGCTATCCAATTGATTTAGCACAATTTTTTTTTAATTTTTTTGGGGTACACCAGGTTCAATCATCTGTTTTTATACACATATCCTCATATTCCCTCCCTTCCTTGACTCCCCCCCTCGAGTCCCCCCCACCCTCCCCACCCCAGTCCTCTAAGGCATCTTCCTAGCACAATTTTTTGAAAGGACTTTACTTTTTCCACTGAATTCAGTTGTTCAGAGATGTGGGTCTATTTCTGGACCCTGCTATCAGTTGATTTATTTATTGATTGCTGTGCCAACAACATGCAGTCTTGATAATTGTAATGTTGTAATAAGTCTTGAGAACAAGTAGGGTTAGGTATAAAACTGCGTCCTTTTACAAAGTTGTTGTGGCTATTCTAGGTCTTTTGCATCTGCATATGAATTTTATAATCAATTTAAACAGTGTATTAACTGAGATTGCCCCAAATGTTTATATGAATTTGAAGGTGAAATGACATTTTAATAAAATTGAGTTAGGGTAATTTATTGATCTGTGAGCATTGTATATAGGTCTTCTTTGATATCTTCTAGCAATTCTGTTGTACTTTTAAGTTTTGGGCCTTTTACATCTTTTGTTAAATTTATTAAAAAGTAATTCATATTTTTGATATTTGATTTTTTGTGTATTCATCTTATATGCTGTGAGTTTGCTAAACTCACTAACACGCTATTCTAGCTTTTTGTCTTTTTTTAAAAATAGATTCATCACAGATCTTTCATATTCTTTTCTTATTTGCTTATTTATTTATTCATTTATTTATTATTTTTGCCTATTGCCCTAGCTAGAACTAATAGGACAATGTTGAACAAAAGTAGGGAGAGAGGGAACACTTATTTTGTTCTTGATTTTAAGGGAAAGAATTCAGTCTTTAAACTTTAAGTATAGTGGTAGCTGTAAGTGTTTTGTAGATGAATTTTGTCTGGTTTAGACAGTTTGCTTCTAGCTTTCTGGAAGTTTTAATCATGAATGGGTAGTGGTTATCATGAAGTGTTTTCTCTGTATTATTGAGGCAATCACATGATTCTTTCTTTCTTTTTTAATATGGTGTATAACATTAATTAACTTTCAGATGTTAAACCAGTCTTGTATTCTGGAAGAAACCATGCCTTATCAAGATTTATTATTTCCTTTCTATATTGTTGGATTTTGTTTACTAAAATTTTGTTTAGAAATTTTATGTTAATGTTTATGAGGCGTGTTGGTCTGTAGTTAGGTTTTGGTATCAGGGTAATTTAGGTCTCGTAAAATGAGTTGAAATATATTGCATTATTTTTAATTTTCTGGGAAAGTCTTTGTAGAATAGGTTTTTTTCACTTAAATGTTTGTTGAATTTAACAGAGGCCATCTGAGTCTACAGTTTTCTTTGTGGTAATGCTTTAACTATAAACTCAATTTCTGATAGATATTGGGATTTCAGGTCACCTATTTCTTTTTGATGGAGATTTGGTATTTTTTGTATTTCAAGTAATTTTTACACTTTATATAGGTTATCAAATTTATTGGTATAAAGTATTTGTAATGTTCTCTTGTTATCCTTTTAATATTTCTGGAATCTATAATGATGATATTGCTATTATTCCTGGCATTGGTAATTAGTATCTCTCACCTTTTTTCCCAAACTGGATAAATATTTATCAATTTTAAAAATTGTATTAAATCATTTTATTCATTTTTTCTTTATTTTCCTTTTTTATAATCTATCACTTACCCCTCTTATTTTTTTATTTATTTTTCTCATTTAGTTAGTTTGGGTTTCATTTGTTCTTCTGTTTTCAGTTGTTTAAGGTGGAAGCTGAGGTCATTAATTTGGCAACTGTCTTCTTATACAGGTTTTTAGAAATACCATAAGTACTGCTATATCACTGAATCCTGGTATTTTGATGTTGTATTATACAGATGTCCTTCTACTTTCACTGGACTAGAACTCCAAAATTCCTGGTATAACTTGGCCTTTTGTATCTCTGTTGTGCTCTCAATATCAGAGCAGCTGGTCTCTGGTAAACTTGAATAGTCCTACCTTTAACCCTTAGATTTCTGCTTCTCTTCCCCATCTGCACATCTTCTTCCTCTCTAATAATTTTCCTCACAGATTATAGCTGCTTCAACTTGCCTGACCTCTGGTCTTCATCTACTCAGGTTAATTTGTTTGCTTGCTTTCTGTTTCATCTTGCTGTGCTCTGGAAATTATTCCCAAAGTGCCAAGATGTCCACAGGGCTCGCCTCTTAGGTATTCCTTATTTTAGGTATTGCTGTCTTACACTGCTCATTTTCCAATGCTGAAAAATAGTTATCTATCTACTTTTATGGAGAGAGAAATAGAGAGAGAGAGAGAAAGGAAGAGAAAGAGAGAGAATGTAAACTGATAAATTTCTTTCAAGGATCACTGTTTGAGACCATTTAATCACCCAGGTAAGGCCATCATACAAGAACATCTAAATCTCTTGATTTTTGGCCAAAGAAATTCTGCCAGATTTTAGTGTTGAAGTAATTTTTCTGCTTCAATCAGGTAAATGTCTTTATTATTAACTAATTTTTATTTTATCATTTTATGCTTAAATTTTCCTTGTGTTTCTTGAATGTGAAATCCCAGGGATAGTTCTTGTATGTGTTAAAAAATGCAAATTGTAGAAGATGGATACTGAGCAAAAAAGAAACTGCACTGTATAGTTTCATTAATTAAGACAACATGACAGAAGACAGCACAGAATGGGAGAAAATATTCACAAACAATGGAACTGATGAGCGATTAGTGTCCAAAATTTACAAAATTGACCACATGCAGCTCAATATCCAAAAAAAGCAAACAAGCCAATGGGAAAAAAATGGTCAGAAGATCTAAATAAACATTTCTCCAAATAAGACATAAAGATGTCCAAAAGGCACATTAAAAAAAGGCTTAGCATCGCTAATTATTAGAAAAAGGCAAGTCAAAACTACAATGAGATATCACCTCACAACAGTCAGAATTACCATCATCAAAAAAATCTACAAAAACAAATGATGGAGAGGGTGTGGAGAAAAGATTCATAACACTGTCATGGGAATGTAAATTGGTACAGCCACTATGGAGAACAGTATCAGGATTTTTTTTGTTTGTTTTTTAAAGGAAAACAAACAAACAAAAAAACTAAAAATAGGGCTAACATGTTATCCAGCAATCCCACTCCTTGGCACATATCCAGAGAAAAACACAGTTTGCAAGGATACCTGCAGGGATTTCTCTGGTGGTGCAGTAGTTAAGAATCCTCCTGCCAATGCAGGGGATATGGATTTGATCCCTGATCCAGGAAGATCCCACATGCCACTGAGAAACTAAGCCCATGTGCCACAATTACTGAGCCTGTGCTCTAGAGCCCACAAGCCACAACTAATGAACCCATGTGCCACAACTACTGAAGCCCATGTGCCTAGAGCCCATGCTCTGCAACAATAGCAGCCACTGCACTGAGAAGCCCACACACCACAGTGAAAAGTAGCCCCCACTCACCACAACTAGAGAAAGCCTGCATGCAGCAATGAAGACCCAACACAACCAAAAATAAAAAAATAAATAATAAATAAAAGAAAGGTTACATGCATGCCAATGTTCATTGCAGCACTGATTACAATAGGCAAAACATGGAAGCAATAAAAATGTACATCAACAGATGAATGAAGGTACATATATACAGTGGAATATTACTCAGCCATAAAAAGAGTAAAATAATGCCATTTGCAGCACTATGAATGGACCTAGAGATTGTCACACTGAGTGAAGTAAGTCAGAGAAAGACAAATATCATATGGCATTGCTTATATGTGGTACCTAAAAAAAATGGTACAAATGAACTTATTTACAAAACAGAAATAGTCTCACAGACAGAAAATGAACTTATGGTTACCAGGGGAAGGGTGGTATGAAGTGATAGTTAGGGAGTTTGGGACTGACATCTAAACACTGCTATATTTAAAATAGATAACCAACAAGAACCTACTGTTAAAAAAATAAATTTAGATAAAAAATGAAAAAGAAAACATGATATTCCAGATTCCAAACAGATGAGATGGGAATGGTGCTTATAGTTAATAGAATAAGACAGAGGTATTCAAAAGGAAGTTGAGGAGTAACTACTTTGGAGTAGGCAGGCTAACCAAATTGGGAGTATAAGCTATAACATGAGAAAAAAAATGTGTAGTTTAAGCAACTGAGAAAAATATATTGTGTCTGTGGATAAGAGACTATTAATGAAAACATAAACAATATATCTTTGGGATCAATACTATTTTTTACCAGTACAAAGAACTCTTGTAAGAGGAAGTTTTACTAAACTTGACTTCTAAATATAATAAAGGTAGACCATGGGTGGCTGATCAAAAATCATTGTTAAGGACTTTTTGTCTAATTTGAATATCATATATCATTCTTCTAAAGCAGAAGAAATTTTGTTAAAAACATAACTTTGAGGTAAGAAAGGTATGGATGCAAATCCTTGTCCTAGCATTTAAAAGAAGTGTTATGTTAGGAAAATTACCTTTGAGCTTCAGTGTCTTTTATTACATGGGTGTAATAAAGGATTGTTGTAGGAATTAAAGGAGTTAATTTATATATTGTTGACATATACTGTTTGCCATTATAGAGCATCAATTAGGAATAATTTATTATTTGTTGTTATTAATGTTTCTATCATTATCATCTCCATTACTCAAGAAGTCTGTACTGAGAGTTGGTTGCATCTGTGATTATTTAACAAAGAAAGGGGGTGTAGTTATATAGAGAAGATGGTTCTTAAATGAGAGACACAGGGAAAGCTTAAGCTCTTAGAAATAGGCAAGATGGGGAGGTAGACTGAGAATGTGAGAAACCTGTTATGCTGACAGTGAATATGAAACCTAGCACATCATATAGGATCATAGATTTAATAGATTATCTTGCTGTGTTTATCTTTACAAACACCAGTAGTATTTTACTTAATTTTTAGAAAGGTAAATTAAAAAATAACTATTCCATACTTTTTCTTATTTTTGCCTATTTGGGTGGAAAGAATACAGAATGTCTCATGTTTGAAAAGACTATGGAAGAAGATTATATTTCAAGTGTTAAGAACATTTACAAAAAACATCTTAAAAAGGTAGTCAATATATTTCTGAAATTAAAATCAAATTGAAGGGTGAGTAAAAAGATGCAGCATTTATGGAAGCAATTTGGCACACTATACAGTGAGGCATAAACTCCCCATGCCCTGTGACTTAGTATGACTGCCTCTGAAAGCCATTCTACAAAAATAATCCAATATATGGAGAAATCCATTAGCATTTTTATCTCACTATTATTTGTAATATTAAGCTACCAATTTACACTAAATATACAGCAATAAGGAAATTATTGATAAATTATTAAATATTATTTATAAAGACATTTGAATAAACTGTAGTAATAGAAAAATACATTATATATGTATCAATTTTATACATAGATTTTATACATAAATTTTTGAGTTTAATTTTATATATTAAACTCAAAATTCCATATTACAGAATGGTTATAATAATGTGAAAGAAACAGAGTCATAAAATGGAGAAATGCAGTAATGAATTAGCACATTAACAATGTGCAAGTAGAGAGATGGGAATTTTTTTTTTTCTTCTAAAACTTTTCAATAATTTTCTTCTATGGAACAAATATTCTCACTTATGAAAACACAAAGTACGTAATTTTAAAAGAAGGATTGGTTGTACCTTTTCAGAAATACTTATTTAACATAAACATGCATAAGCTTTAGTGGCATTATAGATTCTCTGGTTTGGGTGAAATTTACAGTTCATAAAATTTAGATTTTAATCTGATGCCTATTTCTCCTAGGGTCTTCTCTATTATATACCCCTGAGTAGCTGGACTTTCAGCTTTAGCACCTTTTAATGAAAACGGTTATTTTTTCTGTTTTTTTTTTCAGTCCATCTTTCAAAGTGCTGAGAACAGTCTTTCTTCTGTTGCTTCAAAATGTATCTTCCTATTGATTAAACCCATATTTTTAAAGTATAATCCCTCTTCTAAATGGCAGTCTTCCAAATGCATAAATATGTTTGTCATACAAAAACAAATAAAAAAATAAACAAAATAAAAAACTCAAATCAAGCCAAACCAAAAAACCAAACCAAAACAAACAAACAATAAAAAAAAAGATTCTCATTTACTTACCATTGAGACTTTTCAATATTTTGGCCACACAATTCTTAATGCATTTGCAATTTATCGCTAGTCTTTCTTAAAGTTTAAAATTACTCAGATTTGAATACATTCTGCAGTTTTGGTCTCATTAGCTCAGAATAGAAAAAGACATCACCTTCTTTCTTTCCATTAATGAAGCTTAATCTAATTAGATTAATTTGGCTTAATAGGGAAAAGAGTTTTAAAGAGGCATAGTTTATAAACAGAGATTACCTTTGAGTTTTAAGCTTGTCACAACTACTTTTTAATGGAGAAATAAAATAAAAACCATTTCAATTGTTTCCCATCTTCTCAATTTTCAGAGAATCAGTAAGACTACCTAAAACATTCCACAAAACATGCATTCCACTCAATAAGGTGTTAGCAAATCAATACCAGCAAAGAAAAATTGTTTTATGAGAGCAGAAACTTACACCTTATTAAATTTAACTACTTAAATGTACTGTGAACTACATTTTAAATATGTCTTCATGGAAAGGGAACTATATCCAAGACTTTTATATATATATTTATATTTTTATATATATCATATTTATATATATCTTAGGCTAAAATTATGGAGATATTTAAAACACACGTTGAAATTTCTTGACTGAAATATATATGATTGATTGAGGAACTTTAGGTTTGTTGAACCTATCACTTCTTAAGATGCTCCCTTGAATTATAGTTGACATAAACTGATTTGTGAGAAATTTAAAAACTTGTTTTCAATTCTCTGTAAGTTGTCATTGATGACTTTCTTGAATGGAATCTCTAGAATGGAATATATCACATATAACTCTTTTGGCACACATCAAAAAATTGTTAATGTACTAAGCTTAATACAGTTCAGTTTTTTTTTTTTTTAATTTAAGTGACTGTTATTTTAGAACTAAGTTGTCCTTATAATCTTAGGTTGGTTATTTTGTCTTTATCTATAGCTTGTCTATATTAAAAATTCCTGGCACTGATGCTATATACTTTCCTGGGAATTTTTATACATCATTCTCAGCTGAGTTATTCATCTCTGTGAAAAGACCATGTGGTAAAGGGACTTGTGTCTTCTCACAATTTACTGATATACAATGAGGCTGTAGAAGAGTGATGACTGGCCAGAACCACATTTTAAATTGTGGATTAGAACTGGACAACCACTGGAGAGGAGATCCAGATGGCAGAGAAAGAGGTTTCTAAGTTCATCCCATCACCAGACTCATCAAAAATACTTCCATATGTGAAGCAAGCAACTTTCACTGAAAACAAACTGGAGACTGGCAGAAAGACCCTTCTACAACCAAATCTCTAAAAAAAGATCCACATGGGTTGGGTAAGAAGGAAGGAGAAAAAATCAGGTCAGGACCCATGACCCAAGGTGGGTCACAGTAGAGAAAGGGGAATATCATGGTCTCAGAGAGCCTCCCTGGGGAGTGAGGGGTTCAACTCACATATTGGACCCCACAGCCCTGAGGTCTGACACTGGGGAGATGGGTTCTCTTATCTGATTTGAAAACCAGTGGGACTTACAAAAGGGCTGTAAGAAACTGAGCTTCTGCTCATGGAGAACATGTGTACATGCTTTCTTACTCCCAGACACAAGGGGGAGGAAGCAAATTGGAACTACCTGGGACTCTGGCCCATTTCCAGTGACTGCCACTGCATGTGCCCCAGCCCATACTAGGTGCTTGCTCCAATCCCTCTTGCTCTGGTGCAGCTCCACACTAGGGTGAAGGCTGTTATTGCCAAGAAAAGTGTGCACTTGGGGAAAGCAAAGCTGACAAAAACCTGGCACAGCATCTGAACAGGGTGAGGGTGGACATCTCTGGCACTCATGGAGGTAGAGGATTGGGAACTCTCTGTAATTCTGACTGGTGTGCTGGAATCTTGCCAGGCATGCCTCAGTCCGCACTGGGCACCCACTCCAGCCCTTCTTGCTCCAGCTCTGCTCTACACTGGGCAAAAGTGCTGTTGTTGGGAGGGAGGAGAGTGCACACTTACAGAGAATGGAACCAGCTAGGACCCAAACATCAAGGCTTCTGCTCCAGCTCTTTGAGACCTGATACCACCACTGATCAGCCATTAAACATAGGAGAAGCCCTGGCTTACTCCTGGCTCTGGCTCTACTCCCTCCATCTCCACTCCTACCTCCCCATCAAGGTGGTAGCTGCCAGTACACCCCAGGGGAAGATGTGGCCCATGATCAATTCAGTTCCAGATATGCTACCAAAGCCACTGTCCACACACAGACTGCATAGGGACACTACCACACAAGGTGTTGTTTTCACCAGTGTAGATCCACTGAAGCCAGATCCCAGGATTGCAGTAATCATGGATTGGGATCCACTGTGGGTGCTATGGAGGTAGCTCAGACTCTGGCCTGCCCTAACCCCATAATGGCCCTTTTCTGTTTCAGGATACCTTGCATTTAGTTGTCATATCTCGCAATCTTCCTTCTTTTCCTTCTTTTATTCACAAAGTTTAGGACTCCCTTTCTATTTTCTCTCTCAGGCCTTCTTCCCAATACTTATCTTGCATGGTTGATCCCATCTTGGCATTGGATTCTTAGAAGACACAAACTAACTCATTTTTCAACCAATCTGACAACCTCCAACCCCCATCATCCCCAAACAGTCTGTAGTCAATGTCTAACTAATGGGAGGGTTCTAGCTGATGGCAATCCCCACAATCTTAAAATTGTTCAAATTATGCTCCAGATTCCAGCTGAAACCATGTCCTTGCTTATCTTCTTCCCCTGTTCATACTTAAAAAATTCCCTTTCTTTTGAGATCACTTTCCCAATAAAGCACATGTCCATGAAACCCTGGCTCAGACTCCACATCTAAAGAGTCATATTTAAGGTGAGCCCCAGTCATGTTTGAGTGAATAAGAGAACATTATCTTTGCTCTCGAGGATTTCAGAGCCCACTGTAGGAGAAGAAATGCAAAGATAGTTTATGAGTGCTAAGATAGTGACAGACATGGCTACACGTGTTTGGTTTCTAGTGCTTCTTGGTGGAAGTCTTGCAGAAAGTCCAAGATGCCCTTCCCAAATACTGATGTATGTCTTCACTGGGTAAGGAGGTCTTCCAGCTTGCTGGCAATAAACTAAGAATGATGAATTTACTCATCATATATTATTCTACATCATTTGATAAATTAATCCATTGATGATTATTTGCAAATAAAATTACTTTATTCAGTCCTGGTTATTAAATTTTCTAGGATATGATACATCCTCAAATAGAAATAAAGATTTAGTGCAGACCACTATGTCCCAAAGACTTCCAAGATCACTAATCCCACTGCTCTTACTCAAAACAATTACTTTATAGTGCATCTTTAGCTTACTAATCTTATTTCAGGAGTGTTTCTCAATGGTCAGTAACTATATATTTTGAGGATTTACTCTAAATCCGTAGCTAGTACTATTAGTCAATAAAAATAATTTGATTTTAATATTTTCATATATATTCCTATCATGTAAGCAGAAAAATCAGTTTAAAACACACAAACAACTAAACATTTGTCATAAATTAATTCTTATAATGATAGAAAAGCTTTATATTTATCCCGATGTTCACATTTTAGAATCTGATCCCAGTTAATAATTGATGATGACATATTGCACAACATAGTCAAAGTATTTTCTTCTGGAATACAAAAGCTGCTGATTAAACTATTTGAGTTGCTATATATTGATGGTGACATTTTAAATGTTAAAAGTTTCAATACAACAAATGTTAATTGAGCCACTACTTTTTATTTGGAATTATGCCAGGCATTGTTGGGGGTGGGTGGCAATGATAAACAAGACATAGTTCCTATAATTTCAGGGCATGAAAAGTATTGAGGAGACATATATGTATGAGAAATTCTAAGGCACATTGTAAGGAGTGCCATAATAGAGCTAATAAAATAGTGTTATCAATAATAGGGAATATGGAAATTGGTTAATTCCTGTGTGAAAAGGCAAAACATCCTAGCTAGTTCCCCAAAAGAGTATAAAATGTCCCTCTTTAATCTTTAGGTGATGTAATTCTTCTTCTAATTGATTCATATCACCCCCTTGATAGCCCATCACTGATGTCATGATTAATACATTAAAACATCTTATATCAAATGAGAAGAAGAAAATGGGAGAATAAACAAAAATATTTGATATATACAAACATAATCACATCAAAATAAAGAATAAATAATCATAACTATTATCGTCCTTATTTCTGAAACTTGGGCACATGGTCATAAGTATTTTTATAACTACTTTTTCCAGTTACTCATTCTATAATCGCTTTGCTCTCAGCAAGAACCTCAGTTGGTTGTGGTTCTTTGCCTGGTGATGTGACCCAAACCTTTATTCCTGAAAGTTCTGGGTCATTAGTTGTCCTCTCTGAATTGCTTAGATTTATTTAGCTTACTGATATTTATTTTCTATTTACTTTCATCATAAGATATGGAATGCACAAGGCACCCATCAGAGGATCTCCTACATTCCAAAATACTCCTCCTTATCCCATCATGTAGTATCAACTCAATTTAACTTCATAGGAAAAATTATTCCAGACCTCGGCCTAGCCTGCTTATTCAGTGTCATGCCAGAAGTGAGTGACAGTCTCAACTTTCAGTTTGGTGGAATCATTTTGCTGCCTTTTGGAAATATTTATATATTTGCAACTAAGCCCTTGAGAGAATCAAAGCCTAAAGTCTTAGGAACAGGAAGCAAACATTTTGTTTGCTGATCACTAGGGGTAATGTGAAGAGATGCCACTCAATTTTGCATTCCTTGATTCCCAGACTCACCTATCCCTCACCGTATCTGGGTCTTCAAAAGGCTATTCCACCATTCTATGAGACCAGTGCTTTGAGACAATAGGAGACATGGTAAGATCAGTGGATTCACTAAGCATCAGTCTATTTCTGCACTTCATTTTCTGTTAAATGAATTTCTTGGTCAGCAGCAGTGCTGTGTGGAATACCATGTCAGTGGATAAGTATAAGCTCTGATCTCAATTTCCAGTGTGTGGAGGGGAGAGGGGTGTTTCCACACCAGCCAAATACTGGGTGTCCTAAAAATTCAACTAAATTCTGACACAATCTACCTGGAAATAGCACCAGATCCCACATATTAAGAGTTCAGTACTGCAAGACTGTCCACTTCCCCCACTTCAGACACCAACCAAAAGTCCAGGTTATCACCTGTGCTTCTGACTGAACTGTCTGTATGTCAGAATTTCCAGTGACTCCCTTCTTGGGTTTGACTGATTTTCTAGAGCAGCTCATGGAACTCAGAGAAAGAGTTTATCTACTAGATTACTAGTTTATTATAAAATAATACAACTCAGGAACAGCCAGATGGAAGAGATACATAGGGAAGTTTGCCCTCTCTAAGTGCACCATTCTCCCAGCACCTCCATATATTTGTTATTCTGCAAGCTCTCTGAACCCAATATTTCTGGGTTTTTATGGAGATTTCCTTACATAGACACAATTGATTAAAGTATTGGTCCCTGGTTATAGATCCAACCTCCAGCTCCTCTCCCTTCCCAGAGGTCAAGATGGTAGAACTAAAAGTTCCATCCCTCTAATCACATAGTTGACTCCTCTGACAACCTGACCTATCTGTAGGTGCAGGCCAAAGTCACCTCATTAACATAATAAAAGACAGCTATGTAATTCTCATCGCTTAGGAAATTCCAAGGGTTTTAGGAATTCTGTATCAGAAACTGGGAGAAAGGCCAAGTATATTTTTCTTACTATAAATCATAATATCATAATAAGGTATCCCATAATTTCCAAGATGACAATTTTAGCAGAACAATTACAGTCTAGGAAAGCAAATTGTATTTAGTGGAAAGATCTCCTTCTGTAAAAACAAAGCACTCCCTTTCTATGATGGAAGCAGTCTACCTGGTAGGTAACTGGCTGATACCCTGAGGAATGGTGCTATTTTGGTGGTTCAGTATTAATCTTAAAATCCTCCACTGCTAAGGTCACTTTTGGTAAGCATTCTCATGGGATACACATATCTTCACATTCTGTGGCCATTCAGAGACATCTATATACAGATATTTTTACCAGACCTCTTGTCACCAACTTTCTAATCATATTTTGTTCTTCCAAGTCCTTGACCATCCTGCCAAAATATTAATCATATCTCATGAATTATGCAGGCATGTGCATCTGGTCATCTGTCCTTCCAGGAAAAGGATCTACCAGGTGCACTGCTTGAAGTTCTGTCTACTGACAAGATTTCCTTTTATCGTTGTCCTTCAATGTTATCCCAGATAACACAGTAGGACTGTAGCTGGCCAGTATCAGTTGTGTATGTATATCATGCAGAATCATCTGTAAACCAATCTTCTGTTTGTTCTACGTTCAACTTGTTCTAGGGAATGCCCCATGAGCCTAGAGTTACAAGTCGGGAGAGAACGGAAAAATATCAGGAGTAGTGGCCATGGACATCTAGGTTACTCCTTTGTGCAACTTACTTGTGCCTTCAGGACATGCTTGAGTATGGTCCTGAATATATAATTTCCATTTGATGGTAAAAAATGCTGTCCAGTTTTAACTTTGTGGCTGAGTGGGCAAGACAACACTCATGAACTTCATGATGAGCAGTTCAGGTTGCATGATAATTAAGAAAGGATATAATCAAAGGAGCAAAGTCCTTGCAGAAGAAAGCAAGCATGGGATCCAGTCCTTAAGTGGAAAGTTTGGCCCTAAATCAGGGCAGAGATACAGTTTTTTCTTAGTAATTAGAGAGAATGCTATGTTGGTTCATATTATGAAGATTTGACTACAGAAAAGGAAGATTTACTTTGTTGACTTCTAATTTTTCAATAAGATTTAAGACCATATGAAGACTTTTAAAAATTTATCTTCCAAAAGTCAACTCTGATAATACCTTTACAATAAACTATCCCTGCCTGCGTGGGCTGGTTTAGGTAAATATTTTATTGATTCCAGTGCAGCCTATTTTCACTTCTATTATTTCTTAGATCATATAATGATATATTGTCTCTCTCCCTATGGTATATGTGGTATCCCTTAATGGCAGAAAATGGTTTTTGTTATGTTTCCAGTATTTTCCATAATGGGGCATAATTGTCCACACTTGCTGAATAAATAAATAAGTAGAAAATGTAGACCAAGCATTACACAGAGGATTAAGCACTATGCCAAGCTTAGTTCACATCGATAGTCTTCAAAATTTGTCTGAGGATAATTGAAACTAGCTCATACAATCAGAGAAATACTTTTTTGAGTTATAAGAAATCATGAAGAGTTGCTGAGAGAGCAGACATTACCAAAAGTTGACCTGCTTTACATTATCATGCTTTACAAAAATGATACACATGTCATGGTAAACAAAATAAACAAATCAAAATTTAACTTTCAATAGGAGGGAAATGCCATGATCTGGGTATTGGAAGCTAACTAGATTTAAATGAAATAACTATATAGTTTATGTCTTGTATATTCTAAGTTGATCTTTTGTTATTTCAGTTCAGAAATTTGTGTTTGTAAACTTCTACTGAAATCCCTAGAATTGAGATTCTATTTTCATATATGTTGTATTTATTAACAGTATAAAGGTTTGGCCAAAATATTTTGTATACTTAAGGAGAGAATACTGGCAATGTTAAAATGCAAACCTTATTTAACTTTATAAATGATTCCTTATAACAGGAGTAGCAATGGGATCTCAATCCATATATTGGTTTATTTTAATTTCTGTTGTGGGAATTAACTCATGTAAATTTTTAATACACATAGTAACTGCAAACTATTCCTCACTAAATTTTACATATATACATTTTTGTTCAATAAGGTAAGCTACTTTAAAATTTTTTACATGTGGAATAAAATATTATTTACTCAAGTGCCTATTTAGTCTAATATACATAGCTTAAGAAAAATTATTTTACATGCATATTTATATTCATTAAGTCAGTACTGTTTCTACATTTACATTAACAAGCACACCTATAAAATAAGCTATTTCATTTTGAAAATTACTTAGATGTAGTTAATTATACATACTCAAAGTTTAATGTTTCAACTTAGTGAAACATTATTAACTTATCTAATCTAGGTTTTAACATTTCTCTGAGATTTTAAAGGTGGTCAGATGCAGTGAATTCTTTTGTGTCACATTGAATACACTATATGTTTTAGAAAACAATGTCTTTAGTCTTTTACAAAGTTCACATTTATTTGTACATTGCTGAGCTGAAAAAACTAGCTTATTTTAAAACATGAATTTATGGGCAAACACAGTAAGTAAATAATCTTTATTTTAATCTTTTTAACACATAACCTCATACATTAGCTGTGAAAAGATCAAGAAAGGCAATCCATTTATATATGGACAGAAACAATTCAAAATGAGTTAGGTCTTTTTTTTTAATGAATAAATTTATCAAAAAAAGAATGAAGATATATAATATATATATACAGTAAAACCTTGGATTGTGAGTAACTTGTTCTGTGAATATTCTGCAAGATGAGCAAACATTTCTCATAAATTTTAACTTGATAAATGGGTGATGTATTGCAATATGAGTAGTACGTGATGCTGAACATCACATGATCACAACTGAGCCAATGGTTCTTCTCTCTCTCTTTTGCTGTGGGGTTTCTCCAATTCTGCTTGAAGAAAACCATGGCCTGATTGCTTTCTTGAACATGACTTAGAGGGGCTTGCTCATGAACAGGAGCTACCAGTTGTTTGTGAAATTGTGTCCTTGGGAAAGACCATGGGACTGGAGGTGAATGAGGATGACATTCAAGAGCTGGTGGAGGAAAATGGCCAGGAGCTGACCACTGATGAACTGATGGATCATGAGCAACAGCAAGAGGTTATGGAGGAGATCTCATCTGCAGAGGAGGAGGAGAAAAAGGCAGAGGAATCCCTCATTTCAAATGAGATTATGGAGATGTGTAAAATGTGGGAAACACTGCAAAATTTTGTAGAAAACACCACCGGAATAAGGCTGTAGCAGTGCAAGCCATGAATCTGTTTAATGACAATGCAATGTCACATTTCCGCGAAATCCTCAAAAGCAGGAAAAAGCAAGTGTTATTGGATAGGTTCTTTGTTAAAGTTGCACTAAAAGGAAAAGATTCCATTGAGCCACTAGATAGCAGTGATGCCATTAGTGATAGTGAAATTCAACCTTCACAATAATCCTCCTCTCTCGTCTCCCTCACACCAGCCACAAAGGTTTTAAAAGGTAAGTGCAGGTTAATTTGTTTATTTTTCTTTATATTTTGTATTTTCTTTATTATTTTGTATTATATTACTGTATTGTAATCATTTTTATATGAATACTTTTGGGTTGTGTAACAAATCATCTGAGTTTCCACTATTTCTTACGGGGAAATTCCCTTTGATATACAAGTGCTTTGGATTACAAGCATGTTTCCAGAACGAATTATGCTCACAAACTAAGGTTTTACTGTAATATATATATATATATACTTCTCTTAGCTTATATATATATTATATGTATGTATTATATATACTCTTTTCTTAGCTTAGGTTTCATCATTTGTAAAATGGCACAGTGATAGCAAACTCTGTAAGATTCAAGATGAAATCACATGATGTATGTATTAGCACTGTGCTTGATCACAGCAAGCACTCTTTTTAAGTCAGCTAGTTTATTATCATCTACACAAGTAGAGGGAAGGGCAAATGTCAGGCATCAGTTCCCTCCAGTTATCTTGACTAAGGTAAAAGAAATCTTCAGCAGTCACTTTCTTCTCTTCTTTCTGTATAGGTAGATATTGCTGTAGTCCTAGAGTCTGAGACATTTTAGCCCTTGTCAACTGGAAAAAGAAAAGCACAATGGAAGAGTGGTGAGTTGAGTTTTATTCAGTGTTTTACTGAGGACTATAGACCTGGAGACAGCTTCTCAGATAGCTCTGAGGAAATCCTTTGAAGACATGGGGAAGAGGCCAGTACATATGTGATTTTGGCTAGGGCATATATGTAGTAAACCATACATCTTGGCCAAAGGCTACTGCTAGTAACAAGGATGAGATATCTCAGTTTATGATTTTAGTGCTTTCTATGGGAAGATGCAAGAATGTGAGTTTATTAACATTTTCCCTAAAATATATGTATATAACTATCTATGGCTCTATTTTGCCTGTTTTCCCAAAGCACAAAATGCTTTTTATCCTGAATTCCTTTGATAGTGTGCTGCAGTGGCTAATGACTTAATCCTGGTAGAACCAGACGATGAGTGACATTCCCTGTTTACACCCCAGGTAAAGAAAATTTATTTAGGAAATAATCCACTGATCATATTGCCATGCTT
Organism: Hippopotamus amphibius kiboko; assembly: GCF_030028045.1. NCBI lineage: Eukaryota > Metazoa > Chordata > Mammalia > Artiodactyla > Hippopotamidae > Hippopotamus > Hippopotamus amphibius. The sequence goes on from NC_080194.1 coordinate 47,232,236, forward strand.
GATTGTTTTTCTGACTACACGTGGTAGATAGTAAACTCTGTAGCTATTATGCTTTCATTTAAAGTTAAACAACCTACAAATTGGAATGAATACTCTACTTTTATCTACTAAGAATTGTGGCAGGCAGAATTATAAAATAGCCCCTGAGAGGTGTGAGCTCTCTTTATAATCTTCATCCATTAAGTGTAGGTGGGTGTGATTTAACCAAAGTGACCCCATTTTAAAAGGGGTCTAGCAATTAGAGAAAGGAGGAGATTAAAAGTATAAGAAAATAGATGAAAGTGGCTGTGTGGCAAAGACCTGAGAGTGATCCCTGAGAGCAGATCCTGACCAACAGATAGCAAGGATACAGGGACCTCAGTCATACAATTGTCTTGCAAAATAGATTTTCCAACTACTTAAGGGAACTTGCAAGTGGGTATATCCCTAGTTGAGTTTCCAGATAAGGACACACCGAGTCGACATCATGATTTAAGCCTTATGAGACCCTGAGCAGAAGACTCAGCTAAATTCTTCAAGATTTCCATGGAAATTGTTTTGTTTCAGGCTAACTTTATGTAATTTGTCACATGGCAATATAAGACAAATACAAGGGTACAAGAGTGGTTCTTTAATTTAACTTATAATTTGAGTGTATTTGGAATGTATCAGGCACTGTCACAGATCTTGCTGTCTACAAAGCTGAAGACTTCCAATTTTTCCATTTTCTAATAGTTTTGTAGAAAATAAATGACAAGAATTATAAAACATCCCAGGAGGGGGTAAGAGAGACTTGGGAAGCAGGAGTATTCTCAAAGACTATTTCCTGGGACTAGATGCCAGAGGAATACTTAGGAGAAGAGAGGTACACTTCAATAGAAGGCCACATTGAGAAGTTTGCTCTTGAGCTCATTGCTCAGAAACCAGCTTTGAACTTGGCATGACTAATATCTTTTCCTCTGTGTGGCAATCTGGAATTAACTGGATATATATATATATATATATATATATATATATGCATTTTAATCTCATAAGGCAGTACTTTTCAAAGTGTGGTCCATTTTCTGCCCATCAAGTACTTTCTCTTGTACTGGTGAAAAAGCAGAGTAATTAGTTTAGTGGAAACAGTGCAGAGGATCAGAGAACCTTCCCAGGAATTACAAAGACCAGGAAAGTTGTTAATATTAACAACAGCAGGATGAATTTTGTAAGACATTTTTATAGTATTGGTTTTCTAATTTAATGTGGAAAAAATTACTTGAGATTTTAATAGTAAGGAAACATCCCCGAGTCCCACACTAGACCTACTGAATCAAAATCTCTGGAAGTGGGGCCCAGGAAAGCCACATTGTTATCAAGTTCTTTGACAATGATTCGTTACCATGCTATATTAGAAAATCAATGTCACAGCATTATCTTTTTCCTGCAAATGTGGATAACTTTCTTGGTCTTTATTATTCCTTGGGAAAGATCTCTATCTCATGATGTCCACTCAGCTGATTGACTTGCTTCTTCTCCAGTAGGAGATAGATTCCTGAACTCTTATTCTGACTCAGTAGGATTGACTTAGATCTGCTAAATGTTTTTTATCAGATGCCATGCAGTCATATCAAAATTTCTTTGATCCCCTAAGGAATGACCATTGCACACATTGCCTAGTTGGACAGGAGAACATTTATTAACTCTTAACAGGATACTACAACATGATGACAGTATACCTCAGAAAGAGAAAGATGAATATATTAACAAAAGGGCTTAGTTCTAAGAGAAAGAAATATACTGTCTTCATCTAAAGACACCATGGCATAAAAAAGAAAAAGAAAGCAAGCTGATAGGAAAAGGAAGAATATGGATTATCACCCAATATTTGTTTTTCTTCATGGAGAGCATCACTTCATATAACTCTCAATCTTACTTCAGGGACAATCTCCCATTAGGTTCCTATCAACCAAGTGGTTTTCCAGTGTTTCATCGTGATTGCACCTAGTTCATGCACTTTTGTCTAGAATACCAGAGAAGTGATGCTGCAGTTTCATTGCATCCTTCCATTGTGGCACATGATGTGGATTTGCCCCATTATTTGTAGACTTACTTTAATCATTTAGTGATGATAGAATCTCTGAATATCTTTGTTGTAATGTTACATGTCTTCCCTTTGTAAATAATAAATAATTTATAAGTAAATACTTTGATACTACATAAAATTCTGTTCTTTATCCCACTTTCTCCCACTATTTCAGCATCCACTGATGATTTTATCTTGTCTGAATTTTTACTTTGATGATTGCCAAATAGTGATTATCTGATTCAACCATTCTCTCTACATTTATTAGCTGGCATTTTACTGTAAAAATTGTCTCTTCTGGTTATTTATTTACCTACTTATGCATTTCCTCATTTATGGATTACTAATTTATTCAGTATGTTATAATTCATTATTGTTATTACATATTTTCTGCTCAAATTGTTTCACATTTGGCTGTTAGGGGCTCCTTTAATCTAACACCTGTGTCTTTCTGTTATGTCCTCATCATTTTGGAGTGCTTTCTTTTTCAGTGAATTTGTATTCCTGCTTGATTTTTTTCAGAAATATTATTAGTACTTGAATGATATATCAAATTCCATTGGAAATCTTTATAAAGCAAATGCCATCTGAGTCTTGTGTCAAAATGCCTTTGTACCTAATTCCAAGGGAGTCATAAAATAACCTTAAAGTTATATGGAAAAACTTTTCTCAATGAAAATAATTTGGAAAGAACAAAAAATCCTATAATCCTGCAGAGATTACTGTTACATGAAAATATTCAAAGACAAAATATATTTATGTGTATATATACATATAGTAACTGTATGAGCACATTAATTTGAAATATATTTTTAAATATGATATTCAAGTTTTATTATTCTAAGGATATTAAATATATATGTGTGTGTGTATATATATATATATATATATATATTAGACCTTTTGCAAAATTTGATAGATTTATGGTTATTTTATTTATTAAAACTGAACTGTCCAACTGCAGGATATTGAATGGTTTCTTACTCACTTTTAAAAACATCTAACATTTGAATATTAAAAACAAAGACATCACAAAAAAATTAAATTATAGGCCAATATCACTGATAAACATAGAGACAAACATCCTCAACACAATATTAGCAAACTGAATCCAACAAAACATTAAAAGGATCATACACTATGATCAAGTGGGATTTATCCCAGGGATGCAAGGATTCTTCAAGATACGCAAATCAATCAATGTGATACACCACATTAACAAACTGAAGAATAAAAATCATATGATCACCTCAATATTTGCAGAAAGTTTTTGACAAAATTCAATACCCATTTATGATAAAAACTCTCCAGAAAGTGGGAACCCAAATAGAGGAAACCCAGCTCAACATAATAAAGTCCAGAATATGCCAAACCTACAGCAAATATCATTCCCAATGGTGAAAAACTGAAAGCATTTCTCCTAAGATGAGGAACAAGACAAGGATGTGCACTCTTGCCACTTTTATTCAACATGGTTTTGGAATTTCTAGCCATGATAATCAGAGAAGAAAAAGAAAGTAAAGAAATCCAAATTGGAAAAGAAGTGAAACTGTCACTGTTTGCAGATGACATGATACTATACATAGAAAATCCTAAAGATGCTACAAGAGAACCTCTAGAGCTTATCAATAAATTTGGTAAAGTTGCAGGGAACAAAATTAATACTTACAAATATCTTGCATTCCTATGCATAAACAACAAAAGATCAGAAAGAGAAATTAAGAAAACAATCCCATTTACCATAACATCATAAAGAATAAAATACCTAGGAATAAACCTACTTAAGCAGGCAAATGATCTGTACTCAGAAAACTATAAGACACTGATGAAAGGAATCAAAGATGACAGAAATAGATGGAGAGATATACCATGTTCTTGGATTGGAAGAATCAAAATTGTGAAAATGACTATACTACCCAAAGTAATCTACAGTTTCAGTGCAATCCCTCTCAAATAACCAATGGCTTTTTTCACAGAATCAGGGCAAAAAAATTTACAATTTGTATGGAAACACATAAAACCAAAGCAATCTTGAGAAAGAAAAATGGAGCTGAAAGTATCAGGCTCCCTGATTTCAGAGTATACTACAAAACAACAGTCATCAAAACAATATGGTACTGGCACAAAAAAACAAATATAGATCAATGGAACAGGATAGAAAGTCAGTAGATAAACCCATACACTTGTGGTCACCTAATCTATGACAAAGGAGGAAAGAATACACAAGGCAGAAAAGACAGCCTCTTCAATAAATGATGCTGAGGAAACTGGAAAGCTACATGTAAAAATGAAATAATGAAATTGGAATACTCACTAACCCCATACGTGAAAATAAACAAAATATATTAAAGACCTAAATGTAAGACTGGACACTATAAAACACTTAGAGGAAAACATAGGCAGAACACTCTCTAAAATAAATCTCAGCAGAATCTTTTTTGATCCCTCTCCTAGAGCAATGAAAATATAAACAAAAATAAACAAATGGGACCTAATTAAACTTAAAAGCTTTTGCACAACAAAGGAAACCATAAATAAAACAAAAAAAGCCACAGAATGGGAAAAAAATATTTGTAAATGAAGTGACTGACAATAGATTAATCTACAAAATATACAGGCAGCTCAAACACTCAATATAAAAATAATCCCAATGAAAATAATAGGTATTAGATCTTCTAATAGAAGATCTAAAAGGATATTTCCACAAAGAAGACATACAGGTGACCAAGAGGCATATGAAAAAATGCTGAACATCACTAATTATTAGAAAAATGCAAATCAAAACTACAATGAGGTATCACTTCATACCAGTCAAAATGACCATCATCAAATAATCTACAAACAATAAATTCTGGAGGGGGTTTGGAGAAAAGGGGAAGCCTCCTACACTTTTGGTCAGAATGTAAATTGGTACAGCCACTATGTAAAACAATGTGGAAGTTTCTTAAAAACTAAAAATAAAGCTACACTATGTTTTAGCAATCCCCACTCCTGGGCCTATATCCAGGGTAAACTATAATTTGAAAAGATATGTATACCCCAATGCTCATAACAACAGTAATTCCAATATCCAGGACATGAAAGTAACCTAAATGTCCATCAAAAGAGGAATGGATTAAGGATACGTGGTACATATATACAATGGAATATTACTCCATAATAAAAAGAACACAATATTGCCATTTTCAGAAACATGGAAGGACCTAGAGATTCTTATACTTAGTGAAGTAAGTCATTCTGAGAAAGATAAATCTCACATGATATCACTTATATGTGGAATCTAAAAAAATGGTACAAATGAACCAATTTGCAAAACATAAATAGAGTCACAGATATAAAAAACAAAACTGTGGTTACCAAGGATAAAAGGGAGAAGGGGGTGATAAGTTGGGAGATTGGGATTGACATATACACACTACTATATGTAAAATAGATAACTAATGAGAACCTACTGTATAGCACATGGAACTCTACTCAATACTCTCTAATGATCTATATGGGAATAGAATTTAAAAAAAGAGTGGATATATGTGTATATATAACTGATTCACTTTGCTATACAGTAGAAACTAACACAACATTGTACATGAACTATACTCCAATAAAAATAATTAAAAAAATAAAAATGTCTCATGTTATTCCTTTTTATCACTAGACACAATTTATTAAATACCTTTCATCTATTTTTTTTTTTTTTGGTCTATTACAACCAGGGATACTTTTCTCTAGTCTTATTTTTTTATACATAGTTCAAATCATATTTCTTCTAACATTCATTGGATTATATTTTTCTAAGTTTGAAATCTATTTTGTTTCTTGGCTTAATTCACCTTTCTCCAGCTTCAATTTAGAAATGATGCACATCACTTTATTAATATGTTGAACGTTATTCACTTTACTTTCAACAGTTAATTTTATTTGGGGGGCTTCCGTTAAGATGAAGTTAAAAATTATCATACTTTTAGTACTGGGAATGCTGCATTTGATGGGAGAGACTTTGGGTCAAAATACACAGAAAAAGTTTTTAAAGACTAGTGACTTATACTTTAACATACACACACACGCAGGCAGAAGTTAGGGTACTCAGACAAGCAAGGTAGGGAGTAGGAAATTATGTCACTGAATAAAGTCTAGAAATGCTAAATTTCAATGAAAAACTTACCAGTTCAGTGAGCAAAGAAGAAACTTTCTTTTTTCCAATGTGTTCTAAATAGAGGATATTTTCTCCTGTGAGGAACCGACATACAAAGCAATTCCTATTTCCTGGTTAGTGGTTGAAATTTTATTAACTTAAAAGGAGTAGGACAAATGAAGCCAATTAGACTGAATGGGTATGAACACAGCAAATTCCAAGGTGTAAGAAACCACACCACACTCCATGTGAACAAATTCCATAAAACATATGAAGGTATTTCTAAATATACAATTAGGAGTCTCCTTTATTATACTTTTTTTTAATAGAAAGAGTAATCAGGATCAGATTTGGAAAGTAGTGGACCTTAGTTGATATATTTAAATCGTGTCTTAAATTTCTATTACAAGACTTATGTTTCTGGCCAAGATGCAGTAAAGAACAGCTGAATCCTTCCCACTGAAACAGTTAAAAACATACAAAATATATAAAATGACAAAACATTGGGCAAAAATGGTGAAGAAAATGATCCTTGAGACATGGGAAACAAGCTTGATCTTTGCCTCAGCTTACTGAACTGAGTAAGTTTCTGGGCTGTGGTAAAAGGATGGGAAATTACATCAATTCTTAGGGAACTTCCTGAATGAAAGATCTAGAACTGAAAGTCCAGGGACACTAAGGCTGCTAGAGCTTGTCAAACAGAGCACCAGAGAGGAGAAAGCTCACAGAGTTCTGTAGTGGATTCCCCTCCAGTGTTTAGCTGTGTAATGTTTGTGTATATCAGTGATGTGAAGTGTGCATTGGAAGACTACCTGAGGCTTGGAAAATAAACAGGATTGAAAAATAAAAGGATTAGAGAGAAGGCATGCATATAAGGCCTAGAATACTGCTTATGCTTCCCTGCCATATTGGAAAACCTAACAGGAATTACACAAGACACACAGAAAGATCTATTTTGAGTAGCTGGGAACAATTAGCCTTGACTGAACACTGCTCTGGTCCTCTCTTACAAATTTTAAGTGTAAGCCCTGATAAAAATAAAATTATCTCTAAATAACAATTGCATTATAGAATAAATTCAAGAATATGAATAATGGAGTTGAATGTCATATATAAATATATATATATATTATGAAATACAAATATTTTAATTAAAATACTTAATCCAGCACCAAACAAGGTAAAAATCCTGTCTGGCAATAATAAAAAATTCATTTGGCTTGCAAAGAAGCAGGATAATATGACCCATAAGGAGGAGAAAAATTAATCAATTAAAACCAAATCTGAACTGACACAGATGTTAGATTAAAATATAGGCATATTAAAAGAGTTCTTATGACTGTACTCCATATGTTCAAAATATTACATAGAGACATGGAACATACAAAAAAGGCCTAAAGTGGATTTCTACAGATGAAAACTGTAATGCATGAGCTAAAAATTTCAAAGGATGAGATTAATGGCATATGAGACACTACAGAAGAAATGATTAGTAAACTTGAAGACATAGGCATGAATTCTACTTTAAATAAAAATGCAAAGGAAACAGAAAACTAAGAATAATAAACAGAGCACTAGAGCAGTATAGGACAACTTCAAAAAACCTAATTTATGTGCAATTGGAGTCCCTGAAATAGAGAGAACAGAAAAAATATTTGAACAAATAATGCCCAATGCTATTCCACATTTGATAAAAACTATAGCTCCACAGATCCAAGAAGTTCAATGAAACTCAAACACAAAAAATGTAAATAAAATGACATCAAAGTTCATCATAATCAAACTGGTCAAAATAAATGATAGAGAGAAAATTTTTCTTAAAAGCATTCAGAGGGGAAAAAAAAAGGTGTTGCATATGGACAAACAAAGATGATGATAACAGATTTCCCATAGGAAGTAATGCAAGAGACAAGATAGTGAAATCACTTCTTTAGAGTAACAGGGGAAAATACTGTCTGACTAGAATTCTGTGAAAATATATTTCAAAAACACAAGTAAAATGTTTCAGTCACTTAAAGAAGTTGAAAGAATTTATCACCAACAGAACTACACTGCAGGAAATATTTTTAAGAAATCATCAGACAGGACAGAAATGATATAGGATGGAAATATGGATTTACTTAAAGGAATAAAAAACACTGGGAATGGTCCCAAATTCCATTTTTTCCTTAAGCAACTTGAGATTGCAAAATGTCTGCTTGGCTATGCAATTTCTCAACCACCTTGTTGGGAATAGTGGCACTGAATATTAGCCTCATCTTTCCACACTCCCCCTCTCCTCAGGATTTTACCCCTCTATGTCCTTACTGTCTTCTTATTACCAAAAATAATTTCAAGAATGTTTAACATTTTATTCAGCTTTTCTAGTTTGTTTGCAACAAGGTATTTGGATTATGTAAAATCTGATATATTGAAAATACCATTTTAAATATTCACTATTCTTCTTTATATTTCTTTGCACATAAATATATTAATACATTTTATATAATGCATGATCATATGTGAATTTGAGTAGTTCTTAAAAGCTGTTTCACCATTGAGTATGATGTTAGCTGTGGGTCTATCATACAAGATATTTATTATGTTGAGGTATGTTCCCTGTATGCCCACTTTCTGAAGAGTTTTTTTCTTTTTTTTTTTATCAAAAATGGATGTTGAATTTTATCAAAAGCTTTTTCTGCATCTATTGAGGTGATTATTTGGCTTTTAATTCTTTAATTTGTTAATATGGTGTATCACATTGATTGATTTGTGGATATTGAAAAATCCTGCGTCCCTGGGATAAATTACACTTGATTATGGTGTATAATTCTTTCAGTGTATTGTTGCATTCAGTTTGCTAATATTTTGTTAAGGATTTGTGTCTATGTTCATCCTATGATATTACTTATATGTGGAATCTAAAAAAAATACAAATTAACTTATTTACAAAACGGAAAGAGATTCACAGACATAGAGAAAAAAATTTATGGTTACCAAAGGTGAGGGGGGGGGCGAATAAGGAGATTGGGATTAATATATACACACTACTATATATAAAATAGATAACCAACAAGGACCTACCGTATAGCACAAGGAACTATACTCAATATTTTGTAACAACCTATGAGGGAAAAGAATCTGAAAAAGCATATATATTCCATATATATATATATAAAAGAATATATATATATAATTGAATATATATATATATATTATAACTGAATCACTGTGTAGTACACCAGAAACTAACACCATATGGTAAATCAACTATATTTCAAAAAAATGATAAAAGATTTAAAAAAAGGTATTTCATGTCTTTACAAAGTCTCAAATTTAAATGCCATTTGAAAATCTTTCATAACATTATCTAATATGAAAAACTACAAAATTAAGCAGTAATTGTAACTGTTGAAATTCCTTAGGAAATAAAACACACTTTTAGATATCTACATTAGAAATGGCATATTTATAAGTATACCTCTTTTGTAATCTTAGTAAAAATTACATATTTCAAAATTTTAATAAATTATTTAATTTCTGCATAAAAAGGTCATGTATGCTTTTCTTTTGTCTTATGAATCCACACCTAGGACAAGTCTTACCTTTTTTATTTATTAGAACATGCAAATATTCACACCTTCGTTAGCCATGAAAGATAGTAAAATGTAGTAGAAAGAGTTTTAAACCAGAAAAACATATGACTTAATTATGAATATGGGATTAAGGACATCTGCTTGTGGATACTAAGCCTTTCTACTCCTCAGTTCCCTTGTAAATAAAAGGGGAAGAAATACTGTTTAACTTGTACATTTGTAATAATAATTTCAAAAGATTTTGGTAAAGTACCTGGCATATGATAGGCACATGGCATATGATAGCTAATTGGTATAAGCCTGCAGCTAGCTATAATGCACATTACATGTCTCTATACAGATGATTGATATCATTTAGCAACTCTAAACAACAGAGCACAAGTGAATTGTGTGATTAATTTATTCATTCATTCATTTTGAATGCCAACCACATTCAATGTCAAGCCCATTTTAATCCCTGGGCTGTGTAATATTTCATGTGTCTGAAATGTTTTTCCCCAGTTATTCACATGTCTGACTGTATCTTCCTTGACCATCCTTAAATAGCAGCATCACTGTCATTCTCTGTCCCCTTACCCTGTCTGCCATTGCCTGATACTGTATTACTTATATTTACTTATCTCTGTTATATGTTTTCACCATGAAGATATAAGATTTACAAGGACCAGAGCTTGATTATTTTCTTTATGGTTTGCAATTCAGTACCTTGAATTGTGTCAAAGAAACTATATATGTTTATTAATATTTTTGAATAGGTGAATTATAAAGTGTATATGCCCTTATCATAAAATATTCTTTTATAACATTATTAAATGGTGGAATGTTGTTTTGTACTTAAGGCTGTATTATAACTTATTTTTGTTGAACTCACCATTTCAAATAATGCTCAAGTAAACATTCATGTACATAAATGTTATTGTCTAAGTCTGCTTATTTCCTTAAGATTAAAGAAATTCCCATTATGGTGACTTTCACATTTTCAAAACTTCATAGATTCTTTGGACAAATGCCCGTGTTTGGAGTAATTTGAGGTAAGCATGGTAAAAGACCAAGATTATTGAGTTCATTTCTGTATTCCTCCTAGCTGGCACTGATGCCAGGAATATAGATGGTAATCAATTAATATGACTTTTTATTTTGCAAGATTATGGCCTTTTAGAGTAATACCTGGAACATCAAATAAAAATACTAGCTGTTTAGTCTTGAGTAATTTATTAAACTGTAAATGAAGATTTAGCTTGTTTCAATGATTAATTATCTCATACATAAATTGATAAGCTAGTTCTGGACATTAACAGATCAGTGAATACTAGTTACAGCTGTAACTAAAGAGTGTAAATTCATTTAAAAATATTTAAAAATTCCCATTTCTGCTTTCTTCCTTTGATAAATATCAGTTATTAAAATCACACAAAAATAGGCATTTTTCTAAAGATTACACATTGGAAAAAGATATGGTAAATTTTCACCACTATCATATGCTGATGTAAAATATAAAATCAATCATTTATGGTGTACATTTTACCTACATAACTAAAAATTGTATTAGGAATATATCTTGAAACTATTGTACTGGATTATATAATTAACTATGAACTTATTTCTCTACAGAAATAATTATGAAGAACAATTATAATTGAAAATGTATATGTTGCCAAAGTACTGTAACTACCTCCAGATAATTTTCCTAACAGTCTAGCTATGTATTGCTGATCTTAAAAGTTACAGATCAAATTTTACCAGTTTACTTCATGGGTAAACTGGTAACAGGCAAGGCTAAGGAATGTTGAGAATAATTTGTTAATACAAATCCTATCAAGTTGCACCAATATGAATGTTAAAGTACTCCTTGTACTTTTCAGTTGCTAGTTATAGTAAAATCTGTGTCATTTTTTTTCAATTACAAGTCAATATCTAATGGTGAAGAATTTTATTCACACATCAGCTTCAGAAGAGTTCTGATAATGTGATTATTCTGCACATATCCTGACAGTATATTGTATGACAAAAAGTATAGAAGCATGGTGGAGCTGAGGATTGAGAGGGAAATGCCCTAATATTGACTTACCACCTAAAAGTAGTGGGAGCTTCAGTATATGTCTTTCTTTTTATGGGTCTCAATTTCCTCATCTATAGTATAAAATAATGAGTTTAAATGAGACAATATATAAAGTCAATTTCAACTGTTAACATGTTGTGAATATATTGTGACCAAATTACCAAAGAATTTATATTCACTTACTTTTAGGCTCTAAAAATATTAGAAAGCTGGAATCCACATATATTGATTAGAAAATAAAGGTCATTCAAATCAAATCAGTATACTTATTAGACAGCTAATACACTGGAAATATGCCACCTATTAGAACATCAGAAAAGCTAGATATCTTAGTGGGCCTCATGCTGTATCATTTAAGAGTTCTCCTCATGAAGGATTAAAGGAAGGGTACCCATGAATCTGGGATAAAACTGAGACCAAGAACTGAGAGTTTCCCAATTTATTCCATATTTTGATATAATCAGTTTTCTTCTTTGAATGATTGTATTTTGTTCTATGAACTTGATGAGTATTTAACCAGATTGTTCATTACTTGATATCTTGAGTTGAAAGGGTTCTTGAGACTCTCTGTGAGAAGGTCAGAGGAGAAACAGGGTTAATTGAGGACAAATGTTTGAAAGAAATGGGTATTGAACTCACATTTAACAGAATAGAGAGATGGAACCAGGGCAAACCGGGCAATATGGGCAAAATGCTGCTTGACAACAGTAGATATTTATGAGAGAAGCAGGATAGGGAGTAAGGTTAAGAGAAGAAAAGAGAAGGGAGAGAGAACAAGGCTAGATTCAGCATTTTGAAGGTAACATTCAGAAGGTGGCATTTGTTCTGAGGGCAAAGGGGACTCACTGAAATAGACAGACAACAGCTTCAAGAGATTGGTATAGAAAATAATTTAACAATAGTGTGTTACACACCTGGAGAGAAAAGAAATCAGGTTCCAGAAAGCCAACAAAGAGTAAATCATTGTATTTTATATCTTAGGTAACTAGGATTTCCTTAAAAAAAAGATTTTGTAGGCTAGAAAGGAAAGTAGAGAAATTAAAACTATATCACAGGAAACAAAGTTATTAAATTTTACAAAAGTAAAGAATAGAGGGAAAAACCACACTTTGGAATTAGAATAAACATCAGAGAGTATCCCTTAGCTTATGAGAAAAATGAAACATAAAGAAGCTATTGGAATTACTGTTATTTAGCTAGTTACTTGCAGAGCTATAAATAGTAACAGATCTTCTGACATCATGTTTAATTTTATGTTTACTAGGTTATGATCCCCTTTTTTTGGAAACTGAGAATTACTAAAATATTTGGATATATAAATGGAAGGGAAATATAGTAATTTTTCCTAAATTTTTGGAAAAAATAGACTGTATGGAAACATTTGGGAACACAAGCTTCATTTTTGCCAAATAAACTTGGAGATGGCATAAAGAAGCCCATATGTTACTACTTTATTCACTCAGTATATGCCTACATTTATTCATTCAATATATGCATCCTTCATGCACTGTTCTAGGAGCTGGCATTATAACTATAAGAAAGACTGTCCCTCAAGACAGTAATTGCCAATGGTGTAGATAAATGTGAAAGCAAATAATGTTAACACGGTCATAAATTCCATGATAGTCTTGTGCATAGGAAGTTATATGAACCCAAAGGAAGGGCAAAACCAACATAGTTTTATTTAATCAGAGAAGATTTCTGTGAGGAGAAAATATTTTTAAATGAAGAGCAGGAATAATTTAGCCCAGAAGAGAGGGGAGAAAGGAGCTCCTTGGGATAAAGACAGCATTGGGAGAAACAGGTGTTACTGAGGTAAACTGCAAGAAGTTCTGTGGGACTGGGTATTGGAGGAGTGGGGTTGGGAGTGGAGGCCAGGAAAAAAGGCTAAGAATGGTTCATGAAGTGCTTCATGTGCTATTGAGTTTTCAATTCACACTGCCAGTACACAAGGAGCTAATAAAGGAAGCGAGTATGAGAATGATGATCAGGTTTTTTAGGGTGCTCACTCTGGCAGCAATGTAGAGAGCAGTTTAGAGCCTAGGAGACTAGGTAGGAAACAGTTTCAGAACTCTAAGAGGAAAATGAAAGAACTTTAGGGAGGAGTGGAGACTAAGGGTGAGGTAGGAAGAACTCAAGACATACTTAGGAAGAAAGTTGCAAGGCTCACTATTAAAAGAAAGTTACTGGAGTGAGGAAGGTAAAGGCTTTATGTCTCCAGGACTATTGACTTAGATGATTTGGGAGGTGGTAATGCTATTAAGAGACAGTGTCGATTCAGGAAAGGTTTAATGGAAAGGTGAGGGAAGGAATAATAATAAGAGAATACCTAATATGTGTTAAGCATTGTACTAGATACTTTATTTATATATATATATATATATATATATATATATATGCATATACATATATATATTCATTATATGTATACACACATTTATAAATATATATATATGTATTTCCCAATTTCCATATATTTTAGAAAGACTTACAAGATTTGAACTTATATACTTATGATTCAAAATTTATGCTCCTTCCAGTTTATCCTTCTGAGTGAATCTCAGGTTGCATCTGAGCCCTAGCTATCCTACACAGAAATCATTATGCTTTAGAAAAACATCCCCTAAAATCACCTAATATTTAATGTCCATATTTACAAAAATGATGGTAATAGTATTACCTCTCTTTCAGTGATAAATAACCAACAAGATGATTATGTGAAAGTATATTTGTAAATTGTAATCTGATGAATGTTCACTACTATTGTATCAACAGAACTATTAGAAATTATTATGAGAATCTAAATTTATATTTTTAAGTTATATTAATTGAGATTTAAGATACAATACAGTAAAATTCACCCTATTTCTATGTAGATTGTGATGAAGTTGACATATAGTCATGTATCCACTACTGCAATTGAAATACAGAATATTTCCATCATATACAAAGTCCCCTTATGCCATCTTTCAGTCCGTCTCCTGACCATACCTCTCCTTCTGGCAACCACTGATCTGACTTCTGTTGCTGTAGTTTTGCTTTCGTAGAATTCCATATAAATGGATTCATTTGTATGTGGCCTTTTGTTCCTGGTATCTTTCATTTCATGTAATGCTTATTAGAATTATCAAAGTGCTTGCATATATAGGTAGTTCTTTCTTTTTAAGGCTGAGTCATATTCCATTGCATGGAAGCACCATAATTTGTTTATGCATATTCACCAACTGATAGAAATTTAGATCATTTCCACATTTTGGCTATTACAAATAAAGCTGCTTTGAATATTCAAGTACAGTTGACTCTTGAACAATTCTGGGATTAGAGGCTCTGACCCTCTGCCCAGTGGAAAACTCATGTTGAATCTATAGTTGGTTCTCCTATCCAAGTTTCTGTATTCCTGGATTCAAACAACCTCAAGTCTTGTAGTGCTATGGTATTTACTATTGAAAAAAATTCACTAATAAGTGGACCCACAAGGTTCAAACCCATGGTCTTCAAGGGTCCACTGTATCGGTACTGCATACGTTTTCTTTTTTTTCTGATACCTAGAAGTAGCATTTCTAAGTCATGCAAGTGTATATTTAACTTCATAAGAATCTGGCAAGCTTTTCTAGTGTGCATTCCCATTAGCAATGTATGAGAATTCTAGTTGCTGCACCTCTTCATCAGCAATTGATATTGTCAGTCTTTTTTAATTTAGCCAATTGTAGAGGCATCTCAATTTGGCTCTATGTATTTCTCTAATGACAGAATTTGACATCTTTCATGTGCTAATTTTCCATCCTCTGTGTAGGTTTCTGTGTGAAGGATCTGTTAAAAAAAGTTCCCGATTTTTGTGAATTCTTGTCTCATTTAGTGGCAAGATTTCTTTATAAAAAACACTTCTGGATACAAGATCTTTATGAGATAGGTGTTTTGCAAATAATTTTACCAAGTTTTCAGCTTGCCATTTTATTTTCTTAAAGCTATCATTCTGAAAACAGGGGTTTTTCATTTTGTTTGTCCAATTTTATCAATTGTTAAATTTTACGTATCATATATTTCTATCCTAAAATTTTTTACTTAAACTAAGTTTTACAAAGTTTGCAAATCTAAAATTTCACAGAGTGTTTCTCCTATGTTTTCTTGTAGTAATTTTATAGTTTTATCTTACATTAAGGATATAATCCAATTCCAATTCAATTTTTTTTAATTTGGTGGAAGTTTTGGGTAAAATTATTATTATTTTTTGGCTCACAGATACCAAATTGCTCTGGTGCTGTTTATTAGAAAAAAAATCAGTTTCTTAATGAATCACCCTAGAGTCATTATTGGAAGTCAGTTAATCGTGTATGTTATGAGTCTATTCTTGATTTCTCTCTTCTTTTCCATTTATCCACATGTCTATCCTTATGCTAAAGCACACTGTCTGGATTCCTATAGCTTTTTTTTTCCAGATCTTTATTGGAGTATAATTGTGTTACACTGTTGTGCCAGTTTCTACTGTGCAACAAAGTGAATCAGCTGTATTTATACATATAACCCCGTATCCCCTACCTGTTGAGCCTCTCTCCCACCCTCCCTGTCCCACCACTCTAGGTCATCACAATCATCGAGTTGATCTCCCTGTGTTATGCAGCAGCTTCCCACTCCACTAGCCAACTATTTTACATTTGGTAGTATATGTATGTCAGTGCTACTCTCTCACTTTGTCCCGGCTTCCCCTACCCAACCCCCCCACCATGTCCTCAAGTTCATTCTCTACATCTACATCTTTATTCTTCCCCTGCCACTGGATTCATCAGTACCAGTTTTTTAGATTCCACATATATGTGCTAGCATACGGTATTTATTTTTCTCTTTCTGACTGACTCCACACTGTATGGCAGACTTTAGGTCCGTCCATCTCACTACAGATAATTTCATTACTTCTTATGGCTAATATTCCTCTGTATATATGTGCCACAACTTCTTTATCCATTCAGTTGTTGATGGACAATTAGGTGGCTTCCATGACCTGGCTATTATAAATAGTGCTGCAATAAACATTGTGGTACATGTGTCTTTTTGAATTATAGTTTTCTCAGGATATGCCCAGCAGTGGGAATGTTGGGTCATATGGTAGTTCTATTTTTAGTTTTTTTAAGGAAACTCCACGCTGTTTTCCATAGTGGCTTATCAAGTTACATTCCCACCAACAGTGCAGGAGGGTTCGATTCTTGTGGTTTTAAATAAGTATTGAGAGTTAATGTAATCTTTGAGTTTCTTATAGAAACACCTTTTATCCAATCTGAAAATCTCTGATTTTTAATTGCGTAAATGTACAAAGAAGAAAATAAAAATTGCACATAAACCTTTCAACAAAGATTATTATTAAAAAGTGGATACACTTTCTTGGTACTTTTATTTTATGTTTATAAATTATGATCTTAGTATATATAAAACGCAATATCTTAAAATTGTTGTATAACACAATGGCATGGACAATTTATCCTGTTTGGAATTCTTATCTTTATTTGAAATTACTATTTTAATGGATATTTATTTGTTTAGAAATGTCATAAATTATGATGCCTGTATTGGATATTTTGGTTGACTTTAATTTTTGGTGTTTTACAGTATTGTGATGAGTTCTTTTTCCATAATTCTTTATTTACATCTCTGGTTACTTCCTACAGCTTAATTCCCCAAAAGTAGAAATATTGGGTCAAAGAGTAGGAGCACTTTTAAGACTCCCTAAATATCTATCCATAGATAAAAATAGGGATAGAAATAAAGATATATTATTCCACATTGTCCACCAAATTTATATTCTTATCAGCCATACATAGAGTGCTCATTCGCCTAATTCTTATAGAAATTGGATATTAAATTTTTAATTTTTGCCAATTTGATGAAAAAATAAAACCTCATTATGACTATGATGAATTTTCTTGGATTACTAGTGAGGCTAAATGTTTTACAACTTAACTGGCTATTTACATTTTTCCATGGGTTAACTACTGATGCACATTGACAAGTCTTCTGAGTATTCATAAATTTTTAACAATTTGAAAGAAGTTTTGGTGTTCCAATATTTGGAATATATTTTGCACATTAACTAACATGTATACTAACTAAAACATATTATGACCATGTTTCATTTGCCTTTAATTGTATTTATTCATTTTTAAAGAGGTTTAAAAATATATATGTTGCCAAGCTGATCAATATTTCACATTGTTCTTATCTTCCATTTACTACTACTTATATTCCATTATTTTATACTTAAAATAGTTCTTTTTTCATATCCAGAAATCAGAAATTCATCCATTTTTTAAAGGTATTTTGTAACTTTTTTTAATTTTTGAAACTTTTACTGTTTGTATGCTTGTTTTTGTTATTGTAACTTTATAATATAGTTTAGCTGAAAGGGCAAGGAATTCTTACTGATCATTGTAGGAATAATATTTCTGGCCATTCTAAGATTTTTTAATTAGAAAAATGAAAAAGAAGAAAAAAAACCCTAGGATAATTTACAAACTTGTGTTTATAAATTAGTTTGGGAACAATAGCCAAGTTTTAATTATTAACTTTTCTTATCCTGGACTTTAATGAAATCTTCTATTTCCTTTAGTAATGTTTTAAAAAGATTTAATTTTTCATAGAGATACTTAATTTTTTGTTGCAAATTCTCTATATTTTATATGGCCTTGTGTATGGTGTTCCAATCTTTGACTTCTAATATCTCTATTTTTAAATAGCGAGTATTTTATTGACTCATAAGCTTGTGTATGGTAAAATATATATATATTTTGAAAATAGCGGAACTTAGTTCTTTGTCAGTTTCTCCTGTTTGGATCTTGGAAATAAAAAAATCTTCTTAAATCAGACAAATAAACATTTTTAGGATTGGTGCAATAAACTCATGACAAATGAGGGAAAGCCACTTTTTACATAACTCATTTATTGGAACACATTTGGATTGGAGGATTTCTTCCTTGTCTAGATGAAAAAATGCACAGGTATGGCAGGGTTCCAAAAATTGAGCAGAGCCTATATAGTTCCATGCCTTTCCTGAATGGAAGTCTTGAATGAAAAATCAAAACAAAAATTCTTTATTAGCCAACCTTAGGAAGGAGGCCAGCACTTAACAGCTTGAACAATTGCATTTAGGTTTGAAAATGATGGCTTAGGGAATACTTCATAAACAATTTTATGCCATTGGATTCTCAATAAATTCTGTCATATGTTTTTTGTAATAATTAAAATATATTTCCCATTCTCTTTTCTTATCATTCCCTGACCCTCCTCAGTCTTAATTAGGGTAAGCAAGACAGAATCAATTTACACTCTTTGTAGTTTTGGAATATATCTGGTAGTTAACAGTGCTTTTTTTTTTTTTTTTTTTTCAAAAAATGAATGTCAAGATTATTCTATCAAAGAAAATTAGACATGGAGAGATTTACTAGCTTAATATCTAAAAATTAAAACTTTGTAACATGAGTCGACACTAAATTCTCACTGAAAGTACACACTCTGGAATTTTAGACCTGGAATGAAAAAAACATTTTTTCTTCATATTGATTTTATCATCACAACCTATACTTAATTCATAAAGCTTGTTGAAATTTCCAGATATTTCTCAAGCATGGTTAAGTTTTAGATATACACATGACCTTGCAATATTTAGAAAATCTGTTTTTCTGTATAAATTTTTGATAAATTTTATTTTCTCCTTGTCAACTTCAACATATTTCCATTTTCACAATCTATTTGTGTGTTTTACCTGAGTTTAGTTAAAGAGTGAATCAGATAATGAGCACTCTATCAATACTGCCAACTGTTGTGAAGGTATTTTGCCTTAGCTTTACCTCAGTCTGAATGAATAGGATAAAATAATATGTAAAAAGAAGTGCTGCATTTGGCCTCCATCTCCAAACTTACTGCTTAAGTCATTGTTTCATTTATCATCTATGATTTATGATAATATGAACTTACTGCATTATTATTCATTTTGTGGAACTACTATTTGTTTTATATATCAAAGTTTTCAACTTAATCAAGTTTCCATTTTTTAATAGCATAGATTCTTTGAGTTTAAAAAGAAAATTAAAAAAATAATCCTATGATAAACCAAAGTTTGAGGTGATATAATTGTTAATGAGGGAGAAGTGTGCTCTGAATAGGGAAAAATAATATTTCTGTCAGGAAGCTGCCAGAGCAGGAATTTAGACAATGAACTATTTTAAATTGATAGAAATATTTTCAATTCATCTTAATACTAATTTAAGATCCAAGAGTACCTGTGGATTTGAATGAAAATTCTCCATGAAATAGATGTGGGTAAATATTTTCAAACCTGCAACATTCTCCTGGTATATAGGTAATTTCTATAAAGTACCGGTTTAATGTGTATCTCCTCACTGGTTTTACATTATTTTGTTTATTGAAATATTGCTAAAAAAGGAAAGATTTCTTGTACATTTTACCAACAAGATATGTAAGATGCACTTTCACTGACTATAAGTGACTAAGAAAATCAGGTGATTTAAATGGATATTATTCACCCTTATTAAATTTCATAAAAGATGCAAGACAGTAATTATTGTTTTATTTGAAAATAGTATCTTTCATTAAAAAGTGGAACAACATAGGGGTTTTGGACATCTCCTAAATATATAAAGGAACAGGAATTGTCATAGACAATATTATAGCAATGTGTCTTATCTGGGTATCATGAGCTATAGATCTCATGAGAGATCTATATCATAGATCCTTGATCCAGTCATTCAGTTTTATATTTTCTCAAGAGACTCCTCTGATTCAATCTCTTTAGAAACTCTCTCTCACTTTCTCTCTCTCTCTCACACACACACACACACACAGAAACAAAGTTCTTCCTACTCCTTGACATTCCCTCTATCACATACTAGACAAGCAGGCAATCCAGGATTCTGAGACCTAGGTTTAACTGTTATCTTTATTTTTTTCCATGTTTTAAAATTGGAGACTTTTTATCATGTAAGCAAATTGCATAGTTAGGCAAAAGGAAGAAACAGCCTAGTAAAAGTTCACATATAGACTAGTTTACAGTGTATTACAAAGAATTTAGGGAAACTTAAGTTCACATGAAGAAAAAATGCCTAATAAGTAATTTGGGTGTATTAGTTTGCATTTTAAGTTTATTTCAAAGTATTAGTATTAAGTTTGAAGGTACATCACTATGTAATTATTATGTGTATATACATATCAGAAATGTTTTTTGAATGTTAGGCAATGTATCCATTAATTAATTCAATGCTTAAAACACACAAGATATGGTTACCTTGTACATTTTGCCTATGAGGAAACTGAAGCTCAAAGATCATCAACACTGTCACACAATCAGCATGTCACAGAGCAAGGATCTATGTCATCATCAGCCTAGATACAAACTGCAGGGTCTTTCTCCTGTCGCATAAATACAACATTGCAATGGTCTATTGCTGCAGTCTTTAAAGCTCTTTTTTTCCCCATTTATTCACTCAAAAAATACTGAATGCCTCCAATGTCCCAAATATTGTTCTGGGTGCTCAGAATAAAGAACACAGGTGCATATAACAGATACAGTCCCTGATCTCATGGAGGGTTCAGTTGAGTAAGAGTATGTGGTACTCACATTATCACATGAATGAATATATAATGATAATATGTATTGTGTGTTGTTAAGGAAAAATAAGGTCTGTGGTGAGAATATAACAGGGGGACCTTGTTTAAATTTTGGAACCGGTACTCTCAAGGGAAGTCTTTATTGAGCAACTAGCATTAGAGATATGTACCATGCAATGAGTTCACTAGATGAAAGAATGAGAACAGTACTCTGGGTTCTAGTGTCAGCATGTTAGCAGGTTCTGCTCTGAGGTAGTGGTTGGACCTCCTACAAGAGGATAGCAGTAGCCAACCAATGTAGAACCTTATGGGCTATAAGAACTGTAGCTTTTATCTCTCTTCTTCTTATTTACTGAAATGCTACCTGTGCTTCCAGGTCCGGAAGAAGTCTATCCTACTCCATGAAACATTTATGCCCACTCATGCCTATGCTAATCTCTCCTTTATTTGATTACCTATGTGTACATCATCATGTACAACTGGCCAAAATGTTCACATGTGTGAAACTGTAGCTCCTTAAGAGCAGAAGCAAAGTAATATACTCCTCATCACAGGGTAGATAAGCACATATTCTGAATTTAAATGTGAAATTGAATTTTGTGACAGGCCTACTTAAGGTGGGGAATTAGATACAATTAATTCCTTTTACTATTACTAGAAACCAAAGATGATATGTATGAAATCAGTGGCTTGCTTTCTTAGCATATCTGAATGCCTAAAGTGAAAATAGGTGAAATAAAATTGGAATACTATATAAATGTGAAATATTACATTAAGAATAACTCTAAAGATATATTGTTATGGGGTTTTGAGAATTAGCAAACACCTTAGCATCATATTCTTTTGTAGTTAATGTGTAAATAGGATGTACTTCAATAAAATCAAATTCATACTGCATCTGAGAAATACATAGAATTTTAGATCTTTCCTTATATAAGAATAACTCTCAAAAGAGGAAAGACACAAAGAAGTAACTTGTGCCAAATTTAGAAGGTTTGCCTTCACAAAAATGGGCTCTAATACTGACAGCTTTTCATGGATAGGGAAACAATAGAAAATAACCTTGTTGGATCCTTTTGTTTTTATGCCAAAGTTTGTTTCATGACATGTAAGATGACTAAGAAAAAGCCTCCCAAATTAGAGTTTATAATGAAAATGTCAATGGAATTTTCATTTGTGCTTTTTTCCCTATAAGTTGTTTTGGCTATTTCATATTTCTTATTTCCACTGGCAACCAACTTAGTGGAGACAATCTGAAAATAACTTCTCATATTTTTGCTCCTATATCTGAGAATCATTAAATAAATACTCTTCTTATGACTGCAGCAGGTTTATAAAATCTTCTATTTAATAATTTAAAAATTACATTTACTGGAAATTAATGCAGTTACTGTAATTCTGAGTTTGATATATTTTTGATTGATTTTATAAGTTTATGAATATATTATTAAAAGCTATTTTACTCCAATAAACATAAAAAGCATTATCATGAAAATTTAAAATGTATGATCAATCAGAAGATTCTAACTAGATGTAATGATTTGACAACCTTCTGTTTCTCTCTTCAAAACATACTGCAGTAAAATTTAACAATGAGCCACTAAGATTAGAGAAACAATCGGATTCTAACTAAAATTAATGCAACTTTCATCCCATTGAAATCTATTGTCATAGTTGCTTCTGACATATTGACTCTCTGGTAAAACCTAATGAATTATTCTCATTTTTGGTGTGTCTATGATTCAATTCTCCTCCTCCTCCTCCTCATGTTCCCCACACAAGTGATTATACCCTCTTTTTGGCATTCTCTCCTCAGTTCCCTCTTCCCCCATCAAAATGTACCTAGGAGGTATCTCATTCCCCCAATGAGGAAATAATCTGACAAATAACTGATAAACAACTGTGACAGCATGATGGATCCAAGAGTGCAATGGTTCCAAGTGTGAAAGTATTTGGAAAAATATGTCTTTTGAAGGTGTACAACTCAAATTCTGCTATGCAGTTCACTCTATTCATACATGTTATCAGTTCCACTGAGAAATTAATAGTTGATAATCTTTGGAACAATTTGACAATCTTTATGTGTCATTTTTCCTGAAGAAAACAATTTAACAAATCTTCCTATGTCATGATTTCAGCAATACTAATTGAAAGGACATCAATGCCACTTTGATGTGGCCTAAAACCCATCAAAACCTACTCTTTAATATGACATAAATGGTTCCTAAGGGGCGCATTCCAGCATATAAACAGTGGTCTTGAATATCTGTGAGGATCACTTAAGTCAGTGGATTCTAATATTGGCTCTGCTCCTAATACTTTTTCAGATCCTTTGTCAAAATATGTGCCAGTTAATGTCCAAGGTACTGGGATAAAGAGAGATGAATGCACACCACTTCTATCCTGGGGGATTTTTCAGTCTAGTGGAAGAAACTAATATAGAAACAGATATTTCCATCATAATGTAGAAAATGCAGTGATTGAGATATGCACAGGAGCAATGAGGGTTTAGGATGGAGGAAAGTAATATTTTTCTGTTTCAATTACTCAGAGACACTTTTGAAATAGATTATAACATACAAAATTACCCTGAACTCTGTGGACCAGAAAGTCCTGTTGAAATCCAAGATATTATTAACTATTACCATCCATTATGTGGCTACCCTTTCTGGTTTATACAATATGTAAGGTATATGAAATAGGCTATTCAAAGTATGCAACAGTTAGACTTATTTTCTTCACTTATTCTTAAAGGTCTTCTGACTTGAAAGTCATGGTTTGAAAAGTGTTCCTATTTTTGATCCTGTCAGTTTTTTATTACAGTAAATATATTCCAAGCTACTGTAAAAATACAAAAGAATAGAAAGACATTTCCTGTTATTTAAAAGTTACAATTATTATTTAACTGTGAGAAGTGATTTTTAAGACAAGAGTTATTTCAAAAAAAGCTGGAAGGTGGTCAGGATTCCTCTCCATGGGATTCTATAATTACTTCTACAAAAGCCAGCCTTCCTCAAACACCAGCCTTGGCTGTTGCAATGCTTAATAAAACCTTATTTCATGCTATATTTTAATGGAAAAATGTCTTTCTGGCCTTCTGGATTATTATTCTGCAAGGTGGATTAAATTTTGTGTTCATTTCTAACTGATTTGGTTCACTGTTTTCTGGTAAATTCAGTTCTCTATCAAACTTGATTAAATGTATGTGACATTCATTCAACAAACATTTAGTGAACACCTTTAATATTACAGCAGTGTACTAATCACTGTAGATAAAACATGGCTTCTGCTATCATAACACTTATGACTTATTGGAGGATAGAGGCAAGTATATCCATACATACAAGACAGTGGTGGGTGCTATGGGAGAGAAAGATGAAAGGTGAAATGCAGGCAGAGAAAAGGACATTGAAATTTGACTGGAATAGCTGAGAAAACTTCTCAGAAGAAGTGGTGCTTGAGCTTTATCCTGTCTAACACATAGATAGTTGGGTGAGGGCATTTGAGGGCGTTCCACTTAAAATTAAGTATACGGTTTTGTCCCTTACTAGTATAGTTAATTAAAAGCTACAACTAGTAAAGTTAATTAATTATTGAATAAATTTTGAATGTATTTTATTCTGTGTGGTAAAGAAGAATTTCTTTACCTATTTCACTGCATATTTTGAATTATTGAGACAAAATAAATGTGTAGTTTCAAATCACATGGACAGCATTTCAGAGTTGGGGGTGTTACTAAAACTGAGAATTTCAATATTGTATCAGAGTCTATTCTAGTTTCTATTAGAAAATCAGCAAGCAAAGTGAATTGATATGGACCTAGGGAGATAAGGATGGAAGTGCCATAAATTATCCTTATCTTTCCTGACCATGTCCATTGTTCTTCTCTAGCACTTTGTCATTTTCTATATGGTTTTTGGGGAGGTGAGCTTGAAAGATTAATTGACTGTCTGAGGCAGAGAGGCATAGGAGAGATGAAAGGCAAATATTGCTTAAAAACAAGATTAAACAACTATAAAGAACTCAATCCTCTTGCTCCATAGAATGCAGACACTGTTCATTTATACAATTAATATATTATCTTATAAAACTTTTATGAATCACCCACTATATTGTCAAACTGTCTGCTGGTATTCACAGATGCATCATACATAATCTATATTACACTGGAGCTCATGGTGTAGCAGAGAGACCTATACTCACATAAATGGGTGTAGTAGAAGGTAATTGGCCTATTGATTAAAGTGCATGTGTTAGATGAGCAGGGCAAAGCAAAGAAGGAGACCTGGAAGGGCTCTGGCAGGAGGTTATACCTGAACTGCTTCTTGAAAAGCCAGAAAATCAGTAGGTTCAATGGGCTGATGAGGGCATTTGGGGCAGTGGCAAAGCTTGAGCTTTGAGGTGTGTGGCAGCCTTGGTCATGGGCTGTGTATAAGAGTTGGGAGGAGGGGTCTGCATGAAAGAAGGAGAGGTGAGAGAAAAGTCTGGAAAAGCAAGCAAAAACTTGACAACACCAAACATTGCACTGAATGAAGAGCTTAGTCTTAGTAGGTAAGGTGACGGGAAGCCTTAAAATTATAAAATTATAACAGCTTAGTCAAACAAAAACTTGTACACAAATGTTCACAGCATTATTCACAATAGCCAAAAGATGGAAACAAAGCAAATGTCCCTTAATTGATTAATGGATAAATGCAATGTGACCTATCCATAATGGAATATTATTCAGCCACAAAAACAAGGATGAAAAATGAAAATATTAGGCTAAGTGAAAGGCCACAGATTGTATGGTTTTATTTATATGACACATCCAGAATATACAAATCCATAGAGACAGAAAACAGATTAGTGGTTACTAAGGACGGAGGGAAGAAAGGAACAGGGATTGAGTGCTTATTGGGTAGGAAATTAATTTTGGGGTGATTTTAATGTTCTGGAATGAGGTAGCAGAAATGGTTACACATAATTGTGAATATACTAAATGTCGATGAAGTATATATTTTCAAAAGGTTAAAAATGATAAATTTTATGGTATGTATATTTTACCACAATAAAAACATAAAAATCTTAGCTTAAAACTAAGGGACATGGCAGGAATTGATGTCATGGACAGTCGTTTTGCTATACACATTATACAATTGCATGTGCAGCATTCAGGAGAAGATGCCTGCTATAAAAGCAGACCAGCCACACAGTCCTAGTGGGCATTCTGTCAGGATATGGAGATCATTTTGTATCCTCTTTGTAATTCACTGTCCTTTGCGAGTACGGCCGCTTAGATACCCTTTTGAGTGTAGGGCTTGACTATTATACACAGTAGGCGTTCAAGAAACCTAGCACATGATTATGCCAAAACAAGATTTAGTATTTATTTTGTCTTTAAATCAATAAGTTATAAATATAAACTCAACCTATTTCCTTAAGTGGTCTTTCCTCATTCTCTTAAAAGACTATTCTTTGTTTTCCAGTTAAAGTAAGTTTACTTCTTTTCTCACATTATTAAGCAGTATACATTTTAGGTTGCATCATAGTTTGCTTTTTCTTCAAGGACAATAATTTAATAGCAATTCATCTAGTGTTGTCAGCATTCTCTTTCCATTCAAAAGAATTTATAAGTCCTAGTTAGACCATGCTAATCTACTGTGATCAGTATATATCATATCAATCTGCTGAGTTGACCAAACACAAATTATTCTTAGATTAACAAATGAAAAAAAAAAAAAAGACTCAGGGTAATTAGGTGACCTGGCATAAAAATAGTAGAGGGCAGAGCCTGCACTCACACCTGGGCCTTCACATTTAAGATGGAAATTAGCCCAGCACTGAAGCTAATTCATCAGCTCTTCATCCTAGTAGACTGAGATCCTTCAGCCTGTTTTAAACCTGATCTTGTAGAATGATATTAAACTTCTGCCTACATCTTCCCTTTGTCATGCCTCTTTTGCCCTTATTGATAAGACTCTAAGCATAAATGTGGCCCACGCTTTCCTATCATACTCGGAAGCTTCATTCTTAGTCTTATCCACTGGATGATCTCAAGCTTTGGGAACATAGTATTCAGAATGAAGGACAGTTTGAAGCTCATCTTATGGCCTTACTGCATTGTAAGAATCACCTGTGATCTTGTCTCTATAGCATTAGAATATACAACACTATGGGTGTGGTGGGAAATTGGTGAAGGTGGTCAAAAAGTAAAAACTTCTGGTAATAAGTTCTGGGGATGTAATGTACAGCATGATGACTCTAGTTAATAACACTGTATTGTATTTGAAAGTTGCCAAGAGAATAGATCATTTTTTTGTCTTTTTAAACATTTTTACTTTTTTATTGAAGTATAGTTAATGAGAGTTGATCTTAAAATTTCTCATTACAAGAAAAAAATTGTAACCTTATGAGGTGATGGATGTTAATTAAACTTGTGGTCATCATTTCACAATATACACAAATATCAAATGATTATGTTGTACATCTTGGACTAACACAATGTTGAAAAAAGAGCATACAGCACTACAAAGATGATCTTATGGATTGCAGCATGTTTTTAATCCCTCAAACTGTAGTTGCTATATGTACTATAAAATATCTCTCACTTTGAATTCATTACTTTTTAAATTACCTCATATGGTAATATAAGTTGAACAAGGAAAATACAGTAACAAGATTCTTGCTGACTGTGATCGCCTGTGCTGATGATGTGGCAAGTGTCTTCTTCCTGCAATATTCAAGAGTCATATACACCTAAAGGAAAAAAAAAAAAAAAAAAGAACCACACTTGTGTGGGTAAATAAGCCACTCCACCCTGCGCTAATGAATTAGACACTTATGGAGGTTGCTTTTAGTAACATCTTGGAGGCTAATTCAAATTCATTTCTAAACTGTCTGAATGGCAATATCTGTGGCACCATTGAACTGGTAGCAATCTATTTACTTTGGTTTTAAATGTGATTAAATCAAATGAATTATTTAGTGTTTTAGCAATCATAGGTTCTGACACTTATAAAGCCGTCAAAGTTTCAATTCAGCCAGGCCCCGCATGATACTTTGTACAAATTATTGTTAAATACATTATTCTAGTAAATGCTTGAAGCAACACTGTGAAGTGGTTTTTTTGGGGGTTTTTTTTTGCCATTTTTATAGATAAATAAGCAATCAAACATTACCAAGTTAATAAGTAAAAACACAGAACTGGAACCTAGACCTGCCTGACTCCAAAACCTATTTTCTTACCCATTATGCAATATAATTACATTCTATATTTCATGTAAGTAGATTCCATATAAGTGTATAATTATGAAATTAATCAACAATATTATAGATTGCTATTTCAACACTGATTTTGAGTGTTTCCTAGCTGCTTATTAAGTTCTTTATTTCCAGTGTTGTTCCTCTTTGACCATGTTCTATCCCAGGGGAGAGAGAAAGCTCTTCTGCTCAGCTTGTGAGAGCTGACACTTTTGTTTTTTTCTGTGTACATGACTTGCAGCTAGGTTCAGTTTCAGATCCCAAAGGATGAATTATAGCATATCCCTAAGGCCAGGCCCCCTCTTCAAAAGAGAGAGCAGTGGAAAAAATACTTCAGAGGGAAATGATGCCCCACATTCCATCGATCATCTCTACCAAAACCCAGGCACCTGTGAACTCTCCCACTGGGCAGTCGGCAGGCTCAGAATGATGTGCAGTCCTGAGTCTTATGGATACTGCTTGTGGTCTAGCCTTGTACTCACTCCTGGAAGAAATCTTGCATCCTGAAATGCGGCAGCTCAGTGGACCTAATGGCTGCTAATCCAGCTGTCGCTGGGAAGATTGTTTTATTCTTGTCTTTCCTTAGTGACAGCATGCCAACCTGGGCAGCCTGAAATTCCACTCAACTTTCTCCTTGCAGTTGCTCTCCAATTCTCATGGGGAGATGAGAATCAGCCTCTGACTTTTCTGTTTGTGCCTGTGGTCTGCAGAGAGATGCGCTGAGGCCTGGCCTTCATCCATGAGTCATTCCTCTAAGCATTGCCTTAAATGACAGCTAGGCCTATCTGTTTTTTTATTATTATTTTTTTAATGTACCCACTTACTGGACCTCTACCTTCTCTCAACATATTTGTCTAAGTAGCCCTGAATATTCAGTTGCCACCAACACACTCTTTGCTTTTATTTATACTGTTTTGATTCAACCTAACAAACATAGCTCCACTATTTTGGCCCATGAGCTACTTATGCTGGCAAAAGTGGAAGTCTGCTAATGAAGGCACATATATATTTGAATCTTTGCTTAAGGAGAAGTAGGGATTCACTATCTTCAACATAATGAATTTATTAAAGTTTAAATATTTTTAGTAGTTGTCTAATGGTTTCAGAATTTTTTGCTTTCTAATATTTTTCTTTAATTTTTTTATCTAATTATAAAATATTACTTTTACAATTTTTAAAAGAATAATTATTTATAAAATTTAACTCACAGGGCTTATTTTATTCTCATTAGCTTTAAATTTTAAAAATTTATAGTGCATATTTATTATTTTTCCAGAAGATATTTTACACAAAAATAGGGACATCTTGCCATTTTATTCATTGATCTGGATTTTGCTTTTTCAGAGTGAGCCTTTAAGCCTCATTAAAGGCTTAAACTTAAGCACACTGGAAAATGTCTCTAAGGTGGATGCTACATATTTTAGGCACAAAGCAAAGCCACTCTTAAGATCTTTGTATCATCTCCTGGTATCCTTTTCAGCATTTTTCAATTGGTCTCTAAGTCATTGCTCAGAAAACTATCAGGGAATACTATTATATGGGTAGAGGGTATTTTTTCAAACATTATGTATTTAAAAAAATTCTGACTAATTTTCTAGCATGAGTAATAATGAGCTGGAAAAATTCATATGAATCATCTTATCTGAGTCCTATTTTATGTTTGTTTAATTTGAACATACCATAGGTATTAGAGGTATAAGTGGAGGCCTCCAAATCATTTAGGTTTCAAAATTTCAAGCTTATAAACTGTGATTATATTAAGAAATTTATATTGCATTCCAGTATACAGATATATTTATATTTAAAACTGAAATTGGGTCTTCATGATACATGTACCTATTTCATAAGCTATGCATTGATATTTACTCTATTGCCATATATTTTACACATCCCTGGGCTCATAAGTTGATTTCACAACCTGCTAGTAAATTGGAATCTGTTGTTTGAATAATACTGTTCGAGTACAATTCTCTTATTTTTAGAAAACCACAGACTTCCATTAAGGACTTATGTATTGGGATGGCCAAAAAGTTCATTTGGGTTTTTCCATAAAGAAAATTTTGGCCATCCCAATATCTTCTCTGATTTGGCATAATAAGCTGGTGTTAGAACTAGTATCTGAAACTGTATTTTAAGATTTTCAGCCTATTGATCTTATTTATTCAGACAATAAATTAATTTTGAACACCTATAATTGTGGAGTAGGACATTTCAAGGAACATGGTGTTTTCTGTTTTTTCACACACAAAAATATATTTTGTCCCTTGAATTTAAAAAAAATAAGTAGAGCCATATTAAATTAAGTTAAAAAATAATGATTGTTGAAAGATTTGGAACAAAATAGTGAAAGCATGAATACATTATTATTCTCTATAGAAAGTTTATCATTCAGCTTTGAATTTCCATATCCTTTTACCACTTCTTTATACTTTTATTTAAAAAAATTAGCAGCTTTATTGATATATATCTGACATATAATTAACTGCACATATTTAAAGTGTACAATTTAATGATTTTTATTTTTGTGTTCCCCCATGAAATTATTCCTACAATCAACATCTTCATATCACCCCCGAAATTTTTTCATGCCACTTTGTAACCTTTCCTCTAGTTCCTCCTTCCCTATCCAATCCCCTCCCCATATCTCTAGGCAACTACTAGTTGACTTTGTGTAGCTATAGATTAGGTTGTATTTTCTAGAAGTTTATATATTAGGAATCATACAGCATGTTCCTTTTTTTGCCCAGTTTCTTGCACTTAGTGCATTTATTGTGAGAATCATCCATGTTTTTGCATATGTCAATTGTTCATTCTTTTTATTGTTGCATAGTATTCCACTGCAAGTATACACCACAGCATATTTATCCATTCACATATTGACAGTCATTTGGGCTGTTTCATTTTGTGGTGATGCAGATAAGGCTACTATGAACATTTATTGTGCAAGTTGTTATATGTACATATGTCTTTGCATCTCTTTGCTTAATCCAAGGAGTGGAATGACTGAATCATATGATAGGTATGGATTAGCTTCTATGAAATTGCATTCCTGAAATAATTTGTTTTCAAAATTGATTATACTATTTAACATTTCCATCAACAGTGTGTTTCAGTTTCTCTACATTTTTGCCAAGGTTTTATCCTTTATTAGATATATTATTTGCAAAATATTTTCACTTAGTTTATAATTTGATTTTTATTCTCTGACAAATGCCTTTCAAAGAGCAGAAATTTTAAATTTTGATAAGTTCATTTTATCATTTTTTTCTTTCAGGGATCATGCCTTTAGTATTTAAGAAATCTTTGCCTAATGAAAGATCACAATGCTATTATCCTATATTGTCTTCTATAATTTTATAACAGGTTTTATAATTTAAGTATATAAACAGTATCAAGTAATTAAGAGATGTGAGCTACAGATTAAAGTTCCATAGATAGATAGATACATAGATACATAGATCGAGACATCCAGTAGCTCAAGTACTATTTATTCAAAAGGCTATCCTTTCCACATGTGTGTGAAACTACTTTTTTGGCTCTCTGTTCTGTTCCACTAATATATCTATCTGATTTTATGACAACTCCACACTGTCTTGAAGGCAGTAGCTTCTACTAAATCCTGATATAATGTAGTTTTAATCTTCTAACACTATTCTCATTTTTCAAATGAGTTTTGTCTATTCTAGGTCCTTGGTGTTTCTCCATGAATTTTAAATCAGTGTGCAAATTCCTACCCACCCCCCCTCCAAAGAAAAAAATCCTGTTATGAATTTACACAGGATTATCGTGATTCTGTAAATATGTCTGGGAAGAATTGGCATCTTAATAAAATTTAAGCTTTCTAAACTATTAACGTGGTGTACTTGCCCATTAATTTAGGACTTTTAAATTTTTTCTCAACAAGTTTGTATGGATTGCAGTGTATAGGTCCTTCTCAGATTTGTCAGATTCATTCCTAAATATTTTATGCATTTATATTTTTGTAGTTTTACTTTATAATTGTTCATTGCTAGTATATGGAAATATAATTGATTCTGTTTGTATATTGATCTTTTATCCTGCAACCTTTGTAAATTTACTTATGAGTTCTACTGGTTTTCTTGAAGTCTCCATTAAATTTTCTATGGAGCTAATCATGCCACAAGCAAATTAATATGGTTTTACTTGTCCTTTCCAATCTGGATTCTTCTCCCCCCAACCCCATTTCTATATTTACTTGGGTAGAACATCTAGTATGGTTTGAAGAAAAGTGAGGAGAAAAGATATCCTTGTCATTTTCCCAAACTTAGAGAGAAAATTTTCAGTCTATTATCATTAAGTATGATGCCTGTTAGCAAGTGAAGGATGTTGACTTTCATTACTAATTTATGAGAATTTTTATTAGCAGTAGATAATAGATTTTGTCAATTATTTTTCTGTGTTTATTGAGATAACCATATGTTTTCTGTTTTATTTGTTAATACAGTTTGTTACACCGATTTTCAAATGTGTAAGCAATCTTGATATATTTCACTAGATCATGATGTATTATTCTTTCAATATATTGTCAGATTCAATTTACTAAAATAATTCCTAAGTATATAGTGGTATCAAATCAGAATTTCAATTTGGATTTCCTTTTTTGGATACTGAAACTGAATAGATTTTTATGTATTTATTTGCCATCTCTGTTATCTTTGGTAAAATGTCTTTGCACATTTTATTGAGTCATTTGTTGTCTTATTGATTTTTGATGATTGTTTATAGATTTAGAATGGAAGTCTTATTTTGAATATGTGTTTTGCAGCTATATTCCCCTTTTGCTCAGTGTGTTCTTGTTCTTTTGTTTTTTGTTTTTATTCTCTAGTAGTGACTTTCACAGAGGAAACATTTTTAATTTTTATGAAATCCAATTTATCATGTTTTCTTTTATGAGTCATATATTTGGGATGATGTCTAAAAACTATTTGGATAACCCCAGATGCTGAATATTTTCTCCTATTTTTTTACTCTAAGTTTTATAGTTTTACATTTTACATTTAGATATATGATCCATATTTAGATAAATTTTGTACTAAGTGTTAGGCTTCACTGTGCATATACTCCCTACACCATGGCCTTGAAACTCTTTCAATGCAGTAAGCTGAGGCAACAGCAAAGCTCATGTCATTTGTTTCTCATCTCTCAAGATCACTGTTTAATGTTGCTGTTTTTAATGTCATTGCTGTTTTTAATGTCTTAAATACCATAGTTTCATATATCTTCTGTTTTTGGGGGTAGTTTCAGGAAGGAGAGTAAACCCAATCCCTATTACTCCATCTTGATTAGAGGCAGAAGTCAGAATTTATGTATTTCAATATGATAATATATATCTTGTATTTGAAGGAAATCATTTCATGTTTTGAGGGAAAAATGAAAAGAATTTCACTGAAATTTACATGCATGGAAATATGACTTTTGATTATGGTTACATTTGTAGTAAAGAGGGAAACATCATTCTCTAAGGGGACTGGTGTGCAGATATCCTTTAAAATTAGATTTTAATATTTGTTGCAATGAGGTATCTAATAAATTGCACACATTTATTAAATAACCATGAATTTCTTCTCTACTGTCTTCTCAATACCCAATATAACAATGACCAATTAAGTCACTTTCATCAGGTTATTGAAAGAAATAGTAAATAGTTTATCTAAATTTATATAGAACTTTAATGAAAGTCTTACCTAAAAGTGTGAAATAAAAAAGAAATAAAGAGGCATTAGAACAACTGGAGAATAAAACAAGACTTTTTGAGCAATGTTTTATAACTTGGCAAGGTTCAGTCAGTTGGCACATTTTTCTTAACCTGGACCAATAATAGAATAACATGTCTAAAGTGTAAAAACAAAAAAAAAAGTCTTCAAAATAAATTAAACAGTGCTTAGTACTGCCACCTTAGTCTTTTTAAATTGCTCTTTATTTTTACTTTGCTTATATAACCTGACTAAAACATGGTCAGCTGGCAAAAAATGCCACAGAGGTCTGTGTTATCATCCATAAATTTAGGGACAGTAGAGAAAGTGCTTTGCTATTATCTGAGGTCTCTGATCATCCTCTCAACTTTGAGCAAAAGAAAAGAGAAAGGAGATATGATAATGAGTAGAAGAGAAAGAATGAAGAATGTAGTTTATATCTTTTTAAAAATAAGATTGTAGATCTTTCACATATTAGAACGTCTCTTCCAACTCAGAATTGCTCTAAGGACTGTGAAATACATGTTACATGTTCAAGAGACAGCAGTTGCAATTTTTTTATCAGGTCAAATGACTGTGTTTCCAAACATAAGTGTAGTATTTGACCCACTTTACTAGTTCTCCCTGAACCCAGCCTGAACCCCTTTCAGAATCTATATGGTGCTATGCAGAAGATAAATTTCTATATGTCATCCTAAGTTAGCCTGTATAAAATAGACCTCAAAGATAGTGACATAGAGTATGTATCAAATTGTAATAACATTATTTTAATTATGTGTACCTTTTAATGCAAATAAAACAGTCAATAGTTTGGTAAAACAAAAAAGTAAATATATTAATTTCATAATAAACAAGAGAATCAGTAAGGATGATCATGGGTCTTTTCCTTTCTAGTAGTAAAAATAGTCCTTTTCATTAGTTTAAAAATACAAGAACATCTTGGAAATATCTATCATATATTTACAAATATCTCACTACAAATTATTGTACATTTTAGAAATATTATGAGTTTCCTGTATTTGTTAACTTTTGGATAGATATTATAGGGCAAATGCAAGAGACCCCAGAAATTTAAAGATGTGAATTTATCTAGAAAGAATTTAATATGCTTCTGTTTTAAAAACTGCTCTATAAAGCAGGGTCTAAATCTCAGTTTTTCACTCTCAAAATCCATGAAACCTGTCTCAATATTTTCCCTTTTCTCATATTTTCAATATGTATATTTTCCAACACATCTTACACTGTTTTGAGTAACGTAACAACATATGCAGACAATTTTATGTTTCCACAAGCATAATTTTAACCTTGATTTTAGAATACTTTACAGTGTTCTTCTGAGGGGTATTTTTAAATTCTTATCTGAAATTAAATCTATATTTATCCCATTAATATGTGTGTGTGTGTATAGGATAGGATAGGATCTCTAAATCTATATCTCAAGAAACAGATACCCCCACAGATAGACCTAAACATCTCATAAACATTTGTTAAAAAGATGAAAAAAATCAGAAACAGGAAAAAACTACCAAAATAAAAGAATAAAAGAACTTACTGTGTCTCAGTTTCCAGCGTGTTCATATGTTCACTGTACTTGATAGCACTTTCCCCACTCTATGTTCTCATTAGGCACTACTGAAAGATGTCTACTTAGTCATCTTTGAGGACCTGTGTTTGTATGTTTGTACTGCTATAACAAAAATGTCATAAACTAGATAGTTTATAAACAATAAATGTATTTCTCTCTGTTGTGGGGGAAGGGAATTCCAAGATTATGGAGCTGTCAGATTCTGTGTCTGGTGAGGACCAACTTCAACTCATAGATTCCTTGCTGAGGTTTATTCCTAAGCATTTTTTGTGCAATTTTAAGAAGGATTGTTTGTTTACATTCCTTTTCTGATATTTCTTTGTTAGTGTAAAGAAATGCAACAGATTTCCGTGTGTTAATCATGTGTCCTGCTACCTTTCTGAATTTGTTTATTAGTTCTAGTAGCTTCTGTGAGGAGGCTTTGGAGTTTTCTATATATATAGTATCATGTCATCTGCATATAATGACAATTTTACTTCTTCCCTACCAATGGAAATACCTTTTATTTCTTTTAATTCTCTAATTGTTGTGGCTAAGACTTCCAATACTATGTTGAAGAGAAGAGGTGAGTGTGGGCATCCTTGTCTTGTTCTAGATTTTAGTGGGAAGTCATTCAGCTTTTCACAGTTGAGTGTTTTATTGGCTGTGAGTTTGTCATGAATACCTTTTGTTATGTTGAGTTATGTTACTTTTTATGTAGCACTGTTCTTAACTCACTCAAGGAATTTGCAAGACATTATATCTTTCATCAGTACTATTGGCTGGAAGATGATTATCTTCAGGGTTATATTTGCTCAATGTCAAGAGAAGGAATGTTTTCTAAAAAACTTTCTCCCCATGAATTATTTGGGGTTGTGTTGTCATTTATATTAAATAGTACAGGAAGTGTATTTCATGGCTACTGAATAAAGTTATGATAACGAAGGCACAGAAGGTCTTAATATTTACATATTTTTAAAGAGTTGGTAATAAAAGAGATTATTTTTGCAAGTAATTTTCAAACTCAATGGGCCTAAAAACTTCTCTTGGCCTGCAAAGTTGTACTAATTCTTAATGTTTTTTTTTCCAAATAACACCTGGTGATTCTTCTCACCATCTTCAATTTCTTTTCTTTTCCTCTGGAGGTAAAATCACAGGCATATGCCTCCTGGAAAAAATATAATAACCTTACTAATGGTTAATGCAATTTTTCTGAAATACTGGAGAGGTGGGAGAAAAGAAAAGTAGTTAGGAAATTTACTGATATAGTGGACCAACACAGATTTTCAGAAATTTATGTTGTTTGGATTTTTGAAATCCTGAATATAAATGCAGAGTATTTTATATATAAAAATAATGATAATATTTTTGTATATAAAATGATAATAATAATATACTATGTGTCAGTCATGGACCTAATCATGTAACATGATGTATTTCTTAGAAATACCCTAAGGTTGTACTCAATATATATTTCACCAGGTACAAACCTGAGATACAGAAATTTTATATTCTCAAGATTATCCTGCAAATATTACTTGAGCTATCAATGTGACTTTAATATGTGGTAACTAGATGGTATTTTTTAATATTACTTTACAAAGAATATCTTTCTCTACAATAGCTGTATTTCCTCAACAATCTATATATCTCAGAAGGACTGAAGTCCTATAAATAATATGATTATGTGGGCCCCTATAGAGGTCATTTGAAGTGACCATAATCCAGAATTTCATAAACTTAATTATAGTGAATTTCAAATAAATACAAATTGTTTTCAGTTTAAGCTTGTCTGTGAATTTGAATATTTTAGAGATTCTTGAACTGTGAGCATCTATTTAAAAATAGAGACCTTTCCTATCAGAACAAGGCAC
Organism: Hippopotamus amphibius kiboko; assembly: GCF_030028045.1. Classification (NCBI taxonomy): domain Eukaryota; kingdom Metazoa; phylum Chordata; class Mammalia; order Artiodactyla; family Hippopotamidae; genus Hippopotamus; species Hippopotamus amphibius. The sequence continues at coordinate 47,270,049 of NC_080194.1, forward strand.
TAATTTCTGTAAACCTCAAACACAAAGTGGTAATAATCATAGTAATTACAGCTAGCACTTGTAGTTAAATAATGTCATTATTATTTACAATAAAAACTTTAGGTGGTAGGAACTGTACTTGGTGGAAGATACACAAGCAAAAAAAAAAAAAAGTACAAGCTAAGTTGCTGAGTGGTTTTGAAAACTTGAACAGTCTTCCTGAGATAGTGAGAAATTGATTTTGGCTACAGTGAATTATATGTAACAGCAGCAGAATCACAAAATCTTAGAGGGGGCCCCCAATGTAATGTTACTCAACAACTTATTAAAAGATGGAATTATCTCTGTGATTTTCTTGATTGAGGCTCACATCTCTGTTTAAATTCTGAAATACAGGGATATTCCCAAAGTAACTTGAAAAATTTTAGAGTCAAAGGACTTAGATTCAATTTCTGTCCTGGCTCGTTACTAATTTTAAGATCTTAGTTCCATGGTTCAATCACTGCCTCAGGTTTCTCACCTATGAAATGGCAGATATTAGTGAAAATATCGTTCCTGCTTAACTCACAGGGTTATCATGAACCTCAAACAAGATAATACATGTAAAACTCCTGTGTAAATGTTAAAACTCTGTGCAAATAATAGTGGATATGAATGTTTTTGTTTTACAGTTAGCATTAGAAAGAGACCACTGTTTCAGAGAGGGTGGTTTATTCACTATTCCTTTAAAACAGCACTGGCATTTTTATCTCTGTACTCCTCTGCTCATCTTTTCTCTCTGGTTAGGATGATCCTCACTATTGTTGTTTGTTTGTCCACATCCTTGTCTTATTCCTCCTTAAGTTCCAATTTCTTCAGGAAGTCTACAAAATCTAGTGTAATAAAAAAATTACATATCTGGATTCCAATTCCAAGGATGACTTAATTAGGTTATTTAATATTTCTGAGTCTTGCTTTCCCTTCTTATAAAGTTTGGAAATGTATTTCCATTATTATTAGGAGATATTAAATAAACACTGATACATGTAAATCATGGGCATGTAAATATAACATAATGATGTGCTCTTTCTCTCCTCTTGTCCTTTGCTCATATCAAGATTTTCTTTGTCCTGCAATTTCTCAGACACTGATTTTAAATATTGCTGGGCCTTTGTTATTGAATATTTTATATGTTGTTAATATGTTTGCACTCCTTGAGGGGAGGCACTGTGTCCTATACATCCTTCTGACCTTCATCGGTTCTCAGCATTATATTGGATCAGTAGGAAAATCCCCAATGAGTCACTGATTAGTAAGGTTAACAACTCATTCTGTTTGTTGATTTACAGCTTGACTAAAGTTAAACACACGGTGTCAACTTTATTCCCACAGTAAACTTAGGTCCACCCTGTATCTGATGAGAGTACTGTCCAAGTAAGAGTTTAGGAGCCAAGTGACTTTCACAGAGGTGATCTCCAAATAATGGGAGAGGCCTGACCATCCTGAAAAGACCATTGCATTTGTTGTTCTTGAGGATACAGGTGCTTTTAGATGAAAGAAGGGAAGTGACAGAGAAAAACCTCCTACCTGAAGAGGACATATTTGATAGAGCAAACTTAAGCTTCCATCATCCTGACTTGGCAGTGTAATAATGGCTTGCTCATCTGCATTGACCCCATCCTTAAAAGACACATAACTTTGTGAATGAGGTGAGAGCCTTTCTCATCAATGAATCACTTAGTATCTCAATGACTATGTTCTTTTGCCCCTACTTACCCATGGCAGTACCATCCATGATAAATATAAGAGCCTAAAGGGCAGGGACCAGCTCTCTGGGATTCTCTTTGATTATTTATACATCCCAAAGCTTTTGCATCATTAGATGCTGCTTAATTAAGTGCTGAAGATGAAGTATCCAAAGTGAATGCTAATTTTAATCAAAGGATCTAAGAAGACTTTATTTCTTGATACCGTAATGGCACTAGTAAAAAGTGGAGCATTCCGCTGGAACATTCTTGCAGATAATTTCCAGTAACAAGAAACATATCAAAGATGGAAGGAATGTCTTTCTGTGCTCTCCCAAGAGATACTGAAGGTGATCATGTGGTGCTTAGAACTGCTGAAACAGATTAGAAAGATAAAGACCTTCTACTAAATCTAATTTTATTAAAAAGTCTGTGTCTTATGAATCTTGTTGTCTGTTATTTAAGACAGGAGTCACATGGTGGATGGATGAGAGAGAGCAGTGAAAAGGAAGGGACTTTCCCTAAATGGGAAGGAAATCCAAAAAAGAGGGTATATATGTGTATTTATAGCTGACTCACTCGGCTGTACAGCAGGAACCAACATAGCATTGTAAAACAACTATACTCCAATAAAAATTAACTAAAAAAAAAAAGAATGTAGTTATAAACTCCTCTCTGGAGTCACCATGGAAACCGCAGTTTGGGCCAAATAAGTTAGACATTAGTTTCCACACACATGTGGCTATTTCTATTGTACCTAATCTCTACATGCCCATCTGAAATACTTAATCCCTACATGTTCCTGAAATGTGTAACATATATACAAACTCATATGATGTATGTATATGATATAAATATAATATTTTTCTTGAAGTAAAGCATAATCACATAATGTAAGAATATAAAATGATATAGCTTTGCCTGTTGGGTATATATCTTATCAATCTTAAATGCATCAACTTTATTAATGCACAGTGGCAGACTGTTGGGTTCTATAATGACCAATGAGAAAAATGAGAAATTCAGCTTCTGGGCCATTTGGTTTACTGACGACAAATGCTTTTCCAAGGCTTTTAACATATAAAAGGCAAAGAAATAGCAGAAAATATCAGGGCCTGGTGGTTTGGAATTTCTGCAGGTGATATGGTAGCTCTCAACCAGGTATCTGAAAGATGGCCCAAACTGGATTCCTCTCTGATTAAGTAATTTGGTTACGGTGAGCCAGTATTGCATATTTTGAAGACAGACTCCCAATGTGTACAATTTAAGAAATATGGCAGTAAGAAAACATTTGTGCTGTGTATTTCAGACAAATATTTTACCTCTATAAGTATTAGTGCCTACATCTGTAGATAATCTCTTGTATTGCCATTACTTGATTTCAAGTCTTAGGTTCTCCAGCATGCTAAAGTTCTCTGGCAGTGGAACAGTCTTATTTGATTTTATAACCTTTGTATCAGATGAGTTCTGAAAATACCAAAAAAGATACAATCAGCTTTTTCAGCTAAATTACATTATATCTAGATAACTAGAGAATTTTATGTAAAAATTAGGGGTGCTCTAATGGCTTAACATATCAAATAGGCTTTTCCGTAGTTTAATTTTTTAGTTTAATAAGATCAGAATAAGCTTTCTTGTGTGGCATAGACATAATAGCCCTTTGGCAAATGACTTAAGGAGCTCAGCTGTACCATGTGCCCTATCTGAAAATCTGCTATTGACCTCAAGTTCTTACCATTAGAGATTCTTTCTTTTAGCATATGCATAGGTGTATGTATGAATGTTAGATTTAGTTCAAGAAACTGATTCACCCAATTGTATGGATTGGCAAATCAGAGATTTGCAGAGCAGTCTGGCAGACTGAAACCTCTCTCAGGCCAGAATTGATGTCGCAGGCTTCAGGCACAATTTCTTCTCCTCCAGGCAACCTCAGTTTTTGCTCTTAGGGCATTTTGACTCATTTGATGATGCCTACCCACATTTATCAAGGGTAATTTTAAAGTCAGTAATATGCCCTCATAGCAAAGCCTAGATGAGTATTGAATTGAATACTGGGTACTACAGCCTAGCTGAGTTAACACATAGAACTACGATCATTCCTATTAATAAAATGTAAATGAGGGAAAGAAAACCAACATGTTTTATTAACCTTTTGTTATGGAAAATTTCAAACATATACACAAATGGAATAGTATAATGAGATTTCCTGCATCTGTCACCCAGTTTCACAAGTTATCAACTCATAGATGACCTTATTTCTTTTATAATCCCAATCTACTTATTTCACTGCACAATTAGTTATTTTGAAGCAAGTCCGAGACACCATGTTGTCACTCATAAATATTTAATATTTATATTTAAAAGCTAAGGACTCTTCTAAATAATATAACTGAAACACCGTGTTCACCCCTAAAAATAAAGCTGTTAATAACTCTTTAATGTCATAAAATGTCCAAGAACTGGAGGTAGGGACAACGCTCAGAAAAAGATGCTGTAATTTTGTGACTCAATTGAAACACCTTAAAATTCAGGGCTGAGATGATTTGTGTGGGATAAATGGAGTAGAGAAACAAAAATGGGCTGGCAGGGGAATGCTCTAATATGTTTATAATTTTTATTTTTACATAAGCTTGCTTGGTTAGATACCTAATATTCTAAGCTACTCAGGAAACTTTGTATAAAATTTTTATTTCTATTTTAAATTTTGTACAAAAAAAAAGGTGCTTCTAATGTACCTTAGAAAGGTCTATCCAAAATAAATATTATATAGAAAAGTTATGTATTAAGAACCCACTAAGAACTCTATGGAAGAGCAGATTGAAGATTTGTTCACCTCTGAAAATACATGTCTAACAAGTCCACGACAAATAAAAAATATCATTAAATACTTGCTTTTAAAATTAGTTAACATTGACTCTAAAGAATTTTCACTACAGGGAGTTACTTAGCTCCATGTTGAAGTAGAAAGGGAGCTTTGATATTCTTCCATGACAGAGACTTGAAGGCCAAGTCTGGGAGGGAGGACTAATAGGGATAGTGGCCAGATCTACAAATGAGTCTTGAGTTTTGTAAGACTATGGCTGGATTATTTAACATAAATAATATGTATTCATTAGTGATCAACACATATGAAAATCACTCATGAGAGATGGAATGAAAGCTTTTTGTGAATCAAAGTATAGTTGATTTAGCATATTATATTAGTTAAAGGTGTACAACATAGTGATTCAATATTTTTATAGATTATACTCCAATTAAGTAACTATAAAATATTGGCTATACTCTCTGTGCTGTACAATATATCCTGTGTATCAGTTATTTTATACATAGTAGTTTGTACTTCTTAATCTCATACTACCACCTTGCCCTTCTCCCACCCCTCTTCCCACTGGTGACCTCTACTTTGTTCTTTATATTTGTGAGTCTATTTTTCTTTTGCTATATTTAATCATTTGTTTTATGTTTTAGATTCCATATTTAAGTGATAACATACAGTATTTGTCTTTCTCTGTCGGATATTTCACTAAGCATGGACCCTCGAGATCCATCCACATTGTTGCAAATGGCACAATTTCATTTTTTATGGCTGAGTGATATTCCATTTTTCATATATATATGTGGCACATATATACATATATATATGTGCCACATCTTCTTTATCCATTCATCTGTTGATGGATACGTAGGTTGCTTCCATATCTTGGCTATTGTAAATAATGCTGCTATGAACATTTCAGTGCATATATCTTTCTGAATTAGTGTTTTCATTTGCTTTAGATATATAGCCAAGAGTGGAATTGCTGGATTGTATGGTAGATCTGTTTTTCAATTTTTGAGGAATGTTCATGCTGTTTTCTATAGTAGTTGTACCAATTTACATTTCCATCTACGGTGTACTAGGGTTCCCTTTCCTCCACATTCATGTCAGCATTTGTTATTTGTGGTCTTTTTGACAATAGCCATTCTGACAGGTGTGAGATGATATTTCACTGTGGTTTTTATTTGCATTTCTCTAATGATTAGTATTGTTGAGCATACTTCCATGTACTAGTGGGCCATCTTTTCTGGAAAAATGTCTATTCAGGTCTTCTGCCCATTTTTTAATTGGATTGTTTGTTTTTCTGAAACTGAGTTGTATGAATTGTTTACATATTTTGAATATTAACCTCTTATTGGACATGTTAAAAGCTGTGCAAAAGCTGTTAAGTTTAATTATGTTCCATGTGTGTATTTCTGCTTTTGTTTCCTTTGCTTGAGGAGACAGATCAAAAAAATATATATTGTTACAACCTATGTCAAAGAGTGTTCTATCTATGTTTTCTTCTAGGAGTCTTATGGTTTCCAGTGAGAGTGGAATGAAATCTTAAGCACAAGAGTTTTGATAGCTTCAGGCACCTCTCCAGGTGTTCTGGAAAATATTGGATATTCAATAATGACTATTGGATAAAAGCATTCTCTATGTTCATTTAAACCTTTAGGAAACATGCATACTGTTTTCCATTGTTTTGTTTAGCTTTTCTAAAACCTTTTGCAATTCTAAAGATTTAATAATATCTTATACATAATTTTTTGACATGAGGAGCACTAAGTATCTAAAATGATTTGAAACAGTTGTCACCTAAGTAGAAAGGACACTAGATTGAAAAGCAGAAAACTAGACAAAGTCTTCAATCTTTCTCTTCTTATTTGTTAGCAAATCACTTAATTACCCTATTACTAGATTATCTTTATTATAAAAGAGACTCCACTTATCCCATGGAATGCTTTTTGGATGCTTTCAAAATGGTATTTACGTGACTTTATGAAAATCTCTAAGTGGGTTGTTCTTATGCTCGGTAGTATCTGTGTTTACTTTCCCACACCACTGTATGAAGCCTGACTCACATAGGATGTTCTTTTCCCTAAAGCTATTGTGGTCAGCCAGAGCTGCCACTAGATCAGCTATTCTTTTAACAGATGCACCCTGCTCTAAATTCTAATGAAGGTGCAAAAAGTGCTTTATGACACAAGCTTTCATTTACCAACCCTCCCTTTTGGAATCTGGAAGTTCAACACCTACTTTGTCTCCAGGGAATGGTAAAAGTAAACTTAGATAATTTGGTTTTGCTAATATTAGTTTATACCAAGATGTTGCAGTATTCATTTTTGTTACTAATAAACATATTGATGTGTATAAAATAGATATGTTGTTCATGAAAATGGATGTGAAGAGTATGTGTTCAGTAAATGAATATTCACTGAATATTTTCTAAACAGCTACTGGACTCAAAACAGAGAAACAGTGCTCTTACCTAGGGGAATCTCAGAATTCTTCATGGAGGAAAAGAAGAAGAATTGATTGGCAGGTTAAAAATTCATGGTAGTAAAACTAACATCAAAATAACCTAAAAGCATTTCACTAACACCCAAAATGAAATTCTCCTTGAAATTGCTTGAGAAAGACTTAAATTATTTGTGATATTTCACCAGTAGCTAGAAGTTTATTTTGATTTCTATGCCTAAAGTATTTAAGCAATGATCCTAGTGTTCTATAAATCATATTTTGGGAAAATTCTTCAAAAATCTGAATAGACCCCAGTTAGTCCAGTGGTAATAAACAGGTATATGTGTCCAAATATGCTTATAAAAACAATGTACACTGTATACTTAAATATTCACACAAAGAGTTTACCTAACAATCTGAAATCTAATGAATTTTGATATTTGATTATATCTCTTTTACACACAGTCAATCTTCCATTTGATAATTCACAAAGAGGTTTTATGTTGACATTTAGGTAGTGAATTTGCTTCCCAGCCCCCCAGGCTCATCTTCAAGTTTAAAATGTTCAATATAATATAGAGTACGTTGTATATTGTTGGTACTTAAAGGAGTTATCCTTCCCATTGGATTCACCAAGTTCAATATATGTTTTTATTTTCAGTATATTTTCCATCCTCATGCTGTTGATCATCTACTAATACAGTGAGTAATTTAGTTTTGATTCTAATTCTAAATCACAAATGATGTTTTTCTGCTGTTGTTGCTCTTGGCTTTTTTTTTTTTTTTTTAATTTATACCCCTGCAGTTTCTGATGTATAGCTTCTCCCATTAGAATAGTTTATCTTGAGATTCTTTCTTGTTAATTTTTTTTCTACAGTTAATCTTGTACCTGATCATTTTAATCCTTTATAAGTAATGGTTACAGTCTATAAAATGAAAGGTATTACATATTAGAGCTAGCATGATTGTATAGTGAGACAATATTTAAACTAATACTATAAAGTATCCTTTATGCATTGAACATATTCAATAAAAAAGGACTACCTCAAAAAATCAGCAAACTCCTTTAACCTTAAGTGTCCAAATTAAGCTCTGTGGATACTGGCTTTTTTTTTTTTCTGTATTTCTTTCTTAATAATAATAATATCAGGGTCTAACTAACAGAATGTCTGAAAAATCAGAAGTCCTTAATAAATACATTGAATAAAAGAATGAATGACTTAAGAACTCAGGTTTCCTTTATTTTTAGTCAAAATTTCTTAAGAAAAGAATATGCATATTTATTCAAATTAACTGAAAATTGTTGTCCTGTATTTATTTAACTGGCTATACCTGAGAGACTGAAGGATAAGAATCTGAAACAGAAAAATCCCAAACTCCAAAAAAACTTTCCATTTATTTAAAATAATTATAATTTACAAAGGTTTTGATTTTATGATACTGCCATCAGAGGCAAAAGATTAATTTTCAGCCTCCTTCATTTGCATAATTTTTCATTTAAGGTTTTGTATTTTCTTTCTTAAAGAAGACTTCTAACCTGTATATGCTTCAGTCTCCACAAAACCTGTGTCAGATCCATCTGACTGTCTCTCAGCTCATTGGTATTTTATGGCTCAGTCTTAGAGAAATTCTAGCCTACCTGACACAACTGCCAAACTGGTACTTCCTTTATTCTTTTCCCTCAAAACTTCAACCTATGCATTTCTGCTAGATCAAACTTCCTTCGTCTATAACTTCTTCTTCTGTAACTTCACTTCTCAAAGATAGCCAACTCTTTTCCTAGTCCATAAGATGAAGTCCTCACTCTGACCTTTTTTGCCACCTACAAGATGACCACAGCCTCCCCGCTTTTATTTTTTTGCTAATCTACTTTGCATAATCTATTTAACGGGGCCACTAGCCCTCCCTAGTATAGTTCATATATCCACAAATCCTGTCTCTTCTCATCTGCTTTTCCTTTTTTGAAATGCCTTCTGGTGTGGTTCTACATAGAACTGATATATTCTGGGCTGCCTAATAAGGACTGTGGAGAGAGGGGAATGGGAAAATGTGGAGTCCAGCTGTTCTTAGGATTCAGTACCATTAACATACTCCAGTGAAATCCAGCTCTAGCTTGCACTACATTTCCCTTAGAATGCTTCACTTTTCTGGAAGTTGGCATATTCACCTAAGATTTCTTGGTGCTGGTCATAAGACAAGTAGTTAAGGACCAGGACCTGTAACAAACCTTCCTTCTGTGTTTATGGAGAGATGATCATAAGATGCAAATCATTGCAAGAGAAAGACGTATTTTCTACTCAAGAATACAAATATGAATGCAAAAGAGATTTATTTGATTCCGCTAATTGGATTGTTATTGTGTTATTGTGCATTGTGTAGAAAAGGGCTGCAACTGAGAAAAAAATTGTGAATTGTTGACTGGAGAAGGGGATTTCTGGTGAATATACATAAATATTTTGGCTAAATGTGAAATTTAAGGCATCACATTACTTGTTTCTTATATGGTATTTTAAATTCTCAGGGATCACAATATCTTAATTTTCATCAGAGTTTATTTATCTTCAAGTTACTTCATTAAAAAAACACAGGAAAACAAGTCCCTGTACCAGTAACAATGCTTCCCACCTTCCCAAATATCCTTCCGTTACCATTATGTTCATATCAATACCCTTGACTTGCAAATGTTTCAATCTTAAAACAAACAAACAAACAAACCTTTGTCTTGTAATGATTTCCTGAGTCCCCACTTACATGGTACTTCTTCCTCCTTTGGTCTCTACTTCCACTATCTCATTTTCCTTTAAATTTTAATATTTTTAAATTTTTCTCCATCAAATTAGCCTAGAAATTCTTTGAAGACATTTCTCTATAGACAGTTTTGTTTTTCATAATCTGAACTCTGAAGATTTTACGCATATAGATTAAAAGTGTACAGAGAAAGACGATGAAAATTGGATAGCAATAAGGATGGTAAGAAGAGGCCAGATTCTGGATGAGTTATTTCAATAATTTCCCAATTGGTCACCCTGCTTCCACCCTTGCCCCTCTTCAATCTAATTCTCAACACAGCAGCCAAAGCAATCCTATTAAAATATGTTGGGTCATATTAACTGTAATCAAAAGTTCAAATGGCTTCTCATATCAATATACAATTTGCTCCCACCTCCATAACCTCTCAGTCCTCATTTCCTACTGTTCTCAGTCCCCTGGGTCCCACTGACTCCTTAATACTCCTCATACATACAGGTCTGCTCTTGCATAGACCTTTGCACATGCTTCACTCCCTCACCTCCTTCAAGTCTTTACTCGAATGTCACTTTTTGTGTGAGGACTTCCTCCACTAGTCTATCCTCCTTCCCTGCTTTATTTTTCTACATTGTACTCCTCACCACTCACATCATTTTAATTATTTATGTGGTCTCTCACTTGCCACCATGCACCATCACCACCCTCACACACAGAGAGACCCACAGTACACATATTAGATTGTTAGCTCCATAATGACAGGGATTTCTGTCTGTCTTATTCATTATTGCATCCCTGGTGTACCTGGTTGGCACACTGAAGGCCATGATAAACATCTGTTGAATAAATAAATGGGATTAAATGCTTGGGCTGAAGTTATATCATCTAAGCAGATTTGGGAGAATATGAACTCAGTTCTTTTGCTCTAGCTATTGTAACAAGTAATATACTTTCAGCTACAAGAAGAGAATAAATCAATCAATAAAGAAAATGTACTATCTTATGAGACAAGAAAAAAGGTACAGAAATTATCCACTTTTTCCTTTAGAACATGCTTCTTTTGAGGGTATTTTCTCCCTAAACGTCCACTCATCATTCATTTTATTGTATTGATTTTAGAGCTGTTAAAAGAATTCTTTACCTCCCAAGACTTCAAGGAAGTAACGTTATATTTCTTATCCTCCATGTCATAGGCAATTAATTCCTTTGATCACCTTCCACCTGTTATTGCCCATAATTTTATAACTTCCTTGATAGATTTTATAACTTCCTTGATACATTTCTCTCTCATATGTGTGTGTGTGTGTATACACATATATATATATATATATATACACATGCTTTTGCATATTACTAAAATTTGGCATGTTCAGTTTCTTGTTTCTGTGCATCTTTTTCCTTCATCTCCAGATTGTTCAATTGCTCTTTTCCTTATCTGAAGCTAAATGTTTTCTCCCACTTTGGCTCCCTATACTTCTAAGCTATTCTATCTCCCTGTTGTTACTTCACAGTGAAGAGTTTTGTCAGTGAGACAGTTTCCAATCTGCTAACATCTGTAAATATCATTAGTGTGGTGTTATTTACACTCTTTTAACTCACTAATGAAGATGCTGGGTAAACTGGACCATACATCAACTATCTAGAGACAATATGGTGAAAGTTGCCACTTTTCATTTTCTTTCATTTTTGGTCTTTGGGCTATACTGCAGCTTGTCTAAACTTGAGAAGCAAATGTCCTTGAGGCAGACATAATTCCTTTAATCCATTCCACATCTGGTTCTTTTAATTCCATTAACAAACTGTCATATGTATTCAACAGGATGTTTTCTTCATGATCCAGTGATCATTATTTTTTTGAGATGCTATTAATCCAATTCCAGTGTAACTTGCTTTATTGCTTTCAGTTTGTTCAAACATCATGCGAATTTCATGAGCATGGCAAAAACAAATGCTAAATTTCATTGTTTGTGCTTCTCCTTGTAGGATAAATGGTGGTGTTTTCACAGCCTATTTCTTTTCTATACCATCATGGCTTCATCATTTCATTTCTTTAACTTCACTTGACCCTATTTCCCTTTGCACTTACCGAAGTCCTCTCTATTTAGCTCTCAAATCACACTCCCATTTTCCCCAGACAATTATTTGTTCTCTTTGTATTTCAATTTACCTGTATTCCAATTATAACTCCATTACTGCATTAGTCATGTAATAGTGCACCTCCTTTTATTTCCATATCTATCATTGCTCTGGGGTGTGAACATCTGGAGGGCAGAAATCTTGTCATATTCATCTTTATTCCTTGGTGTTTAGCATACAGTAGACACTCAGCAAATGTTAGCTGACTGAATGAGTGAATTAATGACTTGTTTATAGAGACATCAAGAGAAGCCTTTATTTGAATGAATCAACTTTCCATAAGCAATTTACATCAGAATGGCTTTCCTCAAAATTAGTCCTTTTTATTAACTTTTTTATAAGAAAATGCCAACTTGTGTTTGTTTCTCTATATAGTTTCAATATTTTGAATTGCCATTAAAATGAACAAAAAAAGAAAATAAAAAAGTGAATAATGCATAATCAATTACTTATTATTTTAACCACAGAGACTCTTAGCTAACAAGTTTTTTTTTTTCTTTTAAGAATGGAAAACAAATGTCAAGAAAATGAACCTTTTAGCACATTTTTAAAACTTCCTTAATATGTTCTGATTTCAATAACGTACTAAACTGATATCCACCATAGTATAGATTCATATCATTTGAATCTACAACTATTAGACTGATGATTTTTGGATAGTTTCCATCTTGGGTTTTCCAGTATAGATTCAATTACATGTAGTAGACAATGTTTTTAAACATGTATTAAAGGAGTTGAAAATTATCTTAATCCAAAAGTAAAAAGAAAAATCTTATTAATCAAAATGAATGAGATTTTTTTCTAATGTTACATTATCTATAGGCTTTGCTGATTTTTATTTACAGGTTGACATTTTTTTAAATACCAGATACATTCCTGTATGAAAATGATTTTGGGAAATACAGGATTAACTATATTCCTTTAATCCTGATGTCATGAGGAGGATTCCCTTAGGTCAGAGATTTAGATAACCTTGGCTTGAATCCTCAATTTTAAGGCTTATAGAAAATCTGAGTATTTATCACTCATGCCGATTGTACTGAAGAATTGAAGGACAGTGAGGTCATAGTTAAAAGTTAAGGATGCAGATGCAGAGAATGGACTGAAGGACATGGGGTTGGGGGGGGCGAAGGGGAAGTTGGGACCAAGTGAGAGAGTAGCATAGACATATATACACTACCAACTGTAAAATAGATAGCTAGTGAGAAGTTGCTGTATAACAAAGGGAGATCAACTCAATGATGGGTGATGCCTTAAAGGGCCAGGACAGGGAGGGTGGGAGGGAGTCACAGGAGGGAGGGAATATGGGGATATATGTATAAATACAGCTGATTCACTCTGGTGTACCTCTAAAGCTGGTACAAAAGTGTAAAGCAATTATATTCCAATCAAGAGCTTAAAAAAAAGTTAAGGGGTGGCTTGGAAGTAGACTTTAATACATTGCCTAAATTATATCCTTAAATTATACTATTACCTCCACTAAGACATCTGAAGTTAAAGATCTAAGTTAAAGCTGTGTGGTCTCTGTTATGAAAACTCAGTATTAAGTGAAGTCTACCAGTCTCTCTTTCATGCCAGATTACCCTTAAAAAGCCAGGACATCATCAACATTATCACATGACATAGTGCATATTCTTTCTTACTGTGCTGGGTTTTACTTTTCTCTGTAGCTAACTCTGTCCTCTTTCTGCTGTTTGAAATAATAAAATCTTAACTCCTTTGTTGTAAGGATACCCACAATTTGCATAAATCAGGTATGGTAAGACACATAGATTTGGAATAGCTGTCATGAAGAAAGATGATTTTTATACTCACAGATCCCTAGAAACAGGGAGCACAGCACACCATACAGAGTCATACAGGGAAGCACCACGGTTTGGTCAGGAGACTGAGGGAACAAAACAAAATATGGGCAAGAGCCTTTAGGGTAGTTTCCTTGGGACGTAAGGGCAAGGCTAAGAAAGTGGGCTTAAGATTGGCTAGTTTAAATAAATTCAGTGGGTTTGAGGAATAGGGACTGTCTCTAGTTGTCTGATACCTGGCCCTGGAGTGGTTAGGGCAGATAGATAGCAGCCCAGAGTGTAAATGCTCCAGGAAAGCCTGATAAAGGAGATGGTTGGGAATTTGGGGTCTTCATCAATTGACATGCCTATGAAAGGTGCACTTGTAAATGAGTTCTTTACTATCTCTAGGAAAGAGCTAACTCTGGGAGGCACAGTTCCTTCTAGGTAGCAAGGCCCCAAGAGGTCAAAACATTAAATATAGAAACTAGAAAACATAATTATTACATCTTTTTTTGGTTTACTAGAAGCATTTAAGTGTGTATTTTTTCCAAACCATCACATGCATCTCTCCTCTGGTAAAGTAACCTGAGCCAATGATGCTGTACACAATTATTAGTAACTTTTTTGTTTGTTTTTTTATTTTAGTAAATATTGGTAACCTCTCTGAAGGTTCTATGTGAAGGTTGTGAGACAGCCTGGGACCTGGGACCTTTTGCTGCAGTGCTTGTACAAACGTCTTCTATAGCAACAAAATACAAAGAAACTATGAGGCACTAAAAATAACTGTGTGCATGCACAGTTGGGGCAAATTATGGACAACAAGATACAAAAAGACCAAAATCCCAACTGCTGCTTCTGAAGAGCCGGGAGCAAAAACAGGGTGTCCATAGCAAAAGCAGAGTGCTGTGCATGCTCCCTGCACATAAAACTACCCAAGGGATGGGAAAACCACCTAGGCCCACCCCTCTGGCCTGATCCCTGGACACACCCCTACCCTAACCCCATATAAAGAACCAGCTCAATTACTATTAAGGAATGCCAAGAACCCTGACTGGTAACAGTTCTACCATCTCATTACCAGATTACAATGAAAGCAAGTTGATATTTATATTTAAATTTATATTTATATTAGATAATAGAAAAAAAAAATATATATATATACTGGTCTCTGCCCCCAGTTCATGGCATAAGGCTGCTGAAACCCTTGTGATTTCCTGGGTGACAGGAATAACTTTCATTTAATGAAGTGACTCTGGTTGGTCCGGCTTCTGGATGAGTGCTAGTCCCTGGAAAGAAAAAGCCATGGTTAGAAGCTTAAAATTTTCAGTCCCACCTTCACTCCATCCCATTCCCTCACCCTCCCCAGTCTCTTGAAGAGAGAGAAGGGCTGGAAATGGAGTTAATGATCAATTATGCCTACATAATGAAGCCTCTCAAAAAATCCCAAGGGTACAGGGTTCAGAGAGCATCCAGGTTGGTAGGTAAACATATCCACATACTGAGAGGGTGACACATTCCAAATCTACAATAACAAAAGCTCTTGTGTTCGGGATTTTCCCAGACCTTGCCCTGTATCTGGATATTCATCTGTATCCTTTATCAAACGCTTTATTATAAAATAAAGTGGTAAACAGAAGCAAGTCTTTCCCTGAGTTCAATGAGCTGCTATAGCAAAGTAATTGAACCTAAGGGAACCTCTGATTTGTAGCCAAGTCAGTCAGAATTTGTGGGTAACCTGAGAATCTACTGCTTGCAATCAGCATCTGAGTTGGCAGAGGGGCAGTCTCATGAGGCTGAGCCCTTAAACTTTGGGATCTGAAACTATCTCCAGGTGAATGGCATCAGATTTTGAGTTAAATTGTAGGACACCCAGCTGGGGTCAGAGAATTGCTGAGTACAGAACCCTCCCCCACACACATCTGGTGTCAGAAATGTCATGAGTGTGGCAGCGGTGTGGGAGTAAAGGACAGATACAGGAGGGAGGATGGGGTTTTTCCCAACTCACACACATATTACATATACATATAAACTATTATTAGCCAGTAAGGACAAAGGCAGCCAGTGACCCATTTTTGTAATTTTAATGAAGTTCAAGTTCACTGTTCTTTAATTACTACAATAGCATCTTTTGTGAAAAACTCACCAGAGGAAAACTAACAATAACCTAAAAGCAAGTTTTATCAACAAAATAGTGGATATTAGACAGAAAGAATCAGTTGTGTTAACAGTCAAACAGAGAACTGTTTCTGAATCAACCTTTATGTGCCACTATGAAAGGTAAAAGTATTGAGGTCCTTGGCTCCTGATGCTGCTTGTATGCAAGGGTAATTGCAGTTGTCTCTAAAATATTAGTTCCAGTTATTCTTCATAGCTTGAATGCCAATATCTCATCAAGAAAAAACATTTCTAACATCAAATATGCTAAGTAACAAACATACCTTGCTGATCCCAGAAAAAACATAGCCACATAGCTAAAGTATGCAGAGTCTTTGCCTTTGGAATATAGAGTCAGTTAAACATCCCTGAAGTGTGTATTCCCAATTAGGGGCACTGACAACTCCTGGGTTGTAAATTAGAACTAACATATATACAAACATACTGCACTTTGCTCAAGGGCTTCAAAAAAATTACAGGCTATATAACAATTTCCCGGAAGAAACTCATATCAGCTGCTAATTTTTTTTACCATTTTTGTATATTTCTTTATGGGTCACAATTTGTGACCTAATATGGGTCATTCTTAAAGGGAAGACAGGCCTTTCAATGGGTCCAGCAGTTATAGGTAGAAAAGTCTTTGTGGAACAAAAGGAAATGGGATGCATAAAATAATAATGTGTACTCCACAAATTACTAAAATTTTTGTTATTGCACTGGGTCTAAAAGAAAGAGGAAACAGTGTACCAACATACATTTTAAAATCACTTGGAAAAAATCAATTATCTATTGCTTGGCTAAAATACTCTTAATTTCTGTATCATAGCAAATAAGTAAGCCTTGACTTCACCTCAGCTATTAATTCCATCTTGAACTAACAGATACTCTGTTTGATAGTATAAAAGCCACTCTGGCCATTGTTTCAAGCTTCTAGTGAATAGGACACATGGAAGCTCCACAATAGTATTTTAAATTTACCTTAGTTACACAATAATCAAATAGAAAATTTTGGAGTAAGAGGATTTCCTGTTTACTTCAGTTCAATTTGATTTCTAGTATATCACATATTTCAGTAAAAATAAATACTACAGATTTCTTTTTCTATAGAATTCTAAACCATTTGCCTAATTTTTTCATTGTTTATCCTTATATTTGCATTGAATAATCAGAAATTTTAATAATCTGATAGCATTTACAGCAATGGAAAAGCTTGGGAGCTTGGATTCACAAAATCATAAACATAAGGCAAATATTTCCTCCTCTGTATAATGTTGTTGCCACCAGCTGACTAGTGATTCACTGAGTTAAACTTTTCACATGTAAGTATTTAAGATAAAAAAGAAAAATAATGATCTTAACATAATCTAAAAGTTAAACATATATATAAGCATAAATATGAATAAAACATTAACATTAAATTTTTATATGCAAACAGAATTTCTGATGTTGTTCTAGGTTCTAAAGGGACATTGAAGAATAATATAAAATGTGCTCTGCTGTCAAAGAGGCTACACTGTAAAATGGAGGGTGACAAACAATAAACAAGTAAGCAAATAATATAACAATATCAAGTAAGATTTTGGTAAAAGTTTTGAAGCAAATAGGGTGATATGACTTGTGTACTGGAAATCGGGAGATGTGGTGTGGTACCTGACATATGAAGTTAGGAAAGGTGTCACAGAGGAGGTGAACTTGTTTCTGTGAACAAAGGATGAGAAGGAGTCACTCATGTTAAAGCTGTGGAAAGAGGCTTCAAAACAGATAGAACATTAAGTGCAAAGACACTTTAAGTGGAGAGAGGTTAGGTTTTTAATGACCAGAAATGAAATAAGTTTGCCTAGAATTGCTGGAGCAAGAGGAGAATGATTCAAAACTCATTTGAGAGACAAAGACCAAGTTGCCAAACACATCATTAAAAATATCAAACTCAAGTACAAATTTTGTACCCATTCCATAAGACATTGCAACTGGTATTAATCATTCATAAAATTAAGAATATATTTCACATTTTACATTAAGTGAAAATCTTTATCTTGTTCCTCTAACAAATGTTTGTTGACTACTTAGTATGTGCTAGACACACTGTTCTTAAGTTCCAAGAATGGAAAAATGAACTAAAGAGAAAGAAGCCTGCCCACCTGGAACTTGCCTTTACTTTTCTCTTTGCTTATAGTGCTTTGTGTGCAAAAAGATGACAGTTTCTAGGTTTTCCACTTGCGGCTCTACATTGCTGTCTGTTCTAATTTTGCTGACAAAAGTCTTATGCAAGCTTCAATAATCCTAGGAATAAACTTCCCTATAAAGTTAATATATTTCCCTTTTATAGGAAAAAATTTCCTCTAATAAAGTCAAATTTTGACCTTGTAAGAATACAGTTCCTCACTTTCTGATGAACAACAGAAAATAATTATAGAACATGAAGCTATTAACTGATCTTGCATCTGAAATGATTTTACTTATGATAGCTGTTCCCTCAAAGTGGGCTGTACTCAGTCTATTTCCTTTATGGAGGGGAAGCCATCCATTAATTCCTTGGTACAATTGACTATGAATGTTTAATATTATGTTGAAAGTCTTGAGAAATGTTTTGACTAAGACTGCCTTTTAAAATAAACCAGCATTTTCTACCTTCTGAATAATTTGGAAAAAAAATGTCATAACACAGACTTAAGATAGTTTCTACATAACTTCCAAGACCTTTCTATAAAGACACATCTCACAGGATTAACTTTTTAAATGTTTAAAATTTTGTCTCCATCATTGTATATAAACA
The DNA here is from genome assembly GCF_030028045.1 of Hippopotamus amphibius kiboko. NCBI lineage: Eukaryota > Metazoa > Chordata > Mammalia > Artiodactyla > Hippopotamidae > Hippopotamus > Hippopotamus amphibius. The sequence goes on from NC_080194.1 coordinate 47,288,607, forward strand.
CTGCTTGAAGTCTCAATTTTAGTTCTTCAATTTGACAATGATATTTCAATTGTAAGACCAGGTTCACAAGTAAATATGTTATGGAAAGAGAAGGCTATGAATTAAGAGATTAAGAACTCACAGAACTAAGACAGTAGGAATAGAAGAAAAGTGATTTGAGAAATGAAATTACAAGTTAATAGTTGTTAATTTAAATATCTATTAAAAACAAATAAAAAATGAAGAGATTATAGGCTTCATAGGCAAAATGGTGCTCTGATCATTCTGTAGGAGGTATGAAACTTTACAGAGGTTTTCACTAAAATTTGTTACTGAGACTGCTCTAAAATATAAACAAGATCTGTTCTCTTCTGTTCTTCTTTCTAGTTATGAAGTGAAGAAACTTTGATTTACAGAAACAGTAGTAGCAGAATTTTCATGTATATGGAACTTAATTTTGGGAAAAGTCATCCAATATGATGCACCAAATGGCTCCAAGGGTCACTTATAGGAAGTATTTCTTGAGTAACTTTTAGTATGATTTATAAATATCATATATCGCTTCATAATTGTTTTCATGTTGTTTCTTCACTCACTGTGATTACAAAGGCAAGATATGAGTCACAGTGGGTCAAGAGTTTTATAGATGATTTGATTTTTAACTCAACAACTGTATAATACCTAGAAAATAAATAGAAGGTGAAATCATTAAAAGGGTATTCATAAATAAAGGTATACTTCAGCCAGCTGACTTTAGAGATACACCATAGGATTTTGCAATTAGTGAATAATATGTCTTCCATGAAACTGCCCTTCCTCAATTCACATCTGTTTTGGGGGTCCCATCTTTGTTTTCTCATAGCTCCCTGAGAATTACCTCTGTTTCCATAATTATCACACTGAATTATGATATAATATCAATGGCAAGTGATTTTTGAGGTCTTTTTCTGTTCTAGTGCTGGGCTAAGTAATACATCACACAATATTATTAAATCCCTAAAATAAACCTGTGGGGTAGATTTCATTGTCTCCATTTTGCACCGAAGGAAAGAGTTCTGAGAAGTTAATCTTACGCAAAAGTACATGACTAGAAAATTCGGGAAATGGAATTAAAGTCCATGTCTGTCTTATTGCAAAGCCCATTACTTCTATTTATTTATGTCTATTATGTTGGAAATTTTTGTGGGGGCTTAAACTTTCATATGGGATCTTCAACAAAAGCCACTGCCCCATAACATACAAAAACAAAACAAAAGAAAAAACAAACTTAATAGCCACTTGCTTTTCTAATCCAGTACTATAAACTTGCTGTATATGACAATACAACATAAATCATTACTGAAGTACTTATTGTTAATGTTGAGAGGTGCTAAGAAGGAGGACTTAAGACTTGTATTTAAAATATTCTAGTATCTTTATTTTTGTATTATTATTATTATTTCTATTATCCTTATTATTCTATGATCCTTAACCCTGACTATACATTTGAATCACATGGATAAGTTTTTAAAAAATACAGTTACCTAGACCCCACCCAAGAACAATTAAATCAGTATTTCTAAGTGTTAAGTGGTCATCAATATTTTACAAAATCTACATGGGTGATTCTATAGTTGAAAACCACTGTGAAAAATAAGTGACATCTTCCTCACAGTCTTATATTCAAGGAAGTCAATTTCCCCTATCCCTATGGAAATTAAAGACAGTAATATGCCACAATGGACACAAGACAAAAATATCACAGCCTTCATGATTAGTGCTCATACTTCATAGAGGATAAGTAGAAATTAGAGTCTAGTTAACAAAATGAATCATATTTCCCGAATGCTTGTAATTGAAATCTATGTAGTTGACTTTGTGGAAGGAAGCAGCTAGGAGCTAGCTCCACAGCCACCTGGAAGAAAGTACTGAAACTAGATCTATAAGACTACAGTCATTGGGTGTTTTTTTGTTTGTTTGTGTGTGTGTTTGTTTCTTTACCTAGCTTTTTATGTAACCCATTTCTAGATTACACAATTTTACATAGATTATAGAATTGAGAATTATATATTTTAAGGGAATAGTTGATACCTAAAATTAGGCCATAGTACAGGCGTGGTCTGCAGTCCTTCAAGCTGCTTGGGACCTTTATTTGTGCAAACTTAAGCAAGTTATTCAAACTTCTATGCTTTACTTTCTTCATCTACAAAATGGGGAGAAGATAATAACTACTGCTATTTCATGCTTAGTTTACTGTATTATATTAACCTTCAAACACTGTAAGGGAGCTACTAATTCTTATTCTCATTTTACACATGAAAAGACTGAGGCACAGTGAGGTTAGATAGTGTTCAGTGTCACAAAGCTCATAAACAGTGCAGCCTGTAATCAATGCCAGTTTTAACTCCAGATAAGGCATGCTTAACTGTCCCAGACAGCTGCATAAATACACTATTTCAGAGGACTATCTAGAGGATGTGATGAGATAAAACAGTGGTTTCCAGAAAATACTGATGCCTGGTTCCCATCCCTGGACATTTTGATTTCACTGGCATGGGGTGAAATGTAGGCCTCAGGATTTTTCAGATCTTCCCAGGGGATTCTAATGTGTCACAAAGTTTTAAAACAAATGATGTAAAGCATAGTGTGTGACCCATAATGGGAGGATTATAAATATTATCACTAGTAATACCTTCATTATTATTAATGTTAAAATTAGACACTGGTCTGAAAGCAAATCAGGTGAATTTTAAAAAATAACAGAGTAAGGCAAAAATGAAACAACAACAAATTGGTTGGTATGTGTCCAAAATATTTTTCCTGTTTAAAACAAAACAATTTTAAAATTGGTTTTCTAAAGGATAAACTAAAAGTAGAAGCTTAAAAAAAAAAACAAATCAAACAATATGGACCTGAAACTTTGCTTTCAGTTTACTTTTCCTAGGTTCTGTTATCCTATTTTAGTCAGAGACAATCCTCTTTGGTGCTTCCTACTTAGGTGGCTACATGGGAGCTTTCAGGAGTACAACTGTTTCTACTTATGGTTCATATTTTCCACAAGCCTTTGAAGTTTTCTATAGTAATACCTGACTCATCTATGGTTTTACAAAAAAGAAAATTTGTATTTAAGGAGACAGGTAATACTCAGCAGTTTCCTAATCTTTCTATAATATTTCCAAACTGTACCACCTGGAGGCAGGGATGTGGATTTCATAAACTCTCAAGGTTTATTTGAGCCTCACGGTTCTTTTGTTTTGCCTGTGAATAGTAAAGCCTAATGCTTATAAAGAGCAATGAATAAAGCACTAGGCACAATTGCAAGTTAGAGCGAGCCTCCCTTTCCTCTAGTTTTCCAAACTTCAGCTGTGGTTTGCTGTAGGCAAGGGACATGTGGTTGCTAATTTTAGTTTGTTTGTCATTAGGTGAGTTTCCTAAGGTCAGCTAGCTTTCGTGACTAGCAGGAAATGCATTTGTATATGAGTGTGTTAGGCAGGACAGAAGGGTTATTTGCCCAATAACTTCTAATCTTTATTTACTTGTCCTGGGTGTGGTGATTTGTAAATATTTTATACATTCTATTAATTTTAATTTACTGTTATATGTGATATTTGAAAACTCTGTAAATGAAGCAAAGTATTGAAAATTTTGACTCTGAGAAAAGATGGAAATAATGTATTTTGTCTTCTTTTGCTCTCTCTGTGAGTCTCTATGACAGCTGAGGAACACATGTATCCATTCTACACTAAAGCTTCTAAATCAACCATTTTCCAAATATCCTAATACTGTTCAAATATATACAACCTAAATACAACTCTATTATCATAATTACCATGATTGACATTTCTGCCCACAAGAGATATATTATGTTCTCATAATGTTTTAGAACAAATATGTAAATTAACTGTGTAATTTTGTCATGAACACTATACTACCTAAAAACTAGAGTTTTTCTATTTGGTTACAGTAAACGGATCCAAACAAATCAGAATTTTCAGAGCATGAATGCAGCCAATTTGAGCCTAGCTAGTTTGGTTTAGAAAAGTCAGATCAATTATTTCCAGTTATTTAGATATTTCTTAACAAGAGAGTATTTGGTTGTTTAAACAACATCATGATAAATATGTATATTATGTTAACTGGAAAATATGTTTCTCACACCTGATTTTATATACAAATATATAGAGTCAGGTATACAACTCAAGAAAATTTAATTTTCCATGCACAAAATCAGCACATCAGCAGAAAGGCTAAAATTATTTTACTCTTATGTGTTAAGTGTATGTGTAGAAAACAATTCCCCCTTGGATTCACTGTTAAGATTTTCAACCTTTCTGCCAATTAGTGTCAAATGAAGAGTATATATCTTTTTAAGTAGGATTTGAACTGAAATTTATCCTATAAAATATAGACTTACAAATAAGTCTTATTTTTTGGTGTTTCTAATAAGATAAAATTATTTTAAACCATTAATTGACTTCCTAGCCACTGTTGTTTGTGTGTGTGTGTGTGTGTGATTTAAAAGATTAAAAGTAAATAAATGAATAAATAGATTAGCAGTGAACCATCACTTTACGTATAATAATCATGTGTTTACAGAGTCTGCTTTTTAATTTGCAAAGTTTAATGTGTATTTACATTATAATGGTTTTACTTTCCAACAAAGAACATCTAACAGAATAACCTTTAAGAGACCCTAAAACTCATGAAAGAATATTTTAATCATTATTCTAAAATAATTTGCTAATTGACCTAGCAAGAGCATTTGAAATTCTGGTAGAACCTGATTTTGACTATCTTGATGAGGACATAACTTACCCTTTTGTTTTCCTGCTATTCTCTGCTACAAAGCACACTCTGGGTCCATTCCTGAGAGCTATCAGCATTTCACTTCCCTTTATACATGTAGTACCATGTACTTAACCCCATGCCATGCAAGGATGGTCACTGCCAATTTTGCAGATCTGTACATGGTAAATTATTTAATCAGATCTCTTTCAATTCTAAAAATCTCTCCTTGTTTTCCATATTATTCTAGTATCATCTTTTATCAATGAATTAATTCCTTTATCAACACGTACATAGGGAAAAACAACTGGGGAGAGGCATTTCTCTCTGTGTATGAAGGAAGGGAATGCTAAAAGTGAAGCAACAATACTGGATCCAGCATCCGAATCTTTTATTTTAGAGGTCATTTAAAAAAAATATAATTAACTTTTGGAGGAATTGGGATTGTGTTGGGATGGCCAGGAAAGGAAACTAAAGGTCACAGAGAGAACATTTCCAGTGCCAGGGTATGTTTTGGAGGAGAGCTAATTTCATCCAAATGTAGCATTAGGTGGAAGTCACTATGATCCTCAGCTACATTAGCACAATGGTTGCACTTTGGGAATACTGGCTGAGCATATAAATGTGAACCAAAATAGATATGAACTGAGAGACCAAGTCTATGGCGTATTGCACTGACATCTGGGTGAGCCAGATCATTTCTGTATCAATGCACAAGCAACATAAATTGTGGGATCAGTTTTCAACAGAGACATCAAATGGCAGTGATTAAAACAACTGGCTCATTGAGGCCTCCAATCAACTCTCACCCATACAGCTGTGCTCCCAACTCCCTTCTCTTCCATCTCTACCTACACAGAACAGAATCCATGGTCGATCATCACAATCACTCTCTTGCAAAAATCCTCCAACTCTTTCCCCTTTCTACCTCCATTGTAGTCACAGGGAATGACTATAAGGATACAATATCACAACTTTGCTTGTTTTATCAGCTTGACTTCTTGATTGCACACTCAAAAGGGCACGCACTACTTTCTGAAGATGCTACCATTTCTTTAGTGAGTTTATCTTCTCCACTTTTGGAGACAACCATTTTATATCTACTTTTCTTTTTTCAAACCACTACTTTTGTATCATGAGCTCACCTCATACTTCATTGATATAATAGAAAACAGTAGAAGGAAAATTCTGATCTTCCACCACCATGACCTTCACTTCTAAGATGAATGAAACAGCCTTGCCCCCATTCAAAGTCTGTCTTCAGCTTTTGACCTCATCACCTTCTTTTATCTGCTGGACTCAGCTTCTGCAGGCATTATTTTCTTTTGCATTTCAACAACTCCTCATCTACCCCATATTTTATGATAATGTATAGACACATTCAAAAATCATCTACCTTTTAAAAATTTCTTATAACTCCATTTTGCTTTTCCACTACTGCCCAATTTCTCCCTCTCCCTTCAAACCAAAACTTAAACCCTCTCTCTTTCCATATCTCTAGTTACCAACATTACACTGAAATTTCTTTGCCAAGATTGCCAATGGCCAAAGCACTGTTGTGTTCACTGATCACATTCCTGTTCTCATCTTTACTAAACCTTCAATAGTGTTTGAAACAATTGAGTATTACATCCTTCTTGAAATATTCTTACCTCTTGGCTATTATGAAACCATGCTGCTCTAAGGTTTCCTTTCTGTCTTTGCCACCTCATGTTTACTGGCTCTGTGAAGTCAAAGTAACCTTACCCAAAGAATGGTCTAGCCTTTGCACTACACTACTGGAAGATGGTATCTAGACCCTTGGAATGTCCTGCCTGATAAAAGTGTCTTAGTTTGTCTAGGATGTCTTGGCCACTGGACAGTCAAAAATTGTGATTTATGACAGGGACTTTGGGACCTGCAGTATTCATTCTACCTCTGTAAAGGTTAGAGACTAAAGGTAACCCCTGTGTACAGTCAACCATGGAGCCCCAATAAAAATTTTGGGCACCAAGGCCCAAGTGAGCTTACCCAGTTGGCAATGCTCCATTCATAGTCATACACTGATTTTAGGAAATAATTTTCAGTGAGTTCTGTGAGTCATTCTAGAGAATTATCAAATCTAAGCATGGTTGGAGAACTCCCTAGCATGAGGTTGGTGTGAAAAAAAGAGGGAAGTGCACTTCCTAGGTGGTGCAGTGGTTAAGAATCTGCCTGCCAATGCAAGGGACATGGATTCGATCCCTGCTCCAGGAAGATCCTACATGCCGTGGAGCAACAAAGCCCGTGAGCCACAACTATTGAGCCCTTGTGCTGCAACTACTGAAGCCTGCTCACCAAGAGCCTGTTCTCTGCAGCAAGAGAAGCCACCACAATGAGGAGTCTGTGCATGACAATGAAGAGTAGCCCCTGTATGCCGCAACCAGAGAAATTCCATGTGCAGCATCGAAGATGAAACACAGCCAATAAATAAATAAATAAATAAATAAATTTATTATTTTTTTTAAAAAGGGAAGTTGGTGGATTACATTCCCTCAAAATCCACAGACTCCTTTTATTCTCACTTTTGAATATTGGAGTCCTCCAGGGCTTGGTCCCAATCTCTTTTTCTCTAACTACACACTCTCCCTAGATGATTTCATAGAATCCAAGAGTTTCAAATACCATTCAAAATCTATATCTCTAGCCCCAAATTTTCCTTCAGGATAATTTCAGGATAAATTATCAACCTCACATGTAACATTGTATGCATTTATGACTGTTAGGTACTCAAATTTACATACCCCACAGAGAGGTTTTTTTTTTCACTCCTCCCTACAGCTTCTTTTTAACCAATATGGTAATCAGCTCAAAACACCTATATGCTCAAATTAAAACCTAAAAATTAGTCTTGATTTGCCTTTTCCCTTATTTCATTATATAGAACCCATTAGCAGGTTGTATTTTAATTGGTGCTAAAATTCTATTCACATGCAATGGTATGGTCATCTTGATTGTTAAAACAATGTACTACCTCTGGATCCATTGATAAAGTTCCATTTCTGTGATCAAGACCCCTTTTACCCTCTACCATCTGTCCTAGCCTCCCTGGCCCCATAACTAATTACCTCCCCAACTTCCCACAATCCAGAAATTAGAGATTCCATGACTGTCAGTGGACCTCCAGGGCCTGACCTTGTTTAGCTCTATGGTCAGCTTCAGTTATGATTGGTTGGTGTGTGTGCCAGCTATATTTCAAAGTGTTTTCCCTCTGAGCAGTTCTCTTGACACCTCTCAGGGCTACTCAGTGCTGATTATGCCACTTTGGCACCTGACATTAAGCTGTCTCCCACCAACTCACTGTTGCTTCCCTGAGAAAGCCCACTTTTCCAATATATTCTCAGCCAGTGAAGGAGACAGAGCATCCAGTAGCCATGATTGTATCTCAGCATGTTAATGCCTGATAGCCATCTGGTACCCTGAGACTATATTTCTAGCCATTGCTCTCTTGGGATATTCTTCTTAACATTGCTTATTATGTGAATTATATGTGGATTAAAGCTTTCTTGGAACTTTTTTCTACAGAGTTCCTGGGAAAAATATGAAGAGTGGGTAGATTGGTCTTAATTAGGTTCAGCAAAGGCAGTAGCAGGGCACTGCAGTTTCTGAAAGTATAGCGGGTGGGTGCTCCATAGAGAGTTGAAAGGATTGGGGAAATAGATGGAGCTCACAAGCCTGTTTGAAGCTGATGGAGGGAGTGGGTGTTTGGAGCACAAATGTCCTTTTTTGTCTTTCCCATTGATTTTTTTTTTCCTGAGAAAAAATGGAAATGCCAGAACATTCACCATTTTAAAGTGTACAACTCAAAGATTATTAGCATATTCACAAGATTGTGAAGCCACCAACACTACCTAATTCCAGAACATTTTTCTCATCACCAAGAGAAACACCAAAACTATTAGCAGTCCCTCCCCATTTTCCAGCCTCTGGCAACTACTAATCTACTTCCTGTCTCTGTGAATGTTCTAACAAGAAAACTGTTCAATAGCTGAAATATTCACTAACTGAGACACTTAATAACTTACCTAAGTGCAAATAATGTTAGAAACCATGTAAGATCCAGCCTCCACAGACAGCCATTCTCTAAGCCAATTGTTTTACAATCATTATGCACTTTGTTAACTAAAAACCATTATTTTCACTAAAGTTAATCCTTATTACACATAGCATTTAATTTGACTTTTATAATGACCCTCAGAAGTGGAATAAAATATGGCTTCACAATATAGATAAAGAAAGGAATGCTGAGAGAATCTGCATCTTTAATTCTGCATCAGAGAAAATTACCTGTGAAGGCCATGCATGAAGCTCATACTTGATTCTTTAAACAGTATTCTTTCACCATATCTCACTTCTGTATTTAAACTAACCCAAACAAATAGGGTTTTTTTTGTTGTTGTTGTTGTTGTTGCTATTGTTTAGTTTTTCTATCAGTTAATAAATTTTATTTTTATTATTTTTTAATAAATTTATTTATTCATTTATGTATTGGCTGTGTTGGGTCTTTGTTGCTGCACACAGGCTTTCTATAGTTGAGACAAGGGGGTCTACTCTTCATTGTGGTGTGCTGTCTCCTCATTCTGGTAGCTTCTCTTGTTGCAGAGAACAGGCTCTAGGCACATGGGCTTCAGTAGTTGCAGCACACAGGCTCAATAGTTGTGGCTCACGGGCTTAGTTGCTCCGTGGCATGTGGGATCTTCCTAGAGCAGGGATTGAACCCGTGTCCCCTGCATTGGCAGGTGGACAACTAGGAAGTTCCCAATAAACTTTATTTTTTAAAGAAGTTTTAAATTCATAGCAAAATTGAGTGGAAGTTACAGACATTTTCTTTTTTAATATAACTCCTATCTCTGTACACACATGACCTCCCCGCCAGAGCCATATATTTGTTATAATTGATGAGCCTGGAATGACACATCATAATTATACAAATCCCTTAGTTTACACCAGGGTTCATTCTTGATGTTTTATAGTCTATGGGTGTCAACAAATATATAATGACATGTATCCACCTTTGTAGTATCATACAGAAGTTTCATTGCTCTCAAAGTCATCTATGTTAACCAATCATCTTCTTCTACTGGAAAGTGCTCCTATTCACCTGATAGGAAGAGACCTATTAGAAGCCTATGGTGACTTCCCTGGTGGTGCAATTGTTAGGAATCCACCTGCCAATGCAGGGGATGCCAGTTCGATCCCTGGTCCTGGAAGATCCCACATGCCGTGAGCAGATAGGCCTGTGTGCCACAACTACTGAGTCTGTGCTCTAGAGCCCGCAAGCCACAACTACTGAAGCACACATGCCTAGAGGTCGTGCTCCGTAGTAAGAGAAGCACTGCAATGAGAAGTCCACGTACCACAACAAAGAGTAGTCCCTGCTCACCACAACTAGAGAAGGCCCACATGTAGCAAGAAAGACCCAACATGGCCAATAAATAATAAATAGATTTAAAAAAAGAAAAATAAAGAAAAAGACTGGAGGTGTCATGCTCCCTTATTTCAAACTGTACTACAAATCTATAGTAATTAAAACTTTATGGTAATGGCGCAAAAATGGAAGCACAGATCAGTGGAACAGAATTGAGAGCCTAGAAATAAACCCACACATATACAACCATTTAATCAATGACAAAGAAGCAAAGAACATTCAATGGAAAAAGGAGAGTCTTTTCAATAAATGGTGTTGGAAAAACCGGACAGCCATATGCAAAAGAATGAAACTAGATTACTATCTTATACCATATACATAAATTAACTCAAAACTTGAATGTAAGACCTAAAACTATAAAATTCCTAGAAGAAAGCAGGTGGTAACCTCATTGACAGTGTCCTTACCAATATTTTTGCGTATCTGTCTTCAGAGGTAAGGAAAACAAAAGCAAAAATAAACAAGTGGGACTACATTAAAGGAAAACGTTCTGCACAGTGAAAGAAATAATCAAAATGAAAAGGTAACCTACTAAATGGAAGAAGTTATTACAAACCATATATTTGATAAGAGGTTAATATCCAAAATATATAAATAACTCATACATAACTGAACAATGAAATAAACAAACCTGTTAAAAATGGGCAGAGGATCTGAATAGATATTTTTACAAAGAAGACATACAGTTGGCCAACATGCACATGAAAAGATAGTCAACATCACTTACTCTAAGGGAAATGCAAATCAAAACCACATTGTCATATCACCTCGCACGTGTTAAAATGGCTATTAATAAAGTGTCAATAAATAACAAATGTTAGAGAGGATGTGGAGAAAAGGAAAATCTTGTACACTGTTGGTGGGATTGTACTTGATGCATCCACTATGGAAAACAACATGGAAATTTCTCAAAAAGTGAAAAATGGAATTACCATATGAACCAGCTATTCCATCTCTGGTTATTTACCTGAAGAATCTGAAAACACCAATTTGAAAAGATATATGCACCTCGTGTCTATTGCAGCATTATTTACAATAGACAAGATAAGGAGGAAACCTAAGTGTCCATCTGTGGACCAATGGATAAAGAAGATCTGGCATATAATTGCAATGAAATACCTCTCAGACACAAAGGAGAATAAAATCCTGCCATTTGAGACAACATGGAGAGATCTTAAGAATATGATAGTGAGTGAAATATGTCCGACAGTGAAAGACATATGATTTAATTCATATGTGGAATACTAAAACAAACCAGGCAAATAAACAGGGAACAGATTGGTGGTTACTAGGGGGGAAGTAGGCTGGAGGGTGTGTGAAATGGGTAAAGAGGGTCAACTGTATGATGATGAATTATAAGTATAATTGTGGTAGTGATCACTCTGTAGTATATACAGATTTTGAACTACAATTCTGTACACCTGAAACTTATATAATAAAAAATAAAGAAAAAATGAAAGTAGACTTTGTTCCATAAACAGTAGGGAGTCACAGAAATTTCATATGTGGTGATTCACATTCAAATAAATGTGAAGATTCATATGTGATGATCTTTTTTATTAGCATAAAAAGAAAAACCTTTGCCTATTGAAAAGGAAAAAAGGGAAGACATCCCCTTCAAAAAATATTTGAAAATAAAAGTGCACACTAGAAAAGCTTTACATGATAAAATGAAGTTCAACAGGCTGGAGAAAAAGATGAGGCTGTATACATTACCTTTAAAAGAATTTTGAATATTTATATCATTAATAATTTCTTGTTCCCCTGTGAATTCATGGCTTCTGGTCAGTCTCATTCATTACACTAACTCAAACTGCCCAGAGTTTGTGAAGGAAATTAGATTAAGGATAAAAGAAAGCCTTTGGGTGAGAATTAGTAATGCTCATTTGGCTTAAAGTTAAGTGCATTTGCTAGAAATTTGATTTCAAACCCTGGTGTCTTTTTTAAATTTATGTTGTCTTAATTGTATTCGAGATGTTCACAAGATAAACTGAAAGACTCTGAGTAAAAAGATTGATATCAGTTTCCCAAAATCCTTTGGACTATACTGCAGAGGAAGTGTGGCATTTCTATAAAGGATAGTTTAAAAAAAAATGTTTTTTTTTCTCATCTTGCCAGATTACTGGATAAACATCTATCTGATAATTGTGATTAGGAAGAGTTAATGTTTCTACACTGGACCACGATTTTTGAAGGTGCCTAAAATATGAATATATTTATAAATTATATTTACATGTCCTATGATACTATCACTTTATATAAATTTTAAAATAAAAGAATAGAGAATTTAAAAGGATGAGCTATAAAGCGAACATATTTCTGCAGACAGAACTATGCAGGTAAATGCTAAGAAAAATTTCTAAGAAGAAATTAGAATGTTTGCTTTCAGTAGCAGAATTGGATAGTGGAGAGGAGGTGAAGATTCCTAACATTTTAATTAAAGCTTTTTTGAACTGTTTAACTTACAAACAATACATGGAACTGTTTCAATAAAAAAACTAAAATCCTAATATATTTTGTCTGCACCATAATATATGTCATGAAAACCTCCTGATATAAAGGCAACTCAATTGTGGATAATCACTTTAAACTACCTTGTTATTATTTTTTTTACTTAAATAATATACATTAACATTATATATTGGATGGGCCATTTGCAAAATAAAAGAGAAATAAAACAATTAAATAATTGACTAGGGATTCTGAGATTTATTTCATTTTTATTTTTTATTCATCAACAAAATATAAACTTTAGTGAAAACCTATTTTTTGCACATTGAGCAAGCTTCTGAAGACTCAGAAATCAGCCATAGGTGGGGCTGAAAATGAAAATATCTAACATTGACTGTGATATTAAAATATTTGGTAATATTAGATAAATTGCTTAATCTTAAACTTCTATTTCCAAATATGTAGAAAGAACAGTCATGACTGAGCTGTCATGTCCGCAAAGTTTCTTTGAGGAGCACACAAGAGAATGTTTTGGTTATGGAGGCAGCTTGGGATTAGGTGTGTGAGGCTTTTCCCTGAGATTGAAGAAAAAAAAGGGACATCAGATGATTACTGTAAGTAATTAGATGAATGACAAGTACACATAAGAAACAGTGAGTACAGGAGAGATTGGCCAAGATGGTGGAGTAGAAAGACCCTGAGCTCATCTCTTCTTATAGGCATACAAAAATACAACTATTTGCAGAATAATCATCTATGAAAAAGATTGAAACCCAACAAAAAACATCTACAACTAAAGATATAAACAAGGAACCACAAAGAGACAGGTAGGAGGGGTGGAGTCACAAAAACAAGTCCCATATCCATGGAGGAGTGATCCACAAATAAGAAAATAATTTCAATTGCAATGGTGCTCCCAAAGGGGTGAGAAGTCTGAGCCCCACATCAGACTGCCTATCTCAAGAGTCCTGCACAGGCAAGACAAGCCCCCAGAGCATTTGGCTTAGAAAGCCAGTGGGGCTTCCTTTCAGGAGTCTTAGAGGGCTGGGGAAAATAGAAACTTCAGTCTTAAAGGGCACACAAAAATCTCACATGCTTCAGGACCCAGGGCATAAAAGCATTAATTTTATAGAAGCCTGGGTCAGATCTGTCTGCTGATCTTGGAGAGTCTCCTGGAGAAGAGTGAGCAACTGCCAATCACTCTGGGGACAAAGAAACTGCCAGAAGCCATTTTGAGAGTCAATTTTACCAGGGGGATAGTGGTATTGGAAAATGCCACTGTGGAAAATTCCCTCTAGATTTTTAGCCCCAGGACCCATTCCCATCCTGGCCTAACAGCTTTTAGGAGCCAATATGGGGACACCTCAAGCCAAGCAAAATATCTGGGTGAAGACAAGGCTGCCTTAAGAACCCCTGAACCCACAGGTGCCTCTAGACATGACCCTACCCACCAGATGATCCCAGATGCAGTTCCATCCACCAGTAACTGGTCACCAGCCTCAAAATCCCTTGTGACCCATTCCTGCCCCCAAGGGAGACTGCTCTAGCCACCAAAACAACTCACCCACCAAGAAGCAGATATTAGCCACAAGAAAACCACAGATTTGCAACCTGTGAAACTGGCCCATCCACCAGCAGTGCAGACCCTGGCCTGGGAACAGCTGAGACTTAGCCCTGCCTACAAGCAAGCAAATAAAAGCTTAGGGCTGCCCTGGACACTAGCAACTGTGTCAAGAACCTGCCCCACCAAGCAGTGATACAATGCCAGCTCTGGAATCCCTGGGACCTGAAACCAGCCTCCAGGTCCTTGCTCTGCCCACCAGTAGGTTGTCACTAACTCAAGGAGCTGGTTTCCCACCCCCCAGTGGGTGGGTAACATCCTGGATTCTCCTGGAATCTAACTCTACCCACCAGTGAGCCAGCACTAGCTCCAGAGCCCCCTGCGTTTTAGAGTTAGCAACCTTGTGAACTGGTCCTGCCAACCAACAGATAGCATCCTCTGCACAAGGCATGGCCTGGCAACTAACTGGATCTAGGGCCAACCAAGTCTAACAGATTGCCCACATAGTCAGCCCACCAAAATAAAAGAATCCATGCAGCCTTCATAGAGAAACAGTTAGAACATATTGGTTGAGTGATGAGAGGGGAGTGCACTGTTAAGACACAAACAATGTCTCCTACAAAAGGCCATTTCTCCATGGTCATGAAACCTACCAGATTCATAAAAATAAAAACAAGAACTTTAACAAAATGAGAGGAGAGTGGAACATGTTCCAAATGAAGGAATAAGAGAAAACACCAGAAGAAAAAATAAGTGAATTGGATACAGGTAATCTACCCAAGGAAGCATTTAGGGTAGTGATCAAAAAATGATTAAAGAACTTGAGAGTAGAATGGATGCACAGAACAAAGTTAGACATTTTTAAAAAGAATTAGAAAATATAAAGAACAACCAGAGATGAACAATAAGTAAAATGAAAAATACAATAGATGGAATCAACAGTAGACTAAATGATACAGAGGATGAGATCAGTGAGCTGGAAGATAGAAAGGAAATCACTGATACTGAACAAAAAAAATGAAAAAAGAATGTAGAGAATTGAGGATAGTTTAGGAGACCTCTAGGACAGCATCAAATGCACTAATATTCATATTATAGGGTTCCCAGAAGAAGAAGAAGAGAGAGAAAGGGGCTGATAACATATTTGAAGAGATAATAGTTGAAAACCTCCCTTACCTGGGAAAGGAAAGAGACAACCAAGTCTAGGAAGCATAGAGCCCCACAGAGGATGAAGCAAAAGAGGAACACAAGACACATTGTAATAAAAATGACAAGAATTAAAGATAAAGAGAGAATACTAAAAGCAACAAGGGAAAATCAATAAATAATATACAACGGAATTCCCACGAGCCTACCAGCTGATTTTTCAGCAGAAACTCTGAAGGCCAGAAGGGAGTGGCATCATATATTTAACATGATGAAAAGGAAAAGCCTACAACCGATACTACTCTATCTGGCAAGAGATCAAAAGCTTTACAGATAAGCAAAAGCTAAAAGAGTTCAAGACCACCAAACCAGTTTTACAAGAAGTGTTAAAAGAGCTTCTCTAAGAGTAAAAGAAAAGGTCACCACTAGAAACATGAAAATTACAAAAGAAAAAAGCTCATCAGTAAAGGCAAGCATACAGTAAAGGAAGAAATCACCCATGCACAAAGGTAGTAGGAAGGTTAAAAGACAAAAGTAGCAAATTCATCTATATTCACAACAATGAGTTAAGGGATACAGAAAACAGATTAAAATAAGGTCAAAAATAGTAATCATGAGTAGAGCAAAGTACAAATGCGGGGTTTTTAAAATGTATTTGAAATTAAAAGATGAGCAATTTAAAAATCATATATATATATAAACTTCATTATAACCTCAAACTAAAAACCTATAATACATACACACACACAAAAAGAAAAAAGTAATTTAAACATAACACTAAAGAGTCATCAAAATAATAATGGATTAGAGTAAAAGAAGAAAGAAACAAAAAGATGTAGAAAAGCAATTACAGAACAATAAAAAAAAGGCAATAAGGGACTTCCTAGGTGGCACAGTGGTTAAGAATCCACCTGCCAATGCAGGGGACATGGGTTTGATCCCTGATCCAGGAAGATCCCACGTGCTGTGAAGCAACTAAGCCCATGTACCACAACTATTAAGCCTGTGTTCTAGAGCCCATGAGCCACAACTATTGAGCCCATGTGCTGCAACTACTGAAGCCTGTGTGCCTCAAGCCCATGCTCCACAACAAGAGAAACCACCACAGTGAGGAGTCCGTGCACCACAATGAAGAGTAGCCCCCACTCTCCACAACTACAGAAAGCCCATGTACAGCAACAAAGACCCAACACAGCCAATAAATAAATAAATAAATAAATAAATAAATTTTAAAAATGGCAATAAGAACATATATATCAAATATTTTACATGTAAATGGAATAAATGTTCCAATTAAAAGACATGGACTGGCTGAATGGATACAAAAACAAGATCCATATATATGCTGCATACAAGAGACTCACTTCTGATCTAAAGACACTCACAGACTGAAAGAGGATGGAAAAAGGTATTCCATGCAAATGGAAATGAAAGGAATTCTGAGGTTGCAATACTTACATTAGACAAAACAGACTTTAAAATAAAGTGTTACAAGAGACAAAGAACATTATATAATCATCAAGGGACCAGTCCAAGAAGAAGATAGAACAATTGTGAATATATATGCACCCAACATAGGAGAACTTAAATACTGGTTTGGCCAAAATGTTTATTTGGGTTTTTCTATAAGATGTTATGGAAAAACCTGAACAAATATTTTGGCCAACCCAATACATAAAATATTAACAAACATAAGGGAGAAATTGACAGTAATACAATAATATTAGGAGACTTTAACACCTCCCTTACATAAATGGACATATCATCTAGACAGAAATCAATTAAAAAAAACAACTAGTCTTAAAGAACACATTAGATCAGATGGCCTTAATACATGCATATAGAACATTTCATCCCAAAGCAACAGAATACATATTTTTCAAGTACACATGGAGCATTTTCCATGATAGATCACATGATAGGCCACAAAATAATCCTTGGTAAATTGAAGAAAACTGAAATCATGTGAAGCATCTTTTCTGACTACAATGCTATGATAACAAAAATGAACGATCAAGTGGGATTTATTCTAATGATGCAAGGAGTTTTCAATATCTGCAAATACGTATGTGATACACCATGTTATCAAATAGAAGATTAAAAATCATATGATCATCTCAATACAAGTAGAAATTACTTCTGACAAAATTCAACATCCATTTATGATAAAAACTCTCCAGATTTTGGACATGAAGGGAACATAACTCAACATAATGAAGACCATTATGACAAGCTCACAGCTAACATCATACTCAAAGACAAAAAACTGAACACATTTTCTCTAAGTTGAGGAAGAAGACAAGGAGGCCCACTCTCATCAATTTTATTAAACATTATGTTGGAGGTCCTATCCATAGAAATTAGACAAGAAAAAGAAATAAAAAGAATCCAAGTTGGAAAGGAAAAAGTAAAACTGTCACTGTTTGTAGATGACATGATGCTATACATAGAAAATTCTAAAGACACCACCAGAAAACTACTAGAGTTTATCTATGAATCTGGTAAAGTTGCAGGATACAAAATTCATATAAAGAAATCTGTTTCATGTATATTCACTAATAACAACCCTCAAAAAAGAGAATTAAGGAAACAATCCCATTTACCATTGCATCAAAAAGAATAAAATACTTAAGAATATACCTATCTAAGGAGTTGAAAACCTGTACTCTGAAAACTATGTTACTGATAAAAGAAATTAAAGATGACACAAACAGATGGAGAGATATATCATATTCATGGAGTAGAAGAGTTAATATTGTTAAAATGATCCAAGGCAATCTATAGATTCAATTCAATCCATACCTAAATACCAAGAACATTTTTCACAGATCTAGAACAAACAATTTTAAAATTTGTAAGGAAACACAAAAGAAGCCTAACTGTCAAAACAATCTTGAGAATGAAGTACAGAGCTGGAGGAATCACACCCCTTGACTGCCAACTATATTACAAACCTTCAGTAATCAAAATAATATAGTACTGCTGCAACAATAGACACATGGATCAATAGAACAGAATAGAGAGACAATAGATAAAAGCTTTCACTTAAGACCAGTTAATCTATTGCAAAAGAGGTAAGAATATACAATGGAGAAAAAGTGTCTTCAATAAGTGGTGCTGGAAAAGCTGGACAGCCACAAGTAAAAGAATGAAATTAGAACATTTTTTTCACATCATATAAAAAACCTAAATGTAAGACTGGAAATCAAAAATTTCCTGGAAGAAAACATAGGTTGAATACTCTGATATAATTTGTAGTGATAATTATTGGATCTGATGGGACCTAATGAAATTTAAAAGCTTTTGCACAGCAAAAATAACCATCCACAAAGTTTAAAGACAACCTACTGAATGGGAGAATATATTTGCAACTGATATGACCAATAAAAAAATTGATGTCCCAAAATGCATAAACAGGTCAGAAAACTCGATGTTGAAACAAACAAAAAACACCATTAAAAAATGAGTAGACCTGCATAGACATTTTCCCAAAGAAGACTTACAGATCTCCAACAGGCACATGAAAAGATGCTCAACATTGTTAATTATCAGAGAAATGCAAATCAAAACCATAATGATTTATCACCCCATACTTGCTAGAATGGCTATCATAAAAAAGGACACAAAAAGCAAATGTTGGTGAGTTTTTGGTGAAAGGGGAAACCTCATATATTCTTATTAGGAATGTAAATTGGTGCAGACACTGTTGAAAACAGTATGGAGTTTTCTCCAAAAGCTAAAAATAGAACTACTGTATAACCAAGCAATTCCACTCTTGGACACACTTCTGAAAAAATGAAAACACCTAATTCAAAAAGATACAGGGACTCCAATGTTTATGGCAGCAATGTTTACAGTTGTCAAGATATGAATGCAACCTAAGTGTCCATTAACAGGTGGGTGGATAAAGAAGATGTGGTGTATACATATATTCAATGAATATTAGCCATAGAAAAGAATAAAATTTTATCATTTGCAACATGGATGGACTGGGAGGGTGTTATGCTAAGTGAAATTTGTGAGAGAGAGAAAAAACAAGTATGTATCACTTATACCTGGAATTTAAAAAGCAAAACCAGTGAATTTAAGAAAAATGAAACAGTTTCACAGATATAGAAAACAAATTAGTGGTTACCAGTGGGAAAAGGGAACAGGGAGGGCCAAGGAAGGTGTAGGGTATTAAGAAGTACAAACTACTATGTATAAGATAAATAAACTACAAGAATATATTGTACAACATGGAATATAGCTAATATTTTATAATAACTCTAAATGGAACATAACCTTTAAAAACTGTGAATCACTATATTGCATGCCTGTAACTTACATAATATTATATGCCAATTATATCTCAATAAAAATAAATAATTTTTTTTTAAAAATTATGTGTGTGTGCTACCAAAATATAGAAAAATATCAAGTATAGTGAAATAGTAACATAGGTATAAAATTAATCTATAAAAAGAAAAATGGGGAAGTAAACATGAAACACTACACTGAATACAAGTGATGGGGGGCATTGGCTGAATACATAGGTGTAACTCATCAGATATGAGGTAAATAATTATGCACTAGCATGATTCAGGGATAGTATCAGTAATCATGTTATCACCACAATGCCTCACATCTTAAAATTCTTTGATGATTTTGCATGTAAAATTTGGTATTCTGATACTGTTTTCAGCATGCAACCAGCAGTTAATATTATCAGAGTTGATACAGTAGATAATCTTTGGATCTAACCATAAGGAAGAATCCTGTCATGTTGCTGCTGTAGTTTTAGAGTTGCATAATTGCTTGGAGACTGGTTTCCACAGAAGATAACAAAATTATTCTACATACTTTGCATCTGAGGGAAATATCTCTGATACACTGAAAGGAGGTTAATGTGGGCTTGTTGGAAGACTGTTCAATATAAGAGGGGCAGGCAATTAAAAATTTAAGGTCCAATTTCCAAATATTCTTTGAAAAATACTTTTTAAGCTTATATAAATAAAATGTACTATTAGTATTGCACTTGGGGGTCATGAAGTTAAAAATTAGTAATAACTTCAAAATAGAACTGGGCTTGATCCTATCCTCTATACTGAATCATTTTTTGCTGTGTCAGTAAACATTCTGTATCACTGTGTTTCTCCAATTATACAACTAATCAATAATACATAAAACTTTCCAAGCACTTTAATATTTCTTACATCTACTTTTATTGAACAGTGGTAAAACTTGAAAATAAACAATCTTTTGGACTTGATTTTTGTGGATATAAGACTCTAAAAGAGAATCAAAAGTTAAATTCAGAAGTCAGGGAAGGTAAGAAAAATATAGCTCAAGATTATTAATGCAAATCAATTCAACAGATAATTTCACCTTCTCTACACTTGACATTTTCAATGTTACTTGAAGCACTGAAAAGGTGGGATTATTAAATTCAATATAATTCATCAAATATTTACTTAATCTATACCTATTAGCACCTGGTACTCTTTTAGACCTGTGAGATGCAGAGATAAGAAATAATCCTTGTGTTCAAAAAGCTTATAGTTTATTTGCAATAAATGCATAAATATTGTAATTGTAATGATATAGTTGAAAAATACCTGTAACCATATTAAGTATGTTAAGTGGCATTAGAGAAGGAAAATCAAATACTCATTGATTTTAAAGAAAGGCAATTAAATCTAATGAGACAATAATTACATTGAAGAGACTATGAAGACAGATATTAGGGGTAGGTGGTATAGTGATATTTTACTTCAAATTTACAGCTTGCTGGAGGGTAAGGATCATTTCCAAGATGAATTAAAGACATGCAGAAGGAAAATTTTGCATATTTAAGCAGAGGCTATTAGTACCCTGCCAATATCCCCCTGGCAATTACCTCTGTAAGCTTATACTGAGTACTGAGATTACCTGTGATTCTACACCTGAGGGATTTTGTTCTGACCAACAAAGACACTATACTTACAGGCAGGACAGGCCAGAGAATTAGGGTCCTTGAAGCAACTCCTAGCTAGTAATGGACTAAGAGTGAGAAGTCTCCCAGTGGCAGAGCTTTGAGTAGTACAGCTAGTCATCAACATGGTGGAGAAAGGCAAATAACCTGGACCAAGATACTGACAAACCCCTATCCACTGGCTTGCCTAATTATTTAGGGCCTTAGAAGGAGAAAGCTTAGAAGACTGAAGACAAAAAGCTCTGGGAAAGAAACTTGTGATGGACCTAGAAGAGTGAATACAAGTGTGTAAATCTTTATTTCTCATGTAATGCCTATCAAAAAGCACCTAGTGCACAGATGGCATTGAACAACTATTTGAACAAGATGACTGGTCTGGTGGAGTCCAGCCAGTCTCTCTTTTTGGCCACCTCAGTACTTTTAACTATTGGCTTTGTAAACAGAGTGGCCATGGTGATACAGATGCAGGTTAGGCATGGTCCAATATCACAGGTTCCAACCAATGATGAAGTAGCTATTGACACTGCTGAATGTCCAAGTTGTTATCAACATAAACCCACACTGAGTTCTTGATATTGTACCATTCTCTAGGAGACCTACCAGTGGTAAGCTGTGATTTTACCCGATAGTTGGTATCCATGGGTGAAGGAACCAAGCAGACAAACTAGGACTTTCATCTCTTGTCATCATTCTCAGTGACTTACTTGGAAATTTGGGCTTCTCATCCCCATAATTTTAGGCTTCCCTGGACTAGAATTTCTAGTTCTAATATGAGGGAACATATACAACTAAACTATGACTACTACTTGTTTATTTTAAATTCTTTAACCTAATAGGCAAAAATCAGCTAATGTTGACCGTATTAATTGACCCTGTGTGATGGGTAGTTTTACATGTCAACTTGGCTGGGTCACAAGCTGCCCAGATTGGTCAAACATTATTGTGGATATGTCTATGAGGACATTTTTGTGCACAGTAGATTCAGTACACAGTAAGATTTAATATTTGTATCAGTAGGCTAAGTAAAGCAGAATGTCCTCTCAAACATGTGTGAGCCTCTTCTAATCAGTTCAAGACCTGAGTATAACAAAAAAGCTGAACTTCCCACAAATAAGAAGGAACTCCCCCTGCTTGACTTGAGTTGACCTTTTCCTGCCTTTGGCCTTGAACTGAAGCAATGGCCCTTCCAGAGTCTTGAGCCTGCTAGCTTTCAGGCTGGAAATTACACCATCAGTTCTTCTGACTCTAAGGCTTTCAGACGTGGACTAGAACTACACCATTGGCTTTCCTGGGTCTTTAGCTTACTGACTGCAAATCTTCTATTGGCTCTGATTCTCTGGATAACTCTAACATACCCTGATTATTATGAGGCAAATGACAAAATGTGACTGTGTCTCAAAGATTTACAGGAGCCTATCTTAGTGCTTTCATGGCCAGTGTTAAACTTGATTGAAAGCAATTTATTCCAAAATAAGTTCTGGCTCAGGGCATTGGGAATCCTGTTATTTTAAGGCATTTGTTTTTGTTTATCTAGAAATTGTGACTGGTCAGCCTCTTGAAAAATCAGTTATAAGACAGAGTGGGAGAAATGTGCAATACTAGTGGGTCTTTCAAGGAGTGATGTATAGCAAATGCTATTCATACCCTGCCCACATCCCTTCAACACTTAAACTCTATATACCTAATGTTGCTTACTACTGCTCTCTGTGAGATATTTTTCTTTTGGCCAAGAAAATCTGTTTCTCCTCAACCTCTGTAGTTTTGGTAAAACAGTCTGTCCTGGTAACCCTCAGTGCACTTCCCACGCACAAGGTAATGACACAGAGGGGTACTTTATTCCTCCAACAGATAGACTAATACAGGGATAGACTTGACATACAAACTAAGCCAGATTCTTCCCAACTGTGTGATACATAGGCCCTAGAAGGAAGGAGACAGAGAGATGGGAGGAAAAGAGAGAGGCGGAACTGAACTTGATAGCACACTTTAATCGTTTGAAATGTTTCATACAGAAATTAATAATATGCATATCTTAATTTATTTTAGTTTTTTTTTTTTTTTTGTCAGTTATAACTGGAAAAAATCATGGTTAATATAAACAATGAGACATGGTAGACTGACTCAGAGTAGACAATCTTCATGGCCTAATGGAGTAGTCTATGCTTTAACTGTTATTAATTGAGGAAACAAAAAGTAAGAAAGGTTCAAGTGATTTAAGCTGTTTAGTTATCTTTCTTTATCTTTTATCTAAATTTTCTTAACTTTTATTGTAATGTAGATGCTGAGTTGCATTTACCATATTCCTCAGTTCATCTCACACTAACATTCTTTCCAAATCTTTATTTTAATCTAATGACACATTTCCCTTTCATCTTTAATTGTTCTTTCCAAGATAGGTACTAATTTTAATATATTGATATATTTCCTGATACAAACAAATAAAATAATTTATTTAAAAATAAATGTGAAATTATTATTTTATCTATACATGATTAGTTTACTTACATGATTATACAAGTGGTATGTTGTGTTATAAATCTGCTTTCATTTTTTTAATCCACCCAACAGTTACAAAACATATCTGTATTGACATATGTAAATCTAATTCAAATCTTCTCAATATTGAAGCATATTCCATTATCCAGTCTCTTACTGATGCTTCCAATTTCTTACCATTGAAACAAATATCATTAAGCACAACTTTGCACATGCTGTCTTATGAACCTGAGAGTGTCTCTAATATAGAACCCGAAGTATAACTGCCGAATTATGTTATACACATATTTATGTCACTTAAATACTATATGATTGATTTGTAAATTGACTAAAACTATTTTACATTCTTCCTGTGATGATATATCCTGGTCAGCATTTTCTAAATTTTCTATTCTAGAGGATATAAGTTATATTTCTTTGTTGTAGTTTGTATTTCTCTGATGGCTAGTGAGATTGAAGATCTCTTCAGGTGCTATCTAGTCATTTCTGAATCTCTTGTGAATTTCTCAGACATTGACTTTCCATCTTTTTCTATTAGATCTTTTGTCTAAATCTTACTGAAGCAGTGCACCTCTTTATAAATTCTAGATATTATATTTTAGGCAACTTCAACTATTGCAAATACCTTTTTGATTGAACTGCTTAATATCTTTGTGTTATCCTTTGTTGAAGATAATTTCTTTATTTTAATAAAAATACTATCAAATTTACTGTTACTATTTGTACATTTCAGGTCTTGTTTAAGGTGTAATTCCCAACCAAGTTCACAAGAATATTGTCCCAGATTTTCTTTATTCATTTCATAGATTTATCTTTTGCAATTGGGCTTTAATCCATCCAGAGTTTATTACTGAATATTGTGTGACTAAGGTCCTGCCTAAATTTTCCCCAACATCAACAAATAAATATTTTTCTGAGTGAACTGTGATACAAATACTATCATTAAAATTGATTCAAGTATATATAAAATTTTGTTCTGATATTCAACTTCAGAATCACTTTTTACAGCTTCTCCATAAAGCCCCATTGGAATTTTGTTTGACTATTGTATTGAGTTTATCTTTGCATAATTTCTCTGCAAAAATTGAAAGGAGGGGCTTCCCTGGTTAAGAATCTGCCTGCCTATGTAGGGGACATGGGTTCGATCCTTGGGCCGGGAAGAACCTACATGCCATGGAACATATAAGCCTGTATGCCACAACAACTGAGCCTGTGCTCTAAAGCCCATGAGCCACAACGATTGAGCCCATGTGCCACAACTACTGAAGCTCAGATGCCTAGAGCCCATGCTGTACAACAAGAGAAGCCATGGCAATGAGAAGCCTGCGTATCACAATGAAGAGTAGTCCCTGCTCACCGCAACTAGAGAAAGCCCATGCACAGCAACAAATACCCAACTCAGTCAGTCAATCAATTAATCAATCAATCAATCAATCAATATTTTAAAAATTGAGAGGACGCAAACCAGCGATTATGAAGTACATACTATATGTTGTAGGTTATAATTTTGCTGGAATTAGATAAAATGAGATAGAAACAGACTATTAAAAATGAAAAATAATGTCCAAACTTACTAGAAAAAATGACATATATATTACAACATAAGTAAATTTTACTTTTTAAATTAAATATTGTAATAATGCTGGTATTTTAATTAATGTGTGAGAAAGTGTGGTAAAACAAATTTTTTTTTTTTATTTCTCTGGGGGTACACCAGGTCCAATCATCTGCTCCTTCACACACATCCCCATATTCCCTCCCCTCCCCGACCCCCCCCACGCAAGTCCCCCCCACCCTCCCCGCCCCAGTCCTCTAAGGCATCTTCCATCCTCGAGTTGGGCTCCCTTTGTTATACAACAACTTCCCACTGACTATTTTACAGTTGGTAGTATATATGTCTGTGCTACTCTCTCGCTTCGTCTCAGTTTCCCCTTCACCCCCCGCCCCCTCCCATACCTCGAGTTCTCCAGTCCATTCTCTGTATCTGCATCCTTGTTCTTGTCACTGAGTTCATCAGTACCATTTTAAGATTCCGTGTATGTGAGTTAGCATACAATATTTGTCCTTCTCTTTCTGACTTACTTCACTCTGTATGACAGATTGTAGTTCTAGCCACCTCATGACATATAGCTCCATCTCATCCCTTTTTATAGCTGAGTAATATTCCATTGTATATATATGCCACATCTTCTGTATCCATTCATTTGTTGATGGGCATTTCGGTTGCTTCCATGTCCTGGCTATTGTAAAGAGTGCTGCAATAAACATTATGGTACAAGTTTCTTTTGGGATTATGGTTTTCTTTGGGTATATGCCCAGTAGTGGGATTACTGGATCATATGGTAGTTCTATTTGTAGTTTTTTAAGGAACCTCCAAATTGTTTTCCATGGTGGCTGTACCAACTTACAGTCCCACTAACAGTGCAGGAGAGTTCCCTTTTCTCCACACCCTCTCCAACATTTGTGGTTTCCAGACTTTGTGATAATGGCCATTCTGATTGGTGTGAGGTGATACCTCATTGTGGCTTTGACTTGCATTTCTCTGATGATGAGTGATGTTGAGCATCTTTTTCATGTGTTTGTTGTCCATCTGTATGTCTTCTTTGGAGAAATGTCTATTTAGGTCTTCCGCCCATTTGTGGATTGGGTTATTTGCTTTTTTGGTATGAAGCTGCATGAGCTGCTTGTATATTTTGGAGGTTAATCCTTTGTCCGTTGTTTCATAGGCAATTATTTTTTCCCATTCTGAGGGTTGCCTTTTAGTCTTGTTTATGGTTTCTTTTGCTGTGCAAAAGCTTTTAAGTTTCATGAGGTCCCATTCGTTTATTCTTGATTTTATTTCCATGATTCTAGGAGGTGGGTCGAAAGGATGTTGCTTTGATGTATGTCATAGATGGTTCTGCCTATGTTTTCCTCTAGGAGTTTTGTAGTGTCTGGCCTTACATGTAGGTCTTGAATCCATTTGGAGTTTATTTTTGTGTATGGTGTTAGGAAGTGTTCTAATTTCATTCTTTTACATGTTGCTGTCCAGTTTTCCCAGCACCACTTATTGAAGAGGCTGTCTTTTTTCCATTGTATACTCGTGCCTCCTTTGTCAAAGATAAGGTGCCCATATGTGTTTGGGCTTACTTCTGAGTTCTCTATTCTATTCAAAACAAATTTTTATACTCTGGTGGGAGTGTCATTTTTACAGTCTTTCTTGAACATTCTTTTTTTTATATATATATTTTTTAGTGATCCTTCTACTTTATTTTTATTGTTATTTTTATACATTTTTATTGGAATATAATTGCTTTACAATGTTGTGTTAGTTTCTACTGTACAACAAAGTGAATCAGCTACATTTATACATATATCTCCATATCCCTCCCTGTTAAGCCTCCCTCCCACCCTCCCCATCCAACCCCTCTAGGTCTTCACAAAGCACCAAGCCAATCTCTTTTGTTAATAGTTTTAAAATCTTAAATATGAACAGATTTTTTCAGACAGCTATCTACTTCCAGAAATTTATCCTAAGGAATAATCATACAAGAAGGCAAAGTTTTATGTATGAAGACATTCATTGAAGAGTTTTTTATAATTGTAAAATCAAAGTAAATATTGTTAATGTCCAGTTATAGAACATTTTTAAGTAAACTGTGGTTCATCCACATAATGGATGATACTCAGTTACTAAAATTTGTGTTATAGATTGTAATGAAAGTGCCTGGCATGAAGCTTTTGATTCCTGAGACATCCATTTCAAAAGCATCCATCTGGAATAAACATATTGCCAGCTAGGTGATACAGCTACCAGCAAAACAACTAGATATGACACCAGGACACTTCCACCCATGAAATGCCCCTTTTAGAAAATCCTTGGAAACCTAGATAACTAATCATTTGTATGATCCTGCTTTTCCCTTTCTACCCCCTAATTCTCTCTCTTATGTTTTAAATTAGCTAGTAAAAAGCAAACCTGTAAAACACTAAACACCTTACCCTGGACCCTAACAAAGGCATAGCTTCAGGTCTATGCTCCCTCTCTCACTCTCTCCCCACAGCAGCCTCTCTGTGTGGTGCTTGGGCATGCCATGGTTCCCCCAAGATACGGAGTAATACATCTTGATTCTTCAGAGACTTGATGTTTGTGATTGAGATACGTCTCATAATCATAATAAGAACCACAAAGGCTGGTCCAGCCACAACATTGGCTCCAAGTTGGTGGGAATGTCTGCAGGGGTTTACCACAAGTAGTAAGGACCCAAGCAAGTGCCTCAGGCATTTCTAGTTAATACCATTGCTATCAATAGGCTGAGACCAAAATAACATAGATGAATACTATTTCTGTGGATAATATAATAAAGTAAAAAGTAGCTTACAGATAGATAAATATAATACAACCGCACTTTTTTAAAACAGGAGAAAGAGAAGTTATATGAATATATATATATATATATTGTGTGTGTTAAAGATTTATTAAAAAAATAGAAATTGTGCTTATCTATGAATGAGTTACAAGTGATTTATTTGTTTCCCTATCAATACTTATTTTTTTCAACATAAACATGAATGCTTTCTATATTTTGAATTGTGAAAAAACCAAAATTGATAAATTAGATGAACTTTCCTCAAATATTTTGCTCTAATTCCATTCTACATAAACCACTGTCTGACTTTGAGTTTTCATATCATTTACATTTAAGACATCTTGTGGTCATTTCATGTTGTACATTTTGCTTTCCCCTTTAAATTATAAACATCAAGGAAAGTCCTAATTCTTGAATATTATTCATATTACTAGAAAGGAATGGTAGAAATATCTACTAGAACATAACTACAAATGAACAAATAAATATTTTGATATATGCATCCACCTCTGGTGAAGTTGGTGTCAATGAACATCTAAGGTCTGGTGGCCATTTTTATAAGCTCACATTGTGGACTAGCAAACACAAAGACAAGGCCTCAAGAGCTACTAAAATAATGCCATCCTTTGCAGCTCAGTCTGATTAGTATCATTCTTGATAATGATTTTCAATTTAATGATTTCAAAAAATCACAATTTTAAAACTTGCATTTCTTTCTTATTGTTGAACTTGGGCTGTAAATATTGCACATTTGAGCAGTGGTCAGCACATACATGGTATGTATATAAATAGAAAGCATCCTGTGAATGTTGGAGAAAATGATTATGATTTAACCATACAGCTTTCAATATTATAGTAAAGTTGGAAACAGAAATATACTCAAAGCAAAATTCACCTTCATGATAATTGCAATTCTGGTTTGTATTCTTTATAGAGAAAATTATCTCACATAAACTGCATTCCAGTCTTCAAAAAAAGCATTTTGTTTTTACTTTTAAAAAAAGTAAAAAAAAAATTAAATAAAAATATATAAAAGAAAAAAAAATAAAAAATAGAGTATGTAGCAGGTATACCCTATATTTTTATTGCAAAAATATTCTAGTCAACTAAACTAAATCCAGAAGAATTTTTTTCCCAGTTCTAGGCAATAAACCCCCAAAAATGGCATTAAACCCTTACAAGCAATTTTTAGATTTTTTAATCATTTATTTTTATTTTATAAAAACACCATTTGTGTTGATTTATGTTACTAATTACATGGCATTCTCAAATTTATAACAGAGTAGTAGACTAATACACTAAGGAAAAAATAGACCTTTATATTTGATATTTGTTTGTACTTGAAATCCTTTTTTAAAAATGAACAGCCACAAGACAGGTTTTTGTATAACCATCTGAAAGTTTCCGCATACTTTAAATCTCCACTATTATTGCTTTCAAGCTCTCATCTAAACAGATTTAATCAGGCACTCCAGAGTGGAAGGCAGGGACATTTTTGACTTATGGTCCTATTTTCCCAAAGTAATGTTAATGTAATCATTGTAAGCACAATACACCCACACTATGCAAGAGATAAGTTCCAGATAAGGGTTGTATTAAAAACATCTATTTTTAGCTCTCAGCAATTCTGCACAAAATGATTCTCTGTGGTGGCAAAATATGAGCTTTTCTTCTTATCTTGAAAAGTAATATTGAATAATGAATGTAACATTTAATTCTAAATTAATTAAATGTATTTTTCAGACTTAATGAAGGCATGCTGTCAATGATCATTCAAGAATTTGACCATATAAACTCCTAAGACTTAGAATATGAAATTTATAGCATATAAAATATATTTAGAACTATGGTGAAAAATGTATTAAATTATTTGACATTGAAATCAGGAATACCAATTACAGCTATTTAACATTTTTCAGCATTTGCATTTGTACACTTCTTGATTGGTTATTATATTCCCCAATCCCCTCCATTGTCTTCTTAGAAATTCATAATGACATTCTCCCATTTAAATGAGGATTACATACCACCTGAAGGCATGTCAGAAATTGTTGGCAGATAGTATTGGTTAGGTATGGTTTAGAACACAATGTAAGGCTAGAAAAAAATGCTACCATGTATGGATTTATGATTTCCACTAAGCTATTTTCAATCACTATTTTATTATGTACTCAGGATTTATCATGCTAATTTATATTCAGTTCTCCTCACCTTCCAGATATAAAAGAGTTACACTTCCTAGTCCCCTTGCAGTAGACCAATGGGTTGTGAGTTAAAGTGGCATGAGTCATCATGGCCTGAAAAGTTTAAGTCCTGATGAAGAACTTTCCAACCATTTCTTCTTCTACCATACCAAAGATGAAAGTTTATGTTACATGGAGATGGCAGGAGATCAAAGCCCAAGGATTGTTGAGGACAGATCCATTAGATGCTCTCTCACACCCATGGTGACCATAGCTTGAGCGCTAAAAAACTTCTATTGTACTAAGCTACTGAAACTCTTGTGCTTGCACTGCAACATAGCCTCATAAACCTGGCTTATGTAGTAATTTTGCATTTTGATAATGGTGAGAATGAAATGAAAACTTACAGAATTATTCAATAAGGAAAAGAAGATCCCAGATATACTGGAGTCACTTAGAAATCGGATACAGAATTTGCATAGTTGAAGAAGACCGTTAAGTACTCTTCTTCAGAAGGAGAAAATAAAGGAGTCTTATTTCTCCAAATTTGTTCTGCGTTGACACCTATAATTGCCTTCAGCATTCTAGAATCATTCCTAAAGGGTATAATTAGATTATTTTTCAAAGTGGTTGATAGCTAGGAATAGGAGGAATTTCTGTGAGGTAAAGTGTGATAACCTTGCTGAGAACTGTCCCCTGTGTCTGTCGCTGGAGCAAAGGCAGAATTGATTTTTGCTCGTCATATATGAGATTTCCCTTTTATGAAATACTGAATCTATATTTGATACTGTATTTGTGGACTGAAATACTTGTTGCCTGGAAAACTGTGAGAGGCACACTTTTCTAGAGTGAAAGTTTCTCCTAGTTACTTACAACCTAAAGAACAGATGGACTCCTAATGGGCTTAATACTCCCCAAAGCATTAAATCACAGATGAATATTTGCAACTAATTAAGCACCTAACCCCTTACAAACTTTTTCACTGCTGAGCTTGCTCAGGGAGATGAGCAGAACCTAAACTGTGCAATACATTATTTGGAGGCAGAAGTCTTTGTTTCCAAACTCTAGTTAATAATGATAATTGAGTTTAATGACTGACTGTGACCTTGGGTGACTCAGGTTCTTGGGAGCTCGGGTCTTCTCATCAACTGTAAAATAAAGAGATGTGGTCATTGAACAAGATGAAAGATACTACTAATTCAAAGATTTTATGATTTCTAAAGTAGCTTCATACACTAAACTAGAAATTATATGGCAGCTTATTAAAATTGATAAAATTTTAGGAAAAGAATACTCATTTTTAACAAGTATTGCCTACCTGAATGTTTCAGGTAAAATCTCTGAATAACATCAAATACAAAATAGGGATAAAATTCAAGCCCTTTTTAAAATGAAGTGTGAAGAGCAAATGGATGAGAGAGAGTGACATATTCTCATAGGAACATAAATTTATAATGAACATAAAATTGTATTTAATGTCAATAATGATGAGGTCTAGTTTTGCCTTGATGTCAACTTTACCTTTCTGTGTTCCCTTCTGGCTGATATCTATTTAGCACTGTACATGTGCCAAGTTAATCACAGTAAATTACATTCTTCTTAAAATGTTTTACTCAGTCATAAGATAAATGCAATGAAACATCTTCATTTTCAGGGTTCAACATTACTAAATATAATTAATTTCTCCACTTTTGTGAAGGAAGAGCCAATAAACTGAAATGCAAATCTATCAGGTTATGTATGTGATAAAAGGCCTTATCTGAAAGGTGAATTCCTTCATTTTCTGGTTCATTTATAGACCCCAAACAATTTAATGTTTTTCTTAGGAATTCATTCCCAAATCTCTGAGCTCATTTTCATATAGCTAAAACATGAGTAAATACGATAACTTGGGAAAATTATGTCAACATAAAATGTCAAAATATAGTATGGACATGCTTTGTAAATATATATGTGTGTGTGTGTGTGTGTGTGTATATATCAAACCCTAAAGAATGGTATAGATGCAAATAATCTTTTCTGCCCTGTTTCCTACCCAAAAGTAAGTGCCATACATTTGGTGCTATAATAATAAACTTGAAAATAAAAGTTACTTTCTTTTCAGTAAAATACTTAATTCATCCAGAGATGACATAAAATGCTTTATATTTAAGCTTGGAGAGATACCATGCTACTCTTCCACTAAAAGATGCTACTGACAAGCCTTTGATTATGTTCATATAACAGGGAAGAACTGGCTTGCAAATGGCTACACACACTGATAGTACCATGACTAGTTTCCAGATTTTCTTTTGCTCTTTTGTTTGTTGAACTGAGCACCATTTCTGAGAATTTCTCCGTCCTCCTACATGCTTATGGTTATAATGGGAGTCATCTGCAAATATGCCTGATTTTTCTGGGAATAATGATTGGCCTTATTTTGTAGGTTTTGCTGTATGGTTACCATTTTGGGGTTTGGGATTATGAGACTTGCTTAGCCTTGTTTATAAGGAAGTTTAAGACCCTTCAAATTGTACTAAAAAATTAGAAGTGCTCTTTATTCTCACTGTAGGAGGAGTAACTAGGAGACACAACTTACCTTTTCCCTGAGGAGAAAATTGTCATCCCCCAGAGCACTCTCAACAGGTAAATGTATTAGATATTACAGATTTTAGTCCACTAACTATTGTCAGTATGCTGCCATGTCAGGGTTTTCAATGAAGATTTCTGACTTAGAAAAGAGGAAATGACCTTGCCTTTGAAAGAGAAACTGAAAAGCAGGACTTAGTGGATCAAAGCAGATATATGAAAAATAACTTGAAAAAGGCAGAATAGATTCAAGAACTGCAAATGAACTATTTGTAGTTGAATTTATAATTGCAATAATATACATTTTTAAAATTCTAAATGTATTTTTTCTTTTTTTTTTTTTTTGATTGGGGTATAGTTGTTTTACAATGGAACTCTGCTACATACTAAACATGACACATAACATGAATGTTTGTATATGCATATGAATATGAACATATATATATATGTACCTTATACATGGTCCTACAGTTAGTAAGTGACAGAACCAAGTCTCAAATTCAAATCAGATTCTACTGGCTGTTCTGCTTACCGTATGCCAATGAGAAGAAAAATTCGTTGACCATTGAAACATAGAAGTTACACAAGTTTTGAAAACAGATCAAATCTTAGCCAAGCCCCACATTTGCTGCATTATTTTAGGGGGGAAATAGTGTGCAAATAATTAGTATACTGCTTGGCAATCAAAAATGGAGAGTAAAATAGGGTTACTGAAGCCATTGAAGCACCCTTGTAGGGGGAAGAAAGGTATTAGCCTATGAAATGTGATTTGTTTCCTGTTGACAAGATTATCTGATTGTGAAAGTAATGAATCAAGTCATATTATCCAAATGTCTCCAATATATTAATCAATTAAAAGTCTCTTAACTCTGATTCTGCTCTGCCCAAGCAAGCTTCTGAATTTGATTGGCTGCCTTTAGAGGTCTACTTATAAGGTAAGATTATGATATTCATACTCATATAAGTATGGCGGCCCACATGAAAGTTATTTTCCATTTTAAACTAGTCAATTAATGTGGTGTTTACATATCAGTTTTGTGAGTTTGATTAATTGAGGTGAGGGATGGATACCCTTGATAAAGCTGAGCTATCCTTAGCGTGCTGTTCAAAGTAGGATTCTTAACTTCTCCACCCAGTTGGAGCCCCTTGAGAGAGTCAACCCACCTTCTTTTGCCCCCACAGCCCCTCTCCAGCCTCACTTTCACCCTCATGTACCAGCCATGCTAAGGACTTGTGTGGTGGAGAGCCATGCTCTACCTCAGTTCTGGCCTTCACATGTGCTATTTCTACTCTTCAATTCTATATTTCTTGTTTAACTTTGGAATACATTCTAGGCATTGCCTCTTCCAAGAAAACATCTTTGACCTATTATGTGGGTTAGAGCCTCCTCCTGCGTGTTTCAGTCACTTTGTGCATAATGTTATTTTAGCAGTTGCTGGATACAATTCTAAGTGTCTGCTGGCACTATTAGCTCTTTGAACACAGGCCTGACATTACTTATCTTTGAATTCTGGAACTGTATTTTGTCATTTAGTGGGTGATAAAACATTTCTCTTGAATATGCTATTAATTGGGAACCCCTAGATCCTGGCATAAATTATAGATGGTATCTTGCTCACTGCAGAATCCCTAGGGACTAGCAATTTATTGAATTCTTAATAAATATTTATTAAGTAAATAATCAGAGATGACATTTACGGTTGTGTCAAAAGAAACTTTTAAAGTTACTTTTTTATCTCTAAGCATTTGGTCATCATGGTCAGCATTCTTTGTCCCCAATTATTAGAACAAAATACTATTTACATTTTTGCTTCTTATAGGCCTTCCCTAGCAAGAAAACAACCTATTTATTTTTTAAAACAATGAAGCCCATGTAAGTTTGTTCCAGAGTTATAACAAAATCAACATTATTGAATGATACAAATGGAAAATCAGAACTGAATACAGGGACAGAATATTGACAAAAATATGGCAAGATGTCCAGACAAATCTAAGTTTACAACAGCAGAAATGAGCTGACAATTAGATTCTTGAATCACATCTTTGAGTTGATCTGTTTTTCTTTCTTATATGTGTCTCAGTGGCATGTGGGAGCGGGTATGAATAGGTTGGTTTACAATCTCTAGAGTGAAACTGTTCAATTAAATATTTAGGAAGTCTGTCATGAAGTAATCATTTACAAATGCAGACAACACAAATGAGTGTGTTGTAAGCATATGTAAATGCAAATGTAGATAAAAGGCATTGGTAATGTGTACAGAAGGGAAAATAATTGGCAAATTTATAAGGGTGACTCTGTAATTCTAATGTTAAATCTAATCCTTTGTTCATTTCAAGATATTCCTTTAATGGGTTTACTATGCATTTTCAATGGTGAGTGATGATGTGCTTGAATTTACAAAGGAGAAAAGAAATAAAGAATTTTTAACTCTTGGGAGGCTATCCAAAGCAACTGAAGTTGTTTGGTGACTGCCTTTGCTCTTCATAAACAGTTGAATGGTGTCTTGGTACTCACTGTCCCACACTGCTGCTCTTCAGGTCTTTTCCCCAAATTTAATTCAAATCTTGCAGCTGCCAATGCTATGAGAGCATTACCTATACTGTAATTGCTGAATAGGTTGATTAAACTTGAGCTCTTTAGCCTGTTGCAGAAACCCCTATTAATACCCTAGTTGACCTCTTCTGCTGGGTGATTGTCATGTGGCTGTGCCATTGCTGCATTCTCCCCAGCAATATTTTTGATAGAAAAGCCATCTGGCTCCAAAACATAGTCCTGAAATTCCATTTGTATTGCATCTCCCCTGCCTATACCTGTTGGTCCCTAAATGGTTCTTTCTTCTTACAATTAATTCTTGAGAGGATGATAGAATTTGTAGGAACATATCATATAGAATTCTTGGATTTTGTGAAGCTGAGCAAGTCAGATTTTAAAGTTCATGGGCTTTAGCTACATACATCTAAAAATATTAGCCCTCACTTCCAATCTTTCTGGTGCAGAGTACTAAGTGTCTACATAAATGTCTCCCACATATACTGTTACTAATATTAATGATAACAATGCTTAGCTACTCATCACATTCCAGGCATTGTACTAACCTATTCACATGAATTACCTCTTGTAATCAAGATAATCAAGCTTGGTAGTTATTGTCATTACCCTCATTTTATACATTTGAAAGTAGGCTTACAGAGGTTAAAACTGTAGTAGCTCAGAGGTAATTGGTGTTTCTGAGATCTGAATCCAGACTGCTTGACCAAAGAGCCCACTGTCTAAATCACCATGCTATAGGGTTCCTTTTATTTGGCCTAGTCACTGTTATGACCCTTTCACATGATGAATTTTATTACATAATTTGCACAATGGGGAGCCAAGTTCAATCATTAATATAATAGACCTATGTATAATGTTAGTGATTTATTAAAAACAAAAATATATCATTATGTATATATGTATATATACATGTGTCTGTGTGATTTTCCTCTTAATTTCATGTTGTGATTATAAGCACAAATATACAAATATATGTACATACATATGCACACATATACACATAGAGAAAATATGTTAGTTTTAGGAAAAAAGACAAATTTTAAATCATCATTGATTTATACTCACATATTTATACCTACTTATTGTTTTTAAGCATAAAAAATAGCTCATAGGCATAAAGGAACAGTCTATGTTCTCAAAGAATCATGCAGCTTTGTTAACACTTTCTTTTATAAGGGGAAAATGACCCTGGCTCCAGGAGAACATATTAAGGAAGGTATATCATTGGAGAATTTGATTGCAACAGAACCAAGTATTTAAAAAGCTACCTCTTATGATATTATTTTGGAGATATAAATCAGTTAGAATGAGGGTTTTTTCCTCCCAAGCAACATAGTTTGTTAGTTTATTTTCCATATGTTTCAGTGAAAAGGGCTCCCAGAGCTATAGGTAAAAATATCCCTAAGTACTTGGACAATTTTACCACCTCACTCTAAATACTCTGCGCTCCCCATTACATGCAGTCTGTAAAGATGACCCTTCCTAGAATAGTTTGCAAGAACCATGTTTACTAGCCACTATTTCTATTGACTCATCTTCCATAATTCTTCCCTGGTTTCACCCCAGTGGATGAAAACTTACATGTGTGTGTGTGTGTTTTGTAGTAAACTTGACACTGTTTCATGTACAATGGATTTATTTTTTATACATTATATCCTTTGCAGGAATGCCCTCCTACTTTTCTTTAGCTACCTTCTAAGATTTATCTTGACTCAATATAGCTTCCAACTCTAAACTGTCTTCCCTAATCTCCCAAGGATGAAATGACTGGTCTTTTATTCTTCTCTTATAGGATCCTGTATCACTGCTTACAAAATAGTTTGTTCACCAGTGTATAACACAATGTTTTGTATTTCTTAAAGGAAGAAACATCTTATTCATTGGGATAGCCTCATAATCTAATGTGGTACCACAAAAATAGTGGTCAAAAATAAAGCTTTTGCTGAATTACCAAGAAATCCTCCTAAAACTTTGCATTATTCAGCTTATTTTCCTTTTGCTTCCTTTCAAATATTTTGCTCTCATATATATTTTCAAGTAGAGAATTTTTGTTTTGTTTTGTTTTGTTTTGTTTTGCAAATACACATGTTTTCACAGCCATGGAAAATGCTACCATATTCTAACTCATGATGAGGTTATAGCTTAATGCTGGTTTAGATAAGGTAGATTATATTTTGGAACTTGGGTTTGTAGACATTAATTCAACCCTCCAGCTCTCCAGTTCCTCTATTCATTAAGTGAAGAAATAGTACTAGATGGGCATCAGAGAACTTCCTATAAGTTTTGAGGATATGTAACTTGCTATTTGAAAAAAAAAAAAAAACCTTCTGGAAGCTTATATGCAAATAGACAGTCATGGATATCAGTAGCAAATGAGGATTTTTCTTTCCCCTGTAAAGCTAAAAGATGGGCAGAGAGTCAGGCTGAATATCTTGAGACACTTCCCATTATCCATGAATGTGCCTTTAGCTATGACTCTGTGATAAGGAGGTATAAGTGAGACCATTTATTTTCCTTATATCTTTTGTTAGCTTTGAGTTACAAACAAAGCAATGTGTTTATATGTAATTTTTATTGAAAGAAATGGTATCAAGAGCTTCACTTTAGTATAAGCAATGATATTTGGTTACTTGGAAGAATCATAAAGTAAAATTTAGGACTAATGAGATGTATTTCCCAAACTAAAACAGTTTCAGTAATTTATGAATCATCATGACAAGATTTCTCTTGTGACCAATTCACAGTTTAACTCTGCTGCAATCTGTTAGAGATAAAAACAATTTCCTAGGGTTTTAATTCATCCTGAATATTTTTAATTGCTTACAGCTTTAACCAAGCTGATTTTGGATGAACCTGCACATTGAATTGGGGGAAAAATAAGAACTCCAATTTTATTCATTTAAAAAATATAATTTGGACACAATAATATATTTTATCAGGCTCAAAACGAACTTAGAAGCAACCCTCTCAACTGTCATGAAAGTAGCTGATGAACCAAAGAGACTACAGGAAGGTATTCTCAGTTCCACCTTCATGACTTCAAGTTTTCTTTATCATCAGCTCATTTTATAGCATTAATGATCTTGTTCCTTTTCAAGCAGAAATATATGAAGTGACTTACTTTAGTATATAATGAACCTATGCATCATTCGTAAATTATCTTTCAGATTTAACAGAGCACAGGGTGTCTTTAAGAAGTTGACATTTTAAATTGGTATGTGTTGAATGGTTTCAAAGATGATGCAATGATGTCCACATTTTAGATTATAATGCTTTCTCAATCTCTATTCTCTTCCATTGTCATGGACTTTATTTCTGGTGTGTGTGTGTGTGTGTGTGTGTGTGTGAGTGTTTGTTGGGAATTGGGTCTCCCCAAATAGGAAATCCTTCTG
This sequence comes from Hippopotamus amphibius kiboko, assembly GCF_030028045.1. NCBI lineage: Eukaryota > Metazoa > Chordata > Mammalia > Artiodactyla > Hippopotamidae > Hippopotamus > Hippopotamus amphibius. The sequence goes on from NC_080194.1 coordinate 47,327,446, forward strand.
ATGGAAATGTGGACAGGAAGGAAAAAATAACCTGTTTCAGCCTTTGGCAGTTTCCATATGCTCTTGATTTTTGCTTTATAACTCATCTTTAGAGGGGCAGTATAGATAATGTATTAGTTTACTAAGACTGTTGTAGCAAACATCAGTAAACTTGGTAACTTAAAACAAGAGAAATTTATTCTCTCACAGTACTGTAAGCCAGAAGTACAAAGTCAAGGTATTGGTAGCATCATGCTCCCTCTAAAGGCACTATGATGGAATATTTCTTTGCCTCTTCCAGATTGTGGTGGCTCCAGGTGTTCTTTGGCTTGTGACTGAATAACTCCAATCACTGCCTCCACTTTCACATGGCCTTCTTCTCTTCTTCTATCTTTTATAAGAATATTTGCCATCAGATTTAGGGTCCACCAGGGTAATAGGGTAATTCAGGATTATTTAATCTAAAAATCATTAACTTAGTTACATCTGCAAAACCTTTTCTTTTCCAAATAAGGTAAGATAACATTCAGTTTCCATATATACATATATATGAGGAAGGCCATTATTCAACTCACTAATAATTAGGTTCAGTACCCCAATATATAACTGGAGGGAAGTATTATCTATTTCTCTGAGTTTGGCTACCAAGCTCTCTATGAATGTCCTTACATGAAAGAGGACATGGAAAATTTCCTGATTGCTCAGGAAAATCTCAACTTAAAAATGTAATTGCTGCTTATCATCTATTTCTCTGATGCATTCACTGTCTTGATCCCTCTACTTCCTCTACCTTTATAAATGCATCTCTCTTTTATGGATTTCTCTTTGTTTCATGCTTGCTCATTTCTTTTTCCCTATCTCCATTTCATTTTCTCTCTTTGGTATTTCCTCATAAATTGAGGACCATAGCTACATAGACTAGTATAGCTAGAAATAATAGAAAGAAAATTTTACCTGTTTGGATAATAACTTCTGATTCAAATCCAAATCATACTGCAATCAACTTTTCAAAGAGGGAGATGGGTTAAAATGTGTTATTATATACATACACAGTGAGGCCAAGTTACAAAAGAGAGGGATTCTTAGAGAAATTAATTGATGGAGACTAAATGGTATAAAAATTCATAAACTCTTATTTAGAAATACATGAGCAATGAAGATAGATTTGTGTCAGAGAAAAATTATGTGAATGCTAGAACTTTAAAGAGAAATGATATACAATGGAAATACAATGAGGAAGAATCATTGCAATGTACCCTTCCAAATGAGGAATTTATCAATTTATGAATTCATAAATTAATGCATTTCATTCAGTGTCAAGTAAATATATATATATATATATTTTTTCACTTCTAAAAACATTAATTGAGTGCCTACTGTAGACTAGTTACTCTTTAGTATAGTCAATCTGTTACAAACACAGAGAAACCATTGTGTCATATCCCAGATATGGGTGTGATAACACAGGTCTGCAAACTCTCAGTTCCCTGGTTTAGAGAATAGGTAAAATATGGCACATACTAGGAAAACAAATAATAAAAATTCAATCACATATGTAAATACAAAATTCTAAACAGGTTTGTAAATGTCAAATTGTACTAAAAGGAACGTATACATGGTTCTGGATGTTTGAAACTTAATTGTCAGAGCTTTGCCTATCCTCTCTTCAGAACTGTTTTTGTTTGCAGTGTGCTTTTAATGAAGATTGGGTACCAGTAATAAACACTGTTGGGGAGCAATATATAGAACTTAATATTAGAATATAATATTGTTGTGTGCTCATACTGCAGTATGTAAAAAGAAAACTGCAATGATTAATATATACATTTTTTTCTTGCCATGACTATTAGGTTAAAGATAATTTTCAAAATTTATCAAGCTTAAAACAACATAAAAGTACTTCTAAACAGTTCTCATTCGCATTACAGATTTTCATTAGAGAGGTACGTAGCTTTAGGATAGCCCTTTAATTTTTATACTTTAGCTCAGTGATATGCACATTAAACTTGGCATTTCCCAGAAAGGAAGAAAATTTCAGAACAAGGGTTGATATATACATATTTTTATTGTTGCTTTTTTCTGTTCCTTGAAATCTTGTTATGATTTAAAATCATGGCAATCTTCCACCTTTTGCTGACATGTCAACAAAAGAAGACATAGATTTCTTAATAAATGCTTTAGCTGTTTCATATTCTCTTTTCAACACTGGGTACTTCCTTTCTGTGTATTTAATTAAGTTTGTAAGGCAATTAACTCTCCTAATCTCTAGAACCATAACTATATGTGTTCTGACTTCCAAATCATAGTTCTTTTTAAGCATACCTGCTATTTCATCATTTTGTGCATGAATGTCAGGTTAGGTGTTCGTCAAAAGTGAGTTTTGTTTCAAAAGTAATTTCAAAGTCAACCAGTATTATAACAACATAATTTGGCTTGCCCCATTCCTTTATGCTTAGAAAGTCAAAAAAACAAAACTGGTGATGTTTGTTACTTGTGTATACAGTCAAATGATATCCAGGAAGCACACTGAATAATCCCCATAATTCAAGGATCCTCACAAGAGTTACTTGTTGATTGGCCTCCATTTCTCTTACGCCAGAGCTACAGAAATATATGTTTCTATAATGCCTATTTTCCCAATGACTATATTGGGAAGTCTTCGTATTGTTCTCTGCACTGTGTGAGACTGTATGGCTTTTCTGCTAGAAAATCCTTTTCCTTTTTAACATGAAAAATGCATAAGAATATAATGACTCTATGAAGAGCTTTAGACAGATCACTGAATAATGATAAATGGATAAATAGAAGCATAATTTGTATTTTTGGAAATGTTTAAAACTTAAAATAAGCTAAAATGTTGCATAATTTTCTATTTCTGTATGGCTCATTGGAGTCTCAATATTATTCATTGTCTGCTGGAGAATGTACTTCTTTAGTTCTTTGTAAGTTTTGAATCTATTTCTGGATCTCCGTTATAAGGCACAAGCTGAATCATTCACATTCCCTGAGACTTGGGTTGGCTCAAGGCTAAGGTGTTCAGAGGAATTTCCATGAATCTTATTTTAGTCCTATCTTTGTAAAAGGCCATGAATTATCTTAATAAAATATCTGTTAAGTAATAGGTAAGATGTTAACTTTTACATCAATAACTCATTTGAAGGAAAAACAAATGTAAAGAAGCTGTCTTTGTGAGTAGTTAAGATCATGGGCTCTGGAATTAGTCCTGAGTTCAAATTCCATCTCTGCTAACTGGTAGTTGTGTGACTTTAATAAACTTTTGCTCACAGCTTAATTTCTTCATCTCTAACATTAAGATATGGAAGCTCAAAATAGTACAAGATTGTTTTGACAGTTAAACAAGGTAATATCTATGGAGCTCTTAAGTAAAATGCTTAGCACTGTATACACATAACTATTAATTATTATTAAAATATAGTTCATACCAGGATAATATTTTGTTAACACTTCTCTTTAGTCTTTCATGTAAAGGCAAGCAAAAATAATAGTTGAAGAAATGAAGAAATGAAAGTACAACTGTTAAGAAAGTATAAGCATAGAAATTTTATTTGGTTAGAAGGATCCTCCCAGGAACTAGGATAAAAACTTCTTATTTAAAAGAACACGTTGGCTCAGTTATTATCTTATATTCTTATTTTAAACATTATTTATTTGACTTTTAAAGCAAATAGACTTTCAAGACATTTAGAAGAGAGCAAAGCTAGCAGATCTGAGTGATTTTAATAACTAATTGATTAAAAATCTGCAAGAAAATGAATATTGTTCTGCTAATATTCTCCTGAATGTGCTCCTGACCTACCTTCTCTGCTCACTTTCATCTAAGTAGGTTATTCTGGGCAGACAGTTAGCATATGATAAACGTGTACTATGAGTAACTTACTATTTGTAGGACTAACTGAACAAAGATAAATGACTTTATAAAAAAAAAAGTAATCAGCTTCTTCTGGGGTGTTTCATGGGCCTAACCTTGAAATATTAATTAACACTTTAAGGAACTACATTCTATTTTCATATAAGTAGAGAAGAAATACATCTCGGGGAGTAATAAGTATGTATTTTTAACAATACGTAATTTCATTTTGTTCACATAGCTGTGCTTTTCATACTTGGTGAAATTTCCCAGTGAAAGCATTATCATTAATCTTGATAGGCCCCTTGCACATGCACAGTTCTAGAGGTGCATAGGGAAGCTCCAGTTTCTCAAAGAATAAAAGCAAGGCATGTAGCCCACTGGTATGAAGTTAGCTAAGTGAATGGTAATAAGCAGAGTTTAAATGTTTGGCATTTATAAAATTGACCAGGGGATTCATTACCTAGATCATCAGAATAATCCTAGAAGTCACAAAGAAATCCCCAAAAGTGTCATCTTCCTGCCTTTAAAAATGCCATGTCATTCAATGTTCCATATGGTATTTTATATCATTTTCTTGGAGTTTTATTGGCTTGATCTGAGCAGAAAGATCCTGAGATGTATGTGGATGCAGCACAGGGTTGAAATGATGGAACTGTGTCTGAGGCAAAATTTAAAAACAAGTGCTTGTAAATTATTGTAAACCTATGCATCTAAGTAGGTTTTATGTCCAAAAGCTTAAAAGTGTGTTTTAGATAGGTAGATAGAGAAAATATTGACCAGATATCCAGATCATACCAGAAAATTTTACTTACACTCAGAGGTAATTCCCTGAGATAAAATTTATATGTTTTAAACACATGTGAAATATATATAGTTAATTTACATATAAATTAATACATTTATTTACTTATGCCTTACTGGAGAGATCAATAAATGAATCACTTCCATAAAAATATGTATTTTCAGCTTAGAAAAGGCTAAGACAAAGTTTAAGGCATTGAAAGAATTAGCTCTTTCTCTTATTTCAACTTTTGAGCTGTGTCTTTAATCCAAAATATATCTATGGAATCATGAGGCTGATTTAAAAACAGCTAGTCCCTAAGAAGTTGTTTCATTATCTCACTTAATCCTAGCATCTAAAAATAATTATGACAGTTCATTAGGTTATATGTATTTTTAATAGCAAGATAGAATGAATCAAACTTCTGTTTCATCTCAGGATCACAGTTAGGGCACACAGTTCTAAAGGCAAAATGGCTTCCATGTCTAGACCTCAACACAAGGGTTTTTCTTTTGATTTTTATTATACAATCTTCATAGTGGTTTTTAATTGCTAAATTTCAATACAATTTATTCAAGTAATTAAAAAAGCAATTAATAAGAGATTTTTGTGATACCTGCAAAAATGGAAGACATCAAGTCTTTTAAAAAATACATAAAACTTTCATCTCTGTATAGGTTTCCAGCTTTCAGATTTAGTTCAACTTTTTTTCTCTAGTGCTAAATGCAACTCAGAGTCATTTAAAAGACAATATAAATGAGCCTCTCTGCCAGGAAAATATTCCTCAAAAGAGGTTAAGGGGAAAAAAGGTCCCTTGATTTCTTGATTTCTCTAAATAATTCTCCAAAAGCTACTTAATGTAACAGTAAATATTGGTCCAGATGGCTCTGTTTGGCTGACATGGTAACTCTTCCAATAACTATAGACATGAGATGATGATTCATTACTATAGCCCATGGGAGACTTAGTTTTCTTAAAGTGGAATCTCATTTAAAACTAAATTAAACCAACTTAATCTCTCAAATTCAGGACCACCCTACGGACTTGTAGGAGAGAAGATAAAGATTTTGTAGTTACATTTTTTTTTTCTGGGGGGTACACCAAGTTCAATCATCTGTTTTTATACATATATCCCCATATTCCCTCCCTCCCTCAACTCCCCCCCACCCTCCCTCGAGTCCCCCCCCCCCATCCCAATCCTCTAAGGCATCTTCCATCCTCTAGTTGGACTCCCTTTGTTATACAACAACTTCCCACTGGTTATCTATTTAACAGTTGGTGCTATATATATGTCTGTGCTACTCTCTCACTTCATCTCAGCTTCCCCTTCACCCCCCACCCCCCCAAACCTCGAGTTCTCCAGTCCATTCTCTGTGTAGTTACGTTTTAATGGAATGTTAGCTTACATAATAAGCCTTTAAAAAAATAATACACTATATTTTTAAAGCAGTTTTAAGTTCACAGCAAAAATTGAGTGGAAGGCATAGAGATCTCCCATATACCCCCATCCCAATATGTGCATAGCCTCCACCATTATCAACATCCTTTACTAGAGTGGTACATATTTTACAATTGATGAATCTACACTGAAACATCATTATTGCCCAGAGTCCATAGTTTAGCTTACATTAAAGTTTACACTTAGTAGTGTATTTTTTATGGGTTTTGACAAATGTATAATGGCATGTAGTCACTATTACAGCATCATTCAGAGTTGTTTCACTGCCCTAAATAGCCTCTGTGTTTCAACAGGTATTAAGCTTTTGGTAAGATTTTTTTCTCTTAAAACTTCAATGTTTCAGAAAACAAGTTTTCTGAAATAGTCACAAATTTCTTATTTTTCCACTAGCGTAGTTATGAAGAGGATACTTTTTTAGGACTTATATATACCAGACTGGGTATGGGAGAAGCTGGTAATCTAGAATCATCAGTAGGCACAGACCAAAAAAGACCCAAGAAAAGCTTGCTCTCTAGTCAAAGGACCAGGAAAATGGCAGCCTGACAAAACAGAAAACTTTTAGACAATAGTCACTCTACTCTAGGCAGACACTGTAGAAAACATCCCTACCCCCTCTAGCAAAGTGAAAATCCACATTTTCAGTCCTAAGGGCTTTACAGGCATCCCCCCCCCCCCACCCAGGATGTTGCTGAGGAAAAAGGAATGAAGAGCTAAGAATTTCATACCTGTTGAGCTTTATTCCAAGGTAGTAGACTATATGGGAAGCCTTGACTTTTAACTCCACCTGACTCCACCACTAGGCACCCTTACCACTTCCCACTGGAAAACTGGGCATTTCACCACCCATATATAGTAATAAGAACACTACCTGACTGCCATGTCAGGGAATGCCATGTAGATAAGGAGCAGTAATAAGGTGCCCCTCCCCATCCCAGATAGGTTAGTATTAGTGTGACCTAAACTTCCATCTCCACCCAGTAATAGAAGAAGCACCCCTCATCCCCAGTGTCAGTAGAAACTTATTGAGAAACCTGGACTTCAGCTCCCACCAAGCAAAAATTGTGGGTGTCTCTCACTGGGAAGTGCCAGAGGAAGCCTGTTAAAACACAAGATTTAAATAAGATCTATAGTTTCACAACATAATACCCCAAATGTCCACATTTCAATAAAAAATCACTCATTATCACATGAACCAGAAACATTCCACTTGAATGACAAAAGATAATCAACAGATGCAAACAGGGAGATTACACAGCTATTAGAATGATCTGACAAGGATTTTAAAGCATCCATCATAAAGATGCTTTAATAAGCAATTAGGAATATGATTAAAACAAGGGAAAAATAAAAATGAAATCAGGAGATGTGGAAACCAAAATTAAATATAAAATACCATTTATAATGTCAACAAAAATGAATTATTTAGTTGAACATCTATCAAAACATGTAAAGAACTTGTGTGCTAACTAGTAAATTATTAGAAATAAAAAGACCTAAATAAATGAAGAGACATAACATGTCCATGAATTGGAAAATTCAAATACTAAATATGTTAATTCTCCCCAAATTATAATTAATATATAAATTATAATATATAAATTCATAAATGTGAATATATGTATCTATATGCCATTCTTATGAAAATTCCAGGAAGAATTTTTGTAGATACAGACAAGATTATTCTAAAATTTGTTTGGAAAAATAAAAGTACTAGGATAGCTAAAACAGTTTTGAAAAAGATGAAAAAAAGTGGAAATGTAACTCTAAGATGTTTTAAGACATTATATACCTATAGTAATCAAGTTTCTGAAGTATTGGCAAAGAGATAGACACACACATCGACAAGTGGAATAGAGGGGTGAACCCAGAAATAGTCCGCAAACAAGTACAACCAACTTATTTTTTCTTCACAATTCAATGGAGAGAGGATTATATTTGAAACAAATGTTGCTGGAACATTGGAAACCATAAGTAAGCCAAAAATTGTTCTATAAACAAACAAACAAACAAATCTTTACCAAATCTCACAACTTATACAAAAATTCACTCAAAACAAGTAACAGGCTTGTAGAATAGAAAACAATAAAACGTTTAGTTGACAACTTTGGAGAAAATTTTTGGGATCTAGAGCTTTGTGAAGATTTCTTAGACATGAAACCAAAAACATAATCTGCAGGAGAAAAAATGATTAATTGGACTTGATCAAAGTTAAAATTTTACTCTAAAAGACTGTTCAAGAGGAAAAAAAAAAAAAGACAGGTTACAGACTTCAAGAAAATATTGCAAACTATGCATTTGTCAAAGGACCAGTATCAATAATAAGCAAAGAGCTCTGAAAATTCCATAGTAAAAAAGTAAAAATATCCAAGTATAAAGTGTTCAAAATTAATAAAGGGAAGTTTCTACAAAGAGCATATTCAGATGGAAAATAAGCACATGAAAACATAGTCAACATCTCTGGCCATTAGGAAAATGTAAGTTAAAAATCACTAGGAGATATTATTACATACCAGTCAGAATGGATAAAAGAAAAAGATTGAACAACACAAATACTGCTAAGGATGTAGAGAAACTGAATCTGTCATAATAGCTGGTTGGAATATAAAATGGAACAGCAAGCCTGGAAAATATTTGGCAGTTTCTTTAAACTAAGCATACACTTACTATAGAACTCAGTAGCTGCAATCTTGTGTATTTATTCCAGAAAAAAATGAAAACTTATGTATACAAAAAAATCTTTACATGAATGCTCATAGAAGCTTTATTTGTAATAGCCAAAACCTGAAAACAACTAAAATATTCCTGAAAAGGTAAATTGTTAAACATAGTTGTATACCCATATCATGGAATAATACTCAGCAATAAAATGAAATATATCAATACATATAACAACTTGGATGAATCTCAAAGGCATTATGCTGAGTGAAAAAAACAAAATCTCAGAAGAACACATACTGTGCATTTCCATTTATATAACAATCTTGACAAAATTAGAGAGATATTGAACAGGTGTTTGTCAGGGTTTAGGGATAGTGGGATGGGCTGGGGAAGATATAAGTTTAGAGGGTTATCATGATTGAGCTCTCTGTGGTGACAGACATTCTGTATCTTAATTTATGTGATGGTTACAGGAATCTACACATATGATTAATTGACATAGATCAATTTATCTATCTATTTATCTATCTATCATCTATCTACGCTATACCAATGTCAATTTCCTGGTTTTGATATATCATACTATAATTATGTAAGATGTAACTATTAAGAGAAAGTAGCTAAAGAGTACAGGGAAACTTTTCATGCTATGTTTGCAACTTCCTGTGAATCTATAATTGTTTCAAAATGAAAAGTTTTTAGAAATTTAAAACTTGTTCTAAAAATAATGGTTAGGAAATGTTGCACACTGCAGTTCAGCTTCAAGAATCACAAATATATTAGCACATTAAAGTGCCCAACGTGTTTAGCAAAGAAAAAAATTATGTTTATTAACTTCTCATTTCCCAAACTTTTTTTAATTAATTAATTTTTGGCTGCATTCTGTCTTTGTTGCTGTGTGTGGACTTTCTTTAGTTGCTGTGAGCGGGGGCTACTCTTCTTTGTAGTATGCAGGCTTCTCATTGTGGTGGCTTCTCTTGTTGCGGAGCATGGGATCTAGGCACACGAGTTTCAGTAGTTGTGGCTTGCAGGCTTCAGTAGTTGTGGCACATGGGCCTGCTTGCTCCACAGCATGTGGGGGCTTCCTGGACCAGGGATTGAACCCTTGTCCCCTGCATTAGCAGGTGGATTTTTAACCACTGTGCCACCAGGGAAGTCCTTTCCCAAACTTTTTGATCAAAGAACACAACTTTGGCATTTCTTCTGTAACGAGAAGAATGGTGACTAACATATAAAGCCCAAGTACAAAGGTAATAATATTTGGCTAGAGACAAAACTTTATTTGGTTCTGGAAGTATGTATGAGGAAATTGTAAAGACATAAGAAATGTCATTCTCTATTTAATTATCAAAATTGAATGAAGAATGGTGACAAAGGACATTTTAAACCATTTTTACTTAAATTTAGAATAGAAATTGGGTAAAAAAATCATTTTTTAGGTTAGGATTTTCTAACCTAGACTTGAAAAAGAAAATGGCAGAAGCTTTGAAGAACATGAGAAGATAAATAAATGTGCTGTAGCTATCCAAAGAGCATAGAATTATGTTATCCTGTTTTCAGGAGGTGAGGGTTAGAAGTATTTTAGATAATCATGGTACTTCCTGAACAAATTGGTTTTCCATTTTGCTATTTTTGTAATAAAATAAACTCAGTTCTTATATCCTCATTTCTACTTCCTATTTAAAAAGCATAGAAGTTTATCTTCCATGGTTTTCAAAGCCATTTTTCTTACAGTGATATCCTTTTAGGCAAAAGGCTAATGTTTAAAATTTTACATTTTATTACATGTAAAGGAGTGTTCCAGCTGCATAACTAGGTATAATTTTACAAAATTTATTTTAAAACTTTGTAGTCAAATAATTCCCCAAATCTGGGGACAGTTAAATTTTTTAAGATAGAGATTGTTTGAAATTAAAATGCCATCATATCTTAATCAATAATGGGGACAGAGTTTTCAAACACTTTAAAGAATTGGTAAAAAGACGAAATCAACTTTTGAAGAAAATATGGAGCCATTATATATGAAAGCCTAGAAAATAGGCATCATTGAATTTTTAATTCTTTTTCTAAAAGATTTTATTTGTAGAACACTTTTAGATTCACAGTACAATTGAGCAGAGAGTAGAAGTGCATATCCTCCTTGTACCCACATACCTCAGCCTTTTGGACTATCAACACACCTCAGCAGAGTTGTACATTTGTTAAAATTGATGAAACTGCATTGACACATCATCATCACCCAAAATCTACAGTTAGTATTAGAGTTCACGCTTGGTGTTGCATAGGCTATGGATTTTGGCAAGTGTGTGACTTAAATCTACCATTATTGTATCATACACAATAGTTTCACAGCCCTAAAAATCCTCTGTGCTCTGTGTATGCACTTCTCTTTACCCCCTAACTCCTGGCAGTAAGAACACTTAAGATCTACCCTCTCAACAAATATCAATACAGGAAACACTATTGCTGATTATAGTCACCATGTTTTATGTTAGCTCTCTGGAATGTATTCATCTTGCCTAACTAAAGTGCTGTATTCTTTGCATGTTTTCAACTTGTTTAGATAAATATCAAGAAGTAAGATTGTTGGATCTTATGGTAAGTATAGGATCAGCTTTGTAAGAAACTGGAAATCTATCTTCCAAGTGGCTGTCTTGCATTCCCACCAGAAATGACTGAGAGTTCCTGTTGCTCTACATCTTTGTCAGCCTAAAATATAGTCAATGTTTTAGATTTTCATCATTCTAATAGATGTGGAGGTAGCTCATTGTTTTAATTTGCAGTTCCCTAATGACATATGATGCTGAACATCTTTTCATATAAATTCCTTCTATCTGTACATCTTTTTGGGTAAGTGTCTCTTAAATTATCCTGCCACAAATTAGATTGTTCATTTTCTTATTATTGAGTCTTAAAAGTTTTTGTATATTTGGGATAACAGTCCATTAGCAAATATACCTTTTGCAACTATTTTCCCCCAGTCTGTGGCTTGTCTTCTCATTCTCTTGACTATTATTGCACTTTTATAAATACTTTATTTTAAAAATAAATTTAGGGAGATTGGCCAAGATGGTGAGTAGAAAGACCCTGAGCTCACCTCCTCTCATAAGCACACCAAAATCACAACTCTCTGCAGAACAACTATTGATGAAAAAGACCAGAATGTACCAAAAAGGATCTACAACTGAGGACATAAAGAAGGAACCACAACAAGATGCACAGGGGGGCAGACTCACATATACTCGTCCCATACTCCTGGGTGGGTGACCCACAAAATGAAGAATATTACAGAGGTTCTCCCAAAGGAGTGAGAGCTTAGAACCCCACATTGGGCTCCCTAGCCCAGGGGTCCTGTGCCAGGAAGACAAGCCCCATTTGGTTTGAAGGGCAGCAGTTTACTTTTGGGAGTCCCAGAGGGCTGGGGGAAATAGAGATTTCACTCTTAAAGGGCACATGCAAAATTTCACATGTTCCAGGACTCAGGGCAGAAAGAGTAATTTGACAGGAGCCTGCGTCAGACCTACCTGCTTATCTTGGAGAGTCTCCCCACGAGGCAGAGGCAACTGCAGCTCACTCAGGGAACCTAGACACTGGCACTAGTCACTTTAGGGACTCCTACCATATGGACACTGGAGCTGGCAAAGGACATTGTGGAATTCTCCCTCTAGGTCATTAACATCAAGACCTGACCCCATCCGATATCCTGTATATGCCAGTGCTGGAACACCTCAGGCCAAGCAACAAACTCTGCAGGGACACAGATCCACCCATCAGCAGACAGACCCCAGAGCCCACATCTGCCTCTAGATGTGGCCCTGCCAACCAGAGGGCCCAAAATCCAGCTCCATCCATTATGGGCAGGCACTAGTTTCAGAATACTCTGGGCCTTAGCCCCACCATCCAGGGAGCCTGCTATTGCTTCTAGACCAACTTCATCTATCAGGGGGAAGACACCAAATCCAAGAAAACCACAATCCTGAGCCTGAAAATTAATCCTGCACATCAGCAGAGCAGACCCTGCCTTGGGACCAGCTGGGCCCTGGCCCTGCCCACTAGAAGGCTAGTGAGCCAGCATAAGCTCTGGGGACACATGAGTTCTGCAGTCAGCCACCTCATGACACAGTACCACCAACCAGTGGCCAGCAACCTGCACACAAGTTAGGGCCTGACAACCAAACAAACCTGGGGCCATCTAAGCCTACCAGACCACATACATAGTCAGCTCACCACAGGAAAAGAATTTCTCTATGTGTAAAAGGAAAGGAAATATGAAAATTATGAAAGGAAAAAGCTCATAAGTAAAGGCAAACATACAGTAAATGGAAATCATCCAGGCAAAAATCTACTAGGAACATTAAAAGACAAGAAGTAAAATCATCTCTATCCATGATAAGAATTTAAGGGATGCACAAAACAATTAGATGGAAAGCATGATCTGAAAAACAGCAATCATGAAGGGAGGAGAGTACAAATGCAGGGTTGTTAAAATGCACTTGAAATTAAAACAAAATCTCACACACACGCATGCACACACACATGCATACATATATAGATAGATCTATATCTATATATCTATTTCTCTCTCTATATATATATATTGCTATATAAACTGATCATGATAAACACAAACCAAAAATTTGTTAAAGATACACACGCATAAAAAAAAGGAATCCAAACATAACAATAAAGGCAGTCATCAAATCACAAGAGAAGAGAACAAAAGAAGGGGAAAATACCTACTAAAACAATACCAAAACCAACAAAATGGCAACAAGAACATACATATCAATAATTACCTTAAATGCAAATGGACTAAATGCTTCAATCAAAAGATATAGAGTGCCTGAATGGATACAAAAACAAGACTGGTACATATGTTGGCTACAAGAGACTCACTTCAGATCTAAAGACACACACAGACTGAAAGTGAACAGATGGAAAAAGGTATTCCATGCAAATGGAAATCAAAAGAAAGCTGGGGTAGTGATTCTTATATTAGACAAAATGGACTTTAAAGCTGTTATTTGAGACAAAGGAGGACATTATACAATTATCAAGGGATCAACCAAAGAAGAAGATGTAAAATTGAAAATATTATATGTGTCCAATGTAGGAGCACATAAATACATAAAGCACACATTAACAGACATTAAGGGAGAAATTGACAGTAACACAATAATAGTAGAGAACTTATATCATTGGACAGATCATCCAGAGAGAAAATCAAGAAGGGAACACTGGCTTTAAATGACATATTAGATCAGAGGAACTTAAGATATATATAACATGGAAAAAACCTCCATGATATATCACATGCTATGCCACAAAACAAGTCTTGGTAAATTTAAGGAAATTGAAGTTATATCAAGCATATTTTCAGCCCACAATGCTGTGAGATTAGAAATCAACTACAAGAAAAAAAATAAAAAAGCACAAACATGTGGAGACTAAATGATATGCCACTAAACAATCAATAGATAACTGAAGAAATCAAAGAAGAAATTAAATGAAAAATACCTGGAGACAAATGGAAATGGAAACATGACAACCTGAAATCTATGGGATGAAGCAAAAGCAGTTCTTAAGCAGGAATTTTTTAGTGATGCAAGCTTACCTCAGGAAAAAAGAAAAACCTCAAATAAAAAATTAACTTCACATCTAAAGGAACTGGAAACAGAAGAACAAACAAAAGTAGAAGTAATGGAAGGAAAGAAATCATGAAGCTCAGAGCATAAATAAATGAAATAGAGATGACAAAAACAATAGAAAGGATCAATGAAACTAAGAGTTGAATTCTTTGGGAAGATAAACAAAATTGATAAATTTTTACCAGACTCATCACGAAAGAAAGAGGGAAGACCTACATCAGTAAAATCTGAAATGAAAAAAGATGTTACAACCAACACCACAGAAATACAAAATATCATGAGGCTACTATGAACATCTATAGGCTGATAAAATGGACAGTCTAGAAGAAATGGACAAATTCTTAGAACTGTACAAGCTCCCCAGACTGAACCAAGAAGAAATGGAAAAAATATGAACAGACCAATTATCAGAATTGAATGGAATCAGTAATAAAAAGAACACATAACAAAAACAAAAGTCCAGTCTTTCCAGGTGAATCCTACCAAACATGTAGAGAAGAGTTAACATCTATCCTTCTTAAACTATTCCCAAAAAAATTGCAGATAAAAGAATATTTCTAAATTCATTATATGAGCCCAGCATCACCCTGATACCAAAACAAGACAGATAAATCCACACAAAAAAAATTTAGGCAAATATCCTTGATGAACATAGATGCAAAAATCCTCAACAAAATGCCAGCAAACCAAATCCAACAATACATTAAAAGGCTCATATGCCATGATCAAGTGGGGTTTATCCCAGGGATGCAAAGATTTTTCAATATCTGCAAACTGATCAATGTGATATACCACATTAAATTGAAGAATAAAATCATATTTAAGGGTTTTGACAAAATTCATCATCCATTTATGATAAAACTATCCAGAAAGTGGTAGTAGAAGGAACATACCTCAATATAATAAAGGTCATATAAAACAAACCATGGCTAACATCATACTCAATGGTGAAAAGCTGAAAACATTTCCTATAAGAACAAGAAAAAGACAAGGATGCCCACTATCACCACTTTTATTCAAATTAATATGGGCATCCTAATCACAACAATCATACAAGAAAAAAGAAATAAAAAAAATCCAAGTTGGAAAGGAAAAAGTAAAACTGTCACTGTTTGCAGATGACGTGATACTATACATAGAAAATCCTAAAGACACTGCAAGTAAACACCAGGGCTCATCAATCAGTTTGGTAAAGTTGCAGGGTACAATTAATACACAGAAATCTGTTACATTTCTACTCACTAGCAGCAAACTCTCAGAAAGAGAAATTAAGGAAACAATCCTATTTACCATTGCATCCAAAAGAGTAAAATACCTAGGAATATACCTACATCAGCATCTTATGTAGGTATATTCTCAGTATAGTAAAGTACAGGTCTTCCTTGCTCAAACAATATGGCTAAAATCACTTGAAAAACAATTTGTAAATTTCAAGGTGTAGCATGTCATACCTGCTTTTCCTATAAAAGCTTCACTTAAAAAAAGAAATGACAGAATTCTTGATGTTCTGTTGTCTCTAACGCATTCTTTTTTTTCCTTTCTACCGTGATTTCTCTTGTCAATATACATGTGTATATATTATATTTGTGTGTATACATGTATATTATACATAAGTAAATAAAATTTACTTCTTTTGTGATTTTTGTAATCAGAGTTTAATTTTTTAAAATACTAAACCAGTATCTCAGTCCAATTTATTTAATTTATTTCTTTTGCCACTAAATTTCTAATTGTGGAAAGTCATACGTCTATGGTCACCTTATCTTTGACAAAGGAGGCAAGAATCTACAATGGAAAAAAGACAGCTTCTTCAATAAGTTGTGCTGGTAAATTTTCTATACCTTTGTTTTTTACAGTATTATGAAAGTCTTTGACAGATTACTAATATTTTTGATAGTTTAAATTCTTCCATCAGGAAATTTTTTTTCAAATTATTTTTTCTTCTGGGTAAATACTATATTCTCTCTATTTGATTACTTTAAAATTTATCTGGGATTTCATTGGAATTGCAGCACATTTATTTGAGAGTACATCTTTACTTACTATAGTTGGAATCATTATAGATAGGCCTATACAATTAAAAATATATATTAAATATATAATACTTATGCAACCAAACCATCTTGAAAATCCACAGGAACCCAAGACAAACAGAAACATACATCCACACAAAAACTTATACATACAAGGTTCATGGCAATATTATTCATTATAGCTACAAAGTGGAAACAATCAAAATGTCCGTCCATCAGCTGAGGAATGAAAAAGTAAAATGTAGAATGTAGCATAGGAGTCATGTAATAGAATATATTTTGGCAAAAGAGAAAAGTGATGAAGTACTGATACATATTACTGCAACATGTATGAAACTTGAAAACATTATCCTAATTAAAAGAAGCATGTCATGAAGACCACATACTGTATGACTTTATTTATATGAATATTTATATTTATGATTTTATTTCCAGAAAGGAAAAATCTTTTGAGACAGAAAGTAAATTACTGATTGCTGAGACCTGGGAGTACTGCAGGGGGAATGCACAGTGATTGCTAATGGGTTCAGTGTTTCTTTTTGGTGTAATAATTATTATAAAATTGATAAGGTAATGATTGCTCAACTTTCTAATGTACTAAAAGCAACTGAACATACACTTTTTTTTTAATTGGCTGTGTTGGGTCTTCATTGCTGTGCACAGGTTTTCTATAGTTGTGGTGGACAGGGGCTACTCTGTTGCAGTGTGCGGGCTTCTCATTGCAGTGGCTTCTCTTGTTGCAGAGCACGGGCTCTAAGTCCTCAGGCTTCAGTAGTTGTGGCAGGTGGTCTCAGTAGTTGTGGCTTGCAGGCTTAGTTGCTCCACAGCATGTGGGATCGTCCCAGACCAGGGATCAAACCCGTGTCCCCTGCATTGGCAGGTAGATTCTTAACCACTGCACAACCAGGGAAGTCCCTGAATATATATTTTAAATATATAAATTTTACGATATGTGACGTATATCTCACTAAAGCTGTTAAATCCACAGGATGTTATTAATGCACATCTGCATCATCCTATTACTTCTGCTCCTCTGCAGAGGTAAACCACTATCCTTAATTTGAAACTTATTATGTCCTTGTATGTCTTTATACTTAGAATAAATTATTATTACCACTTTTAAAATTTTATTAAAACAGTATATATGTTCTTTTAGAAAATGTTTTGTTTTCTCAATGCTATATTGATGAGATTATCCAGTTGTCTTGTAAAACAATAATTCCTTCATCAATTATTTAAATAAACTATATTTGTCTATTCAACTGTTGTTGGACATAGAGGTTATTTCTATTGTTTTTCTATTATAGACAATGCTCCTGTAGACACAGAGTATTTATATTTTCTAATAAATAATGTGGCAAGTTACCACCTATGTCTATTAAGGTCTTTATTGTCTTTCAGCAGTGTTTTATAATATTCTACTAAAGATGGTATTCATGTATAGATATTTCTAGGTATTTCCTGAAGGTAGTTGATAGTTTGAATGGGATCACTTTTCTCTGTTAAAAATTTAAGTATTTATTAGTGGTCTATAAATATTTATAAAATATTCATTTTAACTTCTTTTACAATAAATTATTAGTGTATTTCTTTTATACTCTGAGTTTTCTAAAATATTAGAATGCAATCTCCTTTTTCCAATAGTTATACTCCCCATCATTATTACATGATTCATTGTATTAACTAGGTGTTTCAGAATTATGGTATTAGAAAGACTCTGTCCTTTTCAATATCTCTAGTTTTTCCCAATTAACTGTTTAGGTGGATCTTAGTTCAAAACAGATGATTTTCATCAGTATAATAAATTATCTTCTACTGAAAGTTTATTAAAAGTTGCTTCATTTATTTTGGAATCTACAGAGATTATGACATGTAACCTGATATTGCCTATAAATAGATTTTAAATATTTAAGTAAACATATTCTAATAAATTATTTAAAATACTTGCTCAACAAGGTTATTGAGAAGTTTTGACCATTTTCTTCTAATTTGCTATTTATCCTCTAGCAAATGACTACTAAATGATTTTCAGTTTTAAGGCATTTGCATTTCCTTAGACACTTCTAGTTCCCAGGTAAGACTGTTTAGTGAGTTGCTTCCTTAAATGTCATTCTCTCTACCATGATTTCTAGACAGAAAAATTTCATCATCCTTTCTTGTCTATTCATGAATCCTCATGTAAGTCTGGTGATTGCCCAGCAACCTCATGATAATAAAACATGATGACAAAAACCTTTAAAATTAGAAAATGATAATTTATGCCAATTAATCACTTTCTGATTAATACACACTTTGTTATAGGACTGCATGTGCACTTTGTTGACTCACAAGGCACAAGGATGCCTAGCTAAGGGGACGAGTTATAGCCACAATAAGGCCTCAGCTCTTTTCACCAAACTGTGTCACAGTCTTGAGGAAGCATTTTTTCTCATTTGCCAGAGGTAATCTGTGGACTAGTAGCAGCCCCACTATCTAGAATCAAAATCAGACTACAGCAGATTGGTATCTGATCTTTATTTTAATCTTTTTATTTTACTAGAGGAATCATTGAAGAAGCATTATATCCTCCATTACTGGGATGCCATATAATTTATTGCCCAAATAAGAACATTTTTCCAAGTGAAAGAAAGAGTTTTTAATAATAACACTGGGGCAACAGGAGTAAACTTAAACCTTTCTGGACAAATCAGGACATTTGGTCAACCAAGTCACTGTATAATTCAGTACTTTTCTGTGGAAGAAGAATCAAAAATGGGACAAAGCAAAAGAGGTCAAAAGTGACAGAAAGATAGTTCAGTGCCCAACACAGCAGAGGTAATTAAAAAAAAAGATTGAGTGAAATCTCAGGATGGAGGATACATGTTTATAAAAATGGTTAAAAATATGATCTCCACTTCTGAAAATGTTTATTCAGTCTCTCTCCATAGATAACTTTCTCTTCTCTCTCTCAATATATGTTACAAAAATAGGGAGGACATAAAGAAAATAACCTCTGTTATGTTTCATTACAAGACAAATTCACTATGATGTTCATTACAGTTTTGGGCCCCCTGACTTATGAAATTCACCCTTGCAACATCTCTAATATTAGAAAGAACAATGGGGGAAAAAGGCATTTCAGCACAAGATATATATGTATTATTCACAATTATATATATATATGTCAAATATTTATTTTTACCAATATTGAAACAAATTCTAAAATTACATTTATATTTGAATATATCTAGCAGGTCTTTGTGATTTTTTTTTAAGGAGAAGATAAAAACATTCTCCACATCTTCCTTTAATTGTGTTCAAATTACTGCCGAGTTCTTTCTTTCTTTAATTTTTTTAAGAACTTTTATTGAGATACAGTTAACAGACAATAAACAGCATATATTTAGAGTGTACAATTTGGTATCCCAATCTCCCAGTTCATTCCCCCTCAACCCTCCCCGCTTTCTCCACTTGGTGTCCATATGTTTGTTCTCTACATCTGTGTCTCTATTTCTGCCTTGCATTTCCTCTTTCATAGTTGTTAGCATTTGCCTTATGTATTGAGATGCTCCTATTTTGGGTGCATATATATTTATAATTGTTATCTCCTCTTCTTGGATAGATCCCTTGATCTTTATGTAATGTCCTATCTTGTCTCTTGTAACATTTTTTATTTTAAAGTCTATTTTATCTGATATGAGTATTGCTACTCCAGCTTTCTTTTGATTTTCATTTGCATGGAATATCTTTTTCCATCCTCCCACTTTCCGTCTGTGTGTGTCCCAAGGTCTGAAGTGGGTCTCTTGTAGACAGCATATATATGGGTCTTGTTTTTGTATCCATTCAGCCAGTCTGTGTCTTTTGGTTGGTGCATTTAGTCCATTTACATTCAAGGTAATTATTGATATGTATGTTCCTATTACCATTTTCTTAATTGTTTTGTTTTTGTTTCTGTAGGTTCTTTTCTTCTCTTATATTTCCCTCTTAGAGAAGTTCCTTCAGCATTTGTTGTAGGGCTGGTTTGGTGGTGCCAAATTCTCTTAGCTGTTGCTTTTCTGTAAAGCTTTTAATTTCTCCATTGAATCTGAATGAGATCCTTGCTGGGTAGAGTATTCTTAGTTGTAGGTTCTTCCCTGCCATCACTTGAAATATATCATGCCACTCCCTTCTGGCTTGCAGAGTTTCTGCTGAGAAATCAGCTGTTACCCTTATGGGAGTTCCCTTGTATGTTATTTGTTGTTTTTCCCTTGCTGCTTTTAGTAACATTTCTCTGCCTTTCATTTTTGTCAATTTGACTACTTTATGTCTTGGAATGTTTCTCCTTGGGTTTATCCTGCCTGGGACTCTCTGCACTTCCTGCACTTGGGTAGCTATTTCCTTTCCCAAGTTAGGGAAGTTTTCAACTAGAATCTCTTCCAGTATTTTCTCAGGTGTTTTCTCTCTCTTTTCTCCTTCTGGGACCCCTATAATGTGAATGTTGGTGTTTTTAACATTGCCCCAGAGGTATCTTAGGCTGTCTTCAGTTCTTTTCATTCTTTTTTCCTTTTTCTTTTCCACATCAGTGATTTTCACCATTCTGTCTTCCAGGTCACTTATTCACCTTTCTGCCTCAGTTAATCTGCTGTTGGTTCCTTCTAGTGTATTTTTCATTTCCGTTATTGTGTTGCATATCTCTGTTTGTTTGCTCTTTAATTTTTCTAGATCTTTGGTAAACTTTTCAATCTTTGCATCCAGTCTTTTTTCAAAGTCCTGGATCACCTTCACCATCATTATTCTGAAGACTTTTTCTCTAAGGGTGCCTATCTCCTCTTCATTTAGTTGTTTTCCTGGGGGTTTATTCTGTCCCTTCATCTGGTACAAAGTCCTCTGCTTTTTCATTTTCTCTATCTTTCTGTAGCTGTGGTTTTCAGTTCTACAAGACAAAATACTGCTGATAGTGCTTGATACTGCTGTCTGCCCTCTTGTGGAGGAAGCTATCTAGGAGACTGGTGTGTGCTTCCTGATGGGAGGGACTGATGGTGGGTACAGCTGGGTGGGCAGAGCTCAGTAAGACTTTAATCCAATTTGGTGGGCAGAGCTCAGTAAAACTTTCATCTGCTTGTCTGCTAATGGGTGGGGCTGTGTTCACACCTTGTTGGTTGTTTAGCTTGAGGTTACTTAGCACTGGAGCTTATAAACTCTTTGGTGAGGCTAATGGTGGACTCTGGGAGGGTTCACACCAATGAGCACTTCCCAGAACCCCTGCTGCCAGTGCCCCTGTCTCCTCAGTGAGCCACAGCTTCCCCCCACCTCTGCAGGCAATCCTCCAACACCAACAGGTAGGTCTGGTTCAGTTTCCTATGGGGTCACTGCTCATTCCCCTGGGTCCTGGTGAGCACACTTTTTTGTGTGTCCTCCAAGAATGAAGTCTCTGTTTCCCCCAGTCCTGTGGGGGTCCTGCAATCAAATCCCGCTGGCTTTCAAAGTCTGATTCTCTGGGGATTCCTCCTCCTGTTGCTGGACTCCCAGGTTGAGAAGTCTAACATGGGTCTCAAAACCCTCACTTTAGTGGGTGGACTTCTGCAGTATAACTGTTCTCCAGCTTGTGAGTCACCCACCCCACATTTATGGGATTTGATTTTAAGGTGATTACACCCCTCTTACCATCTCATTGTGGCTTCTCCTTTGCCTCTGAATGTGGGGTGTCTTTTTTGGTGAGTTCCAGTGTCTTTCTGTGGATGATTGTTCAGCATTTAGTTGTAATTCCTGTGCTCTTGCAAGAGGGAGTCTGTCCAGTTCTTTAAATTTTATGTCTTTGCTACACTGTTGCCTCTGAGCTCCAGTGTTGAAATGAAGCTGTGTGGCCAACAATTTCAGGTAGGAGATGAGTCCAAGCAGTGGAAATTAGTAGTCATCTGGTCACCTTTTTGGTCAATAAAGTGTTGAAATATTTGCTTTCAGTAAAAGTTGTCATTCATTCACAGAGCTGCTGCTTGCTTGTCTCAGTTTTTTTTAATCCTGCGATATGAACATGGGAAACACATTAAGTGATTCTAAAAGCTGTCTAAATTTCAGCCTTTCCTTTTCTGGCAAAGAAATGCTATGTACCTTTTTAACTCTTCCTTCCCTATTTGAGTGCCTTTTATTTCTTTCCTTGTCTGATCATTGTGGCTAGGACATCCAATACTATGTTAAATAGAAGTGTTAAGAGTGGACATCCTTATCTTGTTCCTAATTTTAGAGGAAAGGATTTCAGCTTACAGCATTGAGTAAAATGTTGGCTGTGGGTTTGTCATAAATGGCCTTTATTATGTTGAGATATATCACTTCTACACCCACTTTCTGGAGAGTTTTTTATCATAAATGGATATTGAATTGGTCAAATGCTTTTTATGCATCTATTGAGATGATCATGTAATTTTTACCCTACTTTTGTTAATGTGTTATATCACGTTGATTGACTTTTGAATGTTGAATCATCCTTGTGACACTGGAATCAACCCAGCTGGGTCATGGTGGATGATCCTTTACATATGTTGTTGGATTATGTTTGCTAATATTTTTTTGAGGATTTTTGATTCCATGTTCATCAAAAATACCGAACTGTAATTTTCTTTCCTTCTTTCTTTCTTTCTTTCTTTCTTTCTTTCTTTCTTTCTTTCTTTCTTTCTTTCTTTCTTTCTTTCTTTCTTTCTTTCTTTCATCTCTCTCTCTCTCTTTCTTTCTTTCTCTCTCTCTCTCTTTTTTTTTTTTTTTTTTTTGTAATGTCTTTTTCTGATTTTGGTATCAGGGTAATGGTGGCCTTGTGGAATGAATTTTGGAGTGTTGCATCCTCTTCAGTTTTTTGGAATAGTTTGAGAAGAATAGGTATTAGTTTTTTATGTGTTTGTTAGAGTTCTTCTGTGAAGCCATCCTGTCCTGGACTTGTGTTTGATGAGAGATTTTTATTACATATTCAATTTTACTGCTAGCAATTTATCTATTCAAGTTGTGTGTGTCTTCTTGATTCAGACTTGATAGGTTGTATGCTTCTGAAAATCTGTCCACTTTTTTAAGGTGTCTAATTTTTGGGGATATAATTATTTTTAGTATTCTCTTGTGATTTTTTGGTGTCTCTGTGGTATTGCTTATTACTCCTCTTTCATTTCTTATTTCTTTCATTTGGATCCCTTCTCTTTTCTTCTTTGTGGGTGTGGCTAAAGGTTTGTCTTTTTTTTTTTTTTTAATCTGTTGAAAAACAGCTCTTGGGTTCATTGATCTCTTCTATTGTTTTTTAATCACCATTTTATTTATTTTCTCTCTTATCTTTATTATTTTCTTGTTCTTCTGACTTTGGACTTTGTTCTTAGCTATCTAATTCTTTTATGTGGTAAGTGGAGTTGTTTATCTGATATTTTCATTGTTTCTTGAGGATGGCCTATATAGCTGTAAACGTCCCTCTTAGAAGTTCTTTTGCTGCATCTCATAGATTTTGAAGTGTTGTGTTTATATTTTCATTTGTTTCAAGGTATTTTCTGATTTCACCTCTAGTTTCTTCATCAATTCAGTGATTTTTTAGTAACACATTGCTTAATATCCACATGTTTGTTCTTTTCCATTTTTCTTTCTTTGGTTGATTTCTAGTTCCATACTGTTGTGGTCAGACAAAAGCTTGATATAATTTCTATATTCTTAAATTTGTTAAGACTTTTGTTGTGGCCTCCTGTGTAATGTATCCTGGAGAATGTTCCATGTGCACTTGAAAATAATGTGTATTCTGCTGTTTTGGCTATCTATTAAGATAGATATCCAATATAGATATCTATTAAGTCCAACTGTTATATTTTGTTATTTAAGATGATTGTTGCCTTACTGGTTATCTGCCTGAATAATCTGTTCATTGATGTCAGTGGGGTGTTAAAGTCTCCTACTATTATTGTATTATCATGGGTTTCTCCCTTTATGTCTGTTAATATTTTCTTTACATATTTAGGTGTTCTATACTGGATGCATATTTGTTACTGTGTGTAATATCCTACCCCTGTATTGATCATTATATAATACCATTCTTTGTCTCTTTTATAGCATTTGTTTTAAAGTCTATTTTGTCTGATAATGTTTATTGCTACCCCTGATCCCTTGTCATTTTCTTTTGCATGAAATATCTCTTTCATCCTATCACTTTCAGTCTGTGTGTTTTGTTAACCCTGAAGTGAGTCTCTTGTAGGCAGCATATTGAAGAGTCTTCTTTTTTTTACCGAAAGAGTCACACTATGTCTTTTGATCAGAGCATTTAGTCCAATGACATTTAAAATAATTATTGATAAGTATGCAATTACAGCCATATTATTACTTGCTTTCTGCTTGTTTTATAGTTTTTCTCTGTTAACTTCTTTGTTTCTTACCTTTTGACATAACAATTTTCCTTAGTAGTGTGCTTGTGTTTATTTTTGGTTTAGGTGTATTTATTGTAGGTTTTTAATTTGTGGTTACCATGGGGTTCATAGATGTTTACTTATAATTATACTTGTTTTAAACTGGTAGTCATTTAAGTTCAAACACATTCTAAAAGAGCTACATTTTTTTACTTCCCTCCCTTACATTTTGTGTTTTTGATGTCATATTTTACATCTTCATTCATATCCCTTAACTGTTTGTGGTAGTTATTGTTGCTTTTACTTTTTTGAATTAATTTTTATTGGATTATAGTTGATTTATAATGTGTTAGTTTCTGCTGAAAAGCAAAGTGACTCAGATATCTATCATCTATCTATCTATCATCTATCTATCATTGATCTATCTATCATCTATCAATCTATCTATCTATCTATCTATCTATCTATCTATCTATCTAATCATTGATCTATCATCTATCTATCTATCTATCCTCTTTCTTAGATTCTATTCCCATATATGTCATTACAGAGCATTGAGTAGAGTGCCCTATGCCAAACAGTAGGTTCTTATTAGTTATCCACTTTATATATAGTAGTGTGAATATGTCAATCCCAATCTCCCAACTTATTCCTTTCTCCCTTCCCCTCTTGGTAACCATAAGTTTGTTCTCTACATCTGTAACTGTATTTCTGCTTTGCAAAGAAGTTCATCTCTACCATTTTTCTAGATTTCACATATGAGTGATATTATATGATAATTGTTTTTCTCTTTCTTACTCACTTCACTCTGTATGACAGTCTCTAGGTCCATCCACCTCTCTGCAAATGGCACTAGTCATTCCTTTTTATGGCTGAGTAGTATTCCATGGTGTATATGTACCACATCTTCTTTATCCATTCCTCTGTTGATAGACATTTAGATTGCTTCCATGTCCTGGGTATTGTAAATAGTGCTGCAATGAACATCAGAGTGCATGCATCCTTTCAAATTATGATTTTGTCCAGATATATGCCTAGGATTTGGATTGAGGGATCATAGGGTAGCTCTATTTTTAGTTTTTTAGGGAACCTCCTTACTGTTCTCCATAATGTCTGTACCAATTTACATTTCTCCCAACAGTGTAGATAGGTTCCCTTGTCTCCACATCCTCTGCAGCATTTATTGTTTACAGATTTTTTCTGTGTGTGCTTTTCATGGTAAATTATTTTTTTTCCTTTAAGAACTTTTATTGAGATACAACTGACTTACAATAAACTGCATATATTTAAAGTGTACAATTTGATATCTTTTTCTTATTAGTAATGTATATATGGCAATCCCAATCTCCCAATTCATTCCTCCCTAACTCCCCCACCTTTCCCCACTTGGTGTCCATATGTTTGTTCTCTACAACTGTGTCTCTATTTCTGCCTTGCAAACTGATTGATTTGTACCATTTTTCTATTTTCGGCATATATGTAATATACGATATTTGCTTTTGTCTTTCTGACTTGTTTATAGATATTTTGATGATGGCCATTCTGACTAGTGTGAGTTTTGATTTGAATTTCTCTAATAATTAGTGATGTTGAGCATCTTTTCATGTGCCTTTTGGTAATCTGTATGTCTTTTTTGGAGAAATGTCTATTTAGATCTTCCACTCATTTTTTGCTTTTACATTTTTTTTGTCTTTTAATCTACACACTGCCTCATTTACGTGATCTTCATCACTTATTGTATGTTTGCCTTTCCTAGTGGGATTTTGATACTTTATAGAGAAAATCATAAAGTCTCCACCCAAAACTGTTAGAACTGAAAAAGAAATTCAACAAACTTGCATAGACAATTATTATACCAAAACCTGTTGTGTTTCTATACATTAATTACAAACTATCAGAAAGTTTAAAAAATCCTGTTTAAATTTACAACCAAAAGAATAAAAAAGGAATAAGCTTCATTAAGGAGTTGAAAAACCTATACTTTGAACACTATAAAACATTGATGAAGGAAATTAAAGCTAATAAAAAGAAATGAAAATACATTTCATACTCTTCAATTGGAAGATTAATATTGTTAATCTATCCAGAGCTATTTACAGATTTAATTCAATTACTATCAAAATACCCAATAGTTTTCATAGAACTAGAACAAATAACCCTAAGATTTATATGGAGCCCCCAAAGACCCTGAATTATCAAAGAAATCTGGAAAATAAAAAGAACAAATCTGGAAATATCACTCTCTCAGACTTCATAATATGCTACAAAGCTACAGTAATCCAGACAGCCTGGTATTGTCATAAATCAGACATATAGATCATTGGAACAGAATTGAGAGCCCAGAAATAACCCCCCACACCTATGATCAATCAGTTAATCTATGACAAAGGAGGCAAAAATATACAAAGGAGAAAAGACTACCTTTAACAAGTGGTGCTAGAAAAACGGGACAGCTACATGTAAAAGAATGACATTAGAACATTTCCTCACACCATATACAAGAATAAACTCAAAATGGATTAAAGACTTAAATGTAAGACCAGAAAACATAAAACTCCTAGAAAAGATCATAGGCAAAACACTCTTTGCTACTCTTCTTAACAATATACTTTTTAGATTCGTCTCCTAATGTAAAGGAAATAAAAGCAAACATAACGGGACATAATTACACTTAAAGGTGTCTGCACAGCAAAGACCATTGACAAAAATGAAGGCAACATACTGAATAGGATAAAATATTTGCAAATAATATGGCCAACAAGGGGTTAATATCCAAAATATTTAAACAGCTTATACAACTCAATATTGAAAAAAACAAACAACTCAAATAGAAAATGAGCAGAAGACCCGAATAGATATTTTTTCAAAGAAAACATACAGATGACCAAAAAGCATATGAAAAGATGCTCAACATCACTAATTAGTAGAGAAATGCAAATCAAAACCCCAATGAGATATTATCTCACACTTCTTGGAATGACTGCAGTATCAACAAAAAGGACACAAATAGCAAACATTGGTGAGAATGTGAACAAAAGAGGAACTCTCTTATTCTGTTGGTGGGAATGTAAATTTGTGCAGACCCTGTGAAAAACAGTATGGAGGTTGTTCAAATAATTAAAAATAGAACCACAATATGACCACAATTCCATCCCTGTGCATATATCTGTGCATAAAAAACAAAAATACTAATTCAAAAAGATGCATGTACTCCAGTGTTATAGCAGTGCTCTTTAGTATAGCCAAGATATGGAAGCAACACAAATACCCATCAATCATGAATGGTAAAAGACGTGATATATATATTTATATACAATGAAATATTACTCAGCTATAGAATAGAAGAAAATTGTGTGATTTGCAGCAATGTGGTTGAATGCAGAGAATATTATGCTTAGTGAAATATGTCAGACAGGGAAAGAAAAATAATGTATAATATCACCTATATATGGAATCTAAAAAATAATACAAATGAATGTATATGCAAAACAGAAGCAGACTAACAGATAAAGAAAACAAACTGGTAGTTATCAAATGGCAAAGGGAAGGGAGGAGGGGCAAATTAGGGGTATGGGATCTTAATCCCATAATTTGTATCTCTTAAAATACAAACTACTATGTATGAAATAGAAAGCAACAAAGCAACAAAGATATATTGTTAGCACAGCGAATTACAGTCATTCTTTTGTAACAATTTTAAATGGAATATAATCTGTAAAAATACTGAATTACTATGCCATATACCTGAAACTAATATAATACTGTAAATCAACTCTATTTCAATAAAAAATAAAGTTAATAAAAAGGTAAAAAATTCAATGGAAAAGGTAGTTCTGTCTTGTAATATGTGAAACTGCTTCTTAAAGACCCAATGGATAAAGATTAATACAAAGTTATTGTTACTTAGGGTGTTCAAAGTGGGAACTATTACTTTTTTATTATTTTGATTTTTTTTTCATGTTGAAGCAGTCCATTTTATTTATTTATTTTTTTTGAGGTACACCAAGTTCAATCTTCTGTATTTATACACATATCCCCTTATTTTGATATGTTAATAATTATTATTAAAATTAATAACCCCAAGGAGTAGTTGACTATCATCGGGATCCAAATATGTTTTATTAGTAAGAAAAGGCAGACTTGGAATTTTGACATTTAGCTGTAGGAACAAAGAATGAGTCTTTAAAATGAGCTGGGAAAGCTAATAGGAAAGAATTTCTCCTCGCTCTTATTAACCAAGTAATCAAATTGTTACTTAATGTTACTCATCTGCTCATGTAGTCTTCCACTGAACAAATGTATGTTGGTGCAAATTATGTGAGAGCATCCAATTTTCTCTCAAGTGTATAATCCAGTGAGCACTATATAGGCCTTTGATACATATTTTAGAGCCCAGAGAAGAATGTATAACAGATAGGATGGAAATGATGTAAAAGGAGGACATACTTTCATTCCATGGAATGTGTTCTTATCCATCCTCCTTCCCTTTCCTCTCTCCTCCCCGCCGGTCTACAAACTGGATTCTGACTATGTACAGAAGAGATGTGCCTAGAAAATCTAGATATACAAGTAACATTTCACTTATCTGGGGATTAGATTGCTAACAACTTCAAACATCGTCACTAGTAATCAACAGAGAACAGGAATTCTTACGGTACATAACTCATCTCCACATATAGCTCTATTAGACTGAGATTTGGAGCAAAATAATCTGAATATGAAAGTCTCAGTGTGAATAAAGAGAAAGAAAATTGAACTGATTTTTATTCTTATTATGGTTCTGACAGTACATTAAGTATGTTCAATTACATGATCTAATGTACTCAGTACAACAATATGCAAAGTATTATCACTGTTTACACGTGAAATAAAAAGCCTCAGAGAATGTAAGGTCAAATGAAACTTGAAGCTGGGTGTGAGCTCAAAGCTCATGAAAATGATAACTCCATCAAGGTCACCCTCAGGTGACTGTTATTATAATATTACCTGTGTATATTTAAGCAATTGGTAGGAAAAGAACCACATTGTACAGAAATCAAAAATATTGAGAAAAGTCGGGAGAATATTAGAAATTAAAATTATATATCTTGTTTAAGGAAAGAAATATAAGCAATTGTAACCAATTCAGCTATATAAGGCTGCTTTTGAGACACTATTATTTTCCTTTTCATGCAGAGTAAATTTTTGAAAGGCATACAGTGCTGTTTTCCAACTCAGGGTCTTGGTCCTGCCTATCATTTTTCATCTTATGTGTGATGATTGTCAGGATGGTGGAGTTAATGCTGACACCTTGATCTTGAAAAGGAAAGGAAAGAAAAGATATTAGTTCTAAAGCTAATTCCAGTGTCTTTTCTACACATTATTTCTTAGCCTTATGAGATAGGCATCCACTACAGTTTAGAAGATATCTTAGCATTTTCCCTTACTACTTAATTTTGACGACATATTGTTTTCATAATGCAATAGGATTATATTGTAATGATGTGTTTATAGAATTCTTGGTTGGATATACAACAAGAAAGGAATAGGGAAATCTAAATTATTATTTTTGTTGTTCTATTGGATGCCATCCCTTACTTATGTAACAACAATAAAAATAGGAAAGCAGAGATAATGTTATCTTTTTCCCTCTTGTTGTAAAAAAATGACTATTTCTAATCCATGCCTTTCGTATTAGTGCTTGATATTTTTCTCTGCTCTATCCAACTGAACTTCCCTTATAATAGTTTCCTTCCTCCTCCTTAGAATTAGTTTTACAATATGCCTATCAATTTCTCTGACAAGTGGCATATGTTTCAATCATACTGATGTGATTTTTTTCCATTTCTGTAGTTAATACTTCCTCTTTGAACTATAGCACATCTTTCAAATTTTGCCCAAGGTCATATTGCAAATCTAGAAGCAATGCACATGTAAAGTGTTATTATGATATATAGTTATATAATGTGAACCAATAAGTTTTTCTTATGTGCTATGGAGATATAATCGAAGTAGAGAACCATAGACTTTATAGAACCATAAAGTTTTCCCCCTCTTTTTAGTTCTACCAAGTATTTATGAATCTTAATGGGTTCCTCATGCTTATTTCATTTATTGCTTTTCTATACCTAGAAAAATTCGAATGCATCTTTGTATTCTCATAAAATAAAATACAAGGCTCTAAACAAATTAAAAGATACATAGGTGAGAGAAGAAAATCTACGTCACTAATTTCAATTCACATAAAATTAACATGGCGTAGAGGCATTGTAATAATTTTTAATACTCACTGTGTTTAGCAACTTAAAAAGCTTTACAATTTTAGGTGATTTTTATACAAAACCCTTGTGGGACACAGATGGCTAATTTAAATTATGAGGGAAGGAAAACAGGGAAAAGGTCAACCTGAATCACCTGAAGAACCACTGGAAAAATACCAAATGTGATTCCATTCTATTTGTATTTCTTTCTTTTACAAAAATTTCTATAAAGTTATGCTTATAGCCCATCTAATCATTGCTTCTTGACTGATCTGTCCCAAGGTGCTTTTGCTTACTCGACCACAGAGGAGGAACAGTATGTGTAGAGTGATGCCATGAGCATGTTTTGGTAAGTTTCTAATGTTTTGGTAAAGTTTCTAATTTTGGAACTGCTGTCCAAATGTAATTCACATTAACATATAGATTGTGTCACACTCCTTATATAACAAAATAAATACAGTTTTATCATGATGTACCTTTTGTAGAGAAACTGCAATATGTACATACAGAGGCAATGCAGATGGTATTTCTCTTCTCTTTAAAACTTTTCCATAATTTCCAAAAATTTTCCATTATAAAAGTGTGTTGTTTAAGGTAATAATATCACTTAACCATACTATCTTTCCTCTTTTTAGAATTTTCACTGCTGATAATTTACTGTAATTACTTAGGAGTTAATACAGACACATCAGAATGAAATTTTAAAGTATTTATATTTTAAATTTTTGGTAGAAAGTTTTTCTACCTTTCTCTCTGTATTATTTTTTAGGACATCGCTTTTTAAATTTAACAAATCACCCAGTAAAAGGTTAAAGCACACTCAACCGGGCAACACAGGCAAAGGTAAAAGATTAAGAGTTTGGTCACTACATCTAAGTAGAGAAAGCAGGACAGGTATTTGTTGCCCAAAGCGTTTAATTTCCTGACTTCTGAAAATATTTCTGAGAAGCATAGAGGAAAAAAATTCCGTTGCCAAACACGCTGCTGAGTTGCCATTCAAATAGCCTTGAGATGTGAAATCTGAATTGCTTTTTAAAGGAACATCCTGTTCAAGTAGTGATTATATACTCCACATTCATACTCATACAGGAAAAGGTTTATTGTGACTCATTTATTTTCTTGGAAAAACTTGTCAACATCTCAATTTATATCAGGCTGAGATGAATAAAGAATCTCATTTGTAATACAAAGGAGCTGCAGCACTGCAGAGTTTGCAATCAAACAGGTTAACTAATTTTTCCTCTAGAAAGTATTAATAGCCTTTCAGATCCTTCAATCTGCTTCCACATCCACAGCATGGCTCCTTATGTTCTCAATGGGTTAAAGGTGCATTTAGATGTCTGGAGGATAGTTATGGCCATGAAAATCATGGGCAGCACTCAAGTCTTCATTTTCTCATTAATCTTAAGGTTTAACATATCTCACCCACCAAAACAAAGAAGAAATGCCAAAGTCTAAGTTCCCAGACTTCTCCTTTCTGAGGTGTTATTCACATAATAACCAAAACGACCTCTCAGATTTGCCATTTAAATTCTCCCTCCAGGTCAATACTTCTTGAGCTACATCCAGCTATACATTCAGATGTCCATCAAGATGCACTGGTCAATTATCTTTATCAAGCCTGGCTTTTCGGTACATATAAAAGCCAAAGATAGTATTCTTTTCCTACCTCTGCAGCTTCTCAACTCAATTTTCTCCCATGTGTCAGGTTAATTAATTAGCATACAATGACAATCTCATGGAGTATATATATCACCCATCCCTCTCTTCTCTCTCACTGGAATCCAGAGAGTGGATTCGACTTCTCCCTGCTTATCAGGAAAAATCACTATGAAAAACTGAACATCTAAGGATATTTCTGACATGCTAGTGTGCAGAGCTGTTTTGTCCTTTTCAAAGGAAAATCCTATCCTACATACATTTGAGCCTGGGGAAAGGCAAGGGGCATACTGAATGTAATTAGGAAGTTGGTATGAATTTGTTTAATTTCTATTCCACAAGAAGCCAATAATAAAATAGTAAGAATATCTAAATAACCTGAGATGAAAAAGAAAGGGACAATAAGCTTTTCCTTCATTTCTCTTTTACTTTTCCAAAAGTTCATAGACAAAACTATGAACAATGAGACTTTACCATCCAAAAAGGCTGATATTTGAGGATGTCCTTGAGAAAGATATCAATTTTCAAAATTTTAATTTTTCTTGTGAAGTTGCTGAGAATTGTAGAGAAGGAGTAGAATAGAGAGAGACAGAGATGTGGAAGAAGGAAAGCTCTTAGTAGCAGAAGCTTGCCTGACCAGCTTTGCTTCTGGAACGGAGGCTCAGCTTCCTTTGGCTAGTGAAGAAGGATAGGATGATAAGCCAAGTATCCCCCAGGGATTTTGAAAGAGGATACAAAGTCCGGAAGGATCTGGGCCTTTATTAATGCATTGAGCTTCTTTTGTGATTCTTTTATGATTTTTTGCATGGGCCAAGTTTGACTAATTTCACCTTATTTACATGCAGAGAACACCAGGGACTGTTGGCCTCATTAGGAAGGCCTTGGGGGATTTTGTCATTTTTATAGGAGGTCAGTATTGTTTTTTATGAGCTGAGGGCTCTCTGAAGTGGAAGTTAGGTGCTGCATTTTAAAAAACTAATTAAGTGACTCACCAAGGAGACCAAGAAGAGGATTGCACATCTGTATATGCACAGCTGCACAATTCTGACAGCATTAGAGTACAAGGAATAGGAGCCTTCCAAAGAAAAGAGATAAAAAGGGGAAAAATTCAACTACTAACAGGTCAATTTTGGAGACTCCTGAACCATGATGTGAGGGGAATGAATGACGTTTTCTACCATCCTTATGACTTTTGGCAATTCGTTGCTTTCAGATAAGGTCTTTTTTATAGAGTCAATAGGTAAAGACATAACCAGTGGCTTGTCAGAGGACAGAGTGCTTAATCAGGAGGAATGTACAAAAGGGGAAATGAAAATGATATAGCAATGGACTTGGCTTGACCTCTGATTGACACTATCATTTGGAAAAAGCATCAGGCCAGCCAATTTTTATCAACTACAGTGTACCAGAGACTCATGGCTTGCCAGCAACATAGAATTCTTTCCACGTTAGTTTCAATGTATTCTTCTAAAGGTGGGATAAAGTAGCCACTCTACCATGGAGCCCAATATCTGGTTGTAGTATTCTGTTTGTCAACTCACAGATCATCCAGTATTCCAGTTTAGTCTTACATCCCTTACTCTCAGACCCTAGTTCCTGCATCTAACATTCTGGGGTAAGATGTCTCCTGTGACATGCCTTTAAAGTCTCTTTCTTCTGTGTATAGCTCAACATCTATTTTCTGTTCAGAATATTTCCTTTTTTCAAATCTTGGAAATATCTTGAAGGCCTCATCTTGGGGGTCTTCAATAGCCCAAGGGGAAAAAATAAACACTTTTTCATTGTCTCTTTGCTAAGCTGAGAGCTGAGAGGGGAGGGATATGGAAAAGCCTTTTCCTTTCAATTTTCCAGTTTTATGTGTTGCTTTTTTTTTCAACATTGATTCCCAACATTACATGAGAAAAGCCTTTCAGTGATGATGAAATTGGCAGACTACCTTTGGTGGATCAAAGACTGCCTTTGGTAGTAGTGCAGTAATGGCAAGGTTATAATGAAACAAACTGTCAGTTATAAATGGTATATGCAGAACCTTTTGGTCAGATGTAATTTAAAGAATGTCACATCAAATGGGTGACAATTCACAGGTTTAACACTGAATGTAGATGTCAGAAAGAAATGAACTACACCAGCTATATAACTTGAAAGAAGAAACATACCTTCCTAAAACTTGCCAACTTTTATAACTCAGGAAAAAATTAATGATAGGGTCTTATGACTACTAGTGTGTTCACGGACTTCTGCTAATTTTAGCCCCTGTAAAAAGGAGTTTCCTATTGACAAAAAAAGGTCATGCTTCTCTGATAGAAGCTGGGGTTTGTGCCCCAGGTTTTCCTTCTATAAATGCCTAATCTAGTCTTCTTTCACAGCTTGGGAACTGGGGTGGGAGGGCAGGAATACAGGGCAGAATGTTGCACAAGGCAACTAAGGTGATCATCTCATTTATGTGCCAAACTGACATACTTTGAGACTGAAAATCCATGCTAATCTAGGAGGTCATCAAAACAATGTGTAAATCAGGATGTGATTATCAGTTCACACATAAAATGGAAATGGGATCAGAACTGATATAATGAGGGTAAGTAGGAAGATTTCTTTGGGTCACAAGGCTACCTAACAACCTACTACCTCTTCAAATTGCCAAGGATAAATCTTTCAGGCACTTTCAGAGGCTGTGAAAGAGACTGTGATGATCACACCAATATCCATCTCTCATGCTTCTATAGTAATGGAACTTTCAATTGAGCACATGTCAGCCCAACTAAACTTTGTGTTTTCTGTTTGTTTTTCCCCCCAGCTCTCTTGCATCTAGCTTTGGCCACGTGACTAGGTTTTGCCCAAAGGAAAGTTAGTGAATTTTATGTGTGCTATGTCTGGTTGGTGTACCTAAAATGAATGAAGTATACTCTCCCCCTTCCCTTGCTGTGCTCCTTCAGAATGGAATGAAGGTCAATTGACATAAGCTGAAGCAGTCATTTCAACTGCAGCAAGATGGAGTAAGCCTGAATCCCCAGCACCCCTGATGTATCAGCCTTGGAACACCTGCTGAAACTGTTCAGACTCTTGACTGAGACAGAAACAAAACTATAGTTTGTTCAAGCCGCTGATATGTGGACTTTATCCAGCAGCTCAGTATGTATCCTGATTAATACGGGTGCCTTTGCTTTAGTCTTCTCTCAGAGAGAAGATGAACTCTGACCAAGCTCCTTGCCTTCCATACGAAGTTAGAGGGGTCAGCCAATTTCAGCTCATTAGTCAAGGCAAAGTGTACATCATTAGACTGTTGATCATTTTCTTAATTGTACTCTAAGTTTTTAGAAAAAAATAATAATAAAGTGTCATTTATGGCCATTTACAATTCAAATTCAGCTAATTTAAGAATTGTTGCCTCAATGACTTTGGGGTTTAATTTATATCTCAGGGCTGAGTTTGAAGTGGGAAAATTACATAACTATCACATCTTGAACATTGTCACGAAGAGCTGAGTTCCAGCACATCAAGGACCAGCTCCTCCAGCACTTCTCTTGATCTCAGAGTCCCAAGCATGGAAAGGATCATAGACCTAGCTGTGAATTTTCTTTGAAAAATAATGGTGGCTCTTACAAGAGAATCCTTTTAAACCTGAGCCTCTTTACTGATAAACGCCTGAGGTAAAAAGGAAGCAGAGGGACTTCCCTGGTGGTGCAGTAGTTAAGAATCCACCTGCCAATGCAGCGTACATGATTTCGATCCCTTGTCAGGGAAGATACCACATGCCATGGAGCAACTAAGCCTATGCGCCACAACTACTGAGCCTGTGCTCTAGAGCCCACAAGCCACAACTATTGAGCCCATATGCCACAACTACTGAAGCCCACGTGCCTAGAGCCTGTGCTCTGCAATAAGAGAAGCCACCACAATGAGAAGCCGGCACACTGTAATGAAGAGTAGCACCCGCTCACTGCAACTAGAGAAAAGCCCAGGCACAGCAACAGAGACCCAAAACAGCCTAAATAAATAAATAAATAAATAAATAAATAAATATTTTTAAAAAAGGAGGCAGAATTCTGGAAGTTCCTTCAGAGAAGCCAAGGGATCATGGAAAGAACACTGGCTAGGAGTCAGATGACCATTGTTTCTGCTTTTATTTCCACATCTCACTTACCATGTGATCTTGCCTGTGTCAAGTTGCTTAACCCAGAGAACAATTAAAGCAGAAGCTAGTTATCTGAAATATTTTTTAAGTGCTCCTTTAGGTAATACATACACACTACTTGTGAATTAGGATGTCAAATTTGAAAAACATGGAAATTAGGAAGCTAGGAAACGTAAAAGGCAGATTTGGCTGTATGTATGGTAATGTATTTTTCTCACAATTAGACTTGCTTAGCAACAGATTGTTCTACTTCTGAAGTGTTAAATTTCTTGGCATAGAATGTTTCCAGAACAGAGGGCTACATCAGGATCATCCTAGTATTCCTTTCAGAATGTACTTATCTGAAAAGAATATTAATAATAAAAATATTTAGCTAACTTATTTAAAAGAGCTTATTATGAATATCTAGCTTTCAGTATATATTCTAATTCTCCTTGAAATTTTAAGACAATAATGTATTAATAGACAAGAAACAAGACTCTCTGAATGTAGCCAAATATACTGACATATCTCCTTCCTCTGAGGTTGTCAAAGGAGATATACACCCAGGAAACAATAGCAAAGGCAAGAAATGCACTTGCTAGTTTTGAATCAAACTCCCACCTGGGGGAGAAAGCAGAGCCAGGATCAGGTGGCCCTGAACAATAGTTCTGCCTTTAGTTTTCCAGTATAACCTATCACCCTACGCAGGCTCACATTATTCCCTCAACAAAAGTGTCTAGTTTATTAGTTTAAAAGAAAGGCAGTTGTATAACAATAATTTAGCTTCCCTCTTACATCTTGACAAGATACTTGGAGGAGACTGTCATGGGGAACTCCACAGATAAAAGGGGCCAGGATAAAGATTCACACAGATGTACTGCATCAGATCTGCTCTGTGTAGCCTCCTTACTTCCAGTGAATTCTTACTCAATTCATTGGGTCTCATATCTAGTGCCCATGTTTTATCTTTCTCCATCCATCTGTTCTCTCAGACAACAGTACCTCAGACTGACCCATCAGTGTGATAAGAAGGAAGACACTCCTTTTAGTATTCATTTATTATCCATTTTAGGAGGGGTGTTGGAGGTCAGTGAAAAGAAGTGTGAGATGTTTAGAGGGAGACCTGAGAACCTGAAAACTGTTTCTGAAGGAATTTTATCAGTGTCTCAGCAGAATTTGACAACTGCTCACACCTATGCCCATTTGATCCCATTTGACAAATGAAGAGAGCCAAGCCAAGACAAGGGAGCCCAAGCACAATTCCTTGGCTTCTAATTTGATTAGCCCAAATGAGTGGGGAAACTGATAATCTCAAATGAGAGTTGAAGAGGGAAGGCCCAAGATTTGGCCAAGGCCTAAATTTCTCCAATGACACCATAGATGTTCAGTTACATATATATATATTTATAATATATCAAAATTATTTAATGTAATATGAAGGCTTTTGACATTGGGAAAGTAAGGAGAGCAGGTGGTAGAGTCAAGGTTTCCAAGCCCTTAGGCCAAACTCTGCACAGATAGTCCAGACCAAACCAAGCTAAAAGAAAGCACTCAGGAGTTGGATAAATATCAATCACAACCCATGGAAATATAAATTGTGCTGTTGACTTCCAGAAGGAAAGGGAAACCTGAGTCTCAAGATGGGTGGTAGGATGCAGGACCAGATGAGAAATACTTCCAGATGCTGTGTCACTAGTTGAGGAGAAAGCTGATCATTGCCCTAAATAGACTCAGGCAGAGAGCAAGACATACTGGCTTCCTAATCAAAATATGTTATATCCATGTGTAATGCTCTCTTTTATGAGCTGGACCTTGTGGAATATTGAGACCACAGAAATTGTTCCACTAAAAACTTTTTAGTCAAATTTGAAAAGGTTAAGATGATTTTTCTTATTATTTCTTCTTATTATTACTATTGGGTAAACATTATGTCATTCTTAATTACATTTTAAAATGTGGGACTCTTACAAGAAAAAATAAATATTTACATTTACGCAATTGACTTTAGTGGAGTGATACTCATGTCCATTAAAATATTTAAATGACTGTTTTCTACAAAATCTCAGTCTTATAATTGATTGTTTCATCATATCCATTGTTTTGGTTTAACCCAGTGGAACTTGCTGTGATAATTTAAGTGGTTTTTGTTTGTGGATGATTTTTTTTTAAGCTTAGAGGTAAGTTGAGATTTATTTTTATTTTTAAGCAATTAGTATTTAAACAATCATAAGGGAAAAAGATCACCTGGACCTATAAAATGTGTTACCTTTTCTGAGATGCTTATGTCAGATACAAAATAATAAACAAGGGAATAAGTGAAAAGTAAATGAATAACTACTACTTAGTTTGGGAGAAGACACCAGTATAACTATATGGCTTGATATGATGATGTGTAACTTGACATATCAAAGAAAGCCAAAAAGAGGAAATTAGTTCTCACATTAGAACAAGGTCAAAAGAAATGGAATTAAATTGGAACATGAATGTGAAATTCTGGCTGCTTTGAAGAAAAAGAAAATTTCATCTTGGGAATGGTTAATATACCCTGCTTCATTTTACCCTGAATATTCATGTAAAACATTGCAACATGTGTCTGAACAGGCATCTTGTTAACACAACTATAGCTCCAAGATTTGTGTCTCTAATAGTATCCCCACAAAAAGAAACCACAGTTCCTTGCAGGGTGGCTACTTCTATGTTTGGGGCAGGAGAAATCAGTATAATCCAAGGACATTCTTATTTTTTTAGAAAAAGTTCCCCCAAACAAGGACATTTTTAGAGGATTTAGGGAAACTGTTTAAAAGAACAAAAAAAGTAAATATATTAGGTTGCTAATTGCCAGAGTGTGTTATCCTTAACACACACACACACACACACACACACACACACACACACACACACATGGGCATAAATAGTCAATAACAACAGTTATAGTTGTTCAAATCTAAATCCTCAAGGTATGTAAGTGCCTAAAAGTCCATAGAGATTTTCAAAGCAGATAGATGTAAAGTGTTCTGAAAAACATTTCTGCCTGCTAATATAAGTAAGTTGATTATTGTCTCTAATAGTATGGGCCACTAGAGGGTGGAAAATGAGGAGAAATAAACTTTAACTGTGGTTCTCAGACCAAACTCTTTTGAGAATCCACTAAGTAAAAGAGTATAAAAGTCAAAGATGCCTAGAGAGGGGATAGTTGAGGCAAATCAGTTGTTGGTTGTAATGTAAATTCCTTCCATTGTTTCAAGCACTGTAAGAGTTTGCCTTCACAATAAAGATGAAAACAGTCAGAATTGGGGGAAGGGATTTGAGATAAAGCTCTTATTCTGGGTTGTGATATTAGGAAAGCTGCATCTTATTTAAGAACCAGAAAATTCTTATGTTTATAAGCATGTCTTTAAATGTCAGGATTGATTATTAGTGTAAATTCTTCCAAATGGTCATCTAAAATAATACTCTAAAACTCAGTATCCAGCAAGAGATTTTCTTCTTCTTTATGTCTGATAGGGCCCTTTGAGGGGAATGTTAGAATCTCCATAGATGCTCACAACTGTTCCTCTTTGTACAGCTTCCAGTGTTCATAAAATTCCAAATCCTTGACCAAATAAACTGGAAACTTAAAATGAGTGGGGGTGCAAGTTTGTGTGGGTGTTTTATTTGTTCCCACCTATATATTAGTCCATCTACAATTCAGAGCTTTCATCTACAGTGGAAAGAAATACAATACTAATGCCTAAAATAATGAGAAACTACTGACCTACAGAGACTTAAGGTGTGAGAATGCATAGCATGTACGTTCCAAAAGGAGAATCCATGAGTTCATTTGGCTGCTTTCTGAGAAGTGTTGGACACTCACTCCACTTACCACTCCAGAGGAACATGAGTGACATTCTCCTGAAGTGAGTATTCACTTTTTCTCTGCACTGGTTTATGCATATTTCCCACTGTCTACCTAAAGGGTCACAGAAAAGGTATAGTACTTACTACATATAAAAGGCACAGTACCACACATAAAAGGCCAAAATGTCATTTGCTTTTTTCCATAAGATGGCTCTAGTAGTGCTTAGTTGTCTTTAACTTAATTTGAAACAATTTTGTTAGATTGTATTGTTGCAGCTGTCATATCAGTGTGCACTTAAAAAAACAAGAAAATTGGTGAATTTTTGTGTAGCCAATATACATCGAATATGGAAGGAAAAAAGGAAGTTTTTGGCATATGCTTTATTATTTCAAGAAAGGTAAAAATGACACTGAAACACACACACAAACACACACACACACACACAAAGATTTGTGCAGAGTATGGAGAAGGTGCTATGACTGATAGAACATGTCAAAAGTGGTTTGTGAAGTACCATGCTGGAGATTTCTCACTGGACAATGCTCCATGGTCGGGTAGACCAGTTAAAGTTGATAGTGATCAATTTAGATGCTAATTGAGAACAATCAATGTTACACCACGCAGGAGATAGCAGACATACTCAAAATACCCAAATCAAGCATTGAAAATCACTTGCATCAGCTTGGCTATGTTAATTGCTTTGATGTTTGGGTTCCACATAAGTGAAAAAAACCTTCTTGACTGTATTACCACATGCAATTCTCTACTGAAATGTAATGAAACATTCTGATTATGAAACAAATTGTGACAGAAGATGAAAAGTGGATATTGTATAATCATGTGGAACAGAAAGATTGTGAGACAAGCCAAATCAACCACCACCAATCACACCAAAGGCCACTCTTCATCCAAAGAAGGTGATGTGATATGGTGGGATTGGAAGGGAGTCCTCTATTATGAGCTCCTTCTGGGAAACCTAACGACTAATTACAAGTACTGCTCCCAATTAGACAACTGAAAGCAGCACTTGGTGAAAAGTGTCCGGAATTAGTCAACAGGAAATGCATAATCTTCCATCAGGGTAATGTAAGGCCTCCCGTTTCTTTGATGACCAGGCAAAAACTGTTACAGCTCGGCTGGGAAGTTCTGATTCATCTGCCACATTCACCAGACATTGCACCTTCGGGTTTCCATTTATTTTGGTCTTTACTAAATTCTCTTACTGGATAAAACTTCAATTCCCTGGAAGACCATAAAAGGCACCTGGAACAGTCCTTTACGCAAAAAGTAAAACGTTTTGGGAAGATGGATTTATGAAGTTGCCACAAAAGTGGCAGAAGGTAGTGGAATAAAATGTTGAATATGTTGTTCAGTAAAGTTCTTGGTGAAAATGAATAATGTCTTTTATTTTTTACTATTAGGAAATTAAAATACATAACAATATACATTTTCCCATTTCCAGACTCTGTTTACCTGGGGTCAAGGCACATAAAATTAGTCACAGGCCTTTCTAAGTGACTGACTAGAGTCAGGGTTTTTCATCAGCAGTTTCATTCTGGGCCATTTTACAAATTTTATGGCTTTTTCATCATCACCAAACTTGGGATTAATCTACTTCTAAATTTCTCATAATAGCCACTGATCTAAAATTTTAAATAGAAATTGTTAAAGTGCCTTCTCCATACCATCCAATTTAGGACAAAAATGTATCCAGCTGTTATGGTAGATTATGATTTAAGAACTGAGTATTTTTTCTGAGTAGCAATAACACTAAACTCTATTACACACTTTTATATAAATCTATATAAAAATTAGACATGGAGAATAATAACAGCAACAACAAAAGATTAAATTGATTTTTATAACTTTGGCAATTTAAAAGCTGTTTTGTAGAATGTCTCTCTTTGAGGTTTGTTTAATGTTTTTTCATGATTAGACTGGAGTCATAGATTTTGGTGAGGAAGACCACAAATGGGAATTGCCTTTCTCATTGCACCATGATAACAACGACTTACTATGGGTGGTAATGTTAACTTTGAGCACTTTGTTAAATTGACATGTGGTATGTGTGTGTATCACATATTTATATATACACACATGCATATAGAATCACATATGAACATGTATGTGTGTGTGTGTGTATAATGGTATACACTGGACCTCTCCACTGTAAAGTTTCCATTTTCCATAATTTCCTTGAGGAAAGAGTATCCTTATATACTATTTGGGTTTGTCTATAAGCAGGATTTGTCCTTTCCCTTTCATTTACTTATTTAGTGATTCATTTATATCATTATAGTTCATGGATATTTATTTAACTCTTTGGGTTATAATTAGCTTATTATTTTGAAAAATGTATTTTTATAACTGTATAAATTAGAATCTAATTCAGGTATACTCTTTGTATTTTGTTATATCTGTCTCTTATAAATACTTCTGTGATCTAAAACAATCCCTCACCTTTTAAAATAATGAACTTTTTGAAGAAATTGAGTAAACTGTACCACAGAAAATCCCATACTCTGGATTTTGCTGACTACTTGTCTGTGTTGGTGTTTAAATGTTTATTTTTGTACCCGAATTTCTGTAGATTGGAAGTCAGTTCTAAAATCCAGATTAAGGCTAAATTTACTTTGCAAGAATATTTCTTGGGCTGCACTGAGTACTTAATGTTGCATCCAGTCAGAAGGTACATAAAGTCTGAGATGTCTCAGCTTTTTTTTTTAATACATATTATTGGAGTATAATTGCTTTTCAATGTTGTGTTAGTTTCTGCTGTACAAAAAAGTGAATCAGCTATATATATATCTCCCCATATCCCCTTCCTCTTGAGCCTCCCTTCAACTCTCCCCATCCCACTGTTTTAGGTCATCACAAAGCAGCAAGCTGATCTCCCCATGCTATGCAGCAGCTTTGCAATAGCTATCTATTTTACAATTGGTAGTGTATATATGTCAGTGCCACTCTTTCACTACTCCCAAGGCTCGCCTTCCCCTTCTGTGTCTTCAAGTCCATTCTCTACTTCTGCATCTTTATTCCTGCCCTGTCACCAGGTTCATCAGTACCATTTTTCTAGATTCCATATATATATGTGTTAGCATATGGTATTTGTTTTTCTCTTTCTGACTTACTTCACTCTCTATGATAGACTCTAGGTCCACCCACCTCATTACGAATAATTCAATTTCATTCCTTTTTATGGCTGAGTAATATTCCATCGTGTATGTGTGCCACATCTTCTTTATCCATTCATCTATTAGACATTTAAGTTGCCTTCATGTCCTGGCTATTGTAAATAGTGCTGCAATGAACACTGTGGTACATGTATCTTTTTGAATTATGGTTTTCTCTGGGTATATGCTCAGTAGTGGGACTTCTGAGTCATATGGTAGTTCTATTTTAAGTTTTTTAAAGAATCTCCATACTGTTTTCCATAATGGCTGTATCAACTTACATTACCACCAACAGAGCAAAAGGGTTCCCTTTTCTCCACACCCTCTCCAGCATTTATAGTTTCTAGATTTTTTGATGATGGCCATTATGACCTGTGTGAGGTGATACCTCATGGTGGTTTTGATTTGCATTTCTCTAATAATTAATGATGTTGAGCATTTTTTCCTGTGCCTCTTGGCCATCCATATGTCTTCTTTAGAGAAATGTCTATTTAGGTCTTCCGCACATTTTTGGATTGGGGTTTGTTTTTTTTGATATTGAACTGCATGAGCTGCTTGTATGTTTTGGAGATC
Source organism: Hippopotamus amphibius kiboko (assembly GCF_030028045.1). Lineage (NCBI taxonomy): Eukaryota > Metazoa > Chordata > Mammalia > Artiodactyla > Hippopotamidae > Hippopotamus > Hippopotamus amphibius. Next base: position 47,371,783 of record NC_080194.1, read on the forward strand.
AATCCTTTGCCAGTTGCTTCATTGGCAAATATTTTCTCCCATTCTGAGGATTGTCTTTTCATCTTGTTTATGGTTTCTTTTCTGTGCAAAAGCTTTCAAGTTTCACTAGGTCCCAATTGTTTATTTATTTTTTTTAATTTCCATTACTCTAAGAGGTAGGTCAAAAAGGATCTTGCTGTGATTTATGTCATAGAGTGTTTTGCTTATGTTTTCCTCTAAGAGTTCTATAGTGTCTGGTCTTACATTTCGGTCTTTAATACACTTTGAGTTTATTTTTGTGTATGGTGTTAAGAAGTGTTCTAATTTCAGTTTTTTACATGTAGCTGTCCAATTTTCCCAGCACCACTTATTGAAGATGCTGTCTTTTCTTCATTATATATTCTTGACAGCTTTGTCAAAGATAAGGTGACAATATGTGTGTGGGTTTATCTCTAGGCTTTCTATTCTGTTCCATAGATCTATATTTCTCTTTTTGTGCTAGTACCATATTGTCTTGATTGCTATAGCTTTGTACTATAGTCTGAAGTTAGGGCGCCTGATTTCTCCAGCTCTTTTTTTTCTTTTTCAAGATTGCTTTGGCTATTCAAGGTCCTTTGTGTTTCTATACAAATTTTAAGAATTTTGTTCTAGTTTTGTGAAAAATGCCATTGGTAATTTGATGGGGATTGCATTCAATGTGTAGATTGCTTTGGATAGTATAATTATTTTCACAGTGTTGATTTTTCCAATCAAAGAACATGGTATATCTCTCCATCTGTTTGTGTCATCTTTGATTTATGTCATCAGTGACATAATTTTCTGCAAACAAGTCTTTTGCCTCCTTAGGTAGGTTTATTCCTAGGTATTTTATTCTGTTTGTTGCAATCATAAATGGGAGCATTTCCTTATTTTCTCTTTCTGATCTTTTGCTGTTAGTGTATAGGAATGCAAGATATTTCTGTGAATTAATTTTGTATCTTGCTACTTTACCAAATTCATTGATTAGTTCTAGTAGTTTTCTGGTAGCATCTTTAGGATTTTCTATGTATAATATCATGTCATCTGCAAACAGTGACAGTTTTACTTCTTTTCTAATTTGGATTCCTTTTATTTCTTTTTCTTCTCTGATTGCTATGGCTAAAACTTACAATGCTATGTTGAATAATAGTGGTGACAGTGGCCACCCTTGTGTTGTTCCTGATCTTAGAGGAAATGCTTTCATTTTTTTCACCATTGAGAATGATTTTGGCTGTGGGTTTGTCATATATGACCTTTATTATGTTGAGATGGGTTCCTTCTGTGTCCACTTTCTGGAGATTTTTTTTTTTTTTATCATAAATGGGTGTTGAATATTGTCAAAAGCTTTTTCTGTGTCTATTGAGATTATCATATTTTTTCCCTTCAATTTGTTGATATGTTGGATCACAGTGATTGATTTGCATACTTTGAAGAATCCTTGCATTCCCAGGATAAACCCCATTTGACCATGGTGTATGATCCTTTTAATGTGCTGTTAGATTCTGTTTGCTAGTATTTTCTTGAGGATTTTTGCATCTATATTCACCATATATACAAACATACATGCAAAACTTTCTGAAATTTTCTTTTTGGTGACATCTTTGCTGGTTTTGGTATCCTGGTGATGGTGGCCTCAGAGAATGAGTTTGGGAGTATTCCTCCCTCTGGTATATTTTGGAAGACTTTGAGAAGGATAGGTGTTAGCTCTTCCCTAAATGTTTGATGGAATTCACCTGTGAAGACATCTGGCCCTTGGCCTTTGTTTGTTGGAAATTTCAATTTCAGTGCTTGTGATTGGTCTTTTCATATTTTCTATTTCTTCCTGGTTCAGTCTTGGAAAGTTGTACTTTTCTAAGAATTTGTCCATTTATTCCACTTGTCCATTTTATTGGCATATATTTGTTTGCAGCAGTCTCTCATGATCCTTTGCATTTCTACAGTGTCAGTTTTTACTTCTTTTTCATTTCTAATTCTGTTGATTTGAGTCTTCTCCCTGTTTTTTCCAGATGAGTCTGGCTAATGATTTATCAATTTTATGTATCTTCTCAAAGAACCAGCTTTTAATTTTATTGATCTTTGCTATTGTTTCCTTCATTTCTTTTTTCATTTATTTCTGATCTGATCTTATGATTTCTTTCCTTCTGCTAACTTTGGGGGTTTTGTTCTTTCTCTAATTGCTTTAGGTGTAAGTTTAGGTTGTTTATTTGAGATTTTTCTTACTTCTTTAGGTAGGATAATATTATTATAAACTTCCCTCTTAGAACTGCTTTTGCTGTATCCCATAGGCTTTGGGTCATTGTGTTTTCATTGCCACTTGCTTCTAGGTATTTTTTGATTCCCTCTTTGATTTCTTCAGTGATTTCTTGGATATTTAATAGCGTGCTGTTTAGCCTCCATGTGTTTGTATTTTTTGCATTTTTTTCATGTAATTGATATCTAGTCTCATAGCATTGTTGTCAGAAAAGATGCTTGATAAGAGAACAATTTTCTTAAATTTACTGAGGCTTGATTTGTGACCCAAGATGTGATCTATCCTGGAGAATGTTCCGTGTGCACTTGAGAAGAAAGTGTATTCTATCATTTTTGGATGCAATGTACTATAAATATCAGTTAATTTCCCCTCATCTAATGTGTCATTTAGAACTTGTGTTTCCTTATTTATTTTCTGTTTGAATGATCTGTCCATTGTTGCATGTGGGGTGGTAAAGTCCCCAACTATTATTGTAGTACTGTCAATTTCCCCTTTTATGGCTGTTAACATTTGTCTTATGTGTTGAGGTTCTCCTATCTAGGGTGCATAGATATTTACAATGTTAAATCTTCTTCTTGGATTGGTCCCTTGATCATTATGTATTGTCCTTCCTTGTCTCTTGTAATAGTCTTTATTTTAAAGTCTATTTTGTCTGACATGAGTATTGTTACTACAGCTTTCTTTTGATTTCCATTTGAATGGAGTATCTTTTTCTATCCCCTCACTTTCAGTCTGTATGTGTCCCTAGATCTGGAGTGGGACTCTTGTAGACAGCATAAGCATGGGTCTTGTTTTTGTATCCATTCAAGCAGTCTATGTCATTTGGTTGGAGCATTTAATCCATTTACATTTAAAGTAATTATCAATATGTGTGTTTCTATTACCATTTTCTTAATTGTTTTGGGCTCAGTTTTGTAGGTCTTTTCCTTCTCTTATGCTTCCTGCCTAGAGAAGTTCCTTTAGCATTTGTTGTAAAGCTGCTTTTTTGGTGCTGAATTCTCTTAACTTTTGCTTGTCTGTGAAGCTTTTGAGTTTTCCATCCAATCTTAATGAGATCCTTGCTGGATAGAGTAATCTTGGTTGTAGGTTTTTCCTTTTTATCACTTTAAATATATCCTGCCACTCCCTTCTGGCCTGCAGTATTTCTACTGAAATATCACCTCTTAACCTTATGGGGATTCCATTGTATGTTAATTGTTGATTTTCCCTTGCTGCTTTTAATATTCTTTCCTTGTATCTGACTTTTGTTGGTTTGATTAATATGTGCCTCACCATATTTCTCCCTGGGTTTATCCTATATGCAACCCTCTGCACTTCCTAAATTTGATTGACTTTCTTTTCCCATGTTAGGGAAGTTTTTTACTATAATCTCTTCAAATGTTTTCTCAGCCACTTTCTTTTTCTCTTCTCCTTCTGGGATCCCTATAATTCAAATGTTGGTACATTTAATGTTGTCCCAGTGGTATCTGAGACTGTACTCAATTCTTTTCATTCTTTTTTCTTTATTTTGCTCCTTGGTAGTTATTTCCACCATTCTATCTTCTATTTCATTTATCCATTCTTCTGCCTAAGTTATCCTGCTATTGTTTCCTTCTAGCATATTTTTAATTTCAGTTATTGTGTTGTTCATCACTGTTTGTTTGCTCTTTAGTCCTTCTAGGTCCTTGCTAACCATTTCTTGAATTTTCTCTATCTTCCTCAATTCTATTTCTGAGCTCTCGGATCATCATTACTATCATTACTCTGAATTATTTTTCAGTTAGACTGCCTATCTCTTCTTCATTTGTTTGGTCCTTTGGTTTTTACCTTGTTCCTTCATTTGCTGCATATTTCTCTGTCTTCTCTTTTTGTTTAACTGACTCTGTTTAGGGTCTCCTTTCCTCAGGCTAAAGGATCATAGTTCTTCTTACTTCTATTCTCTGTTCCCAATTAGTGAGGTTGGTCCTGTGGTTTGTGTAGGTTTCCTGGTGGGGGAGACTTATGCCTGTGTTCTGATGGGTGGAGCTGGATCTTGTCCTTCTGATGGTCAGGGCCATGTCTGATGGTGTGTTTTGTGGTGTCTGTGAACTTAGTGTGACTCTAGGCAGCCTGTCTGCTAATGGGTGGGGTTGTGTTTCTGTCTTGCCAGTTGTTTGGCATGAGGCATCCAGCTCTGGAGCTTGCTGGCTGTTGGGATAGAGCAGGATTCCAGTGTTGAGATGAAGATCTCTAGGAGAATTCTCACTGATTAATATTCCATGGGGCTGGCAAGTCTCTGGTGGTTCAATGTCCTAGTCTCGGCTCTCCCACCTCAGAGGCTCAGCCCCAGCCCTAGGCTGGGGCACCCAGACTCTGCAAGCTGCATGGTGCTGAAGAAAAGGATGAAGAGGAAGAAAAATTTTAAAAAAGAACAGACAAAACCCCAAGACAAATGGTAAAAGCAAAACTAAACAGACAAAATCACACAAAGAAACATACATGCATGCATTCACAAAAAGAATAAAAAAGAATAAAAAGAAAAAAAAAGAGAGAGAGATAACAAACAAGAGAGCAACCAAACCAATAAACAAACCCCAAAATAAAAACAAACTCTAAAAACTAAATTAACAAAAATGTGAAACCAGAAACAAATCAAATGCAGAAATCAAACCAGGAAGTCCTCCAGTACTTCTAGGTAGGTCTCTGAACCTGCTGTAGGCACTGTTGTGCCAGCTCAGACTCTGATCTGGCCTTACTCCCATGTATACTTGCCCCCAAAGTCTACAGTTGATGCCAGAGTCCACAGTCTCAATTGAAAGAATATTTGTTTTCTGTTCAGATAATCCTCAGATGTAGGGTTTACCAAGCTGATTGTGGAGATTTAACCTGCTGCTACTGGGGCTGCACAGATAGGTTTCCATTTCTTTTCTTTTGTCTCAGCTTTAATAATGCTAAAAATGACCAATGGGTTCAGGTGATACAGTCTGATCCTTTCTTTATAAAGTTCCCTGTCAACCTTTTATTTACAATTTTGTCATTCAGTGACTGCCATTTCCATGATGTAGCTTTCATCTCCAGATAGGAAATGATGATTTTCCATGGTCTTATTCCAATAACCTGCTGAATTGTCCTTTTTTTTTTTTAACTTTTTTATTAATCAAACTATAGTTGACAAATATTTTATTAGTTTCAGGTATATAATGCCAGTAATTTGATATTTTTATATATATAATCTATTTAAAGTTATTATACAACACTAGCTATATTCCCTGTGTTGTACATTCTATCCTGACATCTTATTTATGTTATGCCTAGTAGTTTGTAATTCTTAATCCCCTTCCCTTATCTTCCCCTTCCCCTACACCTCTCCCCACTGATAATTAATAGTTTCTTATATATTCTTGAGTCTGTTTCTGTTCATTATATTCATTCATTTTATTTTTTAGATGTATATAAAGGTGATGTCATACAGTATTTTTCTTTTTCTGACTTACTTCACTAAGCATAACACCCTCCTATTCCATATATGTTGTTGCAAATGACAAAATTTCCAATGGCTAATATTCTATTGACTATATATAATATATATATATGTACATACCATATCCTCTATATCTTTTTATCTATTGATGAACACTTAGGTTTCTTCTATATCTTGGCTATTGTAAATAATGCTACTATGAACATTGGGGTGCATATATCTTTTCAAATTAGTGGGTTATTTTCTTGAGATTTATACCTGGGAGGGGAACTGCTGGATACTATGGTAGTTGTATTTTTAAGTTTCTGAGGAATGTTCGTATTATTTTTCATAATGGGTATAACAATTTACATTCCACCAACAAGTACTAGGGTTCCCTTCTATCCACATCCTCACCAACTCTTGTTTGTTGTCTTTTTGATGATTGCCATTTGGACAGATGTTATGTGGTAGCTTGTGGTTTTGATTTTCATTTCTCAGATGATTAGTGCTGTTGAGCAACTTTACATCTTGAGTGTTACTATAAACTCCCTCTTAGAACTATTCTTTATGGGTACCATACATTTTGGAAAGTTATGTTTTTCCTTTTTTTTTGTCTCAAGTTATTTTCTGATTTCTTCATGGCCCATTGATTTTGTTTGTTTGTTTTTAGTAGCATTTGTTTAATCTCCATGTGTTTGTGGTTTTTACATTTGTCTTTCTATAGCAATTTCTAGTTTCATATCATTGTGGTTGGAGAAGATGCTTGATATAATGTCCATCCTCTTAAATTTGCTGAGACTTGTTTCATGAGTTATCAATTGATCTATTCTGGAAGTTTCCATGTGCACTTTAAAATAATGTGTGTCCTGCTATTTTTGAATTAAATGTCCTGTATATATCTAAGTCCAACTAGTATAATATGTCATTTAAGGCCACTATTTCTATATTGATTTTCTGTCTGAATAATTTTTTATGCTTGAGTAATATTTCTATTGTACATATATACCACATCTACTTTATCCACTTATCACTTGAAGGACACATAGGTTGCTTCCATATGATGGCAATTTTAAATAATGCTGTTATGAACATTGGGGTACATGTTGCTTTTTGAATTAAAAAAATGCACTATAAAACTCCTAGAAGAGAATATAGGCAAAACATTCTCTGACATAAGTCATACCAATGTTTTCTTGGGTCAGTCTCACAAAGCAACAGAAATAAAAGCAAAAATAAACAAATGGGACCTAATCAAACTTACAAGCTTTTGCACAGCAAAGCAAACAAAACAAAAATAGCAACAAAAGAACAAAGAAAACCCAAACAAACAAACAAATGAAAAAAATGGAAAGACAACCTACAGAATGGGAGTACATATTTGCAAATAATGTGGCAGATGAGCTTAATCTTCAAAATATACAAACAACTCATACAACTCAACAAAAACAACAAAAACAAAACCCAACTGAAAAATGGGCAGAGGACCTTAATGGACATTTCTCCAAAGAAGATATACAGATGGTCAGTAGGCACAAGAAAAGATGCTCAATATCACTGATTATTAGAGAAATGTAAATCAAAACTACAATGAGGTACCACCTCACCCTGTTCAGAATGGCCATCACCAAATAATCTACAAACAATAAATGCTGGTGAGGGTGTGGAGAAAAGGGAACCCTCCTACACTGTTGTTGGGAATGTAAGTTGGTAGAACCACTATGAAAAAGAGCATGGAGGATCCTCAAAAAACTAAAAATAGAATTACCATATGATTCAGCAATCCCACTTCTGAGAACATACCTGGAAAAAAGTACAATTCAAAAAGACATACAGAGTGAAGTAAGCCAGAAATAGAAAAGCAAATACTGTATGCTAACTCATATATACAGAATCTAAAAAAAAGAAAAAAATGGTAGTGATGAACCCAGTGACAGGGCAAGAATAAGGATGCAGATGCAGAGAATGGACTAGAGGACATGGGGTTGGGGGAGCGGGGGGGCAAAGAGGAAGCTGGGATGAAGTGAGAGTGTAGCATAGACATATATACACTACCAACTGTAAAATAGCTAGTGGGAAGTTGCTGTATAACAAAGGGAGGTCATCTCGATGATGGGTGATGCCTTAGAGGGCCAGGACAGATAGGGTGGGAGGGAGTCAAGGGAGGAAGGGGATATGGGGATATATGTATAAATACAGCTGATTCACTTGGGTGTACCTCAAAAGCTGGTACAAGAGTGTAAAGTGATTATATTCCAATAAAGAGCTTAAAATATATGTGTGTGTATATATATATATATATATATATATATATATATACATACACACCTATGTTTATAGTAGCACTATTCACAACCACCAAACCATGGATACAACCTAAATGTTTGTTGACAGATGAATGGATAAAGAAGGTGAGGTACATGTATATAATGGAATACTACTCAGCCATAAAAAAGAATGAAATAATGCCATTTGCAACAACATAGATGCAATTAGAGATTATCATACTATGTGAAGTAAGTCAGAAAGAGAAAGAAAAATACCATATGATATCACTTATATGTGGAATCTAAAATGTGGCACAAATAAACCTATCTACAAAACAGAAACAGACTCACAGACATAAAGAACAGATTTGTGGTTGCCAAGGGGCAAGGGGGAGGGGGAGGGATGGACTGGGAGTTGGGGTTGGTAGATGCAAACTATTGCATTTAGAATGGATAAACAACAAGGTCCTAATGTATAGCACAGGGAACTACATTCAATATCATGTAATAAATTATAATGGAAAAGAATATTAAAAAATAATGTTTATAACTGAGTCACTTTGCTGTACAGCAAGATTTGCACATTGTATACCAACTATACTTCAATTAAAAAAATAAATAAGTAAATAAGCTGTGATTATGTAAAAGAACGCTTTGCCTATGTTTTCTTCAAGAAATTTTATAGTTTCCATTCTTACATTTCAATCTTTAATCTATTTTGAGTTTTTTTGTTTTTTTTTTTTGTATATGAGAAAATGTACTAATTTCATTCTTTTACATGTAGTTGACTGGTGTTCCCAACACTAGTTATTGAAGAGACTGTCTCTTCATTGTGTATTCTTGCCTCTTCTGTTGTAGACTAATTGAGCATAATTGTGTGGGTTTATTTCTGGGCTCTCTATTTGTTCCAAGATCTCTGTGTCTGTTTTTGTACCAGTGTCAATGCTATTTTGATTACTGTATTTTTGTATTACTGAAGTCAGAAAGCATGATTCCTCTAGCTCAGTTCTTCTTTCTCAATATTGTTTTAGCCATTCAGGGTATTTTGTGTTTCCACACAAATTTTAAACCTTTCTCCTGCTTCTGTGAAAAACGCCCTTGGTATTATGAAAGGGATTGCATTGAATCTTAAGATTTCCTTGGGTAGTGTGGTCATTTTAACAATATTTCTTCCAACCCATAACCATGATATGGTTTTCTGTCTATCTGTGTCCTCTTTGATTTCTTTCATTTCTGTCTTATAGTTTTTCTTGTAGAGGCCTTTTACCTTCTCAGGTATGTTTATTCTTAGGTATTTTATTCTTTTCATTGTGATGGTAAATGCAATTGTTTTCTTAATTATTTTCTGATAGTTTATTCTTAGTGAATAGAAACACACAATATTTATGAATATTAATTATGTATCCTATACCTTTACCAAATACACTGATGAACTCTAGTCATTTTATAGTGGTCTTTATGATTTTCTGTGTATAGTATCATGTCATCTGCAAACAGTGACAGTTGTACTTCTTACATTCCAATTTGTATTCTTTTTATTTCTTTTTCTTGTCTATTTGCTGTAGCTAGGACTTCCAATACCGTGTTGATTAAAGGTGGCAAGAGTGGACATCCTTGTCTTTTCCCTGATCTTAGAGGAAGTGTTTTTAACTTTCACCATTGAATATGATGTTAGCTGTGGCCTTCTCATACATGGCTTTTATTATGTTGATGTGTGTTCACTCTATAACTCGTTTACAGAGAGTTTTTATCATAAATGGATATTGAACTTTGTCTAAAGCCTTTTCTGTATCTATTGAGTTGATCATATAACTTTTGTTCTTCAGTTTGTTAATGTGATGTATCACATAGATTTATTTGTGGATATTGAAAAATCCTTCCATTGCTGGGATAAATCACACTTGATTATGATGTATGATCCTTTTAATGTATGGTTGGATTTGATTTGCTAATAATTTGTTGAGGATTTTTGCATCTATGTTCATCAGAGATACTGGCCTGTGACTTTTTTTTTTCTTTTGTTATTTTTGTCTGATTTTGATATCAGGGTGACGCTACCCTGGCAGGATGAATTTGGAAGCATTCCTTCTTCTGCAATATTTTGGAATAGTTTGAGAAGGATAGGTGTTAACTCATCTCTAATTGTTTGGTAGAATTCAACTGTGAAGCCATCTGGTACTAAACTTTTGTTTGTTGGGAGTTTTTAAATTACTGATTCAATTTCATTACTGGTAATTAATCTAGTCATATTTTTTATTTCTCCCTGGGTCAGTCTTGGGAGATTGTACATTTCTAAAATTGAGTCCATTTGTTCTAGTTTGTCAACTTTATTGGCATATAGTTTTTCACAGTAGTCTCTTAAGATCTCTTGAATTTCTGTGGTGTCAGGTGAAACTTCTTTTTTATTTCTGATTTTATTGATGTGAGTCCCCTCTCTTTTTCTCTTCATGTGTCTGGCTAAATGTTTATCTATTTTGTTTATCTTTTCAAATAACCAATTCAGTTTTATTGATCATTTCTATTGTTTTTTAGTCTCCTTTTCATTTATTTCTGCTCTAATCATTTTTATTTCTTTCCTTCTAATAACGTTCTTTTTTCTAGTTCATTTAGGTGTATAGTTAAGTCATTTATTTGAAATTTTTCTTGTTTCCTGAGGTAAGCTTATATCACTATTAATTTCCCTCTTAGGGGACACACTGCTTTTGTCTGATCCACAGATTTTGGATTGTTTTCTTTTCACTTTCATTTCTCTCTAGGTATTGTTTAATTTCCTCTGTCTTTTTTTCAGTGATCCATTGATAGTTTCATAGCATATTATTTAGCCTTCATGTGTTGTGGTATTTGAATTTTTTTCTTGTCATCAATTTCAAGTCTTATTGCATTGTGGTTGGGAAAGTTGCTTGATATGATTTCAATGTTCTTAAATTTGCCAAGGCTTGTTTTGTGGCCTAGCATGTGATCTATCATGGAGAATGTTCCATGTGCACTTGACAGGAATATGTATTCTGGTGCTTTTGGATGGAATATTCTATATATATCTATGAAATTGATCTGCTTAATGTGTCATTTGATGTAATTTCTGTATGGATGATCCATCTGTTGATGTAACTAGAGTGCTAAATTCTACTACTATTTTTGTATTACTGTTAATTTCTGCTTTTATGTTTGTTAATATTTATTTTATGTATTTTGGTGCTCCTTTGTTTGTTGCATATATATTTACAATTATTATTTCGTCTTCTTGGATTGATCCCTTGATCATTTTACAATGCTCTCCTTTTTCTCTTGTAACAGTCTTTAATGTCTATTTTTTCTGATTTAAGTATTGCAACTCCAGTTTTCTTTTGATTTCCATTTGCATGAACTATCCTTTCCATGCCCTCACTCTCAGTCTGTGTATGTTTTTAGATCTGAAGTGAGTCTCTTTCAGGCAGCATATATACAGGTGTTTTTGTATCCATTCAGCCACTCTGTATCTTCTGATTGGATTATTCAATCCATTTACATTTAAGGTAATTATTGATGTTTTTATTATCATTTTCATAATTGTTTGGGGGTTGCTTTCATAGCTATTTTTTTCTTCCTTCTTTTGTTTTCTTGTCTTGTGATTTGATGACTGTCTTTTGTGTTATGTTTGGATTCCTTTTTCATTTTTGTGTGGCTATCTACTGCAGATTGTTTATTGGTAACCATGAGGTTTTTAATATAGCCATATATATTTTTTGTTTTAAGTTTCTGTTCTCTTACTGTCTAATACATTTTAACAGCTCTGCATTTGTACTCTGCTCATGATTACTGCTTTTGATAACATATTTTACATCTAACTGCTTTGAGTATCCCTTAATTTCTTATTGTGAATATCAATAATTTAGCTACTTTTGTCTTTGTACTTTTCTGCTAGCTTTTTGTGGATGATTTCCTACCTTTACTATATGTTTGCCTTTATCACTACAGGGTACACAGTCTGGGGTGACCTGAAGATTGTGTTGACCTTCTAGTTGTCAGAGCCAGGGTCCAACTCATCCCAAGGCAGGGTCTGGATTGCTAAATGTCAGGCTGAGTCGGCACCCTGCATGTTTGTGGTTTTTTTGAGTCTGTCGTTTTCCCCCTGTTAGATGAGGCTCATCCAGAAGATATGGCAGGCTCACTTGAGAGCAGGGCCTGAGGCTCAGGGGATTCTGAGACTGGTGCCTGCCCAATGATGAGTGGAACTTGGTCCTAGGCTCTCTGGTAGGCAGGTCTGTGTCTAGAGGCAACTGTTGGCTCTGGAGCTCTTAAGTCATCCTGCTTGATGATGGATGATTTCTTGTTCTAGGATTTCTAGCACTGGCACCTACAGGCTGTTGGGTGAGGTCAGATCTTGGTGCTAATGAGGTAGAGGAAAGATTACACAATGTCATTAACCAGTTCCAGTGTCCACATGAAAGAAGAAACTTCCAAAAATGGCTGCTGCCAATGTCTATGTTCTCACAGTGAGCTGCAGTTGCCTCCTGCCTTTCCAGATGACTCTTGATGATCAACAGGTATGTCTGACCCAGGACCCTCTCAGATTTTGGCTCCTGCTCTGGGTCCCAGAGTGTGTGAGATTTTGTGTGCATCCTTTAAGAGTGAAATCTTTATTTCCCCCAGCCCTCTGGGACTCTCAGAAGTAAGCCATGCTTGCCTTCAAAGCCAATGCTCTGGGGGCTCATCTTCCCAAGGCAGGATCCCTGGCTGGTGACTCCAACATGGGCCTCAGACCTCTCACTCCTTTTGGAGAAGTTCTAAAATGTAATTTTTCTCCATCTTGTGTGCCACTTCCCTGGGGAAATGGGACTTTTACAATTCTGCCTCTCCTACCCATCTCATTGTGGCTCCTTCTTTATGTCCTTATTTGTAGAAGATCTTTCTACTCTGCCATCCTGTCTGATGTCTCCACACTGAGTCTCTAGTAAGTTGAGAGGCCTGTAAAGAACCAAGGCACTTATGCTGACTGTCAGCCAGCCAGCATCTATAATACTCTCTTTGAATTTTTTTTATAGACTTTGTTTTAAAGTCTACTTTTTCTGATATGAGAGTTGCTATTCCAGCTTTATTTTCATTCCCATTTGCATGGAGTATCTTTTTCTATTCCTTCACTTTCAGTCTCTGTGTCTCTTGCTGTTAAGTGAGTCTTTTGTAGGCAGTATATAGAAGTGTTTTTTTTTGCTTTTTTTATCTTTTATTTTTTTAATCTTGTAAGCCACCCAGTGTCTTTGGTTTGGAGCATTGATTCCATGACATTTAAAGTACTTTTTAATGTGTACATACTTATTGACATTTTGTTACTTGTTTTCTGATTGTTTATGTAGTTCTTCTCTGTATTTCTCTTTTTCTTTTAGTATATTCTTTTGTGGTTAGATGATTTTCTTTAGTATTATGTTTGTGGTACTACATTCTAATTTTTGTGTATATATTGTAGATTTTTGATTTGTGGTTACACTGGAGTTCATAAATGTTGATTTGTAACTACACTTGTTTTTAAACTGGGAGTTTTTTAATTTACTACACACTTTTAAAAACCTACATTTTTACTCCCCCACCACATGTTGTGTTTTTGATGTCACATTTTGCATCTTCATGACTATCCCTTGACTGTTTATGGTAGTTATAGTTGATTTTACAATTTTTGTGTTTTAATCTTATTACTAGCTTATTTAGCTGGTTGATCCACTGCTTTCACCATGTACTTACCTTTACCAGTGGAATTTTTCCATTCCTATATTTTCTTATTTATTGTTGTAATCATTTCTTTTTTTTTTTTAATTGAAGAAGATTCTTTAACATGCAAGTTGGTTTAGTATTGATAGATTCTTTTATTTTTTGCTTTTCTAAGAAACTCTTTATTTTTCCTTCAAATTTGAATGATAGCCTGGTGGGCAGGGTATCCTAAGCTGTAAGGGTTTTTTTTGTTTGTTTTGTTTTGTCTTTACTGTTTGTTTTTGTGGTTTCTTTTGTTTGTTTGTTTTTTCTTTTCAGCACTTTAAATACATCATATGACTCCCTTCTGGCCTGCAAAGCTTCTGCTGAAAAATCATCTTATAGCCTTATAGAGGTCCAGTTGCATGTTACTCTTTGTTTTTTTCTTGCTGTCTCTAAAAATTATTTTACTTTTGTCTTTTTAATTATCATATGTCTTGGTGTGGATCTCCTTTGGTTCATCTTGTATGGAATTCTCTGTGCTTCTTGTACCTGGATAGTGGTTTCATTCTTCAGGTTCAGGAAGTTTTCAGCCATAATTTTATCAAATACATTTTTAACCCTCTTCTCTCTTTCTTATCCTTCTGGGACCTCTATAATATGAATGTTAGTATGCTTGATGTTATCCTCGTGGTCCCATAAACTATCACCTTTTTTTTTTTTTTTAATTTGTTTTTCTTTTTGCTCTTTTTATTGGGTGACTCTAACTATTTTATCTTCCAGATCTCTTATGAGTTCATCTGTATAATTGAAACTGCTGTTATTTTCTTTTATTTTATTTTTCATTTTAGTCATTGTGTTCTTCACCTCTGACTGGTGGTTTTTTATATTTTCTAGTTCTTTCTTCAACTTTTCACTGTGTTTGTCTATTCTTTTCCCTAATTTAGTTAGCATTCTTATTATTGTTGTTTTTAATTATTTGTCAAGTACATTATTTATCTCTGTTTCCTTAGGGTTTTTTTTTTTCTTTTGAAACATATTCCCCTGCCTTCTCATTTTATTTAGCTTTCTTTGTCTTTATGAAATTCAGTAAAACAATTACTTTTCCCAGTATTGAAGGTCTTTCCTTGTGTTGGAGTATCCCTATGCAATCTGTGAGTGACTTGTGGTTTGGTGGGAGAGCTAGGTCTGAATTGACCATGGGTTGCCTCTTTCCCTATGGTGTGCTGGCAGCTTCTGCCTTGGTGGATGGAGGGCAGGATTTGGAAGAGTTGTGGACAGAGCCAGGTGCAATCTAGGGTTTCTCCTATCCTCATGGACTTATTGGGCATGGGATGGGCCACAAGGTGCTAGAGCAGAACCTCTGAGGGAGTTGGGTTTCCTAAGGGTGTGATAGCAATGTTTGCCCTGGTTCAGGCCATGGGCAGGCCTGCGTGCTGCACTTCTGAGCTGATTTCACTATTTTCCCTGGTATACATACCTTGGGTAGAGGCTAGGTTGGGGCCAGAGATCTGGATACATACTACTGAGCTGGTTCTGCCATTTCCCACATGTGCACTTGGACATGCGTGCCTGCAATGGTAATCTCTTCCCTGCAGCTTCTTGCATTCCCTCCCAAGTTTGTGCATGGACTTGTAAGTTAGAAATGGCATCCTCTGCATAAAGCTGGTTTCACTTCCTCCTGCACTTGTGCACTAATACATGGGCTGCCAATGGCTGACTCTGCCCTGGTCAGAGACTGGGCTGGGGCCTGAGCTAGCTCTGTTACCTCCAAGTTTGCACATTCTCATTGACAATGGCAGCCACCAAACTAACAGGTGGCAGGAGGGGCTGGAGCAGAAGCTTGTTGTAACCTGGGGGGGGTGTTAGGGTGGTGCTGGAAAGCCAGCCAGAGCACCAGGCAGATTTCAGTCTGCTGCTTCTGCACTGGAACTGGGAGAAACAACTCTGTGCATGCTCTTCAAGAGTGGAGTCTTGGTTACTTACAACCCTCCAGTAAGCCCCACTAGATTTAAAACCAGATAAGTGGACTTGTCTTCCCAGTGTGAGACTCCAGGACTGGGGTGTCTAACATGTAGCTCAAACCCGTCACCCCCCAGAGAGGATCTCCAAGCCTGTGATATCCCCCTCTTTTTGGGTTACTGACCAGGGGCACAGGTTCCAACTAGAGGGCTTCTCCACCCCTCCTACCAGACTCCATGTGGTTCTGTCTGTACAACCTTGGTTGTAAAAGAGCTGTTCTGCTAGCCTTCAGGTCATTTTCAGTGACAGTTGTGTCAACAAAAATTAACAAATAGTCAATCAAATAAAGAAATGGAAAATTTTATTCGAGCCAACATGAGGACTATAACCTGGAAGACAGTCTTTCAGAAAGCTCTGAGGACTGTTCCGCCTGTTGGAGGTCAAGGCATAGTTATATAAGTTTTTGAGACAAAGGGTTATATATCAAAGTAACATACTGACAGTTTACATAATCCAACAAGGTAAGTAGTGGGTTATCGTGTTTCCTACAGGATTGAGAAAGAAATGTTGTGTCCTAAGGAATTACCTCACTGGCATGGGAAGGAAATTGCTTT
This sequence comes from Hippopotamus amphibius kiboko, assembly GCF_030028045.1. Taxonomy (NCBI): domain Eukaryota; kingdom Metazoa; phylum Chordata; class Mammalia; order Artiodactyla; family Hippopotamidae; genus Hippopotamus; species Hippopotamus amphibius. The sequence continues at coordinate 47,387,950 of NC_080194.1, forward strand.
TTTTAAAAAATTAATTAATTAATTAATTAATTAATTAATTAATTAATTTATTTATGAGTAGGCATTCCTTGTTTTCTAAGGGGATCTAATTAGTGTATAATGAATATGCACAAGGCACACTAAAGGTGAGAGAGTAGTGGCTCAAATGGGCAGAGAGGCAATTTTATGTTTAAAATTTTTTTTTGTCCTGCTTTAAAAGTAATTTTATTTCATTAGTTGCTCTATAAGTAGTTGTAGTTTCAATGTGTTCATGAAGGGAGGTGAGCTTAGCATTCTTCTACTCCTCTATCTTGATCCCACCTCTCTCTGAATTATCCTTAGTATGTTTCCCCTCATGTACTAGGCGTAATTTGGTTATCCTAAAATACAATTCATATGGGGAAAAGAAGATAAAGGGTTAATTAATTTCCCTTTAATTATCAAATTTTATAATAATTAACAATTATTCTATCAATTTTAACTTTTGATAAAGAATTTTGTTTTGTTTCTCCTACTGCATAAAAAATGGTACACACTGGCTTTTTAAATACATGGTATGTTTTTTAATCATTTGAATACATCATTTTAAAAGAAAAAATTCTCAGTTTTTGGCCAGTGGGCATTGGCTCCCTATGTCTCCTTAACATCACTCCATGAGAAATTCCTTGCTTTCTAATTCAAGTAGACATCCCACAGTCATTTTGTATGTTTCCTGCCCATGACCTGGAATCAGCTATTGACTATTTCTCTAAGGATCCCTCATCCTTTTTAGTAAAAAATAATATTTAGAAATTCTCTCTGCGCACCAGAAGTGATCATTGTTATTAGACTATCATGGCTTCTAGGCCTTTTGCACAGAGAAAGGCAATATACATTTTATTAAAGTTTAAGATTCCATGAACTTATTAACTGTCTTCTTCCTGCTAGAATGTAAGTTTTATGAAGCCAAGATTCTATAACTTATGCTATTCTCACTGAAAACAGTGTATGATATTTAGTAGGGTCACAATATGAATTTTGAGTGAATTAAGATTAATTGAGCCTAAGATGTTATTGAGTTATCCTAGCATCAATTACATTTATAAGACTAAAATAGCACAGGAGTTTTACACAAAAGCTATTGCCAGATTTGTTCACCTAGCAGTGGAGCAATTGATCACATGCATTACCTGCCCACTTGTGCATATTTTAATTTTGTAAAAATAATGAATAACAAACATGTTGGTATTCCTCAAATAGTCAATAAAAAAAATTTGACAAGAACAATATCTTATTCTTGTTTTGACTCCCTAGATCCTAATTTAGTTCCTGGCATTTATTATGTACCCTACAAATGCATTTAGTGAATAAATATAAATAGGAGAATGTATTATGATTAAATTCAATAATTCACAATTTATCTTTCCTACATTAATCTTCATGTTTAATTTTGTATTTTAAATTAATTTTTCTACATTATTAGATATTTTTCTAAACTATTTTTATTTACAAATTTGCTATGTTTGATATTTATTCTCCCTTTCACTCTATAAAACATTTATATTTTACAATATATACTGATTACCCTCTAGACCAAAACCATTATTTTAGGTGATGTGGACCCAGAGACAAAGATGGAAAAGGTCATTCTTTCCAGGAGACTCATTTTGTAGTAGAAAGAGACAGGCAGTACATAAACAACAGAAAATATCAGTTTGTGATAAGTCCTTTGTAAAGAAAACAATTTACCTAGATAATTTTGTTTTTACCTTGCTCTATAACAAGCATTCTCTGTTTAAAAGGAAATAGGTTTCCCTCCCCACCTCTGTCATTTTTTTTCCATCTGTCACTCTGATTTCTGTGCTTTCAACTTTTATATCACTCTATGGATATATAATGTCCTTCCATCTCTTGTATTTGCACATGAAATAGCTCAGGTTTTAGAATTTGAAGAGTGGATTTAAATTTGATTTCTGCCAGATATTAACAATGTGACTTCCTGCAAGAGTTGTAAACTAGAGCTTCAATCCAGCTGTATAATTAAGATATAGCACTAACATTTCTCCACAGGACTGTGAGTGAACAATACCTGAATGTATATAAAGTATCCACCACAATGCCTGACACTTAGTAGGTGCCCCATAAATATAGGACTTAAACAAATCTGTACATCCAAAACCCTCCCATATTTAAAGCCCAGAGCACTTTTAAATTTATCTTTTTCTGAAATCCCATTATAGCACTCTTAGTTTGTCCTACCATTTAGGGATTCTCTGTTCTCTTCTATTGTCACAATTTTTTTTTTTCTTATGCTTTTGTCCTCTAGCCTGTCTTAAGCCTTTTGAAAATAGTCTTCCTTAATATTACCTTCCTTGTCTTTTTAGAGGATTTGGCACAGTGCTCAAGAGGCAAGTGAATTTTGATACAAGAGAAAGCTGGCCCACGAATGAGAAAAAACTCGATTCTCATTCAGGCTCATCCCATCTCTCCGGCAATTACATAGGCTCACTATTCATCAGATAAAGATGCTGTTACTTGCGTGCCCTCTCTAGTTTACAAGGTATATGTACAGACACTGTGTATAAAAGTCCAAAAGAAACCATATGGCACAGCACCTGCTTTCACAGTTGTATAAAAGAATAACACAACTCTAACTCTAACAATCAATATAATCTATTAATCTCTTACTATGCATTAGATGCCTGCTATGTCATCCACATCCAGTTTCTGAGAGGCAGTCTGGCATAATGAAGAACTAGATTCTGCTACCAGACCATCTGGGTTTGAATTCTGGCTCTGCCACTTACTTGCTGCCTGACCTTGAGAAAGTTGTTTAACTTCTCTGTGCCTCAGTTTTATTTTCTAATCTGTAAGATGGACTTAATATGGACCAGGTTACAGGATCACCCGGTATATTAAATTAGTACCTAATTGAAATGTGCAAGCAACTATCACTATATACAGGTTCATTAAATAAACTTTGTCATTTTATCTACATAAAAATCTTTATATTAATGTTAACCCCATTGTATAGTTAAAGCAACTGAAGATAAACCCCAGGTGATATAAATTGTAGGTGAGAGAGCAGGGACTTTTACATCTAACTCACAATTTAAGAGGCTCAGTGTGGAGGGAGAATTGGGGGAGGAGATACTTGGAAGTATATGAAGACATTTTTGGTTGTCACAATTGAGGGAGTGTTATTTGGCACCCAGTGGGTAGAAGTGAACAGTGCTCTTGCACATCTTACATTGCACAGGACAGCGCCCTACAATAAAGAATTATCTGCCTCAAAATGTTGATAATGTTTCCAGATAAAAGACTGGACAATAGTTAAATTTAAATTTCAGTTAAATAACATATACTCTTTTTACTATAAATAAGGCCTGAATATTTAGATAAATATACCCCATGACATATTTGGGATATTATTTAACTGGAAGTCATGTCTTTTTATTTGTTAAATATTGTTAGCTGGAAACTATCTCAGTAGCTCTTCAGAAAAATGCCATGAATTGGTGTTACATGAGATACCTCTATTCGTTGTTAGAAAAATGAGACTAAGAAAGGTTAATTTACTTGTTCATGGTCATTGAGCTGGAAAGTAGAAAAACTGTTTGGTATACATAAATCTTGTAATTCATATGCTAATGACTTTTTACTACATTCTTATTGTCCTTAATTTATTGATTTATATATTGGCATTCAGTACATGGGCTATAATTAAAAAGAAGCAAGTGATTAATAACAGACAGAAAATTATTGAATTTGACTTCGTGTTACAAGTGGAGCTACTGAACCAGTTTGCATCTATAGAGGAAACTATAACATGCCTTTCCACTCATCTGGGATGCTGGGTACCAGGCCTTTCAAAAGATCCCATCTTATAAGTTGTTTTCATAGTTGTTTTGATGTTTCTCTGATAAAGACTGAGGACAAAGACAAACATTGTTTTTAAATATTCTTATACCCTCTTTTATTAGAGTTGCAAATGGGAGTAAAGGACACTATGAAATTTATTTCCTGTAATAAACAGAACATTTTTAAGAGTGGGGGAAACTTTCATGGGCCCCCATATGATATAACAACCTGTTTAAACTGGCCAGAAAAATCACTTAAGTCAGCCTTCTTTTAGGTAAAAAGGAGCCTCTGGAAGATAAAAAGCTTTAGTTTTGGTGATGATGAGAGCAAAAAGGGTTTGTGTAGGTGCTTGAATTTTGCTTTCTGTCTGTAATGACTGGCTAACAGGCCAACCAGAGCTGTGAGGAGGTGTCATGAGCTTGGGATCTTGCAATAAATCCGATTGATTTAATCTTCAGTTTAGCAATCTCACAGGTCAATGCTTAGTTCTACTACATCATTCTTCCCCACCTCCCCAGCTTTATTGAGGTATAATTGATGTATAACCTTGTGTAAAGATATACAACATGGTGATTTGATATATGCATATATTGCAAAATGATTACAACAGTACATTTAGTTAACACATCCATCAGTTCACATACATTTATTCGTTGCTGTTATTTTTGCTGAGAATATTTAAGATCTACTCTGAAAGTTTGTACTCTTTGGTCAACATCTCCTCATTTCCCCCACACCTAGCCACTGTGTGTGTAATACTTATCCTTTTAACTCTAGATAGACACTTAGGTTGTTTCCATGTCTGGCTTCTGTGAATAATGCTGTAATAAACATGGGGATGAAGACATCTTTTCAAGATAGTGATTTCATTTCCTTCAGATATATATCCAGAAATGGGATTGATAAATTACATAGTAGTTTGATTTTTAGTTTTTTGAGGAACTTCCATACTGTTTTCTACAGTGGCTGTGATAATTTATATTCCTACCAACAGTGTATGAGGATTCCCTTTCTCCACATGCTGGCCAACACTTGTTACCTCTTGTTATATTGATATTAGCCATTACAGCAGATGTCAGGTGGTATATTATTGAGGTTTTGATTTGCATTCTCCCAATGATAAGTGTTTTTAAGCACATTTTCATGTACATGTTGGCCATTTGTATGTCTCCTTTGGAAAAACTATTTATTTAGGTCCTTTAGCCATCATTTAATTAGATAATTTGTGGTTTTGTTATTGAGTTGTATAAGCTCCTCATATATTTTGGATATTAACCCCTTTAATTCATATGGAACCATAAGAGACTCCATGGAGCAAAAGCAACCTTGAGAAAAACCAAACTGTAGGGATCACATTTTCTGATTTCAAACTATATTACAAAGCTATAGTAACCCAAACTGTATGGCACTGGCATAAAAACAGACATAGACTAATGTAACAGAATTGAGAGCCCAGAAATAAGCCCATGCATATACAGTCAACTAATATTTAACAAGGGAGTTGAGAATACTGAATGGGATTATGCAAATCTCTTCAACAAATGATGTTAGAAAAACTGAATATTCACGTACAAATGAATGAAATTGGGTTCCTATCTTACACCACTCACAAAAGTTAACTCACAATGGATAGACTTAAATGTAAGACCTAAAATTCCTATGAAAAAAATACAGGGAGAAAGCTCCTTCACATGGGTATTGGGAAAGACTTTTTGACTATGACACCAAAAGCACAAACAACAAAGGCAAAATGATTGCATGGGACTACAACAAACTGAAAAGCTTCTGAATGAGAAAGGAAAGAATCACAAAAATGGAAAGGCAGCCTATGGTATTCTACATCTTTCTTTTATAAGAAGAAATCCTGAGAATGAATCCATGAGAAATGAAAACAGAGTCTTATTTAAAAAAGGCATTATATATATATATATATATGTATATATATATATATATATATATATGTATGTGTGTATATATATATATGTATATATATCCTTCCACATGTGCAATGCAATAGCTATGTGCCAAGATGCCAATGTGCCAATGTGCCCTGCCTTGACAGGAAGATCCTGATTTCTCTGAGGATATTTTTCTTTGCTTCTTTTCTGACTCATAAGAAGAGAGCCACATAAGACTTCCTTGGCAGTCCAGCGGTTAAGAGTCTGCTCTTCCACTGTGGGGTCAAAGGTTTGATCACTGGATCAGGGAACTAAAATCTTGCATGCTGCATGGCATGGCCCAAAAAATAAAAGAGAGAGAGCACCACAGAGGCTGATAAAGTTTTGTTTTGTTTTGTTGTTTTAATAGGTTGTGTCTTTAAGAGAGATATTTGGGGGATGATATTGACTAATTGAATTTTTTTACTGGACTCTATTGTTTGTGTGAGCAATATTTAGCTAGAGGAGAAAGGATGGAGCCTTCTTCCCTGACCTATATTCTTCAGGCTATGAGGTATGAGAAGCCAGGTACTCAGCTGGATTTTCCTGGCATTGCAGAGGGAAAATGTCAGAAAGTTTCATGAGCTCACTTTCTGAGGTTCTTTTGTGGGTCTTACTGAATGCTCAAAGGTTCATATATGACTGAAGATCAGAATCTGCATGACAGAATTACCATAGGCTGTTGTCCATAAATAAAATAAATAAAAATGACATGAATGTGAATAATGATTATTGATTCTGACATTCAGGTTCATATATGTGAAAGCAATAGCACAGGTGAAGCTCCTTGTGCCCTGAATGGTAATTCACAAAAGCAGATTAAAAAGAATGGTTCGGATAAGTACAGACTTGTTTTAACTTAGTGGGTTAGAATTATGGGTGTGGGCATCCATGGACTTAGAAAGAATGAAAGGGATCTTAGATATAGTAAATAAGCCATTCCTTGGGGCTCCTAGCTATTAAAGAGGGAATATAGAAGAAAGAGAATCTCAGTTATTGAGGTGACAGAGTGCTATTTCTTAAGATGGTTATAAGTCTCAACATTTCTGTGCTTCTAACAGATAAGAGACTAATGGAGAAATAAAAATATTTGTTGACTCAGTATATGAGAACACAGTTGATAAATTGTTGGATAATGTACTAAGTGAAAAGGTGCTGAGCCAAGAGGAGATCAAAATAGGGAAAGAGGGTAATATTACAACTACAGCTGAGGCTCATGACTTGAGTGACTTTGTGATTCTCAAAGTGTCCTATGCTAGCCAAATATTTATTGCCAAATCTGCAATAGAGATTCTGCCCTTGCTTACAAGTTGGGATTTTCTTCAGGTAAGATTCCTCAATTCTGTTAAAGGGATGTCTCAACTTTCCCTTGTATCTTTGTACACAATATCTGCTTCCTTACTCACTTGCCAGTTAATAAATGACTCATGAGCTCTTACCCTCATATCTACTCACCCTCAGGATCCCGTTCATGTGCCACAGATCAGGCTGGTCTGTCTTCTACTTTACTTTGTCCTTGCAAAACCTTCCAGATCTCTGCTTCATGTTTAAACCATATCTTCCTCTTTGTTTGAAGAGGATATTAGAGAATAATAATTCAGTCCTACAGAAATAATTTGGAAAACTTTATTCTCATCCCCCTAAGTAAATAAAGGACAAAGACCTTTACTTTGAACATTAACAGTAGGACCTTGCTGTTCATGAAGGCTCTTGAAATTATAAGCATTTCCCCCCTCCCTTCCTCTCTACTTACTTGGTTTAGATATGTTTTTAAGCCAGTTTTCTAGCAACATCCCCAAACCTCCCAAAAAATGTACAGCTCAAGGTTCTCAAAAATGATAGGACCAACACGCCATTCCTTCCTCACAAACAAATTGTCATTCTTTTCCCTACTATTTTTTTTTACAATTAGAAATCATAGAAATGTTTCTCATAGTCTTCACTGTGAGATATCAAAATGCTTTTCCTTCATGAAAGATACTAAATACTAATGTCAATAGTCAGCTTAACAGGTACAAAATAGGGTACTCAATAAAATGTCTTTCCATAACTTAAAACACTTTGCCCTCTCACTTTCCTGAGGCCAAAGCTCACAGCTCTTAACCTGGCATAGGTTCATCTTTCTCAACAAAAAGCTTTGAGTAACTACTGCCAAACAGTACTTTTTTATCTTGGCCATAAGTCTTTAAAATAAGACTCATATGGATTTTAGACTGTAGTGGGGAGGCAGTGGCAATTAGAAGTTAAAAAAAGTATTTTCAGATATTGATAAGAGTTATAAGGAAAAACAAAAGATGATAAGGGGCTATGTTAAGTTAGAAAATGACTGAAAGGCTACCTGGATTTGTAGTCAGTTAAAGTCATGCAAATGATTCCATTGTTTTCTGAGTCTACGTTATAGTTGTAGTAGCTAGATAATAATAATGATGTTACACTAAAATAAAGCTTAACATATGCAAGCACTGCTCTATGCATTTCTCACGTAGAATATTAACTCACTGAATGCTCACAACAACCTAATGAGGAAAGTGCTATTTTTGTCCTCCCTTTTCAACTGAGGAAACTGAAGAACAGAGACATTAAGAAATCTAAGTTGACTTGGCTAATAGATGGTAGATGGAATAGTCAAATCTGCTCCCAAAGTTCATCCTTAGCACTATTAAGCTATAGTGATTCTTGAACAAGCAGGGCTTTCTATCCAATGACGCCTAATTGATAAAATAGATGTCTATGGGAATCTTGTTATTTGTGACAGCATCAAATACATCATTAATCTCATTGTTTTCTTACTCTACTCTAGGTTTATAGTAAGTAAAGCCAAAAGACCCATTCTGTCCAGTTCTTTTTCCTTCTTTGGAAGCTCTTTTGGGTATCATGTCCCAAAAATGTAAGCAAAAGACTAGTCAGGGAAGAAATGGTTATCAATATTCTCCAGCTTGAACCTGCCTTCCTCATGATCACCAACACACTTGCTCCAAGAGACTGACCTTTGTTCTGAGCTCTGGATCTTCAGCAAAGCCATTTCTTCCACCCAGTCCTGCCACCAACACCACAGCAGGCCTCATGATGTCCTCTCATCCACCTATTCCACCACTGAGTAGGGAAAAGAAAACAACAGTAACATCAACAAAACAAACAAAACATTTCCTCCATTGTTCAATTGAGGCAAGAACCCAGATCTTTTTTAATCAGGGAAAAGAGGGAGGTACCTATGCAAAACAAATTCACTTCCCCTATTATTCCCAGGGACTAGCCAGACAATCTTTATGAATCTGAGACTAGATTTAAAGGAGATTCTTAGTGAATTTTAAGAATTGAGGTAGATAAAGAGATTATTATTATTAGACACATTTCCTTCTAGTCTTCACCAAAGAGTCACACGCATGCATTTCTGAATCTTGTGTATAGATCTCATAATCAGATAACTTCCCTGACAAAGGAGCTATCTCTTGCCTGACAATTCATCTCTGTTAACAAGATGTTGGACAAAACTATAACTCTTAAAAACTAAGATATCTTCTTACAAAGTTTTCTTCTTTCTTTCAAGAGAATAAGTGCCCTTTTCTGTGATGATTTCTAGGGTGACTTGGGTATTGGGACTAACAAGAGAGCCAGTATACTAGATATCACAACTCTACACCATGTCTTTTAAAACTTTTGCAGAAATTCCTGCTAGAAGGACAGAGTCAACCTTCAGAGAACTTGTAGGAAAATTTAAGATTTTATCCTCATGAAAAGTTCCTGGAACTACACAAAAGGGAGGCTGGAAGGCTAAGATGATCAATGAATGAAATGGAAGGTAAAATAAAGTGGATGGTTCCCTAGATATGAAATAGGCAAAGGTTCTGAAAGTTACGATATATTTTCTAATGCTGTCTTAAGACACTATAGGAATTAAAATATAATTACAGGTAGATATTTTCATTCTATTAAGAATATTATATATGCAATAGTGAAATAATAATGATGCAATGCATTATATATAGATGTTAAAATATGTGTATTTTAATATATGCATATTAAAACATAATGTCCCTATAAGGGGCATAAAAGTTAGTGCAGACTGAAATAGGTGGAGAATGTCTTCAATGTTCAAAAAATTTGAGATGGATATTGAATATTAGATAAGCTTTGACTAAATGGAAGAGAAGAGGAGGGAACAAAGGAGAGAAAATATGCTTGCAAACTGCACAAAATCATTGAATCAAAATTTCACATCTATTCTTGTTTATCCCTCTGGCATTTTGCTCTTTTAGTCTTTCCTGGGTTAGAATCTTCTTCTGTTTCATTTCAGAAACTCCTTCTACTATCCATTAGTAGGAAATAGTGAAAAAAATAGTTCTGGCAAAAGCTAGCAAACAAATAAGCTGCTGTCTTATCCCTTAGAGTGTGACTCTGACTATGATGTGGATATGTAAGAAGAAAAGCAGTGCATCTAACTTGCCTTTATTCTGCAGACTTATCCAATAAGAGAGAAGGAAGACTAGCCCTCATCATCTGTAACACAGAGTTTAAGGACCTCTCTAGGTACAATGGGTCCAATTGTGACATCATTTAGATGAAAGAGCTGCTTGAGGACATGGGCTACAGCATGCATGTGAAAAAAAATCTGACAGCACAGGTAACAGTCCCTCTCCTGTGCGGTACATACATATATGGGTACATACGTGCCCATATAGCTCTAATGACTAAATAGTTTTGTAATTTGAGGTCATTCATTTAACTTTCCTGGAGCTTGCTTTCTTAAACTTTAAAATAAAAAAGTTAAACCTGTTATCTATAATTGTGTATGCCTCCTTTGAGCAGTGTATATACATACATATGCATAAATATGTACACATATATACACATACATGTGTGTGCACACATGTGCATATATTTCAGCCACAATATTGTTATTATTACTGTAGTTATTTGATTGTTTTTAAACCAAAAAATGATCACATTTCTTATGAAATATACATCCATACACACACACATACACTCACACAGTTTGTTCCAGGCAGTGGTGATGTGGTAACAGCTGAGGAAGGGATTCATCCAGAAGGCATTGTAGTCATAGAGGACACAGACACTGACAGAACTGTGCTAACACTGGGGCATGGGGAAGCATAGACTACCTTAACTTCTATCTTATACTGCTCTCCAATTTCCTTCACTCACCTCTAGTGCATCCTATTGACCAAATACAATTCAAAGTTGTTGACAAGTTAGTCCAATGGGTATGATCAATAGAGACACAAAATAGGGAAGATAGGAGCAGAGAATGGATCTTGGGATGACATCAGGGAGGTGAGTGATATCAGGCAGGTAGAGAAGTAGGAAGTGGCAGGAATCCAACTCTCTCCACCTGAGAGAAACAGCCTGAAGTGACTATTTTGGAGCTCTGGAGTTTACTTGAACACTTGCAGCTTCCAGGGAAAAGCCTGGCTGGTAAATTTCACCTAATTTCAGTCCATTTCAACCGTGAGTGCAGATTGACTAACCCTCCTCCAAGTCCCATATTAGGACTTTAAGGTGCCACTTGTTGGATCCAAAATGAGCAGTAATAACCTTGTCCTCCAAATATCAGGGTTCTGTGTTCTGACTGTGCATTCCTGTTTTGGATTGCTGAGCAGTGGGTGCAGAAGCTGGATCTGGATGCCTTTGTTTCAATCTCCGTGGACTGAAGTGGTTTCCCGGAGACTTAAAGCAGCTGTACTTATTATTTTTTTGACACTCAAAAACAACAGAAAATATGAGGGAATTTAGAAATCCACCACCTGTGCCCAGGATCAAAAACACTGGATAAGACCTTAGGATCTCATCCTGATCTCTGGCACAGAGACACACTTAAACAAAAACAATAATAATGGATAATAAATAATAACATCAACAATAACAATAACAACAACAGCAAACCCTGAGGTAAGAGAATAACCTGATTTCCAGTGTCATTACATTATAAAATTTGAATACCCAGTTTTTAACAAAATATCATAAGGCATATGAAGAAAGAGGGAAGCACAGGTCATTTAAAAATAAATAAATAAATAAATAAATAAATAAATAAATAAAAATGGAAATAAACCATCCCTGATGAAGCCCAGATGGCAGATTTATTAGATAAAGTCTTCGAGCAATTGTTTTAAAGATGCACAAAAAAGCTAAAGAAAGACATGGGTAAAGACAAGAATAAGAAATATGAACAAAATGAGAATATCAATAAAAAGAAACTGTAAAAAGGAACCAAAAATAAAATTTGGAGCTGAAAACTGTGATAGCTGAATAGAACAGAAAGGCAAAAGAGAAAATCAACGAAAAAACTTGATTCTTTGACAAGATCAACAAAATTGACAAAACTTTAAAGTGACAAAAAGATGAATATTCAAGTAAAAAATCAGAAGTGAAAGTGAGGATATTAATGCTGTCCTTATAGAGATAAAAGAAGTATTATAAAAGAGTGCTATGAGCAATTGTACACCAAAAAACTGGATAACTTAGATGAAATGGAAAAATTCTTAGAAACATATAACATAATAAAACTGAATCATGAAGATAAAGAAATTCAGAATAAACCTACACTAGTAAAGAGACTGAATTAATAATAAAAAAACCTCAGAGCAAAGAAAAGTCTCAGACCATATGTCTTCACTGATGAATTCCACCAACCATTGAAAGAAGAATTAACACCAATTCTTCTTCAAAAATTGAAGTGGAAAGAATACTTCCTAACATATTTTGTGAGACTAGAATTATTCTCATACTAAGGCCAAATAAAGTCATCCTAAGAAAAGAAAATTATAGAGCAAGGGTATATATACACTTGTGAGTATAGATTTAAGTATCCTAACAAAATATCATTAAATAGAATCTAACAGCATATTAAGAGGATATTCGCCTTGACCAAGTGGGGATTTGTCTCAGGAAAGTAAGGGTGTTTCAACATTAAAAAATAATCAGTCAATATAATAAACCATATTAATGGAATGAATGGGGAAAAACATGGTCATATCACTTGATACAGAAAATGACATATGACAGAATCCAACATCCTTCCATGATAAAAACCCTTAAGAAAACTGGAAATAAAGGGAAAATTTCTCAGCATGATAAAGGATGTTCATAGAAAACCCATAGCTATCATCATACTCAATGATGAAAGACTGGAAGCTTTCCCACTGAGCTCAGGAATAATAGAAGGGTACAGATTTCACTGCTGCTATACAATATTGAAGTTCTAGCTTGAGCTATTAAACAGAAAAGTAAATAAAAGACCCCCAAACTGAAAATAAATAGATAAAATTATCTTCATTCACAGATATCTCCTAAATATGGGAAGTCCCAAATAATTCATAAGAAATCTGCTATAACTAATAAATTTAGCAAAGTTGTGGGGTACAAGATCAACACATAAAATTTAGTTTTGTTTCTGTACACCAGAAATGACCATACAAAAAGAAAATTAAGAAAGCAATTTCCTATAAAGTAGCACTGAAAATAATTAGATACTTAGGAATAAATCTACCAAGAGATGAAGACTTGTACACTGAAAACTACAAAACAATGCTGAAAGAAATTAAGGAAGGTCTAAATAAGTGGAAATACAGCCCATATTTATGACTTAATATTGTTAAGATGTTAATACTATCCAAAGTGATCTACAGATGCAATACAATTACTATCAGAATTCCAGTGGCCTTTTTTTTTTTTTTTTCCAGAAATAGAAAAGCCAACCCTCAAATTCATGGGGCACCAAATAGCCAAAGCAATCTTGAAAAAGAAATAATAAAGTTGAGGGACTCATACTTCCCAACTTTGTGACACTTATAAGGACACACATATAGATCAATGGAACAGAATAGAATAACCAGAAATAAATCCTTATATGTATGGTTAATTAATTTTCTAAAAGAGTGCCAAGACTATTCAAAGGGGAAAGGACAGTCTTTCAGCAAATGGTTTGGGAAAACCAGATATCTACATGCAAAAGAATACAGTTGGATCCTTACCTTATACCATATATAAAACTAACACAAAAATGAATCAAAGTAAACTTAAGAGCTAAAACTGTAAAATTCAAAACAGTGGAGAAAATATTGATGGCATTGGATTTGGAAACAACTTCACATCAACAGAAGAACAGGCAGTAAAAGAAAAAAAAAATAGATAAACTGGACTTCAGCCAACTTAAGAAGTTTTATGCCTTGAAGAATTCAATCTATAAATTGAAAAATATCTAAAGAATGGGAGAAAATGGCTGTAAATCTTATATCTTTTAGGGATTAATATTCAGACTGATAAAGAACTTCTAAAATTCAATAACAACAACAAAATTATAAACAACTCACTTCAAAAGTGGGCAAAGGAATTTTTTTATAAGGACTTTTATTGAGATAATTGACACACAATAAACTGCATATATTTAAAGTGTACAATTTTATTTTATTTTTTATTATTAGTAATGTATATATGGCAATCCCAATCTCCCAGTTTATTCCCCCGCAAGCCTCCCCGCTTTCCCCACTTGGTGTCCATATGTTTGTTCTCTACATCTGTGTCTCTATTTCTGCCTTGCAAACCAGTTGATTTGTATCATTTTTCTATATTCTGCATATATGTGTTAATATACGATATTTGTTTTTCTCTTTTTGACTCACTTCACTCTGTATGACAGTCTCTAGGTTCATCCATGTCTCTACAAATGTCCCAGTTTCATTCCTTTTTACAGCTGAGCAATATTCCATTGTATATATGTACCACACCTTCCTTATCCATTTATCTGTTGATGGACATTTAGGTTGCTTCCATGTCCTGGCTATTGTAAATAGTGCTGCAATGAGCATTGGAGTGAATGCGTCTTTTTGAATTATGGTGTCCTCTGGGTATATGCCCAGTAGTGGGATTGCTGGGTCATAGTTATATTTCTTGACCTTGCAGAAGTAGTCCTTGGTAGGAGATGTCCTATGTGTCCCAGCAGTGCACTCCCCTCTCATCACCAAAGCTATATGCTCTATGGGTTCCCCCTAAGAGGGATGCATGGGTCTTTCTCTTGTAGCAGGCTGACTATGTGGACACTCTGGTAAGCTTGGTTGGACCCTAGTCTGATTGGTTGCCAGGCCCTGCCTTGTGCAGATGTTGCTGGCTACTATTTAGTGGGATCTGGTCATGAGGTGGCTGACTGCAGAACCCTAGGGGATCCCTAGGCTAGTGCTGACTCACTGGTGAGCAGAGCCAGGATCCCAAAGACTGAGGCAGGTGAAGCCAAATCCTGAAGTTAATGCCAGACTACTAGCAGATAGAGCTGGTTCTGGAGTCCGGTTGCAGGGCCCAGGGATTCCAGAGCTCATTTCAGATCATTGTGCAGGGGAAGGCTCATTCCTGACACAGTTGGGTATGGGGTCCAGGGTGTCCCAAATGTTTCATTGGTTTGCAAGTGGGTATGGCCCAAGCCTACCTGGTCCTAGGGTAGGTTCTAGCCTACACTGTGGGATTATAAATTTCTTGCTTCTGGTGTCTGCCCCCTCATGGGTGAGGCTGGTCTAGAGGCTTGTGCTGGCATCCTGGTGGGAGGGATCAAAGCCGGCCCATAGGTGGGTGGAGGTAGGTCTCAGGTATCAGGTAGGCAGGTAATGTCTATAGGCATGTTTAGAGGTGGCTGTGGGCTCAGGAACTCTTTAGGAACCTCTCTGCTGATGGGTGGGGCTGTGTCCCCATCTAGTTAGTTGCTTGGCCTGAAGAGTCCAGCACTGGACCCTACAGACTGTTGGGTGGGGTCAGGTCTTGGTGGCAATGAGCCAATGTGTCAGTATTCATGCAATTGAATGTTCCCCAATGTGCCTGCTACCACTGTCTGTCCTCTGGGTGAGTTGCAGCCACCCCCTGCTTCTCTAGACCAGCAGATAGGTCTTGCCCAGGCTTCTATCAAATTATTGCTTTTTCCCTGGGTCATGGCACATACAAGATTTTGTGTGCTACCTTTAAGAGTGAAGTTTCTATTTCCCCCAGTCTTGTGTGGCTCCTGCAATAAAGCCCTGCTGACTTTCAAAGCCAAATGTTCTGGGGGCTCACCTTCCCAGTGCTAGATCCCCAGACTGGGGAGCCTGACATGGGGCTGACTCTCACTCCTGTGGGAAAACCTCTGCAACATAATCACTCTTCAGTTTGTAGGTCTCCCACCCAGGGCATATAGGATTTGATTATATCACAAGTCTGCTCCTTTTATCCTTCTTGTTGTGGTTCTGTCTTTATGACTTTAGTTGTAGGAGATCTTTTCTGGTA
This sequence comes from Hippopotamus amphibius kiboko, assembly GCF_030028045.1. Taxonomy (NCBI): domain Eukaryota; kingdom Metazoa; phylum Chordata; class Mammalia; order Artiodactyla; family Hippopotamidae; genus Hippopotamus; species Hippopotamus amphibius. The sequence goes on from NC_080194.1 coordinate 47,403,966, forward strand.
AGCTCCAGTCTTTTTCATTGATGGTTGTTCTTCCCATAGTTGTCATTTTGTGTGTTCATGAGAGGAAGTGAGCTCAGGGTCTTTCTACTCCGCCATCTTGGCTGCCATCGAGATGGCTGCTCTTGTTAGTGGAAGTCAACCAACAGAAGGCAAATTATACTCTATGGAGATATAGATCTATAAAAAGGAATGTAAGTACTGGAAATGATAACTACATGGGCAGATTATCTATCTATCATCTATCTATCTATCTATCTATCTATCTATACACTCTGTAAAGGAAAATTGATCATTTAATCAAAAATAATAACACTTGTGGTGAGACTATGATATATTAAAGTTACATATTTATAAATCCTAAATTTACCACTGAAAAAACAAAACTAGTTATTATAGCTAATAAGACTACAAAGGAAATAAGACAAAACCCTAACAATATAAAATCTAAGAGAAAGCAGAAAAGTGGAAAGATTAAAAAAGAACAGATAATACATTTTTTAAAATAGCAAGATGATAGATTTAGACATAACCTTGTTAATAATTACATTAAATGTAAATGGTTGAAATACACAAATGTTGTGAGAGTCCATAAAAAATAAACTCAACTATATGCTCCCTATATCAAACACACTTTACATATAATAAGACAAATAGGTTAAAAGTAAAATGATGGAAAAAATATACCACACTAACATTAATCAACAATAAACTAAGATAGATTATTAGATTCAGATAAAGTATATTTCATAGCAGAAATAAAAATGTGTAGTACCATAATGATTATGGAATCAATTCATGAGGAGGGTATAACAATTCTAAACATTTACTTAGCAACAGTTTTGCTATATAAGAATCAAAAATGGGCAGAACTTCAAAGAAAAATAAACACACAGAGTCAAAGATTTCTTTACCCTTCTCTCAATAACTGATAGCATAAGAGCACAGATATCAAAGAAAATAGAGAAGATATGAACAACAAAATCAAACAATTGAACCCAATTGACAAGTACAGAGCAATCTAACCCACAGTGGACTGCTACCAGCAACAAAATATAGCATCGCTAATATTCAAAGATAGTAAAGGGAAAATAAGGGACTATAGTCAATAACATGCAAATAATTACGATAACTTATGTGAAATGGGTAAATTCCTTGAAAAACACAAGCTCAATCAAGAAGTAAATAATAAGAACAGCCACATAAAAATCACACAAATTAAATGTGTGCTTATAAATATTGCCACCAAAAAATCCAAGCCCAGCTGGTTCCAGTTGCAAAGTCTACCAAACATTTAAGAAAGAAATAATTTCCATTCTATACACACTCATCCAGATCATTAAAAGGTAAGAAATACTTCAGAACTCTTTTTATGGAACCAGTATTTAACTGATAAAAATACCTGAAAAAGACATAAGAATGGCAAAATACAGACAGAATTCCTCATGAACATAGACGAAAAATTTCTGCAAAATTTTAGCAAGCAAATCCAAAAATATATAAATAGGAAATTACCTCATGATCTCATGACCAAGAATGGTTTATCCCAGGAATGCAGAAATGCAAGGCTAGCTTAACATTTTAAATGTCAATGTAATTCTTCATATTAACAAATAAGAGAGAGAAAGAAAGGAACAGAAAGAAAGGAAAAGGAGAGAAAGAGAAAAAAAGAAGCGAAAGAAAAAGGAAAAGAAAATCCACATGACCATTTCAATAGACAGAACACCATTTGACAAAGTCCAATATCTCTTCCCTATAAAAGACTGTCAACAACCTAGGAGGAAAACTTTCCTGTGGTCATAAAGATATCTATAAAACCTCTGTACCGAAGGTCATAATTTATGCCAAAAGACTGAATGTTTATCCCATAAAATCAGGAATGAGATAATGTTTGCTCTCACAAGTTCTGCTCAACATTGTGAATATTCTAGCTAGTACAATAAAATCAGATGAAAAACTTAAAATATCTATATTACAGATTATCAAATATGTAAATAATCCAATATAGTCTATATATTAAAAAAACAACTAGAACCAACAAGAGCTTAACAAGATTGCATGATACAAGTTTAATAAAAGTAAATTAATTGACTTTCTAAATCATAGCAATGAGCAATCAGAATTTAAAATTTTAAAAACACTAAAATTTATAATAATGTCAACTATAAAATACTTAGGGATGAATCTGAGAGATGTTAAAGACTGTTATGACATTCAAAATTATGAAGCATTGGTGAGAGAAATTAAAAAAGACTTAAATAAGTACAAAGATATTCTATCCCCATGGGTCAGAAGATTCAACACCAAAATGTGTCATTTCTCCCCAAATTGGTATGTAGATTCAATTAACTTCATTGCCAATATAAAATATTATCAGGCATTTTGATGCAAGATGCTATATTGTTTTCTACAACTATGATATAAATTCAACTAATCTACACCAGTGAAGAGCAATGTAGCTGATTTCAGTTTTCAAGGATTATTTTAAGCAGAGGTAAAGTATTGATGTCAGTGGAAACAATTTGGAGTCTAGAAATAGACTCAAACATGTATAGACAACAGATTTTTGGCCAACATTATGAATGCAATTTTGTGGAAAAGAGAGTGTTTTCAACAAATGGTACAAGTACAATTGAATATCCATATGTAAAGGTGATTAACTCCTATTTACATTAGAATAATGTGCAAAAATTAACCCCAAATGGACCCAAGATCTAAGTATAAAACCTATAATTATAAATGTTCTAGAAGAAAAATTAGGAGAGAGGTTTTTTGTGACCACGTGTTGTGCAAATATTAGCTATGTTGCAAAAAACATGATCTATGAAAAATGATAAATTTGACTTCATTAAAAATTAGGTTGTCTCTTCTAAAGACATATAGGAGATTGAAGAGACAATTGTAGATTGGAAGAAAATGTCTGAGTTTTATGTAATTAATAATACATTAATTTTATTCATAATATATACAGATTTATAATATAAAGCTTTCATTCATAATATAAAAAACAAAGAATTCTCAATACTCAAATATTAAAAATACTAAAACAACTACAGCAAATTTGGGCAGACACTTCACACACACAAAATCACACAGCAAATTAGTACTTGTAAAGATATGCATAAGTTATGAGGAAAACAAGCAAATTAAAACTGAAATGATTAATAATGAACACCATTTAAAATGGATAACGTTAAAATGACTGAACACACCAAATATTGGTATGTTTATGGGGGAACTAAAACTCTAGTACACTGATAACAGGGATGTAAAATAGTGCATACACCTTGGAAAATATTGTAAAAGGCTTTTAAATAGCTAATTATACACTCATCACATGTCCCAATCATTCCTGCTCTAGATATTTACCTAAAAGAAATGAAAGTATGAAGTCATACAAATACATGAACGTGAATATTAATAATACCTATGTTTGTAATAGCTCAAAACTGGAAACAAATTAAATATCCATCAACAGTTGAAAGGACAAATATTTGATGGTGTATACCCACAGTGGACTACTCAACAATAAAAAAGGAATAAAGTATTGATACAGATAACTTCATAGATGAATCTCAAAATAATTATGCTGAGTGAAATTGAGATTAAAAGAAAATGATTTTACTTAACATGAATTTCTAGAAAATACAAGCTAACATATTGACAGAAAGCACATTATTATTTGCTTGGGAATGAAGGAGTCGGAGAGGGTGGGATCATAAAAGGTCATGAGAAAACTTTTGAAGGTGATAAATAATGTTTATTATATTAATTGTGGTGATGGATTAACAGTATACATATATGTCAAAACATCAAATTGTGCATTTCCAATCTGTGCAGTTTATTTCTGTGTCAACCTACTTCAGTAAAGCTCCCTTTTTTTTTAAATCTGGGGATCAGAAGCAAAGTTAATTGGATAGTTGAGGTTGATGGGCATATTAATTTGCTAGGGTTGCTATAACAAACTACCACAGCCTGGGGGGCTTAAACAACAGAAATGAATTTTTCACAGTTCTGGAGACCAGAAGTCCAAGATCAAGATATCAACAGCTTTCCTTTCTTCTGTAGGCTGTCTTACAGATAGCTACTTTCCTGCTGTGTCCTCACATAAATGTCCCTTTCTGCACATAAGTCCCTGTTATTTGTTTGTATGTCAAAATAACCTCTATGAGAATTTCAGTCAGGTTAAATTAGTGACCACCCTAACAGTTTCATTTTAAATTTAACTTAACCACCTCTATAGAGGCTTTATCTCCAAATATAATCACTGTCTGAGGTACGAGGGGTCATTGGCTTCAACACACAGATTTTGGGGGAACATAATTCAGCCCATAACATTGGGGTCTTAGATTTGGTGGAAATTTATTTGAAGGTAATATTTGAATATTGAATATTTGAATGCTATGCTCTGATTTAGGGTTTCAAGTTATGGGTGCCAGTGGGGAACTGTCATTATAATTAAGAGTTTGGTTTCAATTTAAGTTTGTTACAGCTCTTCTTTCTTCACATCTCTACAAATATCCTCAATCCTAATCATCATCATATAGGCCAATGGTGAAAGGATTCTGTTTCTGCACAAGGAAGAGGACTCATAATTTTCACCTTATTTTCAGGTTAAATGATCATTTGAGGAGCTGGGTATTAAAACCTAGATGCCCTCACTTGAAAGGCAAACTACAATCAAATATTTTTACCTCTTTCTAGGCAATTAGAATTAGTAAGTACCTATAAAAGATGTTAGCAAATCAGGAAATTGACTAGAATAGGGAAAAAAATAGTGACAGGTTGTGCCCAAATGGATCATATAATATTTTGTATTTATTGTTGTATTATTGCCTTTTTGTACTATTTATCAAAGAGAAAATTACATTTTGGGCATGGCAAAACTTTTGAAGAGTTGTTTTTATAAATTGAACAATGAGAAGTGCACGACTGCTTTTGCTAATAGGAGGGAAAAAAATCAGGTAAACTTTAAAATTATGCCTGTACTATACACAGGGCAAAATTTCTTGCATAAAAACACTATTTGAAATAATAAAAATGATCCATAAATAAACCTAAGTGCCTTCCAAAATAAGGGTCAACACTCAAAATTATTTAAATCCAAACATACAAAAATATAATATTTACGTTTGTCTGGCAACGTACCAAAATTAGTATAAATTTAAAGAATCATTAATGTGTTATTCAATACAAGAAAAAATTAAAATATTATTAAAAATTATAAACTAAATGTTATTTAAAATAAACAAAAATGATGAAATTAGCAAAATCTTCAAAAGAATATTAAAATTTGGCTTAATTATATTATGAAAATTATGACCATAGTTTTTAAATATATTTAAGTTTAAGATATATTTTTAAAAATACCAATTGAATTTGAAGCGCCTCTACAAATAATATCTGAAGTGAATAATTCATTGATTTTTATTACTGCATATTAAAATCTGTAGGAAAAAAAGTGAACTTGAGGCTTACCAATAGAAATTATTCAAATTAAGGCTTAGAGAAACAACAACACAGACAAAGAGTCTCAGTAATCTGTGGGACAATAAAAAAGCAATGTAACAGATATTCATGTAAATGGATCCCTAGAAGGAGAGGCACAGTGGTATAACAAATATGCAAAAAATAATGGTCAGCATTTTTTTCAAAATAGGTAAAAACTATGAACTCTCAAAACCAAGAAATTCAATGAATCCTAAGCAGTATAAACACAGAAAAATCAACATCAAGGCACATCATAAACTGCTGAAAATCAATGATAAGATTATTTTTAAGTCACAGAAAAGAACAAATTACTTTAAGGGGAACAAAAGTAACATGACTGCAAATTTCTTGTCAGAAATATTATAACACACAATACAATGAAATGGCATGTTTAAAGTGCTGAAAGGAAAGAAACATGACAGCCTCGACTACTATTCCTAGCAAAAATATCATTCAAAAATGAAGGTTAAATCACTTTACAAAGCAAAAGAAGAAAGCTAACAAACCAGAACTAGAGTAAGTGAAATAAAAATGAAAAAAAATAAAGGAAGTTTTTTGAGTGCAAGAAAAAATGGGACCAGAAGGAGATTTAGATCTACAGAATGACAAGCCCCTATTAAAGGCTTTTTATTTCATTAAAAACTTTCTTTAAAATATAATTGTTTAGAGTAAAAATTATGATGTATTGTGGGGTTTACAACACATTAAGAATTAAAATGTATGATGACACAAGGGATGTATGAGAGAAACAGAAGTATATCGTTGTAAGTTACTTACACTATATGTGAATAAGAATAATATTTGAAGATACAATATAATAAGTTAAAGGTGCATATTGTAAAATCTATAGCAACTTCTAAAAAATAATGGTATAGCTAATAAGAAAAGAGATAAAGTAAACATTAAAAAGGAATACACTACTAGCTCAAAAGAAGTTAGAAAAAAAGGACAGATGAAACATATATAAAACAGCCAGCAAAATGTTAGGTTTAAATAGAACCATATTAAATATAATTTAAATTTGTGATTTAAATATAATTAATTATAATTTAGCTATGTATTCTGAATAAAAGACACATACTGTTAGACCAGATTTTTTTTTGAAGTAAAACACAATTCTATTATGTCTTAAATAGACACACTTTAAATGTAAAGATATAGGTGTGATAAAGTCAAAGGATGGAAAAAGAGACAATGCAAATCCACAGCACAGTATGCAAAACTCAGAGACCACATAAGAAAAAACAGAAATATTGGGCTTTGTAAAATTAAAAAATTTGTTCTTCGAAATATCATTCAGAAAATTAAAAAGCAAGCAATAGCTCAGAGGAAAATATTCATAATACATATATTTCATGTATCTGAAAATGGCCTTGTATGAAGAATATTTAAAGAATACCTACAACTCAATAAAAAAAATTATTCACTAAACAATGGGCAAATGATTGGGACACTATAAGAGGAAAGATACACAAATAGCCAAGAAGTACATGAAGCGATGTTCAACAATTTTAGTAATCAGGAAAATGAAAATTGCAACCACTATAAGACATTTTTGGCTACCATAGTAGCCAAAATCTACAAGTTACCCGAGTATCCTTCATGATGTGAATGAAAAAACAAATTGTTATATATCCACAAAGTGTAATGCTTTACAGCAATAAAAAGATGTGAACTACTTCTACACTCATCAAAGTAGAAAAAATTTCAAAATATTTTGTTGGCCAAAAGAACTTTAACTACATGTCATATGGTTCTATTTATATGAAAATAAAGAAGTAGCAAAACTATGCCATGATGGTAAAGTCAGATGAGTGGTTTCCTTAAGAGTGGGGTTGGTGCAATTAACTGCAATCTGACTTGTTAAGATAATGGAAACATATCCTACTAGTTAGGACACGTGTGAAATCTTCCTGTCTGCTCCAGACCATATTTAATTCCCCCTTTTCTGATATCTTATAGCACTTTTAGTGTATATTCTCCTGTTTTGTCACACAATATTTTCCTATAGGTGTGCCTTATCATTCTCAAATTATTTTAAACTTCTTAAGAGTGGGGTCTGACAACCTACTGAATGTAAGAAAATATTTGCAAATGATATGAGTGACAAGTGGTTAATACCCAAAATACATAAATAGCTCATGCAAGTCAAGCAAAAAAAACAGTCCAATTAGAAAATGGGCAGAAGAAATGAATAGACATTTTTTTCAAAGAGGAAATACAGATGGCCAACAGCCACATGAAAAGGATGCTCTAATTATCAGGGAAATACAAATAAAATAAAACAATGAGATATCACCTCACACATGTCAGAATGACTATCATCAAAAAAACCCCCACAAATAACAAATGTTGGTAAGGATGTGGAGAAAAGGGAACCCTTGTACACTGTTGATGGGAATGTAAATTGGTGTAGCCACTGTGGAAAACAGTATAGAGGCTTCTCAAAAAAACAAAAATAGAACTACCATATTACCCAGTAATTCCACTCCTGAACATATATCTGAAAGAAATGAAAATACTAATTCAAAAAGATACATACACATCAATGTCCATAGCAGCATTATTTACCATTGCCAATTGCCAAGGTATGGAAGCAAGCTAAGTGTTCATTAACAGATGAATGGATAAAGAAGATGTAGTGTGTGTGTGTGTATATATATATATATATATATATATATATATATATATATATATACACTGCACAATGAATACTACTCAGTCACTTAAAAGAACAAAATTTTGCCATTTGCAGCAACGTGGATGGGCGTTTTGCTAGGTTAAATAAGTCAGACAGCGAAAGACAAATACTGTATAGTATCACTTATATGTGGAATCTAAAAAATACAACAAGCTAGTAAATAAAACAAAGAAGCAGACTCACACATAGAGAACAAACTAGTGGTTACCAGTAGAGAGAAAAAACGGAAGAGGGGCAATATAGAGATGGGGGGAAAAGTGTTATTATGGGATTATACAAAATCATGTCTGTGAAACTTTTGAAAATTGGAAAACACTATAGAATTTAAAGAATTTTCATTCAGGGAATTCCCTGGTGGTCTAGTGGTTAGGACTGGAATCAATCCCTGTGGGGCCCTGCTTCAATCCCTGGTCAGAGAACTAAGATCCCACAAGCCATGTGGTGAAGCCAAAAAAAAAAAAAAAAAATCTTTCATTCAATTAAAAAAAAATTCAAAGCTAAGAATGAATATATGGAAAACATTAAGTAATTGTTAATAGAAAATAATCAACATATGTGACATATAAAAAGGTGTGAATACTTTTAGCTAAAATTGCTTTGAAGACAACAAGAAGTAAAGTTCCAATGCAAGTGGACAGGACAAAAACTTTCATTATGACATGAAATTCACCATGGAAACACCATCACGTGTGGTAAAATGAAAATAAAGCAAGGTATAGGACAAACAAACAAAAGAGGTGGGGAGATCTGAATCTTACCTTACCAGATGATGTTCTCCATATTTCTTACCACAGTACCAGGATGGGGATCAAACAGCAAGCCACACAGAGCTGAGTATTGAGTGAGAGGGTCCCTTGTGCTGGGCAAGTCTCTGAACCACTGGTAGCTAGTATTCTTCTTCCTAAAACAGAGATAAATTTTGTCTTAAAAGGGGCATTTTAAAAAGAGAATTAAATAAGGGATATGAAGAATTGATAAGTATGTTACAAAGAAATGTAAGATACCAGGATACTTTTCTAAGACTGTTGCTAATATGATAGCAATCACTTTCATTTATGACCAGGCAATGATGTTATACCTATTATACTAAATTGCCAAAACAAATTAAATAATAGAAATGATACAGTTAAGATAATTGTATATATTAGGAAATTGAAGCTTAGACAGGTTAACTAGCTCATTCAACATCATACAGTTATACAGTGCACTTGAATCAAAGATGATTTGATCCAAATTTGGGAGAGGGTAGAATTTCTGGGAAAAGAATGAAATCTTATAATTGACTAGTGTTCCCCCTAAGATGTGTTCACTAGATCTATTCTAGGATGTCTATATCTAAGAATAGACATAGGAGTAGTAGATATAAACTTGCATCTCTCAAAGAGTTATAAATGACACAGGTAGATCTTGCATGTAGGGACTTTTGACTCCTATGTCACCTCTACCCTCTACACCCACACTATTATCATCACAAATCTGAATTGTCAGCAGCAAACCAAAGTATAGAGTGAAGTAAGTCAGAAAGAGAAGGACAAATATTGTATGCTAACTCACATATACGGAATCTAAAAATGGTACTGATGAACTCAGTGACAAGAACAAGGATGCAGATACAGAGAATGGACTGGAGAACTCGAGGTATGGGAGGGGGCGGGGGGTGAAGGGGAAACTGAGAAGAAGCGAGAGAGTAGCACAGACATATATATACTACCAACTGTAAAATAGTCAGTGGGAAGTTGTTGTATAACAAAGGGAGCCCAACTCGAGGATGGAAGATGCCTTAGAGGACTGGGGCGGGGACGGTGGGGGGGACTCGAGGGGGGGGGAGTCAAGGAAGGGAGGGAATACAGGGATATGTGTATAAAAACAGATGATTGAACCTGGTGTACCCCCCCAAAAAAAAAAAATTAAAAAATTAAAAAAAAAATAAAGAATCCAAAAAAAAAAAAAAAAAAAAAGAAATTTGGACTGGGCCTGGATTTAAATTTTCAGGTCATTACTTGTCATTTAAAACACTGCTTATCATTTAGTTCCTCATTCATTTATTTTACCATCATTTAGTCCCTCATCCATTTATTGGATTTTATCAGAATCCAAATTCTATTCTGAATCCAAATCCCTATCCAAACAGGGTGGTGGATAATTTCCACTGTCAATCATTATAGGAGTCTCACCTTCTTCTTGAAGCCTTATTAGATGTACATATGCTTGAGTAGTCACCAGAAAGATGAGAAAAGAAAATCCTATCTTTTCCATTCAAACACTGTAATCAATGACATTGTTTTTTTGAAAAGGCAGTAATGGACTCTCACTTCTAGTAGATCTCTCCTGGGATTCCAGAAAACTGAAAACCAGGGCTGAGTTTGGGGATCCTGGTACCTACAGCTTTGTTCTTAGAAGTATGATTTGGCTGTTGGCTGTGGTCAGCACACCACCTCAGAATGCTGCCACAGAGTGGTGTGCTGTCCTGGATGGCTAGGAAACTCAAACACTTCTACCTCTTCTCCCAGTACATGAGAAGGAAACTCTATTTTTATGAGGACAATATCCTCCTCTCTGTGTTTTCCTCAGTGACATTCCCACTCTTTTTGTGTCTTGTCTTTTTTTCTCCTCTGTATCTCAGTGTCTTTCTGGTCATTTCTAACTCTTGCCTTGCTGCAAATATACCCCTATGGCAAAAGGGTACAGAACCCCCTAAAAGGTTGGCTGAAAAAATGAGAAGGGAAAGAAAAAAATACTTTAAGAAAGCCATAGGTTAAAATGTCCCCAAATTTCTATTATACATTGCTAAGACAGGGAAAATATTTCCAAGAAAATAAATGGAATTCTTTATCAAGAACACAGAAGACAAATAGGTGTGCTGTATGTTAAATGTGAACCAAAGGCAGGCTCTGTTTAATCTGCACAGTATATTAAAACAATAGTAGACCAGTTAAAAACTTTTTTTTTTTTAAATTAGAGATACAGTACACACATACTTAAGTTAAACTGCATCTTCTTTCTCTTGGGCAAGATCAGCAAAGTCTGAGGAGCCCTGGTCCTTCAGAGAAGAGGCCGCCCAACTCCAACCTGCCTCATTCACTTGGTGTATTCCTTGGTCCTTGGGTACTTACAATGTGGCACCTGGCCCAGATTCTAAGTATATATTAAATCATTGCACACATATAGACTACTAGTGAAAAATGTGATTCTTCAAACCTTCTATTTTTTTTTTTTTGATGTGCACCATTTTTAAAGTCTGTTGAATTTGTTACAATATTGTTTCAGTTTTATGTTTTTTTTTTTTTTTTTTTGGCCACTGGGCATGTGCCATCTTCACTCCCTGACCAGGAATTGAACCCACACCCCCTGCATTGCACCATGGAATTCCTGAATTTTTTTTCTAATTGCTGAAACATTTACCAAATGTTAAGCACTAACATCTGTATCAGCATCTAGATTTTACTCCAGTTTTCAGCAAATATGTTAAAGCAGTTGGCCATGTGGAGTTTGTGTATGGGATACTTAATTACATATACTATAAAGAACAGTGACTTTCTTGTTGCAGCCTTCTTTGGCCCCTCATTATATAATTCAATCCTCCCAAAGGTTTTTTTTTTTTTTTTGTTTTTTTTTTTTTTTTTTTTTTGGCTCCTCCTGTTTATTTTCTTTTCCTTATGTATATTACTTTCTTTTTTATTGGAATATAATTGCTTCACAACTGCTTTACACTCTTGTACCAGCTTATGAGGTACACCAAAGTAAATCAGCTGTATTTATACACATATCCCCTCCTTCCCACAGCTCCCTCCCACTCTCCCCATTCAGGCCCTCTAAGGCATCACCCATCATTGAGTGATCTCCCTTTGTTATACAGCAACTTCCCACTAGCTATCTATTTTACAGTTGGTAGTGTGTATGTGTCTATGCTACTCTCTCACTTACTCCCAGATCCCCTTTTGCCCCCCACCCCCCCAACCTCATGTCCTCCAGTCGATTCTCTGCATCTGCATCCTTATTCTTGTCCGGTCACTGGGTTCATCAGTACAAATTTATTTTTTACTTTTTTAGATTCCGTATATATGAGTTAGCACATGGTTTTTTTTTTTTTTTTTTCTTTCTGGTTTACTTCACTTTGTATGACAGACTCTGGGTCTATCCACCTTATTACATATAGCTCCACTCCATTCCTTTTTTATGGCTGAGTAATATTCCATTGTATATATATGCCACATCTTCTTTATCCATTCATTTGTTGATGGGCATTTAGGTTGCTTCCATGTCCTGGCTACTGTAAACAGTGCTGCAATAAACATTATGGTACATGTTTCTTTTTGGGTTATGGTTTCTCTGGGTATATGCCTAGTAGTGGGATTACTGGATCCTGTGGTAGTTCCATTTTTAGTTTTTTAAGGAACCTCCAAACTGTTTTCCATAGTGGCTATACCAACTTACATTCCCACCAACAGTGCAGGAGAGTTCCCTTTTCTCCCCACCCTCTCTAACATTTGTTGTTTCTAGATTTTTTGATGATGGCCATTCTGACCGGTGTGAGGTGATACCTCATTGTGGCTTTGACTTGCATTTCTCTGATGATTAGTGATGTTGAGCATCATTTCATGTGTTTGTTGGCCATCTGTATGTCTTCTTTGGAGAAATGTCTGTTTAGGTCTTCCGCCCATTTGTGGGTTGGGTTATTTGCTTTTTTGGTAATGAGCTGCTTGTATATTTTGGAGATTAATCCTTTGTCCGTTGCTTCACTGGCAAGTATTTTTTTCCCATTCTGAGGGTTGCCTTCTTGTTTTGTTTATAGTTTCTTTTGCTGTGCAAAAGCTTTTAAGTTTCATGAGGTCCCATTTGTTTGTTCTTGATTTTATTTCCATTATTCTAGGAGGTGGGTCAAAAAGGATCTTGCTTTGATGGATGTCATAGAGTGCTCTGCCTATGTTTTCCTCTAGGAGTCTTATAGTGTCTGGCCTTACATTTTGATCTTTAATCCATTTTGAGTTTATTTTTGTGTATAGTGTTAGGAAGTGTTCTAATTTCATTCTTTACATGTTGCTGTCCAATTTTCCCAACACCACTTATTGACTAGGGTGTCTATTTTCCATTGTATATTCTTGCCTCCTTTGTCAAAGATAAGGTGCCCATATGTTCTTGGGATTACCTCTGAGTTCTCTATTCTGTTCCATTGATCTTCCTTTCTTTTTTTGTGCCAGTATCATACTGTCTTGATCACTATGGCTTTGTAGTATAGTTTGAAGTCAGGAAGACTAATTCCACAACTCCATCTTTCCTTCTCAAGATTGCTTCAGCTATTCAGGGTCTTTGGCGTTTCCATACAAATCATAAGATTTCTTGTTCTAGTTCTGTGAAAAATGCCATTGGTAATTTGATAGGGATTGTGTTGAATCTGTAAACTGCTTTGGGTAGTACAGTCATTTTCACAATGTTGATTCTTCCAATCCAAGAACATGGTATGTCTCTCCATCTGTTTGAATTCTTTGATTTCTTTCATCAATGTCTTATAGTTTTCTGCATACAGGTTTTTTGCCTCCTTAGGCAGTTTTATTCCTAGGTATTTTATTCCTTTTGTTGCAGTGGTAAATGAGAGTTTCCTTAATTTCTCTTTCTGATTTTTCCTTGTTAGTGTATAGGAATGCAAGATATTTCAGCACATGAATTTGTATCCTACTACTTTACTAAATTCATCAATTAGTGCTAGCAGTTTTCTGGTAGAGTCTTTAGGGTTTTCTATATATAATATCATGTAATCTGCAAAGGGTGACAATTTTACTTCTTCTTTTCCAATTTGGATTCCTTTACATCATACATCAAAGCAAGATCCTTTTTGACCCACCTCCTAGAATAATGGAAATAAAATCAAGAACAAACAAATGGGACCTCATGAAACTTAAAAGCTTTTGCACAGCAAAAGAAACTATAAACAAAACAAGAAGGCAACCCTCAGAATGGGAAAAAAATACTTGCCAGTGAAGCAACGGACAAAGGATTAATCTCCAAAATATACAAGCAGCTCATTACCAAAAAAGCAAATAACCCAACCCACAAATGGGCGGAAGACCTAAACAGACATTTCTCCAAAGAAGACATACAGATGGCCAACAAACACATGAAATGATGCTCAACATCACTAATCATCAGAGAAATGCAAGTCAAAGCCACAATGAGGTATCACCTCACACCGGTCAGAATGGCCATCATCAAAAAATCTAGAAACAACAAATGTTAGAGAGGGTGGGGAGAAAAGGGAACTCTCCTGCACTGTTGGTGGGAATGTAAGTTGGTATAGCCACTATGGAAAACAGTTTGGAGGTTCCTTAAAAAACTAAAAATGGAACTACCACAGGATCCAGTAATCCCACTACTAGGCATATACCCAGAGAAACCATAACCCAAAAAGAAACATGTACCATAATGTTTATTGCAGCACTGTTTACAGTAGCCAGGACATGGAAGCAACCTAAATGCCCATCAACAAATGAATGGATAAAGAAGATGTGGCATATATATACAATGGAATATTACTCAGCCATAAAAAAAGGAATGGAGTGGAGCTATATGTAATGAGGTGGATAGACCCAGAGTCTGTCATATAAAGTGAAGTAAACCAGAAAGAGAAAAACAAATACCGTATGTTAAGTCATATATACGGAATCTAAAAAAAAAAAAAAAATGGTACTGATGAACCCAGTGACCGGACAAGAATAAGGATGCAGATGCAGAGAATCAACTGGAGGACATGGGGTTGGGGGGGTGGGGGGCAAAAGGGGATCTGGGAGTAAGTGAGAGAGTAGCATAGACACATACACACTACCAACTGTAAAATAGATAGCTAGTGGGAAGTTGCTGTATAACAAAGGGAGATCACTCAATGATGGGTAATGCCTTATAAGGCCAGGACAGGGAGAGTGGGAGGGAGTCACATGAGGGAGGGTATATGGCGATATCTGTATAAATATAGTTGATTCACTTTTGTGTACCTCAAAAGCTGGTGCAAGAGTGTGAAAGAATTATATTCCAATAAAGAGCTTAAAACAAACAAACAAAAAACACAAAAAATAATAAGTATGGCAAGAATGTGGAGAATTTGGAACCATCATGTGCTGTTGGTGGGAATGTAAAATGGTGTAGTGACTTTGGCAAACCACAAAAAATTAAAAATAGAATTATACTGTGATCTGGCAATTCCACTTGTGTGTATACAAGAATGAAAGCAGTCTTGAAGAGATATTTGTACAACCATATTTACAACAGAATTATTCACAATAGCCAAAATGTAGAAGTGATTCAAGTACCCATTGATGGATAAATGAGTAAGCAAATTATATATATATATATATATACACACACACATATATACACATAGTATATAGTATATACATGTGTGTATATAGTATATATATTTGTATTATTACATATGTATATATATTGTAAAAATATTTTAATATTATTACATACATACATATTGTAATATCATTCAGCCTTAAAAGGAAGGAAATTCTGACACTTGCTACAACATGGATAAACTTTGAGGATGTTATGCTGAGTGAAATGTTAGTCATAAAAGGACAAATACCGTATGATTCCACTTATATGAACTAGCTAAAGTAGTCAAATTTATGTACACAGAAAGTAAGGTGGTTGTTGCCAGGTGCTGGTAGAAAAGGGAAATGAAGGGTTGTATAATGGGTATAGTTTCAGTTTTCTAAGGTGAAAAGAGTTCTGGAGATGTATGATGGTGATGGTTGCACAACAATGTGAATGTATGCACTTAATGCCTCTGAGTTGGACACAAAATTGGTTAAGATGGTAAATTTTATGCTATGTGTATTTTAACCACAATTAAGAAAAAAGGAAGTCTTAGTACCGATTTAGGTGGCAAAACTTCCATATACTCTGGTTTTACTTTTTATTTAAACCTCAGTGAATTGAAGATTTTTTATTGCCTACATTTAACTGTATTTGCTTTCTCACTTGTTTTATATTTTCACTTCTCACTCCCCAAGGGATGGTGAAGAAAATGTTTTATGAGCACAGTTCCTGCTACAATCCAAGGCACAGTGACCTGAAAACATCTTGGGAAATGACAATAATTAAAAAATTCTTAGGAAATAATAATTATAAACATATATAGGAAGGTGTAATCATTATTTCTCAATCTGTGCACACACTCTGCCTAAAAAAGATAGGGTCACCTTGCTTCCCATTTCAATTGCACACCTAAAGTGAATATAAGAGCCATGGCTGGTGAGTCTTTCTCAGTCTAAGAGGAGAGGTCATGGGGAAGAAATAGTTTCAAAAGGGCAACATTCCTCATTAGGCTTGGTGAAGGATTATGTGAACAACCTTGAGGCAAAAACAGGAATAGGAGGAAGAAGAGAAGGAGTGCAGTTAGCCTTTTGTAGCCTTTTTAGGGTAAAAGGTGAAGGCCAGCAAGAATCTGGGACTCTACTGGCATCCTGCTATTATGTCACTAGTCTTATCTGAATTTGAACCTGTGCATCACCGGAGAATGAAATTGGGCACAGGATGGGTATCAGTAGCTCTTGTTTCCAAAGGAAACAGCCTGTCAAACTCCTTTGGAGTTCAATAAATTGGGGTATGTCAGAGCAAAATGACCTCTGATTTTCAGGAAGCTAACAGAAAAATCATGACACCAAGTCTCCCAGTTAATCTTTTAACATTTCTTGTATGGCAGGTCTAGTAATGGTGAGCTCCTTCACCTTTGGTTTATCTGAGAAAAATTTTATTTTCCCCTCATTTTTTAAAGACATTTTTGCCATATATGGTAGTTTTATCTGGCAATTATTTTTCTTTCAGCACTTTGAATATGTCATTCTACTACCTTCGTTCCTGTAAGATATGTGATGAGAAATCCACTGATAAATTTATGGGAGCTCCCTGGTACATGATGAGTCAACTTTATCTTGCTGCTTTCAAGATCCTCTACTTGCCTTTGACTTTTGGCCATATGATTATAATGTGTTTTGGTGTGGGTCTCTTTGGACATATTCTGGTTAGAATCCCCTGAAATTTTTGAATTTGGATGTCTATTTCCTTCTTCAGATATGGGAATTTTCAGCCACATTTCTTCAAATAAACTATGCCCCTTTGCCTCTTTCTTCTGGGACTCCCATAATAGTGGATATTGGTCTACTTGATTTTTCATAAGTACCTTAGGCTCTCTTCATTTCTCTTCTCTTATTTTTCCTTTGTGTTCCTGTGACATGAGAATTTCAAATGACTTATCTTTGAGTTTGCTGAGTCTTTCTTCTCTTTCAAGTCTGCTGTTGAATCCCTTAAGAGAATTTCTTTATTCAGTTATTGTATTCTTTAGCTTCAGAATTTGGTTATTTTTAATAGTTTCTATCTGTTGATATTCTCATTATGTTCATACACCATTCTCCTGATTTTATTTAGTTTTCAATCTCTGTTTTATTTTAGCTCATTGAGCTTCTTTAAGAGAGTTATTTTGAATTCTTTGTCAGGTAATTTATAGATTTCCTTTTTTCTAGAGTAAGTTTTCGGAAATGTATTTTGTTCCTTTGATTGGGCCATGTTTCCTTGCTTCTTTGTATGCCTCCTCCCCCACCCCCCACCCCACCCTGGGATTTGGACATTTGAGAAAAAAACCATTTCTCTCACTTTTTCTGGGTTGGGTTTGCATAGGAGAAGACCTTAACCAAAAAGCCCCACTAGAAATTCTAGGGGCCACACAACATTTTCTGGGGATATGCTTTCTTTGGGCTTATGTATATAATTTCCCAATTAGAGGATTTTGCTGGTTTCTTTTTCAAGAGGTCACAATCTCTTCCACTCTCTGGTGTCTGTGCTGCAAGTTCTCCGGTGCTGAACTTTCCTTTATTCTCAATGGCCCTCAAGCATCCAAAGAATGCTGTTTCCCTGTCAGTTCTCTGAGTCAAGACAGAAAACAGTCCCTTGGGAGTGCCCCAGAAAGCCATAATGTTAGATATATGTTCCAATCTTCTCTTTCACATCTGAAAAAGAATCCGATCTGTGAGCTGTGTGTTTTCTTCCTATTGCACTGAGGTGTGTCAGCTTGGGCTATCATGGATGAAATATGACATTTTATTGAAATTCTTAACCATTTCAATGCACAATAGCTATTCTTGATTTTGCACTTACCTGGAGTATAATGACTTTTTTTTTTTAATACATCTTTTTTGGAGCATAATTGCTTTACAGTGTTGTGTTAGTTTCTGGTGTACAACAAAGTGAATCAGTTATATGTATACATATATCCCCACATCTCCTGCCTCTTGAGAAGAATATTTGACTTCTTAACTGAATTGTAGAGATTTCATAAAGGCTTTTTGGTCTCAATAGCTGTGGTTGGCAATTTACATAAATTACTAGAGTATAAGATGCAATTCATGGTAAATTGGGTCCAAATGGACCACCAATGATATGGTGGTAATTGCATTTAAATTCTGTTTTGTGTGTGTGTGTGTTCTCCTGACATCTTTAAAAAAAAAAAAAAAAAAAAAGCAAGGGTAATTTTGAAGAGGGGATTATATTCAAATAGTTATTTAGTCATACATAGCCATGGAACAAACCCACACACATTATTGTCTATCACCGAGAATGATCAGACTCTGATTTAGCAGAGATGGTCAACTATAGAGAAACCAAGTCTTTGATACTGAGTGCACAAGTATCTTTAAATGACTTTGATCTAAAATCATCATGAAGTATCCTAGGCTATATCTAATGTTGACACTGGTCTGATCGTTTCCCTATTCAAATATGTTCTCCCAGTGCAGAACACAGGTACTTAAAATAGTACCTTATCACTAAATTACTATTCAAACACTTCCTCAATTACTTATGCTAAACCAAACCTCTTTGCAGTCAAAACTTTTTTTTTAAATATGTATGTTAATTTCAGTTAATAATTCATTTATTCATATCAACAGTAGCCATTATATCTAAGAAACTTCATACATTTTAGTAGACTTTGAATTACCAACACTCTTAAAATGTATGCTATGAAATTAACTCAGTATCACAATTACTAAACCACCTAATTTTTGAGTCCTAGTATCTGTCATCAGTCACTCAGCCACAGAAATGATCAGTCTAGCAGAACACGCATCATCACTTAGGGCAAGACTTTGTTGACCATTCATTTCTAGTCATTTGGGAGTAATATTGCTGCACACCACTACAGATGTCCCTTTGCAGTTTCTTACTGTTCATGATCAAATAAAGACAGTTGGTAATTGGAGACTAATAGTGCACATGATAAGGCTACTATTATTTCAGGAAATGACTTAGGTAGCTTTTACCAAACTTTTTCTCTCCCCCTCTTTTTTTTTTTTTTTTTCCTGCAGAAAATGACAGACAGTCTAGCCTTTTGGACTAGAAGGAAATTTGCCAGTGCTCCAAAGTTTGTTATTTCTTGCTGTATCCCAATAAATCCTAAAACAAATTAACTTCTTGTTTTTTGAGTTAACTAATGGGAAATACAATTGTCAATAAGAAAGTAGGTAAGTGGAACTTGGTAAGTAAGGAAAGGATTTGTTCATTTAAGATTCATTTACTATTCATTTGCTTTAATGAGTAAGCTATACTGCAACTGAGTCCAAATTCAGTGGCTTTAGAATCTTTTCAAGATATGATTTTAGTTTAAATTCTTTGCTGCCTGCCCAGAACCTTGGATTGTTCCTGATAACTTTTCTTGTGTTTATGTCTTGTAACAGCTCAAAGAGTATCAGTGTGAAGAAGCATTTAGAGCAGTGTTTCCAAACTTAAGTGTACAAATACATTTAAAGTGGTTACCTGGTTATCTTATTAAAATGCAAACTCAAATTCAGCAAGTCTGAGTAGGACTAAAATTCTACATTTCTTATGAGCCATAGGTAATTCTAGTACTTCTGGAATAAGCACAGACTTTACCATCAGCAATCTAGTGGGTGCTCCAATATTGCTGCATCACTGTCTTCCAATTATTAGACAACTGGGACTGTTCCTAATTTTAAGGACAAACTGAAGATCATCATCTAGGCCTACTGTCAAGTGACTGTTATGTTGCTTTAGTGCAAGGGACATGGAAATTCAAGTTTCTTGTTGTCATCCAGAGTTTTTCATTTGACTCAATGGTACTTAGCCTGGTAAAGATCAAAAATGTGTTCAGGGCCTCTTGGGCCTTACCTTTGTACTGCTTTTATCTTGCTATTAAGTGACTGAGCAACTTGGAAATGAATGTTTAATACAATATTTTACTGCTGGACAATGAGTTTCTTTTTTTAAATCTGTTTTCAAAACTTATTGGGCTAAATTGGTTTTCTTTTAAGAAGTTTTGCCTATTTATGGGAGGGTGGGGGCAATGTGTTGTAAGTGAATAAATGTGTGTGGTTTGTGTGTGAGTGTGAGAGAAAGAGAGTGAGAGAGAGAGAGAAGGGGAGTATAACGATGGAGAAGAAAAGAGACTATGAGATTTAAAAATATGTAAGGATGACTACACTGACATTTTCTTAATTTTCTTCAGTTACTACCAGCAATAAATGTAAGATGGTGAGTCAAAAATTACCTGCACTCTGGTTATATTAAAACTTCTGTTGGCTGCACTGTCTTATCAGCGCTTTCCATTCAAAGCTACTGTCTCCCCAGTCAGTGTTGTGTAGGTTTGAGCTTGTTACATCACTTCATTTGTAACTGCAGTGTGACCAAAAATGGATTCCCCACTTGCACAAAAGAAGAGTAGTGGTGCAGTGATCCTTTTTATGTGGTCTGAGGGTGTACCTGGTGCCATTATTCATCAAAGTATGGAGAAAGTGTTTTGTTACAAAGAGGTGTGTATGAATGGATAGAGAAATTCAAGGAAGGTCGCACAAATGTTAGTCATCAAAAAGGAGCCAGACACCCCTCCACATCCATGGCTGATGACAACATTGAGCGTACATGTGAAGTGACTCTGTTGAATAGATGAGTGACAGTGGATTATATGGCAAATTATTTGCAAAATCAGTCATGGCTCTGCCTATGACATAATCCATGGCAGACAGGTTTCAAAAAGTTTGTGCTAAAGCCTAAAGTTTGGATGAAACACAGAAGGCTGCTATCCAAGGGCATTGTGATCTTGCGTGACAATGCACATCCACATATTTCTGTCAACACTGTCCACACTGCAAAAATTTCGTTTTGAGGTGTTAAAGCATCCTCCCTATAGTCCTGATCTTGCTCCATTGGACTTTCACTTGTTTGTCCCCTGAAAGCAGCCCTATGAGGATGATGATTCACTTCTGACAAAGAAGTGAAGACAGTAGTGCATTTGCAGCTTGCAGCTCAGCCTAAAACATTTTTAATGAGGGAACGTGAAAGCTTGTTGACAGATAGACAAAGTGTATTGAAAAGCAAGATTATGTCAAAAAATGATGTATTTGTCTTTTCTAAAAGTGAATTAAAATAAATTCTACAGCCAGAGTGAGGATAAAATTTTTGACTCACCCCTGTAATTTGCTCTGTGAAAGAACATGTATGGGTGAAGAAATCACTAGAATACCTGGGATTACTTCTCTACTGGACACAGATGATTCCACTAATAAAGCCCATGGGAGGAAGATTTTTCTTGCTTTCTACCCTTCAACATCAAAGACATAGTTTTCTAGACAGTTTTTGTGAGTTGAGGTCACCAATTTCCAGACTTTAATAAATCAAAAAACGGAAAGAGCAGGACACCATGAAATATACAAATCTAAGTGAAGAAATTTAGACAGCTGAAATGCATGACTTAATTTTTACAGTGATTTTTGCATATTGTTTAATGTATTCCTCCATGTTTTCTCCAATTCCACTTATCCATGGAAAATAAGTCTGTACATTCCTGCCACATGCAGTTTACCTGTTATTTAATGATCTCTTCAAGGAGCAGTGAAAGAATAACAGAGGAATATGTAGACATCCTTCAGACAAAAACAAAACAAAACTCAAAAAACAGAAAGCTTGTAGTCTGACTAAGCAGACAAGACAAATACTTGAGGGATTATTTAGTGGCTTGCTTTGCATAAAGTTAGTGAATGCATATTGTGGAGAGCAGTGGGGAATGTCTGATAAGACACATCAGGAACATAGTTTCAGGCTTTAAAAGCTAAGGTGAAAAGACTGATGCACAGGCTATTAAAAATAAATGAACCTAGTACTCTGTTTAGACTTGATTTAGAGAGCTAAAATAATTTGGATATTTTATTCAAATCCAATTTGTTATAAGGTGTGTGATTGTATGTCTAATTAAACCTAGCTACAAATTTTTATCTGTGAGGAGAGAGAATACTGCCAATTTCAGTGTAGTAAGAATTACAGAAGGTGATATATGTAGGAAATTAAGCATAGTGTTTTCCACACAAAAGTGCTCAATTAAGATGATGATAACAAGGGTGATGATGACGATGATGATGATGATGGTGATGATGATGATGATGGTGATGGTAATAAAGATATTTTCTCAATTTAGATGCCCCTGGAAACAGAGAGGGAAAGGGAAATGAAAAGGAGAAAATCACCTGAAAAAGTTGCATTTATGAATTCATTACTATTCAGAGTAACTGGATTTTAATCTTCCTGGGGGATCCTCTAGGATCACATAGAATCTACCTTCTGAGAAGATTGGAAATTGGGGATATTTATTAATTGACTATTGCCCTTCATTAGTTGAAGTTTGCTGGGGGCAGGCATTTGCTTACAGCCAAATTTCTGGATGTGCATTCTCACAGCTGAGCAACCCTTAGTATTTTGGTGAATCAGACCGCAAAGCAGAAAAAACCTGATGCACAGTGATTGATGTGGGACACTAGCCACATGCAAGGTACTCTCCACCATAACAGCATTCAGATCAGGTGTGCTAAAGGGCTATGGTATGTGATGATAATTATTTCCTCAAATTCATAGTGCAAATTAATATCTCATTCTGCATTGCTTATGAAACTTCTGTATTACTATTTATGCCTTAAATATTTTCTCTATTTTAATCAATATAATCTCCATGTCTCTCCATACTGCCCTCCTCCAGCCTTGAAACAGATACAGCTTTTCACTCTTTTGAACTTCTTGCAGAAATATACTGTTTTTCTCTTACAAAAACCCTTCTCTTATGGCTCTTCTCATTTTCTACTAGCATTATACATATTTGAAGAATTATGTTAAGGTAATAATTATACTACTGGATGTCCTCTATTCATATCCAGGTGATATTGGTTTTCATTATACCAATGTGAAGTGTTAATATTATTAAAAATGTCAGAGTCGAAATCTGGCCTTTAATCCCTTCATCAGAGGCCACAAATGTAAACAAGCCCATGCACTTGACAAGAAACACAAACTAAGATAGTCAGGTTGGGTGGGAACAGGAAAATGGGAGAGTATATAAATACAACACTATGGACTTTGTTCCAGGTAATTATTGCCATGCAGAAATTCAGGAAAGAAGGGCAAAATTTTATTTGAAATCTCATAAGTTTTAACTTCTGACAAATAATTAATGCCAAAAGAAATTACATCCGTGAGTGTCAAAAAAACACATTTGTGCTCATGACGGAATCTGTGAGGGTCACCAATTTTTGACTTCTGCTGTAACTCATGTGGTCTCTGCTCTACCACGAGATTATAAATCCTTGTGGCTGAGATTGCTCCTCACTCATGTGACCAAGTAGCTAATCTCTCTGAGACTGTTTTCCCATCTGCAAAATGGAATCAGCTGCTGTAACATAGTATCATAAACAGGGAGGCTCAAAACTGAAATTTATTCTTACACTCCTGGAGCCTAGAATTCAGAAATCAAGGTGCCAGCAGGGCCATGCTCTCTCTGACAGCTTCTGGTTGTTTCTGACAATCCATTTTTTAAAATTAATTAATTTATTTATTTAATTGGCTGTGTTAGGTCTTCTTTGCTGCACATGGGCTTTCTTTGGTTGTGGTGAGTGGAGGCTCCTCGGCATTGTGGTGCGCGAGCTCCTCAATGCCATGGTTTCTCTTGTTGTGGAGCACGGGCTCTAGGCACATGGGCTTCAGTAGTTGCAGCACATGGGCTCAATAGTTGTGGCTCAGGGGCTCTAAAGCGCAGGCTCAATAGTTGTGGCACATGGGCTTGGTTGCTCCACGGCATGTGGGATCTTCCTGGAGCAAGGATCAAACCCATGTCCCCTGCATTGGCAGGCGGATTCTTAACCACTGCGCCACCTAGGAAGCCCCCTGACAATCCTTGATGTTCCTTGGTTTACAGATGGATAATTCTAATCTTTGTTTTTAGTATAATATTGCTGCCTTCCTTCTGTGTGTCTATGTTTTCACACGTTCTGTCTGTCTCTGTTCCTGAATCTCTTTTCTTTTGAAACATTACTGTTCATGTTGAATTAAGGGCCCACCCTACTCCAAAATGACCTCATCTTAACTAATTACATTTGCAGGAACACTTTTTCCAAATAAGGGCACACTCTGAGTTACTGTGGGTTAGGACTTCAACATCTATTTTTGTGGTACACAATTCAACCCATAAAAATGCCTAACTCAGAGGGCTGACATAAAGCAGTTATTCCTTGGATTTATCCTGTCTGAGGTATGTCATCTTTCCTCATTCAGTGGATTCATTTTTCCTTAGTTCTGGAGAATTCTTTTTAAATTTTGTTTCTTTTCCATTTTCTCAATTATGTCTTTCTGGGAGATAGATATAGATATAGATTTAGATATTAGAATTTCTTATTCCATCCTTCGTATCTCTGAATCCCTCTTTCAAATTTTACAGCACCTCATCTCTTTTTATTGAATTCTAAATGAACTGTTTGTATGTCTCCAGATCATTTATGCTCTCACAAATTTTGTGTCTTCCTTTTAACCTACCCATTATTAATTGCAACTGATGTAAGTCCCTTATACATGTTCTATTTTCATTAACTTATTCTGATTATTTCTTATTATACAATAATTGCTTTTTCCCCTTTATTTTAAGCTCCATACACTGCCATTCTGTACTCTACATTTGATTAGTCCAACATCTACATATCCTTGGGGACATAAATTTATAGTTTCTTACTTCTGCTGATATATTCTCACAGTGGCTTGTATTCTAGTGTGTTTATAAACTTAATTTGTCAGTATATGTTCTATTTTGAGAAGAAAACCTGGGGGCCAAACTTGGAAAAGAATTCTTTCTGCTTTAGCTGCTATGTGACAAAACGAGACTCAAGGTCTCATATATTCCTCCTCAAGGATTCGGTCAGAGTGTGATTCCAAGGTCAGCCTTTCCACCTTGTTGAGGTTCCACTGGTCAGTATTTTTATAATATTGTTGGAATAGAAATCTGATACAAGGAGATCACACTCCTCCTGGGTGCTGCCAGTCCAGGCAAGCTCTTTGCTGCTCCACAACAGCTCACAACCTCTGCAGTTTCTTTTCCCAGCCAACCCTAACTCCCAGGTGCTCCCATCCCTTCTCTTGACTGAATGCCCTGGCTACTCAAGGCCCAGTTCCTGATTCATATGTGATTAGCAATGCCTCAAAGAACATGTGCTATTAAATTCTCAGTGCTGTGGAGCGTGGGGGTCTCAGAGAGCTCCTATTTATCCCTGATACTACTAGATTAGGACATTCAGCAGTGATATTCAATAGAGCATATAGATCCAAAACACCTAGGATTATTTTCATATATTCATAACCCTGAGCCTCACTCTTGGGAATTCTGGTTCAATAATCTGGAGTAAACTTGATTACTCCAAGATTTCAATATTTTCAAGAATTTCCACTAGCAGAACCAATGTACATTAAGTACTTATTCCAATGTCTATTTCTCCTTAAACACTGAATACAAAATGGCTACTTTAGAGGCATATTCATGTGACTCTCCTACTCAAGAAGCTGCATTCACTCCCTATTGCCTGTCACATCAGTTTAAATTCCTCAGTGAGGCTGATTGTTGTAAATCATCATAATCTAGATCTAGTATATCTCTCAAAACACACTTCCCACTGATCCCAAACAAATGACCTTTGACTCAAACAAAATTAAAAAAGAATTTCCTCCTTCCTCGATTTTGGCCTTGAAATTTTATTTATATTATTTTCCCCATCGGATTGCTCTGGTCTCATATTTCTACTCTCTGTAGTTTTTTTTTTTTTTTTTTAATCTGTTTATTTATTTTAAATTACAGAATTTAAGAGTTAAGCAATCAAATTACACTCTGTACTCACGGACTCTGCTGTTGACAAAGAGATGTAACCAACCAGAAGCTCAATTTCTGATCTTTTAAATTTGGGGTACTAGCAATAATTTTCCAGTATTGTTGAGTGGGTGAAAGGATGTATCTCAGTACCAAAACATAGAAATATTTCAAGAAATTTGTTACATTCTCTCTCCTCCATTACCAATCCAAAATCTTTCCCTCCTGCCATCCTGTGCCCTCTTCCCTGATTGCTGCACGTCATATTTAATTGACTCTTTTCTGATACATCTGAACACTTTTACCTATGCCCTCATTTATTAGCCTATAACTCTTATCAGTGTTTACATTTTATCTCCCCAGATTATCTTCAGTTCCATAAGAACATTGCTTTTATACTCCCTATTTCCCTAGCAGTCCAGGCTGGAGCATAGCACCTCACATCGAGCAAGTATTGGATGGAGAGGAAAGCTGGCTTCTCACCAGGTTCTGTAAACAGTGCTTGCCAAAACTCTGAACCAACCGTTTACCTGGTTTTCTTGTTCATAGGATAGAATCAATGCTTATTTAACCTAACTTACACAGTTATTATGATAGGCCACAAAATAAGGCATATGAAAAATTTAGAAGCACTTTACAAAATCTATTTTGACATTACCTTGATTTTGGAATATAGCACGCGCACACACACACACACACACACACAGAACGTTTTAGTAACTCTGTGTCCTTGTTCTCCTAAGATGATAAGGTAATAATCCCTAAAGTATTTTATTTTATTTTTATTTTTATTTTATATTGGACTATAGTTAGTTTACAATGTTAGAGTATAGTTGATTTACAATGTTGAGTTAGTTTCAGGTGTACAGCAAAGTGATGCAGTTATATATATGTGTGTTTGTATAATATATATATATACACACACATTCTTTTTCAGGTTCTTTTCCCATATAGATTATTACAGAATATTGAGTAGAATGTCCTGTGTCCTACACAGTAGGTCCTTGTTGATTACCTACTTTATATATAGTAATATGTATACATTAATCCCAAACTCCTGATTTATCCCTCCTTGCCACATTTCCCCTTTAGTAATCATAATTTCGTTTTCAAAGTCTGTGAGTCTGTTTTTGTTTTGTAAATAAGTTCATTTGTATCTTTTTTTAGATTCCACTTATAAGTGTATGATATTTAGCTTTGTCTGATTTACTTAACTTAGTATGATAATCTCTATGTCCATCCATGTTGCTGCAAATGGGATTATTTCATTTTTTGTGGCTGAGTGATATTTCTTTGTTTGTATGTACCACATTTTCTTTATCCATACTTCTGTTGATGGACATTTAGTTTGCTTCCATGCCTTGGCTCTTATAAATAGTGCTCCTATGAACATTGGGGTGCATGTATCTTTTCAAATTATGGTTTTCTCCAGATATATGTCCAGGAGTGGGATTTTTTAAGGAACCTTCATACTGTCCTCCATAGTGGTTATATCAATTTACATTCCTCAAAAGTATTTTCAGTAAGTAAATTGATAAGCATGAAGTCCTAATATATGCATTTTATTACTAGACCATTTTTCATCAAATATATCAAATATATATAAAATAAATTGGCCACACTGAGCTTATTTCTGGGATGATTAATCATACACATGTTCACAAAAACCAATGACTTCTTGTGCCTTCCTAGACTCCTCTGTTTTCAGTATTAATGTCATCCAATATTCATAACCTACTTCCCTAATTAATTTCTCCTCCTTAGCACTTTCCACATCTAACATTCTGAATATCCTAGTTACACATATTGAGTTTCATGATTGTCTTTTCCTTTGAATGTGAGGCCATGGGGGCAGGGGACCATTGTCTGTTTTGGCTAAATCCTGGCACGTAAAACAGTGTCTGTTACGGAGTAAGTCATCCATATATATTTGCTAAATGAATGAATAAATGAGATGCATAAATGATAAAAGGCAAATCTGCAGATAATTAACCTTGGCTATTTTTCTAGTGTAAAATATCTATATTACAAGTAATAACACCACTTGTGTGCTTTTCATGTGTCAGGAAATGTTCTATGCAGTTTCCACATTTTCATTCACTTAATGCTCAAAACTGTGTATATATGTACTATTAATGAAAGCATTTTGCAGATAGAGGAAACAACACATAAAAAAATTTGATACCTTGCCCAAGAACAGATAGTTAAAATGCTAAGTACAACATTCTGAGTTCAGAGCCTGTGTTTTATCTCTACAGTGTTCCTCAAAACAGAGCCACTTGAAAAGGAAGAGTGTTAGATTTGATTCTGGTGAAAAATGTTTCCTTCCTAAAAGTAGCAAATGTAGGAAGTTCTTTCAGTAGAACTTTAGGAAGTTTCCTTCCTAAAAGCTTCACAAGGACACACAGCTTTCAGGACATAGCCCAGAGCCATGGGGTAGGGGCATAGATCACAGTGGTTCAGCTTCTCCCAATACTATAGACTGAATTTCTGTTCCATATTCACATGTTCAAAACCTAGCTTCCAAGGTGATGGTGTGAGGAGGTGGAGCCTTTGGGAGTCAAATTGATCATGAGGGCAGAACCCTCATGAATAGGACCAGTGCCCTTATAACAGATATCTCAGAGAGATAATTGTCCTTTCTGCCATGCAAGGACATGGTGAGAAGTTGGCAGTTTGCAGCCAAAAAAAGGAATTCACCACAACTCAACCACGCTGACACCCTGATCGTGGACTTCCAGCCTCTGGAACTAGGAGAAATACATTTCTCCTGTTTATAAGCCATCTAGTCTGTGGTATTTTGTTATAGCAGCCTGAATGAATGAAGATACCAAAGGATGAGTTACTCTTGCAGATCACACTTCATTATTATGAGTTTAATTGTGTCCATACTTTCCCATTCCTTTCTTATTCTGTAAGTCCCACACCCTTCCTACCCTGAACTGATTCAAGTTCTGGTGAAAGAAATTTCCCAAGGATACACTCCCTGATGTGGTCTAAGTGTCAGTAATCTGATAATTTCTTTGGAACAAAAATAAATGCATATCTACGCATGTGCCATGGATATTTTGCAATGTGTACACGCCCTGCTGAAAAGGAAGGTGAAACATGCTTTCAGTTTCATACCACACACCAAGGCTAAGAGAGAAAAGCCATGGCTGGTGAGTGTTTTACTGCAGACAGTTTCTTGAAAGAATAGTTTTGGAAGGGGCTGGCTTTTGTAGGAGCCATAATTAAGTTCTGTGAATGTTTAGGTGAGCAGAACAGAGAGAGTGCAAAGAGAAGGAGGGGTGGGGGAAAAGGGAAGGTGGGAAGGGGGCCAGAGGCCCCACATTCTTTAAAAAGAAAAGGCAAGGGCCGGAAAGGAACTGGGCTTTACTGGCTGGTATCCTGCTGTCATTTTGCAATCTTAACTGAATTCTTAAGTGTCATAGTCTGACAGAGGGTGCAGAATTGGCACAGAATGGGTATCAGCAGTTGTTGTCCCCAAAGAAAATGGACTATCACTATTTTATTTTATTATGCACAGTTGAATAAACATGAGACATGTTAGGATGACCCCTGGTTTTCAGGTACTAACATGGAGGAAGTAAATCTCAGTCTGCAGGTCACTCAGTGAACATACATGGGTAATACTGCAGGAAGAATAAGAGATGTGGGTGTCCTCAGGATTACCACACTGTGCGGGGAGGGACATTTTATTGATTAAATCTAAAGGAGGCTATTTCCCATTGCTGAGATGAAAGGAAAATGAGGCTGTTTTTGTGATATGAGGTATCCTTATGCTTCCAACAGACAAGGTCCTGAAGGAGAAGAGAAAGCTGTTTGTCCGTTCAGTGGGCATGGGTACAATAAATGGCTTGCTGGATGAACTATTAGAAAAAAGAGTGCTGAACCAGGAAGAGATGGAGAAAGTAAGAGATGAAAATGCTACAGTTATGGATAAGGCCCGAGCTTTGATAGACTCGGTTATTCGCAAAGGGCCCCAGGCATGCCAAATCTGCATCAGTCATATTTGTGAAGACGACCTCCCTCTTGCAGGAACACTGGGGCTATCCTCAGGTAAGGGTCAATGACTTAGACTGAAGTTCATGTAGGTCCTGTGTCTTTATGCCTAACATCTGATTTCTTCATTGGTCATGTTAGTTTGCAGACAACTTCCTTACCTCTGGCTTCAGGGCCCCATTTCTGTATCAGTGGTCATATTGCATACCCACTTTCTCTTTTCTTCTTTTTCCTGTTCTCTTGGCCTTAGTGGCCTTCTTTTGATTAAAACTCATTTCCTATCCTGAGTATGTTGTAGCTCACGAGAACAGTCTTGTATAGCTTCTTGCTGTATTCACCAGTTCTCCTAGCAAGGCACTATTGACTTATGTAGTTAGTTAGTTTGTTAGTTAGATAGCTAGTTAAAGTCTAGAGGTCCTTAGGAACATATGTAGTCATCTGACACAAATGTTTAAGGTCTGTAATCAAATACTTTGTGCAACTTCTCTCCAAAATTTTACTCTCCAGGAGGAATAAAATAGATTTCAGGCAAGTGGAACACTCAGAGATAAATTCAATGCTTACAGAAAAGTAAGGATTTTAAGGAGACTCTGTCTTTTAGTTGCCCCCTTGCATTTTCTTTTGAGTAAGATTGTGCTAGTACGGTACTCTGCTGGGGACCATTCTGGGAGGCCCACTCCCTCTATTTTAGTCTCCCGAGGGCCCAATACAGGCTCAGTTATCTGAGCTGCCCCTTCTATGGTTCCCTAGTTCCTCCATACAAAAAGACAGGCGTACTGATGGACTTCCAGTTACTGATTTCTTTTGTGCTTCTGGAAGTCATTCAGGGGAAGAAGATGTTATTTGGAAAAAAGAAGCCATTTTTTCCTAGGGATTGAAAGAAGCCTGTGCCCCTCTGAGTGACACAGCAAAAGCTTTTCTGTGTTGAATTTCTTTTCTTTTTTTTTTTATACATCTTTTACATTAAGCCCCATCCCCAGGAATTAAAGAAAATCAACCAATAAGGGTCTAGAATATTTGTATAATAGCAAAAGTTTTTTCTTCCTTATCATATTGCTTTCAACTCATAGTCCTTCAACCCTAGAGGCACTTGTACAATTCATTGTGATAACTCTGTTTCCTGGAGTCTGCCTCTCTAATTGTCAGATGACGCCTCCTCAATCAGGGTTACCATGGCCTTTTTCCTCCTCACCTATTTGCCGATTGTTTCAGGGCCCTAGTGTATGATTATAGGATGTAATATTTAAACGTACTCTAAGGGGAGATATATTAAAAAAAAACAAAACTTCTTGGCATACACATTACTGAAATAACAAGGGCTCCTCCAGAAATGTTCTTGAATTTATTGATGGTTAATTTAGTCCAGCAGTCTATATGGGAAAGATAGGGCAAACTGTAGCCTGCTGCCTTGGACTTGAAGTTTTGTGGGATTCCTATGGCTCTTCAGCAGAAACATGAACCGTATTTTGCCTATGGAAATCTTGTCTTCAATAGGTACTATGAGATAAAGACTTAAGGTATTTTTCATTTGTTGGCTCATGCCAGTTCTTAAGTTTCTGGAATAAGCTTCTCAGGTGGGTGTTGCTATATTGAGATCCTTATAAAACATTAAATAAATTTAATTTCAATTCTTGTTCTTGAAATTGAAAATCATAATGTATAGTGACCCCAGAGAACATATTAATAGATTTGAGTGAGTAAAGCAAATGCAGATTCCAGAGGCTGTGGTCGGGCTCCTGTAACATGCATAATAGCAAAGAACACTTTGTGGACTGGAGAGTAGCTTAGTGATTAAAAGCCCTGTATTGATAATCAGGACATTTTGTGTTCAAATCCTGGATATACCACTTTTCAGTTCTATGACTTTTAGGAATTTTACTTAACACTGATTGGGGGTTGACCTCAATTTTATTCTAATTTTCTGCTGTGATAAATCTTGGCATGGCTAAGTGTCCAAGCATAGATGCCTTTTATTCTTAGCTTTCTCCAAAGTCCAGATCAACTCTGAGCTAGACAACTTCACTTTGCATACACACCTGTTAGGCCGTACAGATCACCTCAGGAGCCACCTTAAAACATGTGTGAGTCTATAGTCAATGCTACTTCGGTTCTACTTTTGTCATAGAAAGTAGAAATTAAGGAAGCCACTTCCAGGCACTTTTCTTCTACCACTAGCCCAGTCGGTCATGTATAGAAGCTTTTGTTTCCCAGTGATGAGTGTGGCTACAGGTGAATCACATCTTGAACAGGATCAAGACCTGTGGCAAGTATCTTTAATAGGGAGTATCCAACACATTGAGGTAAAAATCTCAGAAATTGTAAGTGACTATTTCAATGTCCCTCATCTTTCCTCAGGTTCACAATCTGGAAACCATCTTAATACACAAGAATCCCAAGCAGTGGCTTCTCCTTTCCTAGGTAATGGTATTTTCAAGGCAATAACATTCTTTGAACTCCAACTTCCTTGACATCAAATACAGATTAATGGGATGAACCCAGGATAAGGGGGCTATCGGTAATTCCCACAGATTTATTCTATACCTTCTTTTCTTCCTAATCTATTCTGCTGCAGAAGGAGCTGTTCCTACCACTTCACTATCATGTTTATACTAACAAATTCTGAATCTGTATCTCAAATCCTAATTAACCACTTGAGTGCCACACTTCACTATAAAGTGTCTACAGAACATACACACTCATCTCCTGCAGACACATTTAACCTACATGGGCCCAGAGATAGCTTGCCATCCTTCCCCCACCTTGCTTCTCCTCCACTTTCCTCTAACTTGATTAATGGTGCCACCATCACCCAGTTATTTAAACCAGAAACCTGAAAATATCTTAGACTCCTTCTTCACCCTCACTTCCAACATTCAAGCTGCAGCCAGATTTTATTGATTCCTCTCTCAAATTCAGATCTGTCTCTGCATTTCTACTTCTACTGTTAGATTTCAGAGCCCCTATTCCTACAGTGTTCCATAATTCTCCAGTCATAACTCTCACTATATTTGTCTTGTAATTTTTTTTTTAGTAAATACATCCTTTTCCCTCACAGGACTTCAAGCTTTATGAGGAAATTGAACATATCTAATTTATTTATAGATCGCCTCTAATAGAAGTTGACCTGTAATGTACGCACAACAAATATTTAAGACTATTTCACTGAATAATTTGTCCAAAATTGCTACTATTTACTATGTCATTAGAAAATATTTAGCACATGCCAACTGTGTTACAGACCCTGTTCTATGAACTATTTAGAGAGTAATGAGCAAAATAAGCAAGGCTCTTGCTTTCATTGAACTTACATGTATATATGAATAGTGAATGAATAGGCATTTAAGAGGCTCCACCATCAAATTAAAGCCTGACAAACATTTAGGGATGGAAATGACACTACACATATCCATATCAGTTAAGATGATATGGAATGTTGTAATAGAGACAAATATTTATAATGGCTCAGATATGATAGAAACTTTTTTTCCCAAATTCTAAAATGGACATTTTTCATCAGAAGGCAGCTTTCCTCCAACTGCTAATTCAGATACCTAGGCCTCTTCCATCCTATGTCTCTGATATCTGTAACGTATGATGCAAAAATAACTGTGGTGATAACAATCAAGTTAATGGCATTGGAAAGAATATGTGGGATCATTTGTGAGAAATTTTGCTAGGTTTGACCTGCATGAATCACACAGTGTTTCAGCTTGCATCCCTTTGTCTAGAAGTTAGCTGTATGGTCATACCTAATCACTGGACTTGTTGGCAATATAGATCAGCTGTGTGTTCAGGAAAAAGAATAAAGTGTCTTGTTGAACAGCTAGCCAGTCTCTGCCACAAAACAAGTGAAAAACTTTTCATTCCACAGAATATTGCAGGTAGCACAAGAAATACATAGGTCCCAGATGACAAGGAAGTTCTTAAAAATATTTCACTGCTCTACCCTGAAAATGATGGTCTCAGCTTTATTGAATTAAGGTGATTATGCATTAGATTTCTTATTAGCTAACCTTATTTTTGTCTGAATCCAGCCTCTTGCTTACCAAATAATCAGTGCTTTACTTGTCCTGGAACATCCACAGTTGTGGACTGATTTCATCACAAAGTAACCCTTTTCTCTTAAAATAAAAATACCTTATATTTGGAAGAAATTTAGAGGCCAGAGAAGCATATATTTCACCAAGTTTAGAAATTACTCTAGTGAATCTATTAAGGGTGCATATTTTCTTAAATATTTCATGGGATGGATATTTCACTATATAACTGAATGTCATAAGAAAAAAAAGCTCTAATAAAATCCAAATATTTGTCTTTAATTTTTTCTATTGTTCTTCAGACTCCTTTACAAAGAAATACATTTCTTCCACATGATAATGATTTGTATAGTTTTCTCAAATATATCCATTCTAATTACCTCTTACTTTCTCCACAGTCAATACACTGTATGCTACCTTGGTTTACCTGAATACACTACAGTTTCTTCAAATTCCCCTTCAAAACTGAATATAATTTTCTTGTTTGAATAGTTTAGTTCCTAAAAGATCTTCCAAATATCAAGAAAACTTATTTCTATATGAAACAAAGATTATGTTAATTTCTTTAGAAAATATATCACATTATTGGATGATGTTGAACTTGTGACCAATAAACCCCCAAGGATTTTCTCATATAAACCACTGTGAAAACTCTTCCTCACACGTTTGCGCAATCAATATTTAATACTATAAATCCCTCTAAGTGTACACTTTGATTTTAGCATTTATCATTCTGTTTCATATACATTGTAGTTCATGTATTCGATATCTTCTCCTTCTTCCCATATGTGCATACAGTAGAGAGATCCTAAAGGTTAGGACAAAGGCTCACACTTTCCCTTTCTTCCTTCCTTCCTTCCTTCCTTCATTCCTTCCTTCCTGCCTCCCTTCCTTCCCTCCATCTCTAATGCCACTCTCATGCCTGTTAAGCAAATAAATAACTAAATAAATAGATAGAGACATATGTTTTTTTAAATCATTGAAATAGCTTCATTAAGGCCTACCTCCATTATCGTAAGCTTTCAATTATTTGAAATGCATTTATATATTTATTTTATCTAACACATTTTTTCTGAGAATCTTATCATGCATGGCCTTAAAAAACTCCCTTTCGATTTTTTTAATGAAAAACATTTGTGAAATGCTGGTTCTAAGAGATGAAGGGATGTGATACCTGTATCACACCACTGGAAATCTTAGGTTTGGAATGTATTCCTTTGGCAGAGATGCATTCAGTGGTGTTAAGGACTATCCTAGGATTGTCTTCCTAAGGATTAATTTTCTTTTCCATGGCTTCACACACAGATGATTTTAGGAAGAGCACCAAATGGGACACTCAGGGATGCCATTATTCATAATGTTTCTTGTCTCTTGCAGCTCTTCAGGCAATGCAGGACAACCCAGTTAAGCTTGCATCTTCAGGGCTGAAAGGGAACCTCAAGCCTTGCCCCCTAGAAACAGCCCAAAGGATACGGAAAGAAAAGTCAACAGAGGTGCTGTACTTAGAACATAAGGACCCGGGTGAAAGACACACTTTAGACAATTCTAAACTGCAGTGGTTTTTCTTAGAGCTAATTTCCTTGAAAGGTTTTAGAAAACCATTCTGTTTCTTCCCTTACATAAAGAATTCTTATTTCTTAGGTTTTTATGTAGAGATTTCCAAGTTTGGTCCAATTCCCTGAGTAAATAATTATAATAATAACAACAATGGCATCCACTTAATGCTTAATATGAATCAGACACTGTTCTAAGGGTGTTGCATAGAATAACACCTTGAACACTCAAAATAACCCATTTTAGAGATCAGGAAACTAAGACATGGGTTGTTAAATATTTCAGCTAAACCAGTAAGTCAAGGAATCAATTTTAAAATTGAATCATTATGACTCCAAGCCAGTTCATCTCACACAGCCCTATCTCTCAAAAGTAATTAAATCAAGTGCTTGGCTTCCATCTGGGCATTTGCAAATTTTATTCCACTTCTATGATAGGACTCATTCCCCCTCCCTTTTTAATCTATGGTTCAAGAGATTAGGTTTCTGGAGAGGACTAAGGGAGGAGAAGCTGTCTCAAACCCTCAAGATGAATATTTAATAAGAGAGAACAAGACTGTTCATCCAACCTGCATTTCTTACAGATCTACCCAATAATGGAAAGGTCAATCCGCACACGTCTTGCCCTTATTATCTGCAACATAGAGTTTGAAAATCTTCCCAGGAGAGATGGAGCTGATGCTGATATCAGAAACATGAAGATGCTACTAGAAGGTCTGGGGTACAATGTGGATGTGAAAGAAAATCTCACAGCTTCGGTAAAGTCCTTCATAAGACAAGAGACAGTAGTCATGACCTTTATATTCCTAAAGAATGTTAGAAAGATTGGTTGTAGAACTGGAAACTTAATCTCTTGATAGTCTAAAATCTAAATTTGTTCTTGTAGGGAACTTCATGCTTCTAACCTAGAGTCTTTTAGCAAGAGTCCAGTGAAACTTTTAACTGGCAAGTGTTCTATTAAATCAATAATGTTCATGGCCAAAAATATAAACAAACAAACAAACAAACAAATAAATAAAGTCCCTTACATTCTACTAGAAATCCCTGAAAGGCATTCCATAACCCTTTCTTCACCTTTTTGTGAATTGAAACTTAAATTTTCTTTTTGTAGCCCATTGATTTTCATATCGTCCAGGAATTCCTTAAGTGTCTCTTTATTGTATTCCAAGGTGCCATGTTAACCAATCACATAGTTCAAAATCAGTGATATGTCTCTTCCAGGACATGACTGTAGAGCTGAAGGCATTTGCTGCTCGTCCAGAACATAGGACCTCTGATAGTACTTTTCTGGTGCTCATGTCTCATGGAATTCGAGCCGGCATTTGTGGGAAGAAATACTCTGAAGAAGTCCCAGATGTATTAGAAGTCAACACCATCTTTCAAATTTTGAACACCTGGAACTGTCCAAGTCTGAAGGACAAACCCAAGGTGATCATTATCCAGGCCTGCCGTGGTGGTAAGTGCTAATGTCTGTTAGAACACAAGACATTGAAGTATTGATCTCATCATCTGTATATATCCAATATTTTTCACTTCCTTTGAGTCTACTCTTTAATGTCAAAGAAAAACTTTAATCTTGTTTGGTGACAGTAGATGTTCTTTGACATTATAAACAAGATTGTAGCTTCTGTGAGTTGTATGACTGGTTGGTAGATATTTGTTCCATTTTCAACTGAGATACCGCTTTTAAACTTAAGACTTTGATACCTGGAATGGATGTTGTTAGAACAGCATTTGAGGGTTAAGAGAGATAAGAGTTGTTGAAAAGATAGTTTTTGAAATGTATGTGTGTATCTGCATGTGAATTGAAGCTGATGACAAATAAATTGATAAATAATGTTGAACATATGTTTAGGGGAGAAAGTTCTCTTGACTCTTTGTAGTCACACAAAACCAAATTTTGTCTTTCCAGAGAATCAAGGGGTGGTATGGGTAAAAGATTCAGTAGAAGCTTCTGGAAACTGTTCCTTATTGGTGCCAGAGGATTTTGAGGAGGATGCCATTAAGAAAGCCCACGTAGAGAAGGATTTTATTGCTTTCTGCTCTTCGACACCAGGTAATGGGTATCTGTGTAAGACACATTTGTGGGCATTACCAATGCAGAAACTCATACCCATCCTTTAAAGTGTGGATATCTGTGTTGACCTTTCCATGAGAATTCTGAAAACTAACTCAAGACTTCCTCTCAGTTATACCTTAAGTTCCTCTTATCTGTGGAGACCAAATAAATATACATATATTTGTACTAAGTTAGTAATTAGTAAACTCCCATGGTGCAAAATATTTTCCTGGACTGTGAGGAATAAATAGAAACATATCTACACCAAAGTAAATTAGAATCTGATTCTGCATACAAAAAGGTCAACATTTTGGGAACACTCAACAGTTCAATTTGCCTAGACATATATTTATAAAACAGTGGTATTTATAAAAGGGGTAGGGAGAGGCAGAAAAGCAGACAAAGCATATTGAGGCCCTAAGTTAAAGTTGTTTCAACTAGAAGTATGGAGTTTATGAAACAGAAAAAAACTTGAATGATTCTAAGTCTAGGCTTTGGATTAAGAGTACTGCCAATTATAATCTGATTCTGCCATGTAGTACTTTGCATTTAACGTCTCTAGGCTTTCTTTGAATTCTTCACTAATAAGTGTGAAAACAAATATCATTGTTATAAGGATTAAATGAGATAATAAATATGAAATATCGAGTATGACACAGAGTAAAGCACAGGTTAAATGGTTGTTACTATTAAAGATGTTTCTATGTTGTAACAATGCAAGGTTTTACCTTGAGTTACTTTCCATATCAAGGTTTAAATAAAAGTCATCAACTATGCTTTGGAATTTCTTGGACATTAACATTATCTTGATTATTTCAAGCCTTTAAGACTTGTCTCTAATCAAATAGTTTAATTGACAGATCATTTTCTATAATGAGGTACCATCTCTCAGGAGGTAGCCTATTTTTGCATTGTGTTGACCATATCTGGATGTAGAAATCAATTTTTTTTAAACAATAAAAAACAATGACACTAGGAAAAACCTCCACACATTTACAGTTTGATTGTATTTAGCAGATTTTAATATTAGATGCAACTACTTTTAAAAATCCTTTGATCCCAGCCTTCCACAAGAGACTTACCTCTGGCTATGTAGGCCCCTGGCTTCTTGACATCCATTGTGGTGATTTCTGTACCCTTTCCATTCACTTTCCTCACCATCCTTTCCAGATGATTCGTAGAAACCCCAATTAAGTTGTCTTCAGTTTCCACAGGTAAACCTATCTTTGCATTCTCTGGTATTAATCCCAATTACATTGTACACAATGCTCTTCTGAAGAAAAGTGACCATCCCCTACCTAATTTCACAAAGAACTTGCAGAGATACCAGCCTACAACTCTCTCCCACTCACTCCTTTAACTATAACCAGCTTTATAAGACCTCTGTTGTTTTAGATAGGATTTTAATCTATTACTACTAGGGCAAGTCAAAAATTGTCCACACTCCGGCTGCAGAAATTATTCTAATTTTTAGAAAAGGCAAATACATCATTTTTTGACATAATTTCCTTGCTTTTCAATACACTTTGTGCATCTGCCAACAAGCTTTTGTATCCCCTCATTAAAAAATGTTTTAGGCTGAGCTGCAAGCCATGAATGCATTGCTGTCTTCACGTCTTCACTTGGGCAGGCATCAGGATCCTTCTTGATGCCTAACACTTGTGTGGCCTTCCTAGAACTTCTCTATCCATTCATACATACTTCTTTGTGACAAAAATACTTTCTCCATATTGTGCACAAAATCTTTGATAAATAACGGCACCAGGTACACCCTCAGACCACAAAAAATGAATCACCTCATGCTGCTCTTCTTTCGTGCAAATCGCAAGTGGGGCATCCATTTTTGCTTGCACCGTAGTTACAAATGAACTGATGTAACATGTTCACACCTGCACAGCATTGACTGGGGAGACAGTAGCCTTGAATGGAAAGTGCTGATAAGACAGTGCTGCCAACAGAAGTTTTAATATGATCAGAGTGTTGATAATTTTTGACTCACACTCATTATACAGTTTATTACCATTTTTACTGGCTAAAAGGTTTTTGAAACATATCTCCATGGTTAAATGCATAGCTATTGATATTTTTTTATATATTCCTTTGCATAAGTTTGAAATGGCTTCATAATTTATATGTCTCTACTATATTGTATAATTATTCTTTTTCAATATGTCTTTTCCATAAGGCTGTTTTGTTCTCCAATAGACTATGATCTTTCCCTCTTAAATCTTTTCTAGATATGTGCTTCTTTTCTATTGGTACCATTTTCATAGTTAATTAATATTTTTTTTGTCTAAATACCTTTTGGTCAATATTATTTGATTTTAATTAAATTATAAAGTAGATAAATTGAAATATTATTATTATTGCCTCGAATAGACTGGGTGTTACATGTCTTATATTCTCCCAGATCCTTGTGATGAATGACATCTAATATGAAAATATATCTTTGTGGCAGAAATTATTACCGTACTCATTGTAGTCAAGGCCATTGCATTTCAGAGTATATAATTAACTTAAGTCAGTAAGCAGCACTCTTGGAATCCACACTCAGGTGTTTCTTCCTCAAGGCTCAGTCATTCCCCTCCATCCCATTCTGCTTTTCTCTCCTTCTCTACTAGATTTGTGCTTCCTTGAACTCAGAGACTGTGCTGCCCTAACATCTGTACCATATACAGCATACTTCATATGACTTTAACAGCTGTCAAATATCAGTGAAAATATACACACTGAAAGTTGAATATATTCACTTAAAAATAACATATGGTCTGTAGGAAATAGCATAAACTCAACAGTCTGCCTCAGTTGGAATAGAAATTCTAGGACTCCATTTCTGTGGCCAGGCAAAAGCTTGCATGAAATTTGGAATGTGCTTTCTTCACAGATAATGTTTCTTGGAGACACCCCATATTCGGCTCTCTTTTTATTATTAAACTCATCAAAAATTTTCAAGAATATGCTTGGTCCTGTGACTTGGAGGATATTTTCCGAAAGGTAGGTACTAGATACTTCTTACACTCTACTTCCCAGTTTGACTGTTCTAATTGGAAACCTAGGGAGCAGCTCTGGACATGTTTTATTTTCTATTTAAAAATGCCCTCCTTTTCAAATGAGTTTTGAAGTTCTTTGGTGAGTCAGCCAACCTGGAAGCCAGTTCCAAGCTTTTATGACCTAGAAAACAACCCCTAGAAAACAATCCTGTATTTTAACTTCCCTCTTTCCTCAATAGACAAATGAGTGGACTTTAATTTGCTTGTGTCCATGACTGTTAGATTCAGTAGATTTTAAAAACATGGTCATTCCATTCTTAGATATGCATATTGCTGATTTGCACAGAGGCACAACCTTTTTGTTTTTATCATTTATTTTTCTATAATTTTTGCAATTTTTCCAGCATGAGTGAAAATCCGTCCACTCAGGAAAAAAAAAATCTACATATCTTCTTTTCCTTTTAGGTTCGATTTTCATTTGAGCTGCCAGATGGTAGGGCACAGATGCCCACTGCTGAAAGAGTGACTTTGACAAGATGTTTCTACCTTTTTCCAGGATATTAAAATAAGTAAATTGTACAGACAGATGTGTGTGTGGTACGGGTGGGACGAGGTTGGGGGAAGAGTGCTGAACTACATCCTGGTCAAGATCTCAAGGTCTAGTATAATAAATGGCGGATAATGAAAGGATGCCTTTCTGCTGTTTAGTGCAGAGCAACGGCATTTCTCTCAAAGTTCTGCAGAGATAGATGGCTCATTCTTAAGATTTGCTGCTATAGATTGAG
The DNA here is from genome assembly GCF_030028045.1 of Hippopotamus amphibius kiboko. NCBI lineage: Eukaryota > Metazoa > Chordata > Mammalia > Artiodactyla > Hippopotamidae > Hippopotamus > Hippopotamus amphibius. The sequence goes on from NC_080194.1 coordinate 47,445,752, forward strand.
AGGTGGCCAGAGATGGTGAAAGCTCAGTTTTAGATGTTCCTCCCCTTTACCATGGAAGGGCAATATTTAGAGATAACACGGGCTCTTCCCTCTTATGAATGTGTGTAACCCCTTGGTGGAGTGATTTTGTAAGCTGAATTTCTTTTAGCAGAATTCTTTTTTATGTTTGTTTTATTTCCTCTTCCTTTTCCATAGGAAGCCAAGAGTTCTGTCATTCTGTACCTGTTTTGGAATCCTGTCAGCAGAAAACAGACATTTCTTTAAACATTCCAATAAATCTGAAATAAAAATGAAAGGCGGTCATTTTTATTTCACCACTCTGAGAAGGCAGGGGTGAAATTTGGAGCAAGTAATGGATTTGGAGTCCTTAGACTTCATAAGAACTGAACTGGCTAATAACACCATTCTTTCTTTCTAGAAACCATTTGCTAGACTTTCTGCATTAGGGATACAGATACAAATTACAGTAGGCACCAGACTTCAAAGAATTGGGAGCTCAACAAGAGAGATTCAGAGAAGGTAATGTGATAAGTAATTTATCCAAAATAGCAGAGTTTACCACTGACAAAGTCATGATTACAGTTTACATAATTGTAGCCCCTTCTTAAGCCACTTTAGGAATACAAGGTAACAGTTGTTTTTAACTGAGGTATAGTTGCTTTACAATGTTGTGTTATTTTCTGCTGTACAAGAAAGTGAATCAGCTATATGTATATGAGGATGACTCAAAAATTATCCTTCCTCTGGCTGTAGAATTTATAGAATTTTTAATGTAACCACAGTGTGGATAATTTTTGATTCACCCTCATACATCTATCCCCTTCCTCTTGGACCTCCCTCCCATCCCCACTCATCCCACTCATCTAGGTCAACAGAGAACACTGAGCTGAGCTCCCTGCACTATATAGCAGGTTTCCACTAGCTATCTGTTTTACACATGGCATTGCATGTATGTCAACCCCAGTCTCCCATTTCATCCCACCCCCCTCCCCCCACCATGTCCACATGTCAGTTCTCTACCTCTGCATCTCTATTCCTGCCCCGCGAACAGGTTCATCTGTACCATTTTTCTAGATTCCACATATACGTGTTAATATACAATATTTGTTTTTCTCTTTCTGACTCACTTCACTCTGTATAATAGACCCTAGGTCCATCTACATCTCTACAAATGACCCAATTCCTTTCCTATTTAAGGCTAAATAATACTCTATTGTATATATGTACAACATCCTCTTCATCCATTCATCTATCAATGGACATTTAGGTTGCTTCCATGTCCTGGCTATTGTAAACAGTGCTGCAGTGGACATTGGGGTGCATGTGTCTTTTTAAATTATGGTATTCTGAGGGTATATGTCCAGTAGTGGGATTGCTGGGTCATATGGTGGTTCTATTTTTAGTTTTTTAGGAAACTTCCATACTGTTTTCTATAGTGGCTGTACCAGTTTACATTCCCGCCAACAGTGCAGGAAGGTTACTTTTTTTCCATACACTCTCCATCATTTATTGTTTGTGGGTTTCTTGATGATGGCCATTCTGACTCGTGTGAGGTGATACCTCATTGTAGTTTTGATCTGCATTTCTCTAATAATTAGTGATGTTGAGTATCTTTTCAGGTACTGTTTGGCCATCTGTATGTCTTCTTTGGAGAAATGTCTATTTAGGTCTTCTGCCCATTTTTTATTGGGTGGTTTGTTTTCTTGATATTGAGCTACATGAGTTGTTTGTGTATTTAGGAGATTAATTCCTTGTCAGTTGCTTCATTTGCAAATATTTTCTCCCATTGTGATGATTGTCTTTCCATCTCATTTATGGTTTTTCTTTGCTATGCAAATCTCTTGTTTCATTAGGTCCCATTTGTTTATTTTTGTTTTTATTTTCATTACTCTAGGAGGTGGGTCAAAAAAGATCTTGCTGTGATTTATATCAAAGAGTGGGCTTCCTATGTTTTCATCTAAGAGTTTTATAGTATCCGTTGTTACATTTAGGTCTTTAATCCATTTTGAGTTTATTTTTTATGTATGGTTTTAGTGTTCTAATGCCATTATTTTACATGTAACTGTCCAGTTTTTCCAGCACCACTTATTGAAGAGACTGTCTTTTCTCCATTGTATATTCTTGCCTCCTTTGTCATATATTATGTGACCATAGGTGTGTGGGTTTATCTCTGGGCTCTATCCTGTTCCATTGATCTATATTTCTGTTTCTGTCCCAGTACCATACTGTCTTCATCACTATAGCTTTGTAGTAGAGTCTGAAGAGAGGGAACTTCATTCCTCCAGCTCTGATTTTCTTTCTCAAGATTGCTTTGGCTATTTGGGGTCATTTATGTGTTTCCACACAAATTGTAAAATTTTTGTTCTACTCTGTGAAGAATGTCATTGGTAATTTGAAAGGGATTGCTTTGAATCTGTAGATTGCTTTGAGTAGTACAGTCATTTTCCCAATATTGATTTTTCCAATCCAAGAACATGGTATATCCCTTCATCTGTTTGTGTCACCTTTGATTCCTTTCAACAGTGTCTTATAGTTTTCTGAAAACAGGTCTTTTACCTCCTTAGGCAGGCTTATTCCTGGGTATTTTATTGTTTTTGTTGCAATGGAATATGGGATTGTTTACTTAATTTCTCTTTCTGATCTTTCATTTTTAGTGTATAGGGGTGCAAGAGATTTCTGTGTGTTAATTTTGTATCCTACAAATTTATCAAATTCATTGATTAGTTCTAGTGGTTTTCTGGTGGCATCTTTAGGATTTTCTATGTATAGAATCATGTCATCTGCAAACAGTGACAGTTTTACTTCTTCTTTTCCAATTTGGATTCCTTTTATTTCTTTTTTTTTTTTTTTTTTTTTCTTTCTTAGGGAGGGTGGGAGGGAAGCTCTGAGTGAGGGAGGATGAGGAAAGCTCTGACTGAGGGAGGGTGGGAGGGAATTTCTGAGAGAGAGTGGATGGGAGGGAAGCTCTGAGAGAGCGGGGGTGGGAGGGAAGCTCTGAGTAAGGGAAGCTCTGAGAGAGGGAGAGTGGGAGGGAATTTCTTTTTTTTTTTTTTAATTTTTAATTTTTTTAATTTTTTACAATAAACTGCATATATTTAGAGTGTACAATTTGGTATTCCAGCCTCCCAATTTGTTCCCCTCCCAACCCTCCCCACTTTCCCCACTTGGTGTCCATATGTTTGTTCTCTACATCTGTGTCTCTATTTCTACCTTGCAAACCAGTTGATTTATACCATTTTTTATAGACCACATATATGTGTTAATATACAATATTTGTTTTTCTCTTTCTGACTCAACACTCTGTATGACAGTCTCTAGGTCCATCCATGTCTCTACAAATGTCCCAGTTTCATTGTTTTTTACAGCTGAGTAATATTCCATTGTATGTATGTATCACATCTTCTTTATCCATTCATCTATTGATGGACATTTAGCTTGCTTCCATGTCCTGGCTATTGTAAATAGTGCAGCAATGAACATTGGAGTGCATGTGTCTTTTTGAATGATGGTGTTCTCTGGGTATATGCCCAGTAGTGGGATTGCTGGGTCATATGGTAGTTCTATTTTTAGTTTTGCAAGGAACCTCCATACTGTTTTCCATAGTGGCTGTATCAATTTACATTCCCACCAGCAATGCAAGAGCGTTCCTTTTTCTCCACACCCTCTCCAGCATTTACTGTTTGTAGATTTTCTGATGATGCCCATTCTAACCGCTGTAAGGTGATACCTCACTGCAGTTTTGATTTGCATTTCTCTAATAATTGGTGATGTTGAGCAGCTTTTCATGTGCCTCTTGGCCATCCGTATGTCTTCTTTGGAGAAATGCCTATTTAGGTCTTCTGCCCATTTTTTTGATTGGGTTGTTTTTTTTTTTTCATATTGAGCTGGATGAACTGTTTATATATTTTGGATATTAATCCTTTGTCTGTTATTCGTTTGCAAATATTTTCTCCCATTCTGAGGGTTGTCTTTGCATCTTGCTTATAGTTTCCTTTGCTGTGCAGAAGCTTTGAAGTTTCATTAGGTCCCACTTATTTATTTTTGTTTTTATTTCCATTATTCTAGGGGGTGGATTAAAAAAGATCTTGCTGTGATTTATGTCGAAGAGTGTTCTTCCTATGTTTTCCTCTAGGAGTTTTATAGTGTCTGGCCTTACATTTAGGTCTTTAATTCATTTTGAGTTTATTTCTGTGTGTGGTGTTAGGAAGTGTTCTAATTTCATTCTTTTACATGTAGCTGTCCAGTTTTCCCAGCACCACTTATTGAAGAGGCTGCCTTTTCTCCATTATATATCCTTGCCTCTTTTGTCATAGATTAGTTGACCGTAGTTTATCTCTGGGCTTTCTATCCTGTTCCATTGATCTATATTTCTGTTTTTGTGCCAGTACCATACTGTCTTGATCACTGTAGCTTTGTAGTATATCCTGAAGTCAGGAAGCCTGATTCCACCAACTCCATCTTTCCTTCTCAAGATTGCTTTGGCTATTTGGGGTCTTTCGCATTTCCATAGAAATCGTAAAATTTCTTGTTCTAGTTCTGTGAAAAATGCCATTGGTAATTTGATCAGGATTGCATTGAATCTGTAAATTGCTTTTGGTAGTATAGTCATTTTCATAATGTTGATTCTTCCAATCCAAGAACATGGTATGTCCCTCCATCTGTTTGTGTTGTCTTTGATTTCTTTCATGAATGTCTTATAGTTTTCTGAGTACAGGTCTTTTACCTCCTTGGTTAGGTTTATTCCTAGGTATTTTATTCTTTTTGTTGCAATGGTGAATGGGATTGCTTCCTTAATTTCTCTTTCTGATCTTTCATTGTTGGTGTATAGAAATGCAAGAGATTTCTGTGTGTTAATTTTGTATCCTGCAACTTTACTAAATTCATTGATTAGGTCGAGTAGTTTTCTGGTGGCATCTTTAGGATTTTCTAGGTATAGTATCATGTCATCTGCAAACAGTGACAGTTTTACTTCTTCTTTTCCAATTTGGATTCCTTTTATTTCTTTTTCTTCTCTGATTGCTTTGGCAAGGACTTCCAAAACTATGCTGAATAGTAGTGGTGAGAGTGGACATCCTTGTATTGTTCCTGATCTTAGCGGGAATGCTTGCAGTTTTTCACCATTGAGAATGATGTCTGCTGTGGGTTTGTCACATATGGCCTTTATTATGTTGAGGTAGGTTCCCTCTATGCCCACCTTCTGGAGAGTTTTTATCATAAATTGGTGTTGAATTTTGTCAAATGCTTTTTCTGCATCTATTGAGGTGATCATGTGGTTTTTATCCTTCAGTTTGTTAATATGGTGTATCACATTGATTGATTTGCTATTAGTGAAGAATCCTTGCATTCCAGGGATAAACCCCATTTGATCATGGTGTATGATCCTTTTAGTGTGTTGTTGGATTCTGTTGGCTAGGATTTTGTTGAGGATTTTTGCATCTAAATTCATCAGTGATATTGGTCTGTAGTTTTCTTTTTTTGTAGTATCTTTGTCTGGTTTTGGTATCAGGGTGATGGTGGCTTCATAAAATGAGTTTGGGATTGTTCCTTCCTCTGAAATTTTTTGGAAGAGTTTGAGAAGGATGGGTGTTAGCTCTTCTCTAAATATTTGATAGAATTCACCTGTGAATCCATCTGGTCCTGGACTTTTGTTTGTTGGGAGATTTTTAATCACAGTTTCAATTTCATTACTTGTGATTGGTCTGTTCATATTTTCTATGTCTTCCTGATTCAGTCTTGGAATATTATACTTTTCTAAGAATCTGTCCATTTCATCCAGGTTGTTCATTTTATTGGCATATAGTTGTTTGTAGTAATCTCTTATGGTGCTTTTTATTTCTGTGGTTTCCTTTGTAACTTCTGTTTCATTTCTAATTTTATTGATTTGAGTCCTCTCCCTCTTTTTCTTGATGAGTCTTGCTAGAGGTTTATCAATTTTATTTATCTTCTCAAAGAACCAGCTTTTAGTTTTATTGATTTTTGCTATTGTTTTCTTTGTCTCTATTTCATTTATTTCTGCTCTGATCTTTATGATTTCTCTCCATCTACTCACTTTGGGTTTTGTTTTCTCTTCTTTCTCTAGTTTCTTTAGCTGTAAGGTTAGATTGTTTATTTGGGATTTTTCTTGTTTCTTGAGATAGGATTTTATCGCTATAAACTTCCCTCTTAGAACTGCCTTTGCAGCATCCCATAGGTTTTGGATCATTGTGTTTTCATTGTCATTTGTCTCTAGGTATTTTTTGATTTCCCCTTTGATTTCTTCAGTGATCTGTTGGTTATTTAGTAGCATATTGTTTAGCCTCCACGTGTTTGTGTTTTTTACAGTTTTTTTTTTTCCTGTAATTGATGTCTAATCTCATAGCGTTGTGGTCAGAAAAGATGCTTGATATAATTTCAATTTTCTTGAATTTACCAAGGCTTGATTTATGACCCAAAATGTGATTTATCCTGGAGAATGTTCCACGTGCACTTGAGAAGAATGTGTAATCTGCTGTTTTTGGATGTAATGTCCTATAGATATTTATTAAATCCAGTTGGTTTATTGTGTCATTTAAAGCTTGAGTTTCCTTATTAATTCTCTGTCTGCATGGTCTGTCCATTGGTGTAAGTGGGGTGTTAAAGTCCCCCACTATGATTGTGTTCCTGTCGATTTCCTCTTTCATAGTTGTTAGCATTTGCCTTATGTATTGAGGTCCTCCTATATTGGGTACATATATATTTATAATTGTTATCTCTTCTTGGATTGATCCCTCAATTTTTATGTAGTGTCCTTTATTGTCTCTTGTAACATTTTTTATTTTAAAGTCTATTTTATCTGATATGAGTATCACTACTCCAGCTTTCTTTTGATTTCCATTTGCATGGAATATCTTTTTCCATCCCCTCACTTTCAGTCTGTCTGTGTCCCAAGGTCTGAAGTGGGTCTCTTGTAGACAGCATATGTATGTATCTTGTTTTTGTATCCATTCAGCCAGTCTGTATCTTTTGGTTGGTGCATTTAGTCCATTTACATTCAAGGTGATTATCAATATGTATGTTCCTATTACCATTTTCTTAATTGTTTTGTTTTTGTTTCTATAGGTCCTTTTCTTCTCTTATGTTTCCTGCTTAGAGAAGTTCCTTTAGCATTTGTTGTAGGGCTGGTTTGGTGGTGCCAAATTCTCTTAGCTGTTGCTTGTCTGTAAAGTTTTTGATTTCTCCATTGAATCTGAATGAGATCCTTGCTGGATAGAGTATTCTTGGTTGTAGGTTCTTCCCTGTCATCACTTGAAATATATCATGCCACTCCCTTCTGGCTTGCAGAGTTTCTGCTGAGAAATCAACTGTTACCCTTATGGGAGTTCCCTTGTATGTTATTTGCTGTTTTTCCCTTGCTGCTTTTAATAACATTTCTCTGTCTTTCATTTTTGTCAATTTGACTACTATATGTCTTGGTGTGTTTCTCCTTGGGTTTATCCTGCCTGGGACTCTGCGATTCCTGGACTTGGGTAGCTATTTCCTTTCCCATGTCAGAGAAGTTTTCATCTATAATCTCTTCTAGTATTTTCTCAGGTCCTTTCTCTCTCTCTTCTCCTTCTGGGACCCCTATAATGCAAATGTTGGTGTGTTTAACATTGTCCCAGAGGTCTCTTAGGCTGTCTTCAGTTCTTTCATTGTTTTTTCTTTATTCTTTTCTGCATCAGTGATTATCATCATTCTGTCTTGCAGGTCACTTATTCATCCTTCTGCCTCAGTTAATCTGCTATTGGTTCCTTCTAGTCTATTTTTCATTTCAGTTATTGTGTTGCATATCTCTGTTTGTTTGTTCTTTAATTCTTCCAGGTTTTTGGTAAACTTTTTTTGCAACTTTTCGATCTTTGCATCCAATCTTTTTTCAAAGTCCTGGATCATCTTCACCATCATTATTCTGAATTCTTTTTCCAGAAGTGTGCCTATCTCCTCTTCATTTAGTTTTTTTTCTGGTGTTTTATCTTCTCCCTTCATCTGGTACAAAGTCTTTTTGGTTTTTCATTTTCTCTGTCTTTCTGTGGCTGTGATTTTTAGTTCCACAAGATGAAATACTGCTGATCCTGCTTGATACTGCTGTCTGCGCTCTTGTGGAGGAAGCTGTCTAGGAGGCTCATGGGTGCTTCCTGATGGGAGGGACTGATGGTGGGTTGGGCTGGGTGGGCGGAGCTCAGTAAAACTTTAATTCAATTTGGTGGGTGGAGCTCAGTGACACTTTAATCTGCTTGTCTGCCAGTGGGTGGGGCTGTGTTCCCACCCTGCTGGTCGTTTGGCCTGAGGCGATCCAACACAAGAGCTTACATGCTCTTTGCTGGAGCTAATGGTGGACTCTGGAAGGGCTCATGCCAATGAGCACTTCTCAGAACCCCTGCTGCCATTGCCCCTGTCTCCTCAGTGAGCCACAGCTTCCCCCCACCTCTGCAGGCAACCCTCCAACACCAGCAGGTAGGTCTGGTTCAGTATCCTATGGGATCACTGCTCCTTCCCTCTGGGTCCTGGTGAGCACACTTTTTTGTGTGCCCTCCAAGAGTGGAGTGTCTGTTTCCCCCAGTTCTGTGGAGGTCCTGCAATCAAATCCCGCTGGCTTTCAAAGTCTGATTCTCTGGGGATTCCTCCTCCCATTGCTAGACCACCAGGTTAGGAAGCCTGATGTGGGGCTCAGAACCCTCAGGACTTCTGTGGTATAGCTGTTCTCCAGTTTGCGAGTCACCCACCCAGCATTTATGGGATTTGATTTTAACATGATTGCACCCCTCCTACCATCTCATTGCAGCTTCTCCTTTGTCTCTGGATATGGGGTGTTTTGTTTTTTTGTTTTTTTTTTTTTTGGTGAGTTCCAGTGTCTTTCTGTCAATGGTTGTTCAGCAGTTAGTTGTATTTCCAGTGCTCTTGCAAAAGGGAGTGAGCACACGTCCTCCTACTCCGCCAACTTGATTCTTCTCCGATTCCTTTTATTTCTTTTTCTTCTCTGAATGCTGTGGCTAGGACTTCCAAAACTATATTGAATAATAGTGGTGAGAGTGGATATCCTTTTCTTGTTCCTGATCTTAGAGGAAATGCTTTTAGTGTTTCACCATTGAGAATGATGTTTGCTGTGGGTTTGTCATATAAAGCCTGTATAATGTTGAGGTAGTTTCCCTCAGTGCCCACTTTCTGGAGAGTTTTCATAATGGGTATTGAATTTTGTCAAAAGCTTTTTCTGCATCTAAGGTGATCATATGGTTTTTATTCCTTAATTTGTCAATATGGTGTATCACATTGATTGATTTGAGACAGAAGTATAAATAAGCTGGACAACAGAATGGTGGAAATAACTGCCAAGGTGCACAATAAAGAAAAAGGAATGAAAAGAAATGAGAACAGTCTCATAGACCTCTGTGTACAACATTAAACACACTAACATTCAAGTTATAGGGCTCCCGGAAGAAGAGAAATAGAAACAGTCTGAGAAAATATTTGAAGAGATTATAGTTGAAAACTTCCCTAATATGGGAAGGGAAATAGCCACTCAAATCAGGGAACAGCAGAGATTCCTATGCAGGATAAACCCAAGGGGAAACATGACAAGACGTATTAATCAAACTATCAAAAATTAAATTCAAGGAAAAAATATTAAAAGCATTAAGGGAAAAACATAAAATAACATACGTGGGAATCCCCATAACGTTATTAGCTGATTTTTCAGCAGAAACTCTGCAGGCCAGAAGGGAGTGGCAAGATATATTTAAAGTAATGAAAGGGAAAAACCTACAACCAAGATTACTCTTCCCAGCAAGGATCTCATTCAGATTGGACAGAGAAATCAAAAGCTTTACAGACAAGCAAAAGCTAAGACAATTCAGCATCCCCAAACCAGCTTTACAATAAATGCTAAAGAAACTTCTCTTGGTGGGAAACACAAAGAAGAAGAAGAAAATGACCTACAAAAACAAACCCAAAACAATAAAGAAAATGGTAATAGGAACATACATATTGATAGTTCCCTTAAATGTGAATGAATTAAATGCTCCAACCAAAAGACATAGACTGAGCTGAATGGAAACAAAAACAAGATCCGTATATTTGCTGTCTACAAGAAAACCACTTCAGACCCACAGACACTTACAGACTGAAAGTGAGGGGGTGGAAAAAGATATTCCATGAAAATGGAAATCACAAGAAAACTGGAGTAGCAATACTCATATCAGATAAACTAGACTTTAAAATAAAGACCACTACAAGAGACAAGGAAGGACACTATATAATGATTAAAGGATCAATCCAAGAAGAAGACATAACAATTATAAATATGTATGCACCCAACATAGGAGCACCTCAATACATAAGGCAAATATTAACAACCATAAAATGGAAAATTGACAGTAACACAATAATAGTGGGGGACTTTAACATCCCACTTACACCAATGTGCAGACAGAAAATAGATAAGAAAACAGAAGTTTTAAATGACACAACAGACCAGATAGACAATTGATATTTATAGGACATTCCATTCAAAAGCAGCAGAATACATTCTTCTCAAGTGCACACAAAACATTCTCCAGGATAGATCACATCTTTGGTCACAAATCAAGCCTTGGTTAATTCAACAAAATTGAAATTGTATCAAGCATCTTTTCCAACTGCAAGGCTATGAGATTAGAAATAGAGCCGGCTTCCTTGATGGTGCAGTGGTTAAGAATCCACTGCTAATGCAGGGAACATGGATTCGATCCCCGGTCTGAGAAGATCCCACATGCAGCGGAGCAACTAAGCCCATGTGCCACAACTACTGAGCCTGCATGCCACAACTACTAAAGCCCATGCACCTAGAGTCTATGCGTCACAACAAGAGAAGCCACCACACTGAGAAGCCCAAGAACTGCAATGAAGGGTAGCCCCCACTCACTGCAAATAGAGAAAGCCCATGTGCAGCAATGAAGAGTGAATGCAGCCAATATATAAATAAACAATTAAATAAATTTCTTAAAAAAAAGAAATCAATTACAGGAAAAAAAACTAAAGAGCACAAACACATGGAAGCTGAACAATATGCTACTAAATAACAAACAGACAACTGGATAAATCAAAGGAAATTAAAAAAATAATACATAGAAACAAATGACAATGAATACACGATGACCCCAAACCTATTGATGCAGAAAAAGCAGTCCTGTGAGGGCAATTTGTAACAATTTAATCCTCCATCAAGAAACAAGAACAATCTCAAACAAGCTAACTTTACACCTAAAGAAACTAGAGAAAGAAGAACAAACAAAACCCAAAGTTAGCAGAAGGAAAGTAATGATAAAAATCAGAGTAGAAATAAATGAAAGAGGAACAAAGAAAACAATAGGAAAAATCAGTGAAACTAAAAGCTGATTCTTTGAGAAGGTAAATAAAATAGATAAACCTTTAGCCAGACTCATCAAGGAAAAAGTGAGACGATTCAAATCAATAAAATTAAAAATGAAAAGGGAGAAATTACAACTGACACTGCAGAAATACAAAGGATCATAAGAGACTACTATAAGCAACTATATGCCAATAAAATGAACAACCTGGAAGAAATGGACAAATTCTTAGAAAGGTACAACTTTTCAAGGTTGAACCAGGAAAAAATAGAAAATATAAACAGAATAAACACAAGTAATGAAATTGAAACTACAATTAAAACTCTTCCAACAAACAAAAGTCTAGGACCAGATGGCTTCACAGGCAAATTGTATCAAACATTAAGAGAAGAGCTAATACCCATCCTTCTCAAACTCTTCCAAAAAAATTGCAGAGGAAGGGACACTTCCAATCTCATTCTATGAGGCCACTATCACACTAATACCAAAACCAGACAAAAATATCACACACAGAAAAAGAAAATTATAGACCAATATCACTGATGAACATAGATGCAAAAATCTCCAATAAAATACTAGCAAACAGAACAAAACAACACATTAAAAGGATCATACACCATGATCAAGTGGGATTTATCCCAGGGATGAAAGGATTCTTCAATATACAAAGTAATTTTGATTCAACTCTAGGTTCCTAGTAGTTTACAGTCTCGTTGAGAGGACAGGACTGTCAAAAAACTTGAAATAATCAAGATACAGTACGTGACACCCTATGAATAAATGCTTGGGTGACTTGTATGAGAAACAATGTCCCTGTGTGGTGCACAGATAATGAGTTTGGGGTGAAATTTTCACCTAGCAAGGTTAGACTTAGGGAGGACTGGAAAAACTACTATTTTACTTGCAAATACGAGCCTTTTCTAATCTTAACCCATTAAAAGTGAAGGTGAATTTCTTACCTATTTTCTTTTTTTGTTTTTGGAGGGAGAGACTTGTCAAAAATTCATCTATGGGTTTTTTTCTTTGTTTTTAATTATTTATTTGAGTATATATATGTATATTTTGGAGTATGGTTCATTGATTTATAATGTTGTTTTAGTTTCAGGTGTACAGCAAAATGAATCAGTTATACATATACACGTATCCACTATCCTTTAGATTCTTTTCCCATACAGGTTATTACAGAATATTGACTAGAGTTCCATGTGCTATACAGTAGGTCATTATTAGTTATCTATTTTATATATAGTAGTGTGTATATGTTAATCTCAATCTCCTAATTTATCCCCCCATTCACCTTTGGTAACCATAAGTTTGTTTTCTACATCTGTGATTTTATTTCTGTTTTGTAAATAAGTTAAGTACCATTTTTTAAAATTCCACATATAAGCTATATCATATGATATTTGTCTTTCTTCTCTGACTTACTTCACTTAGTATGATGTGCAACAACATGGATGGACCTAGACTTTTTGACCTTTTGAAGACCTTCAAAGTTTAGCATGTCACAGTCTTTACTTTTTTTTTTCCTTTCACTAACTGTTCTTCTGGGTATATCTCTTTTGTACTATCACATGCTCATTCTACTACGGTCTGAGACTGCTTCTATGGTCAGTCTTTGTTCAGAATATAACAAAAAGGGGAGGTGAACAGTCACTCTCAGCAAAAATTAAATGTTAAGGAAAGCTTAGGCAGTTAAAGAAAAGCATGAAAGGAATGGAGACAAGGGTTCAGAACTTATTTCCCATAAAAGTTTAAGATGATAGGGAGAGAGAGGATAATCCCTCCACGATCAGCACAGTTAAAACAAGAAACAAAAGTTATTTAGATAATCCTTACCTGGAAATAAAAGGGGACCTATTAGTTTTAACTCGTTCATGATTTGCACTTTTAGCTGAGCAGAGGAGAAATACTGAGATATCAGAAGCAGAAGGACAGAGAGAATGAGGTGTGGAGCAATGAGCAAAGAAAAAGAAAAGGAGAGAAAAACACAATCAGAGGTGCCAACATAGGTTGTAAAATGTTTTGTCAATTCACTTTTTTTCTTTCAAAAGGAAGAAATAATTCTTCCCAAAAGATTGGGAAATCCATTTGCTGACAACAGGGGACTTCCCCACAGTGAACCCAGAAGTTTTGAGCAGCAGTTTCCCAATCTATGATTAGGAGTCCCCGCCCCCTGCACTAAGGAAACGCCCAGTTAACTTTCATTTCAAGCCTGTGCTCTTCTCAAGGCAGCAGGAAGGGACTAAGATTGTTACCTATGGCTGGTGAGTAGGGGTCCTTTTCTAGCGAGGGGTCAAGAACTTGGGTCTTAGAAATCACTTTATTAATTGCTCTGTGACAAGCAGAAGTATACAAAAGGGAAGTGAGCCAATCCTGTGAAAGCTAAATGTGCCTTATTAGCTCTGTGTAACTTGAATCCCTCAGAGACGCTGAAGGAGGGTAAGGTCTCTAGATATCTCAGAACCAGGAAGAAGTTATTTCCTTTTTTGCAGCTCCGGATAGTCAAAGTGAAGGGTGAAAAAAGACAAATAGTGTAAGTTATTTATGTGTGAGGAAACTTTGAAAATTCCTAAATGCACTCTGAAATCTTCTTGGCTTCCTATTGATTCCATAAAATTGTTCCCTTAATCAGATAACTGAGTCTTTGAATTCCCACCCCCCTTACCATCTCCTATATTGAATTACACGCTTGATAAATTTATAAAGTAACTCCATTTTTTTTCCCTCTTTCTAGTCCTGGTGCTAAACATTCTAGCACAGTATATCTTGGATTGTCATCACAGTTTTTAACTGGTCTCCCTCTCTCCAGGATTTAACCCTCCAATCCATCCTGCACACTGCTTTCAGGTCACATATCTTACACACAGAAACTGGAAAGCATTAAAGATGGAGTCATTAGCTATTTATGCAGCTAGTATTCAAGCATGTCATATCACTTCTTTGGTTTCATTTTCTTCATTTGAAAAGGAAGAGGTTCAACTAGATCAGTGGTTTCTAAACCTTACAACAAATTGAAATAATCTGTAGACATTAATAAATTTAGATTATTTCCCCCTCCCTAACCCCAAATTATTCAACCATGAATAAACTGTAAGCATTTAGAATCTTTTAAAGATCTACAAATGATTCTTATGTGGCTGGCCTAGGCTTGTCTGCAGAATAGCATTGTTAGGAAAGATGATCAAATCATTATCTTTCAGTTCTTACATTCAGGTATCTACTAATGCAATTTTCTTACTCAAGAACGTGCAATGACTCCGTATTGCCTTTAAGAAAATGTCTGAACTTGTCAGATGGGTTTTCCTACCTTTCAAAACATATTTATTCAGTTTTCCATTAATCTCTCTAAAGCATGATTTCAGCTTCTTTAAAAAATGTCTACTTGCATTCATCCCACTCATATTTCCTTGCTATTGTGTTCATTTATTTCATTTTACCTATAGTATAACTCTTCTCAGGGTTTCTGTCTCATCTCACACATTTAATTTAAGCTCCTAAAATGTAAGAACTGGCTGTTTTCTTCTCTTCTTCATAATGCCAATATAGCATTTGGCTGGGGAATAGTATGTTAAACTCACACTCACAGCTTCCTCTTTAGCTAAGCAGTATGACTGACGTTACTGGCTATTGAATTGGAATCAGGATGTCATTTGATAACAGATATAAGAAACTGAAAAGCAGCAGAGGAAAATAAGTAAAGTGATTCAATAAATATAAACTAATGAGTTTGGTTTGTTAACTAATTAACAACTATAAGGAAAAAAATGGAGCTTAGGGAGAAACAAGTTTCTCTGGGAGCATATTGCTCTGACACTCGGTCTAGTCTTAAGCATCAGGGAGAATTTCCTAAAGAAAATGGCATGTCATCTGAGACCTGAAGATAAATGGTGAGCAGTTGAGGGATAGAAAGGAATGTTGGGTGTGAGAAACTGTACACATAAAGATCCCAAAGTAAAGGCTTTCTAGAACCTGAAAGAAGGGCAAAGTGTTTAAAATGTAATAAGCAAGGTGGGCATAGTAGCAGAGGATGAGGCTAAATAAGAAGACCTAGATTAGATTAAGCTGAGACATTTCACAGTTAAATCTAGATTTTTAGAACACTGACTCTGCTTCATTGTGAAGAATAGATTAGATGGGGACAAGAGTAGATTTATCAGATTCTTAGAGTAATTAAAAAAGAAAGGACATTGGCCTGATCTGGAGTATCAAGTTAGAAAGTACCAGTTAGAAATGGAGAAATAGTCAGATTCTGCAAATATTTAGCAGATAAAAGCCAATACAATTTGAAGTGAGATGGAAAATAAGATATAAAGAAGGCAGAAAAGGTTCAATATCACCAGCTTTTACTGATTTGGTGCACTTGATTGTAAGATATCATTAACTGGTACATATGGGGAATGAAGCAGGTGATGAAAAATGAGCAGTTCAGCTTTTAAAAGTTGAGTTTAATGAGTTTGTGGGATACTGAGAAGGGATGAATATATGAGCCTGAATTTTGGGATCCACCTTTGGGCTGAATCTGTGAATTCAGGGATAATTTATTTATTATTTGAAGCTAGTAATTGAAGCCATGAGAATGTGTAGATGATAAGAGGATGTAAAACCAAAACTCCTTGATTTAATTGTTTACCACATTTCTCCCAGTACCACTTATTCAGTGAACACTCAACCTTGTTGAGGACAGAAATAAATAAAATAGAAACCCAGAAATCAGTCAAGAGTAAATATTTCATACATTAACTGGTACATTGTTTGTCATTCTTCAAACTCTCTGTTCTGACATGTGTATACTCTAGTCTAAGACCAGTGTATCTGCCATCTTTTCTAAGAAGTCTTTTATAACCTCACCTACAGAAATTTACCCAGTCTTTTCTGAGTAACTGAATCACTTTTTATTCTCTTAAGTAACTCTTTACCAAGTACCATCTAAAGTATTGATGATTTAAGAGTAGGGACTCTGGATTCTGAACCCCTGAGTTTGAATCCTTTCCTGCCCTCTTACTAAACATGATGTACTCTTCACACAATTTGAGTCAAATATTTAACTAACTTCTCTGGGTCTATTTCCTTTCCTATATAATAGAAATATTAATATATCTGCTACAAGGAGTTTTTCTTAACTTTAACTGAGAAGATTCATATGAAGCACTTGAGACAATGAGGACTCAGTGAATATCAACTATTATTACTGAAGCTATGTTATGGTTAATGTTATAGAATGTGGTGTAAGAAAAGAATTTGAATCCTAATTTGTGTGCTCTGGGCATTTTATTTAAATGATCTGTAAAATAGGGAAAATATTAACCATCTCATTGGATTATTGTAAGGGTCCATCATATTAATATTTATAAAGTATTTAGTACAGAGACTTGTAAATAATAATAATATTCTATATTGATTTATGTTTATTTCTTCTAAAATCATAAATGTGTAAGAGATGTTAGCAGTTATTAAAGGAACTGATATTGGGTAACTTTTTATTCATGTTCTATAATGTCCATGTTTCTTTCTCATAATAGTTGCCCAATAAATATTTATTGAAGGAATACTTCAAGATAACATGAATTATGAGGCTGGTGCTTCTGGACCAAAGTTCTTGTTCAATGTCTTGGTGTATTTTATTTTTTAGAATATGTCATTTTGTGTCAAGACTATCTATATCTAGATGGAATTTATAACTGTCTTTGTAGATTTAATTAAATGTTGATGAGATATCATGTCTTCCCATGTACTATCTGTTCAAATAATACCTGCGATATTACAAAAAAAATACTTATTAATTTGACTTCTATATTCCCCCACAACAATTCAAATTATCCCAGACAGTAATATATTAACCTGGTGTCATATTGATCTACCATACTGAAAGATTAATAATCAGATTATTTTCAATTCTGAATTTTTTATTGAGACAAGATCAAGTTAAAGGAAGCTTTGTATTTCTTACAGAAGACAAAGCCAACAGAAACCCACTTAAGATTTTAGAATCTATGGGCAAAGAACTCCTTACTGGCATTTTAGATGACTTGGTGGAAAAAAATGTCCTGAAATTGGAGGAAGAAGAGAAGAAAAAAATTAATGATGCCAAGCTTGGAGACAAGGCCCGGATCTTATTGGACTCTTTGCAACAGAAACGCCACGAAGCAGGTCAAGCCTTTGCTCAAACCTTCTTAAACATAGACAAAAATTCCACCAGTGTAAAAGGTAAGACTGGAATTCTTTACAAGGGATATCTTAAATTTTTGAGATCTACTTGGCTCCAAGGCTGCTCCACTGTCCTCTATAGTCCCCCTATCCTCCTATTACTAAAGTATAATTTTCACTAAACCTATCATTGTCTTTTTAGAGGCCACCTTGTTGTTTGTTGCAGGGCATCCAATTTCCAATTAGCTGAGAAGTTGCGTCCTTGTGTTTAGGTTGATTATAGAGATAGCTAATTGCAGAGACCTTTTAGTAAGGGATACCTGAATCTTGACTCAGGTTTCTATCACTATGTGACTTCATTCAAGTTTCTTAACCTCCCTAAGCATCAGTATGAGCATCTGTGAAATGGGTATCTTCATCACAGGATTTTTAAGACTAGGAACATAATGGCAGGCACAGGCTGACAATTCTTAATATTTTAGTTGCCACCTGGAACTATCCTCTGAGCTCCAGATGTATTTAACTCTAGCTGCATATTCAACATTTCCACTTGAATGTTCCAGTGGCTTCACAAAGCTAAGATATATAAAACGAAACAGCTCTTAGCACTTCCAGGGACATAGCAGGCACATGATAAATATAGGATGAATAGACAAATGAAAAACATGCAAGTAATAAAAAGTAATAAATATTAATTATTAGTATTATGCTTTAGCTTATAATACTTAGACATTTACAGTGCTTACTCATTTCTGTGAGTTACAAAATATGATCAGCAGAATAACTATTCGATATAAAGTGTCCATTATATTAACATCTTTCAAAACATCACTTTAATTATAAATATTATGATGTTGGGTCAAAAATTGTCTGCATTCTGGCTGTAGAATTTATTTTAATTAACTTTTAGAAAAGACAAATACATCATTTTTTAACACAATCTCCTTGCTTTTTACTTTGTTCAGCTGTCAACAAGCTTTTGTATTCCCTCATTAAAAAATGTTTTAGGCTTAGCTGTGAGCCACAAATGCACCACTGTTTTCACTTCATCAGAAGTCAATCTTCATTCTCAAAGGGCTGATTTCAGGGGACTAAACAAGTGAAAAAGTCATATGGAACAAGATCAGGACTATAGGGACGATGCTTTAACACCTCAAAATGAAGTTTTTGCAGTGTCGACAGGACAGAAGTGTGTGCACGTGCGTTGTCATGCAAGATCCCAATGCCGTTGGATAGCAGTCCTCCACATTTAATCTGAAGTTTAGGCTTCAGCTCTTCAATAAGCATCTCTATGCATTCACACACACTTCTTCGTGACAAAACATTTTCTGCATACTGTACACAAAGTCTCCAATAAATAACAGCACCAGGTACACCCTTAGACCACAAAAAACAAATCACTACATGCTGCTCTTCTTTGTGCAAATCACAAGTGGGGCATCCATTTTTGCTCGTACTGCAGTTACAAATGAACTGATATAACACGTTCACACCTGCACAGCAGTGACTGGGAGAGAGTAGCCTTGAATGGAAAGTGCTGATAAGACAGTATGGCCAACAAAAGTTTTAACATAACTAGAGTGTGGATAATTTTTGACTCACCCTCGTACTAGAGTCTAAATATCCTCAGGTCCAAGTTCACCAGTGATAGACTCAATTTGGTATAGATTTTAACCTGCAATTCTAACCTTGAATGTTAGAGTTTATCAATAATAATAAGCAATAATAAACTAAATGCAACATAATTTTCGAGACCTCACTATAGCAAATTAGCTTTTTCATTAAGCCCTTCTCTGTGCAGAAGGGACACTCTCCCCAGCAGGAAGCACAAGCTAGTCTGATAGATGTCCATGATTATGACCTAGGCTATGTCATCATTAACAGTTAAGTTGGTCCTTGTGCAGGTTTATTACTTTCTCTTAAACCTGGGATGGGATAAAAACAATTTGGACTTAAAAACAATATCAGAGAACAGACTTGTGGTTGCCAAGGGGGAGAGGTGTGAGGGAAGGATAGATTGGGAGTTTGGGGTTAGCAGATGCAAAATATTACATATAGAATGGATAAACAGCTACTGTATAGCACAGGGGACTATATTCAATATGTAATAAGCCATAATGGAAAAGAATAGAATAAAATAAAATGTTAAATTAAAAAAAAATCAGAGGTAATTCAACAAGTGGGAATCAGAATTGATGTAATAGGAACTTCAAAATGATTGTAGCAACCTCACAAACCAGAATGAACCTTAAACTGAAATAACCTATACCATCAGCAGTCTGTGGCAGGTAGAAGGCAGGTAGGTATAGACCCTTTCATGAAATATCCAGTAGCCCCCTGAGTTCTATCTGTACATGGAACCTCCAGAGGAATCCCAGGACAGCTAGAGTATACTGGCCTGGGAAGCCAGGAAGCTGGGTGAACTGGGCCATTAGAAATTGTAAAAGCCCTGGCCAGGCATTTTGAGCATGGATATAATTCAGAGGGTTCTTAGCATAGTATTGAGGAAATGAAGTGGGGGATTGGAAGAATTCAAGCTATTTGTTTAGTTTACTTAACAGTATATGTACATACTATGTGCCAAGCTCTATTATTTAGTCAGAGAGATAATTACTCAAATTCCTACTTGCCAAGGGAGATGGCCTTGTCTTATCTAGTATCATTTTCTTTAGTTTTGGTTCAGTTTAAGGGGTTTCCCGAGCATTTCATTAGGTAACAGATAAAACTCAGATATTAAAGTTTTTATCTAAACTTCTAATTTTCTTTTTTCTTTTTGCTGTGCTGTCAGGCCTGTGGGAACTCCCTTTGGACAGCAGGCTACACTATATTTATTGTGCTTTAATGAAATGATTCATTTTCATGCTAATTTTACTATTAGATATGACAGTCTAATTCTCAGTTTTATCTGTAAATACTGTATCTATACATAGACACATAATGGTCATTAGGAGATAACATTTGTTAAATTTGAGAGTACACCAAACCTGTAAATGACCTGGAAACAGGAGACTTTCTGTGACAAAACATACCAGCTGACCAGGGACTATCCCAGGACCCTGGTCATCTTCACATTGGCAGAATCTTCTGGAGTAGGAAGGGAGAGTATGTGCCACTACTTCATCTACAAAAATAAATGTTCAGAGAGTTTACTACCCTTAAAGACATACACTTGCTACATCTCCAGAGCTTAGATTTTTAGCATATGCTTTAGAAAGATACTTATAACAAAAATATTATTTAAAAACTAATGAAAACAAAGAAATGAAATGGAAAAAAATTATAAAATTTTAAAACTGAAAAATTTATAGAAGATAATATTGCCTTTCTAATTTAAATAAAATAAAATCAGAGAATGTATTGGTTGGTTCCTGTAAATTAACATAAAGTTTTATTCCTTTTATAGACAAACACCTTGCTATTTTAGGTCTTGATAGACTTCTGCCTTTTGTTAATAAGGAATTTCTTCCTTCCCTTTCCAAGGGAGGGCTCTGGACTTTCCCAGTCTCTTGCACAATCTTAGTCAAATAAGGCCAAGCAGTTTCAGAAAATATTACATTTCTCAATGGATTAGGTCAGGATGAGTCAGAGACAAACTTTTTCAACAGGGAGGAGTTATTTCCTCACACTTTAAAACATGTGTTGAAAACTTAGTGCTGATTGTTCAGCACTTTGGAGGCAAGGACATTCAGAGTAATGTAGAATCTCTGACAAAAGAATTGTCTCTTTGACACTGGACACAGTACTATGGTTAATAGCATAACCGTAACCAGATAGCATTTCTCCTTTAAATAACTGACTTCACAACTTGGTGAGGAATCATTGAAGCCTATCTTCTCCAGAAAGGTTAAGAATTCATGCTGAGGTTGCTGAAAAAATAATACTTGGATGGTACAGGATTTAAGATTCTATTAAGTATTTGGGTCTGTATGTGTTTTTGTTGTGCGAAGTAGGAGTGGACTTGGGTTGTCACATTATCCAATATGATAGGTACTGGGCACATGTGGCTTTTAAGTGTGTAAATTGTGACTAGTAACAGGTTAAAATGATACTATTTTGAATATATTATGTTAAACAAAATATATTATTAAATTAATTGATTCTTTCTATTTTTATTCAGTGTGGACATTAGAAAATTTTAAAATGCATGTGTGACTAGATTATAAATATCTATTATGATAAATATTTACTCAATGTACTCTTGCTCAGGAACAATAGAAAGTCCACACAGATAGGTAATACCCCAGAGTAAAACCATTGGAAACATCAAACTGTTTTGCTGAGTAAGGGAAGGCTAAATTTGACCCTAAATCATCATGGTGTTTTCTTCATCATATCAGAATCTATTATTGCATTTTTGAGTGAATCTGCTTTTACTAAAGGATTTCTCCCTTCCTTCCCAGTCATAGTACATCTATGTCCTCATACGACAGGTTAGATACAACAATATCCCAACATGTTAAAAATCTTTTTCCCAGGATATCCCTTTTCTGTTAGTTTTCTTAGGTGATAACTGGGACACAGAGTCAGATATCACAATTTACATTCTGTGATGTATCCTGCAGCTCCTGAGGAAATTGTGGCTGGACCAGATGAGTCAGAAGAATCTACAGATACCCTCAAGCTTTGCCCTCATGAAGAATTTCTGAAACTCTGTAAAGAAAGGGCTGAAGAGGTGCTGTGCTCTGTACATGAAAGAAAGAAAGAGAGAGAAAAAATGCTTTCACGAATTACATAATTTCTTAAAGCATTAGTTACAGAGTGGCAGGGTGGGGACAGTGGTAATCTTTTTTTGCAGATGTTTTGAGCAGGAGGAAATCACATGGCCTCACAGATTCCACTTCTCTTCCAACCCTATGATAAAATACAAGTCTCTCACTTTTTTCATTTATTTGTTGTCATATATATTTGGGATTTATTAGAGTTTTAGCTATAGTCATAGAATCAAAATATTTATAACATAGTCGTTGTTTGCCTTCTAGTTAAAAAGTATTAACACCTGCAAAGCATTATAAATTGATATGTTAAAAATAGTACCAAAATCATGTTACCCAAGGCAAAGGATCTTTGGTGTATTTATTTTTAGCTGGAGTCAATGGTGAATATCTCTTGATGTTTATGAAATTTGGTCTGAACCTTGAATGTTAAGAAAGATTTGACTAAGTAGAGAAGAAAGAGGAGAAGGAGAGGGTAGGGATTGTTTTAGTCTCCTGAATATTCTTGAGTAACTATCACAAATATGATCTGGATTCTTGTCTGGGCTCTTGAAGAATAATTCACTTCCAATTTGCACTTCTTTCTATTGTCAATTCAATCCATTACTAAGAGAGAGGAAGACAGTGTCTTCTGGTACAAGATAGGAGAGAAGGCAACTCTGAAGGCCCTTAAAAGCAACAGTGATTGGTGTATGAAGGTTTAAGGGGTATTTAGATAAATCAAATTCACTACATATCAATTTCCTGCAGATCTATCCAATAAAGGAGAGAACTGCCCGCACTCGTCTGTCTCTCATCATATGCAATACAGAGTTTGATCATCTCCCTCTCAGAAAGGGGGCTGACCTTGACATCATGGGAATGAAGGGGCTGCTTGAGGGCCTTGGCTACAGTGTGGAAGTGGAAGAGAAACTCACAGCCAAGGTAAGGGCCCTTTATCCACCCCAAACACATATATATTCAACACATACATATTCAACACATATCTTCCTACTAACAAGCGAACTTTATAATATTAAGCAAATACCTTTAACAACCATAGGTCTCTTTTGCATGTATTGTGTTGTGTGTGTATCTAAGTGTGAAAAAGTGTGTCAGAAAATAAAATTATTAGAACAGGTGAAATCTATGTCTCTTTAGAGCTTCAAATATCCTCAGTTCCATAAAACTGGGCAAAAAGTGATTGGTATATGTAGCCACACAATTCTTTAGTTCTGAAGTGGGAATGATTGAGATTCAGCCCTAATATTTCCCAGAAAATTCTGGAGTAATGAATGTTAGCAGGAGTGTGCTCACCATATAAATACTGAATCTTGACTGCCCCAGGGACTACTTTGGCATTGGGGACGGGTCTGTAAATGAGACAGAAGGTTCCTAGCTCACAATGATCTAGATTCACTTGGTGGGGGGTGATCAAACTATAAGTGAAACAGAACATTTCAGAGATTTGATGGATCTGTGTGTCTCTAAGATTGAAAAGAAGTGAAAAGGAAAGGAAAAGGAAAAAGGAAACATAAGAACAAATTGGTGGCTGGGGAGTAATAATGTTTGATGGGATGGCCAAGAAAGACATCTTTGAGAAGATAATATAGGATCTGACATGTGACTATCAGAGACAAGATAGCTCTGGAAAAATGTGAATGAAATATATTCTGAGCGGGCATGACTTCAAGTAAAAAGTCTGAACTGAATATGAAACTGGCACGTGAAAAGTACAGAAAGACCAGTGTGACTAGAGCCTAGAGGAGAGGGAAAAATGTCAGGAGGAGGAAGCATGCTTATGTCAGAAGTTTTATTTTATTCTAAGTATGGTGGGGAGTGCTTTAGAAAGGAAGTGGTATGGTACATTTATTATTCAAGATTTTTATTAAATAATGAGAGAAAAGACAGAGATAAAAGGGAAAGTACATAGTGACAATAAGCAAATGCACAGTGTATTAAGAGGACAGGTTATACAACGTCAGCAGGAGCAAAAAGTTGAACCCACTGCTCCAATATAGAAAGAAAAATAAAGCTATCATCGAGCAATCACTATGTAAAGGCACCGTGACTGGAATGTTATGGATGTTTCTTATACTGATCATGGTAAATAGGAGGTCAGTTTCTTTTAATGCTCGTCCTATTAAAGTAAGACTTTGCGGTCTTCTTCAGGATATGGAATCAGTACTGTGGGGATTTGCTGCCCGAGAAGAGCACAAGTCTTCAGACAGCACATTCTTAGTGTTCATGTCTCATGGCATCCTGGATGGGATCTGTGGGACTATGCATAGCGATGAAAACCCAGATGTGCTACCTTATGACACCATCTTCCGGATATTCAACAACCGCAATTGCCTCAGTCTAAAGGACAAACCCAAGGTCATCATTGTCCAGGCTTGCAGAGGTGGTGAGTTCTGAGATGAAAAATCCAAAAGTCATAAAGGTGTTTCAAGAGGACTGTAAGTTGTTTGGGCGGGAAACAATCTTAAACCCCATCCAGTGCAAATAAACTAAATTGAATTATTAGGAAATTTCATCTAGGGGGCTGGTATCATGAGACTTTATCTTGTTAGCCGAGAAATTTCTGTTCAATTTAATTCAAGGTAAGTGGTGAAGGAGATCACCAGAATCCTTGAATCAAAGTTAAATAAAAATATTCCAACCTTTGAATGAAATAATTTTAATGACAACTCTACTTGTAAATATTTTACAGACATTTTGACATTCTCTGGCTTGAGAAGAATTTCATTTGAAAGTTGGGCTATTATGTAATCACAGTACCTTTTTTTTTCTCATATATTATTGAAAGAGAAATGAGGAGGGAGATGAGGGAAACTGGGATCGCAGTGACATTTTTCTTTCTTTTTTTCTTTTTTTTCTCTGACTCCCAATTGCCTGCTAGTTTTATGGAGCAGTGTTTGAAGATGAAAAGCAGAAACAACTTAGCTATAAAATGATAACTGTGCTCTGAAATTATGCAGATAAGGCTTTAACCCCTTTGTTATTATCAGCAAATGGGTTCCTCCAGTTTTACCATGTCGTCACTGTTAATTGGCACATTGCTCAACAACACAAGAAAGAGACAAAGTGTTGTGTGTTGGGTGGAGATGCACCTGCATGCGTGTATGTGTGTGTGTACATGTGTGTATGAAACTGGTTAGAATAAACATTGTAAAAGAATGAGGTGGGCAATTGTAATAGTCATACTGAGGGAGACACACAGTGTGTACGAAATTGATGTCTCTACAGCAAATCGTGGGGAATTGTGGGTCAGTGACTCTCCAGCTGCCCTGGCAGACAGCTCTTCACAGTCACCGGAGAACCTAGAGGAGGATGCCGTTTACAAGACCCACGTGGAAAAGGACTTCATTGCTTTCTGTTCTTCAACCCCACGTATGTGTCTTTCAGTTGCAGACAGGGATTTGTGGGTCTGAGGCTCCCTCTGGATGACACTAAAAAATCAAGATAAGCTCTGTACAGCAATATTTGATAGAAATTTTGAGTGCTATCAATATATTTTACTTTTTCTTCACTTTTAAAAATTAACTTTATTATATGTTGCACTTTAAAGCCAAAGGTATAGTAAACATTAAAACAACATAATACAAGAAAATCCCTTTACCATCACACTAGTTAAAAACAAATGATTGATTCAGTTTTCTATTAAATCCATTTAATATTTTGAGTACAGTTTTTATGAATCTAGGAACTGACTGCTCTTTCCCCAAAATTATCAACTCCAAGCCATTTTCTCCATATTTCCCATTTGGTGCTATTTAGAGTGGTACCCCAGCAAGAAGATGGATGCCCTTTTAAAGGAAGAAGAAAGTGATACAATGGGGTTTAGTAGGCCTACTAGTAAGGAACAGTATTTAGTCCTTGAACTCTAGATAATCATCTTGAGAAGCCTTATATCTGAATGTTTTTAATTTGCAAATTTTTAAGTACTTTTACCACTTTATGGAGGTATAATTAACATACAAAAATCTGTACATATTTAATGTATATAGTTTAATGAGTTTGGAGATAAGTATATACTTGTGAAACTATTACCACTATCCATACCAAAAGCATATCCCTTCCCTCCAAAAGTTACATTAGATCTATTCATTTATTTTGTTCACTATATTGTGAAAGACATCATGGTATATAATCTGTAAACAATGACCTGTGTGAATATGGAGAAATTCTTTAATCCTTCTGAGCTTCTATTCTTTCCTCTATAAAATGGGATTATTACAATTATCTCTCAAGCCTCCTTTAAAAGCCAAGTGAATAAACATGTCACATAACAGAAAGTCAATTCCCAAAATACAATGCAATCACTATGCAATGACCTGCAGTTTTGATGAGCTGCTTCTTTAGTTCAACTTCTTTATGAAAAATGAGTTATTGGAACATTATAAGTTCTTCCCCTAAACATGTCAAGATAATTCCCAAGCTATGTTTTAAAAGCCAAAAAAAAAAAAGTAAAAAAAGAAAAACATGATGAAGGCCACAGCCCAAGGCTTACCACTCCTCATCGTTATAGATAATGTGTCCTGGCGAGACATCACAACAGGTTCTCTCTTCATTACACAACTCATCATATGCTTCCAAAAATATGCTTGGCGCTGTCATCTAGAGGAAGTATTTAGGAAGGTAAGCTCCTCTTTCTTTTTCTAATCATTTATTTGTTCAGGAAAACTTTACTATTATTTACCTTTCAAGTGATAATAACAGATTTTTGTCAAGCAAATGAAAGTAGAGTGGTACCTGGTTTCTGTAATCCAGGCATTTAAAATCTGATTTACAAACAGCAGAAGATCAAAGTAGAACAAAATATTATAAAGTCAGTTTATATGTTATGGGCTATAAATTCCTAAAATTCAAAGAATGGAAAGTATTTTGGACTAATTTTCACTGCTGCATTAATTAAATATATATATATATTGGGTGGTTTACTTGGTAATGTGTTATATTTTCATGAATTCTTGTGAGAGAGATGGATACTGAATAAGTAGTCCAACAGCAACAACAATAACAAAAAATGTTTGACATAGATTGTGATAGGGTCCAGCCCAGAAGGGAAGCTTGATACTCCTTCCCCAACTCAGGACTTTCTTTATCTCCCCCTTCCTTCCTAAAATGTATTTTCCTCCAATGGCTCTTACTACCACCCACCCAGTATGTATTTTTTTATTATGTGTATTTACTCACTTGAATGCATGCTCATGAAGGCAGGGATTTGTTCAACACTCAACATGCTGGCAGTAGGAATTAATATTAATTGAATAAATAAATGTATGAATGAGTGAATAGATGCCCATCCTTTTTCAGGGAGAAAGGTATTGGTATTAAGAATATAAGAAAGTGTGTTTATTTTTAAATGAAAACCATAGAGATCAGTAGCACTCCTGTGGGAAAAGAAGGCTATAGCTTTAGTGAGTTGGAGAAGACTGCATTATAACATGAGTCAGAGTCTCTGTGAAGAGGAACTTAGAGGTTAAGTCCCATTGCATGAATAAGATTCAGACACTATACTTGCAAGGGAATTCCTCAGAAAAGATTAGAAACAGTGGATCTAGGTAAGTAGTATCTCATTGATCATTGATCAGTCTATGGAAAATGACTTCAGAGGTCAGCTTGGTGGTGGGGATGTGAATGCTGCTCATCATTCAGGCTTTAAGGACAAAATCCTGGGATTTGAACCTTATTGAATTGAGGAGTTAGTCTTGTAGGAGATTGTAGATAGAGGATCTCTGAGGTCCAGCTCTCATGAACAAACACCAAGGGATAACTAATCACCAGATCTGTAGATCAGAATGGAAATGGAAACCTGAAAAAAACACAATTTCAAAAGACTTGGATTAGGCATGAGGCATGTATTTTGAGATAAAGAGCATATTCTTACATTGGGTGTCATTTCTAAGACGTAGGGTAACAAAAACAGGGAGTTAGAATATCCAAGGGCTTGATTCCATCAATCTTAGGAGCATCCTTTATTCCAAGAATTTTTTGGCTCATTGTGCAAAACATTTTCTGAGATTGTACAAGAGGAATGTATCACCTAGAACCTCTTTTTACTTTTAGGTACAACAATCATTTGAAAAACCAAGTGTTAAAGCCCAGATGCCCACCATTGAACGACTCTCCATGACGAGATATTTCTACCTCTTTCCTGGCAATTGAAAATAGTAAGTATCAAAAGTTGTTATTGGAAGGCAAAATTAATAGGAGAGTGAGAGTAGTAGTGAGGTCCAATGGCCAATGACAGCCTGTTGCCTTAGTGGTCAAATTAATAAATTAGTATCCCTTGTTGATGTATGTAGTTTGGTGATTAGTTGCTATTTTTTACTCTATTTATATGCATCTGGATCTCCCCTCCCTCTCCACAATCATCAATCAATAAATCAATCAACCAAGAAAGTAAGCCAAATCGAGACAGTAAGTAATAAACAGTGAAGAACACAGCATAGCAATTATTAGCATAGACATGTGCTCATGCTTCCACTACTACTTATATTCATGTCTCTCTCTGTCTCTCTCTCACACACACAAACACACACTATTAGTTACCCAATATTGCCTGAGATTTAAAAAAAAAAAAAAAAAAAACACAGAAAACAGAGCAGGTGACTGTGGAGAAAGCAGGACTGTGGTCCTGTGAGTGCAGGTGTGAGTTTACTGATATTGAACTACCCTTACCATACAGTATCAAATGTATCCTGGAAACGTTTTGTCAATATAGACTCTGGTTCTCTGTTCTCACAATGTAGATCACAGAATATTCACAGTCAGTTCTCAGATTCTTAATTACTGCTCAGGAACCCCTTCAATCACTCATGTTAACATTTAAACAAAATTTTTTTGATCAAAATATTTCAGAATGGGTATTTTGAGTTTAGACCCAACAATTATTTACTCAGAACAGCTTTATATGACACTATAAGCATATCATTAATCTCCCTCTCAGAAACATAATTAAGGTACTTTATCTCAATACTTGAAATGTTTACCCCCCATCTTCTACCCCTGGTTTCTGACACCCTGGTTACATAAATGCATAGATACTTCAGCAGAATAGCTTTTAGTGCCTAATTTGTCCAATAGAACCATAGTTGGGGATAGAATTATTTATTTGACTAATATTTATCAAGCACTTACTATGTTCCAAATTCTGTGCTAGTTGCTTGGAATATACCAGTGAATAAAATAAATGAAGTCCTTGTTCTCAGAAAGCTCATACTCTAGTGAGTAGAGAGACTCTAAATACATAAGGAAGTAAATATATGTCAGATAGTGTGGTAAGAGCTAAGAAGAAAAATAAAAAGGGCTAAAGAGACACAAAAACATGGATGATGTACTGTTATAAATAGATTACTCAGGAAAGGCTGCTTTGAAGTAATGAAATTATTTGAAATCAGAACAAAGAATGGATAGAGTAGGAGAGTGAACCTTATGGTTCTATGTGGGAAATGCATCCCAACACCAAAAATAGGAAGTGTGAATGCCCTGAGGCAGATAATGTGCTTAAGATGTTTAAAGTACTTCGAGAAGGCAGCTGGCTAGAGAAGAATGAGAGTGGGGAAAATGGCAGAGTAAAATTCAGAAAAATGGTGAGAAGCTTGATCACATAGGCCTTGGTGATCACATCGTAAATGTTTTAAAATCTTTTATCCTGAGTGAGATAGGAAACCCTTCAAGTGCTTTTGAACAGAGAAATGATATAATCTAACTTAGATTTTGCAAAGATCACTCTGAGTACTTTTTGGTGAGTAGACTACAAAGGTCACAGATAGAAGCCAAGGGAAATGGCAAAAGCATACGGAAGAAAATCAAATTAAAATCACAGTAAGGGTTGGATTGAAGGCTCCCATGGATTACTATCTTCACCTTCTATTCTTTTTCTCTTCTTCAGAAAATCACAAGAAGTTCATCCGTTTATCAGCTTCAAGAAGCACCTTTACCAGTACAGCATGCATGTTTAACATTTTGTCTTTCAAGGAAATTGAAAACAAATGAACTAGTTTTTTGGAGGTCCTCTAAGAGAAAATAGAATTTCAATTAAAATGGTAGATGAATGGAAATAAAGTGGAAGAAGCAAACTGGATCTTCTAGTTTCATTGCATACAATGTCTGCACTTTATTGAGTGAGGGGAACTGATCATGACTTGCCCTCAGCAATAGGGTGAAAGGATACGGTGCCCATCTGGAGACAAGAACTACATATTGGTCAGTTCCTCTGTATACTCATCAAACCCTAGGTCTAGAATGGTTCAGTATAAGTTTTCTAATGTATTATTTATACAACATCATAACTTGAGTTCAATTTTTTCTTCAGTGAGTTATTATGATTTTAGTGAACTAACCTATGTAGCTTTCTTCCTATCTATAAGTTAATTTACTTTCTTGTTGATTTTTTTCCATATTTCTGCATATTTCCAAGCTTTGGGAAAATGTTATTATTTACCAAACACTTGGTTATTGTCTAAAATAAATTGGGCTTTTGATTCAAGATTGTGTAACTGAGTGTATTTATATAGAAAGACAAATATTATTAGATAAAGAACAGCGAAGAGAGTGAGGAGTGTCAGCAAAGGAAGAGAGAATGTTAAAATTTCTGGAAAGGTGAATCTTGGTAGAAGAATTGTGGCAACATGGCCATCTGAGCTACTAAGGAGATGTACCACTTCTTTTACATACACACAGAATGCTGAACAAATATTTCAGTACATACTGAAGTGCATTAAAAAATAAAAGGATTCTCTAGATGTCAAATACAACCATAATAGGTAATATTTATTATTGTATGTCAGGATTATTTTAAGGATTTTTATTATTGTAAGGGATTTTGTATATATAAGTAACTACTTTAACCCTCACTACAGCCCTATAAAGTAATCACTATCAATATTCCCATTTTACAGATAATGAAACAAAAGAAAATAGAGCTTAAGTGATGTGCCCAAAGTCACACAGTTAGTAGGTAGCTGCACCCGGATTTGAATGCAATCTGACTTGCTCTGGAATCTGAATTGTTAACCACTGTACCACATTACCTCTCCAAAGCAAGGATAGATTGACATTTTATGGGTTTTTCAGTGTGAGGGTTAACTGAAGTTTGAATTGTAAAGGTTAACTAACACCACAAAAATTCATGATGTTTACGTTTCTGGACTTCACTTGTCCACGTGGAAACATGAGACACATCACAAAGATTCAAAAATATACAGAGAGAGACTCCATTCTCTGACTACTGCATGATAATATTAGAATCCCAATAACATAAAGACAGCCACACAATTCCATATAGCTGGAAATAAAAAAATACACTCACGTAGAGTATACACATACAAACATAAATTATAAAGTGTACATACAAACATAGAAAAAGAAGAAAGAAAAAAAAGTATCAGTGTAGTCAACTTGAGAAGTCAGAAAAATAATGAACCACTTAGAAAATAGAAGAGAATAAATAATAAAGATTAAAAAGAAAAAATTAATCAGATGTAACAAAACAAAAAATTGAACAGATCACACACACAAAAAAATCCCCCCAAAACTGGGCCTTTAAAAAGAGACTGATCAAATAGCAGACATTCAGCAAGATTGAGTATGAAAAAACAGAGTTAGCACAAAGACAATATTAGAGATAAAAAGGTACAATAAACATAAATACAGAATATCCGTAAGAGAATACAAGACATAACATAGATGGGATTCTAGAAAAAGTAAATTGAAAAGATTAATACATAAAGAAATGAAAAGCCAAGTGGATCAATCAACATTAAATTTTCTTTGTCATATCTACTGCAAAAAAAAAAATTAACAGAACCAAGTGATTGTAGAGAAATGTCTTACAAAACTTTTAAGAATTTGATAAGCTCAGCTTTAAATAAATGCTTCCATATAAGGAAGAGAGAAGTAAACTCCTTAAATTGTTTTACAGGGCTAGTACAAAACTGATATAAAACTAGAGAAGTAGAGGCAAAATTAGAAAAATGCAGGCTGATTTTTCAGTAACATTGATGTAAACAATCTAAATAACAGCAAAGCAATTCCAACCATATATGAAACATTACTAATATTTTTTAACCAGCTAATATTTATTCTGGGAATGCAGTTATATTTTAATGATAAAAATATCTATGATAGCACTCCTCAAATTAAGAGATTAAAGGGAAAATTGTGATATTTTAAGAAGTTTAAAAGGCATTCAATAATATTCAGAATTCATTCATAATAGAAAAGAAAAACTTAGAAAAACAAAGAGAAAAGCAATCCCTTAATCTAACAGCATGTATCTAATAAGAACCTGCCAGGAAAATAGGAATAGAGGAAAAACACTTAATATGAGAAAATCTATAGCTTTCTTAGACAGAAATATTAAAGTACTATATTTAAATAAAATACAAATGAAAAAAAAAATCAGTCTTGCACTAGACTTCCAAGACAATAAAACCAAAAGTAAAAATATTTGGAACCCAAGAAACAACATCACTATTCCTGAAAAATATGATTTTACTCATTGAAAATTTCTTAGAATTAATAATATAGTCCCATTTGCAAGAACTGAGTCAATTACAACATTTAACAACATTCTTATATTCAAAAGACAACCAATTAGGAAGTACGTTACTTTTTGCTTTTTTAAAGCCTCTCTTTGCAAAAGCAACAAATATAAGATACCTAAAGAAAACTCTCAAATAGTTGCAAAGTATATGAGGAAAAATATTTTTTAAAAATATTGAGTAATATAAAAGAAGACTTGGACTTGCCTGGTGACACAGTGGTTAAGAATCCACCTGCCAATGCAGGGGACATGCGTTCGAGCCCTGGTCCAGGAAGATCCCACATGCCGTGGAGCAACTAAGCATGTGCACCACAACTACTGAGCCCATGCACCTAGAGCCAGAGCTCCACTATGAGAAGCCACTGCATGAGAAGCCCGTGAGCCACAGCAAAGAGTAGCCCCCGCTTTCTGCAACTAGAGAAAGCCTGCATGCAGCAATGAAAACCCAACACAGCCAATAAATAAATACAATAAATAAATTTTTTTAAAAAAGACTTAAGAATGAGGGATAGATCACCTGCATTAATAAGATAAATAAATGTAAAATTTTCAATTTTCTACCTAACTTAATCTATAAACCCAACAGAATCCCAAAGAAAACCTAACAGAATATTTTCTTGAACTTGACAGATTGTTTATACTGTTTGTTTGGAAGGTAAGATAGTAAGAATAGCTAAGAATAGAAGTGTGGGTCATGAGCAAAATTCATGTTTTGAAGGTAAAGACAACAGATTGGATAAAGTTTTGAGAAAGAAAAAAAGGATTAAACGTTTTACTCTAAATAACTGGAACAATGAAATTGGTTTGAATAACTGTAAAAATAAAAAGGAAAACATTCTCAGCAGAGGCAGATGGGAGTTGGGGGTTGAAATGTCAAGATTGAGATGTCAACTAGGCATTCAAATAGATGCTTGTTGGCACTGGCTATATGAATATATTATTCAGGGAACAGGCATAGGCTGAATGTTAAAATTGTGAGTGCCTTCTATATATAAACAGTATTGAAAACCAAAATACTGGATAAGGCTGCTAAATAAGTAAGGAAAAACAGAGCAGAGACCAAAGATATGAATTAAGTGGCAAGGGTTACTAGAAGAAGCAGCCAATGAAGTAGCAGGAGACTCAAGATAGGGTTGTTATTTGGAAGGCAAATAAATGAAGTGTTTAGGAAGACGTGCAAATATCACTGTAAAATGCTTCTATAGGTCAAAAAAGCTATTGGGAATTAAACATTTAATCTGACAATGTGGAAGTCACTGGTTACATTAATAAGAGTCATTTTGGTAGGGGGCTAGAGGCAAAAGGGTGATTGGAGCTGGTTCCAGACAGAATAAAGAACATTTGGAGACAGGAAAGGTAGACTGAGTTATGGAGAAATGAGATCAAGAGAAGGATTTTTTTTTTAACATGGGATATCATAATGTGTTTTTATAGTTATAGTAGTGATATGACTAAATGGAAAAATCAATGATGTAAAAGAGCAATGGGACTGTTATTAAACAATGTCCTTGAGTAGGTGAGTGTGAGTAAATAGAATGAAGAAAAGTGATGGCTTAGCCTTAGATAGAAGTACAGGAAGGAAAGCCGAGTATAGTAGACTAGGTAATTGTGAATTAGTAGATCTTGAGACTAGAAATATTCTTTGGGATAAAATTATTTGGGATATTGGGCCCAAAGAGAAGGAAATGTAGTCCAATGTATCACTTTTCCAGACAGACTGCAATATATACATAGCCAAAAATAATATAAATACTTTTCATTGGTTCATTATTATAACAGACAAAGGACAGAAGACTTGGTTGTGGATACACAAGTGAATGAAAATCTTATTAAGTTGACAATGTAAAATAAAAATATAGGTTAAAAATGTTGGTATAATTGGAGGTGAGGAAAAAATGGAGGAAATTGTATAAGGACAATTATCTTCAACTTACATAGAAGAGAACTGAGCTACTGAACAACACTGATGGAAGAGGAAAAGAGGGTTAAATATATTATTTAATATTTAAAATTGTGATATCATCAAATATTAGGTAGAATAAGATATAAATGAGGCAGTGTAAGTGAACTGCATCTCATTTTTCATGAAGTAATCAATGACATTGTTTGTATTTGATATATATAGGAAAATAGAGGGGTAAAATAGGCACATTTTTGGGAATTCTGAGGAATATCACCAGAAAATAAAAATAGAAATCATTTTGGGAAGTGGCATGTAGGCTATAAGATCAGAGATGGGGAGAAATGTATTGGAGAACATGGTTTTTATTAAACACTTTACTACTGGATTAGTTGCCTTAAGTATGCATTAATTTGACAAACCATTTAACATTATAATCTATCAACACTTTGATACTGTATAGTCATCAACAATGAGATAGTTTTCAGTGTGTTGTGTTGACTTTTTCAAAGGTTTGTCACCCATTGTCAAACTGTTAAAAAGTAAATTATTGATAATATGAGAAAGAAGTTATAGATAAATATGTTTGTCAGTTATCTATTGTTGAGTAACAAATTACCCCAAAATTCAGTGGCTTAAAACAATAAGCATTTACTATTGTTCACAAGTTGACCAGTTAACGGGGTGGTTCTTTTCTCTGGAATTAGTCATATGTCTGAGCTCACCTGCACATAAGGTAAGCATCTATACTGACATTGTTGGGACCTCCTACGTTTTTGGAAAGCATCTGGCTTTGGGAAGTTTAAAGCTGGTCTAACATAACCTTGGCTGAGACAACTGGGCTTTCCTCCACGTGATGTCTCTTATTCTCTAGTAATCTAGGCCAGGCTTATTCACATGGAGGTTCAAGTGTTCAAGAGGGCGAAGTGCACAATGCTTCTGAAGATCTGGGCTCAGAACTACGCAATATCCCTCTATTGCATCATGTTGGCCAAAACCAAGTTACAAGGCCAGTCTGTAGTCAGAGCAAAGGTCATGGATACAAGGAGGCCAATTATTTTGGCCATCAATAAAATCAGTATTGTAATATGTGTTTTCTAAAAGCATAGAAAAAAATTCACAAAGATGTAAGCTAAAGATACAATTGTATTACATGTTTATTTTGTTTTATGTTTGTAGGGTGAAATTAAAGAATCTTACTCCATTTCACAAAATTTTCTGTTTCATTTTCATGGCAAATTTCTATCTATTATTTTAAGAAATTTTTAAGATTCCCTTGTGCATTTAACAAATAAAAATATACACATGAATTTCATGGATAAACAGTACCCAGAACTGACAAAATAGCAGATGAGAGAAGTAAAGAGATCCTTCTTCTGGGCTTTTAAAAATGTATGGCAGTTCTCAGGCAGTTTCTTGCTCCCCATCCCCTCAAAGCTTCCAAGTTCATACTTCAATTCCAGGGTTGAGCAGACATCTGTCAAGTAAGGCACCCCTACCATTTAGTAGCTAAGGGGTGGCACAGAGACAAATAAGAGTCAATTTGACTTGTTAGCTATGTTAAAAATAGACTGGAAAACAGAACATAGAAACTTATGTTTGTGCCTCTGTGTGTGTGTGTGTGTGTGTGTGTGTGTGTGTGTGTGTTTATGTATTTCATTCTGGTGACTTTGCTACAGTAAGGAGAAAAGACAGCAATCCCTTCCTGTTTTCTAAAGGAGAGAAGCTACATATCAGGTGAAGAGTCACATTGTATTCTGGCAAAGAACAAGAGAATCTGAGAAGCTACAGTTTCCTTTTTAGGTAATAGCAACACTTTGGCCCACTGAAAGCAAAGAAAGAAGGCTGCTTTCATTTTCACTGCTTTTCCTACCCAGAGAGCTGGAGCAGCAATGGCTGGTGAGTTGTTCCAGTTTTTCTGTTGCTTATGGCTGTGTTTGGGGGGAGTAACAGCTCAGGAAGAAGGAATGGGTGAGAGGAGAAGGAGCCATGAAGGGAGCATGCACCAGACACAACTATTTTACTCTGAGACTGTAGGGATGGAAGCTTGGGGCACAGTAATGCTAACAAAGTATTTTAGATAATATGTTACAGCTTCTTGGAAAAAAAGGAAAATGTAGAAAATCTGGACCTATGTTCTTAAACCTTTTTTGTTGATTTTAGGCTTTTCTTTGGACTTATACTGACCCAGAATTCTCACCCAAGTGCTATCTTGTCACAGTGCTATCTTGTCACAGTAAAGATGCAGAATAAATTGAGTTTCCTCCATATTTCTGTTCTCTGTGTGAATTTTAGTTTATAACAATGAGCAAACCAGATACAGTTTCTGCTCCCTGTCCATGGAAACAAAAATACCTTCTTTTACAGGTGTAATATGTTTACATTTTACTGCTATACATATTGAATATAATGTATTTTTAAATTAGGTTTTGATAACAATGACAGGAAGTGAAGGCATCATGGGTGATACAAAGACTAAACTGAGTCAGCCAGGTCTCACTGACTTACAGTGAAGTTGCTTCACTTTTCTGGACCTCAGTTTCCCCATTGAAAAAAAAAAATTAGAGGATTGAACATCCACAGGTGTTAGTCTAAGTGTGGTCCTCAGACTAGCAGCTTTGGCACCACCTCAGAAATTGCTGGAAATGTAAATTCATCAGCTCCACCTTGATCTATCAAATAATAATTTCTGGGAATGGAGTGCAAGAAGCTCTGCTTCTCAAGCTGTTTCAGGAGATTCTTTTTAAAATTTGAGAACCACTAGCCTAGAATCAGGTATCTAAGCTCCTCTCCATATCTAAAATCCTATCGTTCTCACAGAGAAGAGACCACTGAAAGATGATCCGGTCAACATGGTGAAGTTGATGGCCAGGAACGTGCTTGATGGCATTTTTGATGATTTGATGGAAAATAATGTGTTAAATAGGGGTGAGTTACAAAGATTAGGGAAAGAAGTGAAC
Source organism: Hippopotamus amphibius kiboko (assembly GCF_030028045.1). Lineage (NCBI taxonomy): Eukaryota > Metazoa > Chordata > Mammalia > Artiodactyla > Hippopotamidae > Hippopotamus > Hippopotamus amphibius. Next base: position 47,483,341 of record NC_080194.1, read on the forward strand.
CACATTGTGAACAGGACTGGAGACCTGGTTGATGATCTCACTGAGAAAACGCAAATAGCAGGCAAAATATTTAAGGACCATTTCTTCAACCCCAAGAAACAACTCAGTTTAAGTGAGTATCTCAGTAAAGGGCTAGTAACTTGTTCTTTATCTACTATCCTTATGCGTTGTTTTGTCTTATTTCTTTTAGCAAGTGGAGAATATGCTATTCACATTTCTAGCACCTTCTTTGCCTATCTTATTTAATACCACAAAATATCCTGATCTATCCCAGCCCCTGTTCCAGCACCCCCAGGGACTCTACACTGCTGCACATTTTCATTTTTTCTTTAGCAAGTGTCACTTTCAATCATTTGATAACATTCATTTATTCATTATATCATAATTTCCCTTCTAAAATATATGCTCAATGAGGCATGAATCTTTGCTCTGTTTATGAATATAGTCCAAGTCATGGAAATGGCACCTGACACAGATTATGTGCTGAGTAAATACTCATTAAAGAATAAATGGTGCTGGTGCTGATTTAAATTAAATAATAGTCTTTAGCTAATCTGTGCTAATACACTCTGGCCATACATTGTGGCTTTTAGAGTCATTCCCAGATATAGAATGATCAATAGAACAAAATCCACCATCTTCTTCTTAGCTGTGGACTAATTAGCCCAAGGGACAAATTTCTGAGAACCTGGATTTCTCCTTGTTAAAGGAAGACATAGGGAAATTGAAGGTTAGAGGAACATAGATGTGTCTTTCTCTCTAGAGCATGTGTTGGCACACATTTTCTTTGATGAGCCAGAGAGTAAATATTTTAAGCTTTTTGGACCATATGGTTTCTGTAACAGTTACTCAAGTCTGATGTTGTAGTATGGAATCAGCAATAGAAAATAGGTACAAAATAAGTGTGTATGTGTTCCAATAAAACTTCAGTTACAAAAACAGGTGTCAGGCTGAATTTGGACTGTGAGCCACAGTTTGCTGACCTCTAATTCAGAGTAAAATTATATATGAGGAACACCCTCTGGGACTATTTTGTTATTGTTTAAAGACTAACTTTTGTATAATGATATATTTTTCTTCCTCATAATGAAAGATGCTATTGAAGAAAAACCTTGATTAAAGAATATGAATATTCCTTGAACTACATAAGAGGAAGATAATGAGTTCTTTTTTGTTTCAGAGAAAGTCCGCCTCTTTCACTTGGCAGAAAGTTGTAGTCTTCTAAAACAAACCTGGACCTTAGAGAATGGGCCAAATCTCCATGCTTTATAGAGTAGTCAGTCCCATGCTGAACATACTCATTTCCTTGTCAGTACAAGGGAAATGGTTTGAAGTGTATAGATTCTATAAACTTAGTTCTGCTAACAAATTTTATTTTCATGTTATTTCAGGATCTCATCCTGAAAATGAGAGTGATGAATCTGAGAGCACTGAATCATCTTCTTCGACAGGTAACTGCCTCCAAATCTCACAAGTGAAAATTCTTAGACCTTTAGTGCTGTCAGAAGGTATTTCCTTAAAAATCTAGAAATCCTATGCTCTCAGTCAGTTTTCATCTTTGGAAATAACCTTCAGAATAGAGCATTGATCCTTAACTTTTTGTTCATTCCACTTCAGAATCTGAAGATGAAAGTGAAAAAAGTGGAGACGAGGAAAAAGTTGAATCAGCCCAGACACTGGCTCTCCCTCCAACAGGTAACTGCCACCAAACCCAGTGGCTCATGGGAAACTTCATTCATTACTTGGAGTAAGATAGTGGTACAGTGTCCCTACGTTATAGTGGAAAGACCACTGAACTGAGGCTCATAAAATCTGGCTTATTTCTCTCCTCTGCCCCTAAAAAAATCCCTTTAAATTAAGGTTAGCATTTACATCCCTGATATTCAATTCTCCTAAGAATATAGAAGTTGAAAGTGAAGATTTATGAAACTGAGAAGAATTCTAGATTGCCCCAGGTATCTGTTCTAACTATGATAGATAATAGCATGGACACATAATGACAATATTAAGCAAAGACATACAAAGAAAGCTCCTATAGTGCAGTAGAAAAAGAACTGAGGTAAAACCCAAGAAATCTGTAACACTGAGGCCATCAATGCCATTGATTAATCGTATTATCTGGTATAACCAACCTTTCTGAGACTTGCATTTTTAAGTGGGATTGATAACATCTTTAAAAGGATTCATAAAACATCAAAGATATAGACAACTACCAATTGCACAAAACAGAATAAGGATGTAGTTAAAAAAATCACATTAAAAAAACATACTATGAGTCACACATACTATGTGGTCACCAAAGAAACTGATGAATTATTGGGCCACATTAAAGAACCATAGCATACAGAAGCAGGGTGGTGATAGTATTATCTTCCGAGTACTATATTTTCAAAAGTTATGGAGAAACTTACAAAGGAATAAAAACTTTGTAATCTTTATTCATTGTTCTAGCTGCCATGCATGATATATTCATATATTAATTGCAAATCTACTGTATGCTCTTTTAGTTAATGTGTTTATAGCAGTAAGCAAGGTAAAGTTCCTACTTTCATACAGTATAGTGAGAGTAGATATATAATAAACATGCAAAAAATAAACAATATAATTTCAGAAAATGTGCATGAGAAAAGAGGATTAGGCCATAAAAAGAGATACTGTTGTTGATGGGAGGAGTGCACATGGGTCAGGGTGAACAGTTATGAGAACTCTTTTGATGTGGTATTTCAGTATATATCTGAACAATAGGGAGGGAATTGTGCCAAACTTTAAGGTAAAATCATTCTAAGGAAAGAGGAAACAAGAACAATGGTCAGGAATGGTCTTGCCATGTAAAAGAGTAATAGAAAAGGCTGGTCTGGCTGGAAGGTAGGAAATGAGGGTGAATATGGGTGGAACATCTGTTAAAGAGTCAAACTGGGACTGCCATACCATTTGGGCTTTTAAAGAATGGGAAAGAGTTTGGATTTTAATTGCAATAGAAAGCTTTTAGAAGTTTTTGAGCAAAGGAGTGATAAGTATAGAATCAGAAAATTTACTTGTAAGCAATTTGAGTGTTTCAGTTGAGATAATATATTTTAGGCTGGGGTTGTGGTAATAGAAATGATAACAAGTGGTTTTATTTGGGATCCATTTTGGAGATAGAGTCAACAGAAACTACAGATAGATTGGATGTGGGCTAATGAAAGAGATGAAGGAGTCAAGAATCATTCTCGGTTTGGGGCTTGGCAGCTGGGTGAAAGATAATTACTGAAACAAAGAAAACTTGTGGTTGAGAGAAAACTTAGGAGAAACAGATTTGTAGAAGAAGATGATATCAGAAGTCCATCTTTGTATGTTTAGTTTAAAAAGTGTTACATCCGAGAGAAAATGTTGAATAAACAGATGAAGTACAACTAAGGAATTCACAGAGGAATCAGGGATGGGAATAAATTCATCAACATTTAGATAGTATTTAAGATGATGGGACCACCTAGAAGAGGACACTTAGGGAGATATGTTGATAGAGAATAACGGAGACTCCAATATAGAATAATCCCACTTTTGGAGGTTTGGCAGAAGAGGAAAAGCCAGCAATGAAGACAGACAGATTAAAAAGAATGGCTGGAAAATGCAGGATCACAGAAGCCTAGAGAGCATTTTTCAAAAAAGATGTGTTCATCCATGTTAAATGCTAAGAAAGCAACAAATAGTCAGTGGTAACTTTAATAATGAATATTTTGCTTAAGTGGTGAAAAAATTAGCCATTTTTTGCATACAAGAAAATATCAGAGTTGAAGAAATGAAAAGAGTGAAAATAGACAATGCCTTTAAGGACTTGTGCTGAGAAGTGGAGCAGAGAAATGGAACAATAGATGGAGAGGAAACAGAGTCAAGGGAAGGTGTATTTAAAAGATAAATTATTATGATGCTAAAATGCCAATGGGAATAACACAGAAGAGATAGAGGGAGAAATTGATGCTGTAGAAAACAGGGCTGAATAAATGCTTGAGTAAAGTTCCTGTGTGTGAGAGGGAATGGGACTCAGAGCATAAGTAAGGATATCACCCTTAGATCAGAGGAAGAATGTTTTTCTTTTTAGTAGGAGGGAAAGAACAGTAGGTTGGTAGAGATGTAGATGATTTGATGAACTTGTTGACTAAAAGGATGAAATCATTTTTTTGGTGCAATAATGTTATTTATTTATTTATTTATTTAAAATATATGTGGATCTATTCTGTTTCAAATGCTTTTCCCATTTACATTGTTACATAATATTGAGCAGAGTTCCCTGTGCTACACAGTAGGTCCTTGTCTACCTGTTTTAAGTGTAGCAGTGTGTACATTGCCAATCCCAAATTCCCTAACTATCCCTCCCCCCACTTTCCCCCTAGTAACCATAAGTTCATTCTCTAATTAATTATTTATTTATTTACTTAAATTTATCTATCTATTATTTATTTCTTTTAAGTATTTTTAGTGGAGTACAGTTGATTTACAATGTTGTGTTAGTTTTGGCTGTCAGAAACTAACAGAGTCAGTTATACATACACATATATCCACTTTTTTAGATGAGTCATTCAGAGCATTGAGAGGAGTTCCCTGTGCTATACAGGAGGTTTTTTTTTTTTTCCTGATTAAACTTTCCTCAGTTTACTGTAAGCTTTTGAGTAGTATTCAAAATTCCAAAAAGTTGATTCTGACAGTTTGTGTCAGTTGAGTAATATCAGTGGCTTTTATTGGGGAGACAGAATTTTGGAGTTCCCTACTATGCTATTTTCACTGATGTCTACACTGTGCTCAAATTTTTATTACTTTCTATAACTCTATAATTATTTCAAATTAAAAAGTATAAAACCCCAAAAACCAGAAAGCTGTATCTCCCATATATATTTGATAAATTATTAAATGAACCAAGTATAATAAGAAATAAAATACTAATAGCTGAGGAATAAAGTACTATTTAAAATATATCTATTTTTGCATCCTTACAATATACAAAATGTTAAACTACAAATATCTTGTCCTTTTTTGTAAAAATGTTGGTAGAGAATATGATAGCATTAATTATGTTACAAACTATTGTTAATGTGGATTTATTCTACTCTTTCCCAATATGAGACATTAAGTATATTTACTATTGTCAAAGTAGGTGAGCATGGCTTCAACCTTAAATGCAATATATATATAAATATATATATTTTTTCCATCTCTGGAGATGGGACTAAGAAAGTAGAGCATATGTTTTTTAATGTAAAAATAGATAAGATAATTTGAACACAGCAATTACCTCAGCTGCCTATCAGTGTTTTTTCTATTGAGACAGTGTTGTTTTCTGTTTTTATGAGAAATATTTAAATTGTAGTTTCCTTAAAGAGGCATTTATTTAAAGTGTAAAGTAAGTGCTGATTCTGCAATCGTTGCTAACTGGCAGATTTCCAACTTGCTTGCTGTGTTGGGAGCCTTATTATTTGGTTATTATTCCTTTTTCCTTTGTACTTCAAATTTGTGTAACAAAAATATATTAAACTAAAATTACACTTTCAAATACATAATACTATAACTAAACTACTTTCTAGGCTTTACAGATTCTGCAAATTCAACAGTGACAGATTTTGCATATCAATGACTCTTTTATGCCAGTTAGTAAGAATCATGTAAAGGTTATTTGTGGTACTGGATTTCACTTTAATAAAATAAAAAATAATAATAATAATTTTTATTTTAAGTGTGAACTTACAACATAGACTTGAAAATAAAATCACAATACATTTTATTCATTTTTTAAATGTATGTTTTAAGGTATACAACATAGTATTTTAATATACATATAAGTAGTAAAATAATTACTACATTCAAGCTAAATAACATATCCATCTTGTTACATATTTACAATTTTTTGAATGTGGTGAGAGCACCTGAAATCTACTCTTAGCAATTTTCAATATGTGTTATAGTATTATTAACTATAGTTGTCATGCTGTGCATTAGATCCCTAGACTCCTACATAACTGCAATTTTGTACTTTTTGACTAATATCTCCCCATTTCCCCTACTTCCTCATCCTTGGTAACCAGTATTCTATTCTCTGCTTCTACACATTCAAATTTTTTAAGATTCCATGCATAAATGATATCATGCAGTATTTCTCTTTCTGTGTGTCGCTTATTTCACTCAGCATAATGTCCTCCATTTTCATCCATGTTGTTGCAAATGTAAAGATCTTCTTTTTTAAGGTTGAATTTATTTGATAATTTATTTATTCATCCATCTGTCAGCACTTAGGTTGTTGTTTCCATGTCCTGGCTATTGTGAATAAAGCTGAAATGGACATGAGAGCACAGATACCTCTTCCAGGTACTGATTTCATTTCTTTTGGGTATATGCCTAGAAGAGGAATTGCTAGATCATATGACAGTTCTATTTAATTTTTGAGGAACCTCTGCACTAGGTTCCATAATGGCTCTACTAATTTTCATTTCCACCAACACTGTACAAGGATTCTTTTTTCTCCATACCCTCAACAACATGTTATCTTTAATCTTTTTTGATAATAGTAATCCTGATAGGTATGAAGTGATATCTCCTTATGGTTGTGATTTGCATTTCCCTGATTGTGAGTAATATTGAATACATTTTAAAACATCTGTTAGCTATTTGTATCTTCTTTGGAAAAACATCTATTCAAGTCATATGCTCATTTTTTTTTTATTAGAGTGTTTGTTTTTCTTTGGAGTTGTATGAGAACAGCACATTTTTATTAGTGAGAAGATATTTACTTTAGGTAGTACTTTCATTTTTATTTTAACAGATCCAATTATCTTTACAATGTTGTTTTCTGTGAATTAAAGTAACATTGAGAGAAAATGGTAATAATCTCTATTATCTTTTCTCTAATTTGATGGAGAATTAAATGAGAAGTGATACAGATGAAGGTAAACTTGTAAGCTGACATGATGAAGTCATGTTACATGATAAAGAATTCACCTCGAAATTTCCAAGAATAGTCTAAATACTTTTAAGTCCAAAAGAGTTGAAACAAACTGGTTAAAGATAGGGCATTGATAAAGATTACTGTGTTCTCCCTTAGAAAATTTCTGGGCTTCTCTCTTTATTTTATCAAGTTGGGCTAGCCTCATTTACATAACACACAGCCAGACAATATGGCTACCTCAAATTCAAGGGCAATTCAATAGCTCATACTGGTAAAATCTTTAATCATTTAGTCAGCAATATTTTTGCAGAAGAAAATTTTGTAGTAACTAAATGGGCCATTTTAATATTAATTTCATTCATTCAGAGAACTATTTGATATTGTATTAGACATGGAGGGAAGAGGGAGAGAACAAGAAATGATATACCTCATCATTTAACTTGGAATTTAATGAAATTTATCTGTATATAAAATATATATGAAGCTACATTAACTTTAATATAAAAATGAATTATAAGTAAGGGTTCTATGTCAGGAATATAAGGCAGGGTTTTGTTTTTGTTTTTGTTATATTATTTGTTTTATTTTTAATTTCAGGATTATTTAGATACAATTGACAAAATTATATTTAAAATGTACATCATGGCAATTTGATATACATAAGCATTGTGAAAGGGTTCCCCCATCCAGTTAATTAAAACCTCCTTCACCTCATATGTTTATCTTCTTTTTCTATAATATTTAAGTTCTACTCGTTTATCCACTTTCAATTATACAATACAGTGTTATTAACTATAGTTACCATATTTTACATGTTTCCTATACCTCCTTCTTATAGCTAAAGTTTGTACCCTTTTCCTTGTTTCCTCCACACTCCAGCCTCTAACAACCACTTTTCAGCATTCTGTTTCTATGAGATTGACTTTTATTTTAAAGATTTCACATATAAGTGATATCATAAGTTATTTGTCTTTCTCTGTCTATTTCACTTAGCTTAATGTCCTCAAGGTTCATAGATGCCACAAATGGCAAGATTTCCTTCTGCTTATGGCTGAATAATATTTCATATATACCATGTGTTCTTTATTCATTCATCTGTCAATGGACACTTAGGTTTTTTCCATGTCTTGACTATTGTAAATAATTCTGCAATGTACATAGGGATGCAGATATCTTTTTGACATAGTGATTTCATTTCCTTCAGATATATATCCAGAAATGGCATTGTTGAATCATATGGCAATTCCATTTTTAACTGTTTGAGGAAACTCCATACTGTTTTCCATAGTCAGTTTGCATTCCCACCAACAATGGGAATGCAATTCAGTTTCTCTGCCCATTTTCAATAATTTTTCTTTTGCTATTGATTGAATGAGTTCTTTTTATATTTGGATATTAACCCCTATAATTCATATGGAACCACAAAGAATCTTAAATAGCCAAAGAAATCTTAAGAAAGGAGAAAAAGTTGAAGAATGTATATTTTGCTTCTGTTGGATGAAATATTCTATAAAATCTGTTAAGTGTATATGGTCTAAAGTGTAGTTTAAGTTTAATATTTCCTTATTGATTTTCTGTCTGGATGAACTATTCATTGTTGAAAGTGGTATAATGAAGTCTCCTACTATTATTGTATTGCATCTATTTCTCCCTTCAGGTCTGTTAATATTTGTTTTATATATTTAGGTTCTCCTATGTTGGCTGCATGTATACTTATACATGTTATAAACTCTTGTTAGATTGATCCCTTTATCATTATATAATGATCTTCTTTGACTCTCATTATAGCCTTGCTTAAAGTCTTTTTTGTTTGGTTGTTTATAACTCCTCTTGCTTTATTTTGCTTTCCATTTACATGAAATATCTTTTTAAAAATGCTTTGCTTTAATCTGTGTATATCCTTAAAGTGAAATTAGTCTCTTGCAAGCAGTCTTGTTTTTTATCCATTCAGTGACTGTATATCTTTTGATTGGAGAATTTAGTTCATTTACATTTAAAGTAATTATTGATACATATGGCCTTTGCTATTATATAAATAACAAAATATTGCTATTTTGTTAATAGTTTACCAGCTGTTTTGTAACTTCAGTGTTCTTTTCTACTTCCCACACTATTTTACTTTGTAATTTGATAATTTCCTGTAGTGGTATGCTTAGATTCCTTTCTCTTTATCTTTTCTGTATCAACTGTAGATTTTTTGCTTTGTGGGTAACATGAGGCTTACATAAAACATCTCATATTTATACCAGTCTATTTTAAGCTGATATCAACTTGACTTGGAATGAATACTAAAGCTCTATGTTTTTACTCTCCCCCCCATTTTATGTTTTTGATGTCACAATTTACATATTTTCATCTTATGAATCAATTAACAAATTATTATAGTTATGGATATTTTTAGTACTTTTATCCTTTGAATTCTTTATCAGGTAAATCAATTATGGCCATTTCTTTAAGATCTGTTTCTGGAGTTTTTTCATGATCCTTTGTTTGAAATGTATTTCTTTGTTTCTACAGTTTCCTTGACTCTCTATGTTTGTTTCTACACATTAGATATAAAACTACCTCTCTCAGTCTTGCAAGAGTGGTCTCGTGTAGGAGATGAACCTTATCATTCAGCTCAGCCCAAGCTATTAATCCTTTGTGATTGTCCAAGCTACAATCTTTGTTTAGCAATTCCCAGTATTTGAGTTGAGCCAAGACCAGTCAGTGTCCCAAGGGGGATGATCTCAGCACCTAGATTGTAAGACAGATGCTCAGGAAGTAGGTTTGAAAGTATGCAAATAGGCCTTTTTCAGGGAAAGACTATCTGCATTGAGCCCTGAAGGATAACAGGTAAGGAAAAATTTCTTTCTTTGCTACAGTTCTGCAGGGCCAGGGAATGGAAGCCCCTCTGGCTACTGGAACCAGTCAATAAAGAGGTGCATCCCCTGGGTGGCTACTACAAAAGTTGGAGAACCAGACCTGTGTACAAGTTCCTTCCAGGGAGACTCTAGGTACCTGGAGTGGGCCAGAGGGAGAACATGGAGACTGCACTGATGAGCCTCCTGGGTCTCAGGAAAGCATCGCAGTCATACTCTAGATGCATGCTAAATTAAAATCTTTACTCACAGGCAGCAGCTTTTAAAGCATGCAAATAGGCCTTTTTCAAAGAAAGACTGAGAGATTAGAGTTTCTGTCAGGTCTCCCAGTGTTGAGCCCTGGGAGGTAACTTGTTAAGAATTGCTTCTTTGTTCTTGACAGTAAAAAACTGAAAGCATTTCCTCTAAGATCAGGAACAAGACAAAGATGTCCACCCTTACCACTTTTATTCAACATAGTTTTAAAAGCCCTAGCCACAGCAATCAGAGAAGAAAAAGAAATAAAAGGAACCTAAATTGTAAAAGAAGAAGTAAAATTATCACTGTTTGCAAATGAAATATTGTACATTAAAAAATTCTAAAGATGCTACCAGAAAGCTACTAGAGCTCATCAATAAATTTGGTAAAGTTGCAGGAAACAAAATTAATACACAGAAATCTCTTGCATTTCTATACACTAATAAAATGTTAGAAGGAGAAATTGAGGAAACAATCACATTTACCATAGCATCAAAATGAATAAAATACCTAGGAATAGACTTACCTAAGTAGGCAAAAGACCTGTACTCAGAAAACTATAAGACACTAATGAAAGAAATCAAAGATTACAAAAACAGATGGAGATACTCTTGGATAGGAAGAATCAATACTGTCAAAAGGACTATACTACCCAAAGCAATCTACAGACTCAATGCAATCCCTATCAAATTACCAACAGTACTTTCCACAGAATTAGAACAAAAATTTAACAATATGTATGGAAACACAAATGACCCTGAGTAGCCAAAGTAATCCTGAGAAAGAAAAACGGAGCTGGAAGAATCAGGTTCTCTGACTTCAGGCTATACTACAAATCTGCAGTAATCAAGAAGTATGGTACTGGCACAAAAACAGAAATATAGATCAATGGAACAGGATAGAAAGTCCAGAGGTAAACTCATGCACCTATGGTCACCTAATCTATGACAAAGGGGGCAAGAATGTACAATTGAGAAAAGGCAGTCTCTTCAATAAATGGTGCTGGGAAAACTAGACAGCTACATGTAAAACAATGAAAGTAGAACACTCCTTAATGCCATACATGAAAATACAATCATAATGGATTAAAGACCTGAAAGTAAGACTGGATAGCATAAAACTCTTAGAGGAAAACATAGAACAGTCTCTGACATAAATCAGAGCAAGAACATTTTTGATCCACCTCCTAGAGTAATGAAAATAAAAACAAAAATAAACAAATAGGATCTAATTAAACTTAAAAGCTTTTGCACATAAAGAAAACAAAAAGGCAGCCCACAGAATGGGAGAACATATTTGCAAATGTAGCAACCAACTAGGGATTAGTCTCCAAAATATACAAACAGCTCATGAAGTTAAATACCAAAAAATAAGCAACCCATTCAAAAATGTGCAGAAGATCTAAATATACATTTCTCCAAAGAAGACATACAGATGGCCAAGAGGCCCCTGAAAATATGCTCAACATCATTAATTATCAGAGGACTGAAAATCAAACCTCAATGATATATCACCTCACACCAGTCAGAATGGCCATCATCAAAAAATCTACAATCAGTAAGTGTTAGAGAGGGCATGGAGAAAAGAGAAACCTACACTGTTGGTGGGAATGTAAATTGTTGCAGCCACTATAGAGAACAGTGTCGAGATACCTTCAAAAACTAAAAATAGAGCTACCATATGATCCAGCAATCCCACTCCTGGGCATATATCAGAATAAATCATAGTTCAAGAAGATATATTTACCCCAATATTCATTGTAGCAATATTTACAATAGACAGGACATGGAAGCAACCTAAAAATGTCCATTAGTAGAAGAATGGATAAAGAAGATGTGGTACATGTATACAATGGACTATTACTCAGCCATAAAAAAGAATGAAATAATGTAATTTGCAGCAACATGGATAGTCATGGAGATTGTCATATTGAGTGAAGTAAGTCAGGCACAGAAAGACAAATATATGATATCTCTCATATGTGGAATCTAAAAATCAGGTACAAATTAACTTATTTACAAAACAGAAATAGAGTCACAGCTTAGAAAACAAACTTATGGTTACCAAGGGGAAAGAGAGGGAGGGATAAATTGGGAAATTGGGATTGGCATGTACACACTACCTTAATATATATATAATAGCTAGCTAATAAGAACCTACTGTATAGCACAGAGAACTCTACTCAATACTCTATAATGACCTATATGGGAATAGAAACTAAAAAAAGAGTGGATATGTATATGTATAACTGATTCACTTTACTGTAGAGCAGAAACTAACACAACATTGTAAATCAACTATACTCCAATTAAAATTAATTAAATGAAAAAAAAGAATTGCTTCTTTGTCTGCTATAGTCTTGTGCATCTCATGGCAAGCCCCATTGACTCTCAGAACTAGGTGTTCTGAGGGTTGTCCCTCAGGTGGGTGTTGGGGTGCTATATATTGGATCCAAATCCTTTGATCCTCGGGGAGAATCTAGAAGGGCTGAGTTCCCTGCAGATTGTATTTCACTGTGCCAGGGGTGGGTTTATGGCAAGAGTGTGTCTTGGCCTTTCCTACCTGTTTTGATGTGGGTACTGTGGGTTATGTGGGTGATGGGGTTATTTCCTCCTTTACTTGTTACACAGGAATTTCTTGGTTAATTTCTGGATTTCTTTCAGAAGGAGTTGGTCAGTGTATAGCTATAAATTCAGTGTGTGTGTGGGAGGAAGTGAGTTCATGATCCTCCTTTGTCACCATCTTGGACTGGAACCTCTTGTTTTGTTTCTAAAAATATTATATTCCTTTCTATATCTGCAGCGTGTCACACTTAGTAGACAATTCATGTTTATTTAATGAATGAAGTGCCATTATAGGAACAGTTAGTTGTATTTTTATGCTTAAAAGACTGTTAGGTAAATGTGTGATTTCTTCATTGTTTTATATGATAAGATTTTATTTCTCTCCAAGGTATGATGTCTGGTCAATAATAAGGGAATAATAGGAATAATACTCCTACAACCATAAATAAGGACACAAAGAATGAGAGAGGATGAATGATGTGACTTGTTTTGGAGATGGTGGAAAGTGATAGGAGTTTTTGATCATAAAATGCTAACCTTCCACTTATCCTTATTTTCTACTTATAGCCACATGGCCCCTGCCTAGATATCATGTGTAACCACAGCTTCCTTTTTTCTGCTGACAACTTCTGACTATGGTCATATTTCTTCCAGCTTAAAAATCTCAAACTCCTTTCTAATAGCATCATTCAATTGCTAGTTTCAATTTGGATTCTTAATTTTCTAATGTCTCCTCATTTCTAAAGCTACTGCTATCTGACTTCCTTCACAACTAATTCACAGAAAATGCACTTGCTAGGGTCACCAATTATTCTTAAATCCAAATAAAACATTTAATTATTTGACTTCTATTCAACAAATGTTATGGTTTATTTTAACCTCCTATATTCTTTGGATTCAGTGGCACTTCTCTCATAATTTTTCCAAAGGCAGGCTCCTCTTTCATAACTCACTTTATATTTGGTATTCTCAGTTGCTTATTTATAGACTTACTTGTTTTATATGTAGAATATCTTACTTGCTTGTATGGATTCAACTGCCATGTATACAGACATGGCTTTAAAATCTGTATTTCCTGAGGTCTAGACCCATAAATCCAACCCTTCATTCAAACTGTCCAGTGGATGTATTGCAAAAAAGCAAGTTCAAATGTGATATCATCTTATCCTTGATTACCTAGTGTATGGTCAGATATAACTGTTCACTTGCTCTCTGTACATACACTGCTCGACCAGTGTCTGCTTCACCTATACAGTATTCACATGACTAACCTTCCTACGTATTTGCCCCCACCCCAGCTAGTGATTGTTCTAATCTTTAGATCAGAACATCTCCACCAGGATAGCTTATCAAAGAGGCAGCGAGGGCCATGCCACTCTGTTTCCCTAGTAACTGATAAGCCAACCTGATATCAATTCTCCCTTCAACTGGTAACCTGCCCCTCCCCCTGCGAGCAAAGACTGCCACCATGTCATGCCCACACAGTGGGGTGTTGCTCCATGACTTTGCTTCAGACACATAAGACCCTCCTATCCATTAAACTATTGATGTCTCTGTTGTGGATCTGGGTTCCTTCTTCAGTCTTGAAGCGGGGGGAGTACAGGGCTTGCACCCTGCAGGGTGCAGTTCAACACCCAACCTGCTATATTTAATTTCTCTGTTGAAGTTAATGTTAACAGTAGCAAAGCCAGAAATAAAGAGCCCTTCTTGTCTTCTTTTTTCTCTCTATCCACACTAAATCAACTTCTAAATCCTATGTCTCTCAAAGCTGCCCATTAACTCCATTTCTATTACCAAAAATTTTATTAAGCCCAATATTGCCTTTCACAAAAATAATTTTTCATATCTCCTTACTGGACTCCTTGCCCTATGACATTTTTCCTGCTTTAAGTTCTCCAGTATTTTCCCACTATTCTTAGGATAAAATCTACCAGACTTGGTCTATCATAGTCAAGCCCTGCCTTTCCTAGTCTCTAGGTACTCTTTATATTTTACTCTAAGATACAGTAACAACCAATCCCCTTATCCCTTCATTGTTTTTACTTTCCCTTAGGCATGCACCACACCTCTTCACGGGATCATTTAGTGTGTACCTCTGCTTCCTCTTTGTTTGGATAGATAACTTTTAATCATCACTTTGGCCTTAATATCAATCTAGTAAATACTTTTTTGATTTTCCTAATTTACCTATTAGGAATTTTGGGTACCAACATCTGTATGTCCTCTTTCATAACATTTATCATTCTGTATTTTAGTTATTGTTTAATGGTATATCTCTCTGTTAAATAAAATACAAGGAAGACATTGTCTGCCCCTGGTTATTAGTATAATGCTTAAAACATAATGTAGATTCCAATATATGTTTGTCAAACAGAAGAATACATTAGTAACAACTAAATGAAGTATATTTTACTTTTTCTAACATATACAATGAAATAAAATATTCATATGTGTATATATGTGAAACTAGACAGTGTAAAAACTACAAATATATTGATTTATTCACTAACAATTAAGTGGAAACCTTACATATTTGAGGTATTCAGCTATGCACTGCAGATGAAAAAACCAAGAAAAAGTGGTATCTCCTTTCTCAGCAAATAAAATTCAGTTATTAAATGCTTCTCAACAATGTGACTATGAGATAGTGCTTTTCACTGTTTTATATATAAGTATAGTAAAATTCACTCTCTGTTGTGGCAACAATATTTTTGCTTAAAGCTAGCCTTGAAGCAAGAAAAAAGCCCTTCTTGGCATTACCCAAGAAAATGTATACCATAAATATTAGTGTGGAGGAAATGCATTAATAATTTTTTATCTTTTAAAAGAGACAGAGGAAAGGTTTATTTTACACATCACAAAGCATTTCACTCCAAACATTACCACTAGATGTTTCTTGATTATTCTATCTTGTAGATTTGGTCGTTTCTTTCTTTAGGTATTTAATATTCTTCCTGGATTTTCTTATCAGAACAATTTGACTTTGTGTCAGTTCAGTCAAAGCTAGATCCCCTGATTTTTAAAGCATGCCTAGTAAATTATCAATCAAAAAATGTTTATCAAGTATCTCAAAGGTTGACATACCTAAGGCCACTGCCACTGTCAAATGTCTAGCCTGTCCAGAATAGAGACCAATGTTGAGCCCTTGATACAGCACTATTCACAGAGTATAACAGCAAGGCACTTGTTGGAATGTCGATTACATTGAATTTCTTCTATTCTGGAAATTTCAGTGAGTCATCATGATTGGAATAAATATATATTCTTGGTTAATTTTACATTTTTTTCCTATCCACAGGACCTAAACAAGTACACTATCCAAGGTCATATGTAGCTCCATCTACATATGATTTTCACACAATATTACATCAACCAAGGAACTCACTTTACAGCAAAGGAAATGTGAGGATGGGCATGTGATCATAAAAATCTACCAGTTCTAATACATACTGCAATATGTAAAGACTGTCAATCTGAGAGAATGATGAAAGGTCCTTTTAGAAGTGCAGCAGAGGTGCCAGTTTGGTTATTATACTCTGTTAAAATGGCACAACAATCTTCAGATGTACGTTACACTCTAAATCAGTATTCATTTTGTGGTGCTATGTCCCTAATAGGTAAGACCCATGAGTCCTGGAATTCTGAGTAGCACAGGAGTGGCTCCACTTCCCAATATTCCTAATGACTCAATAGGAGAGTTTGTGCTTCTCTTTGTACAGCTTGAAGATTCTTGGTTTCAGAAGTTTCCAGAGGACAGATGATTTCCCAGAATACCAAAGAAGAATCTCATTAACTTTTGGCTATGTCTAATGCTTAGTCATTTTGTGCTCCTTGTGCCAAGGGACTAACAAGCGAAGAATGGAGTCATTTTCCAAGTATGAGTAAATGATCTTGATTGTCATAAAACAGGGCTCATGCTATGCATTGATGGAAGAGAACAGGGAAAGTACCCTTGGCATTCAGAGGGTCAATTTGGGCATGTCTTGTTATTCTCCTCTTTAATTTAGGTGACAAATTACAGCAGTCAGAGCCTTAGAAAGGTATTAGTGAACAGGATATTGGACACCTTAATGATGTGGGTCCTGGTCACATCACCAGATAATTCTCCAAAACTAGAAGAGATTCTATTTAAATGTGAAGGGAAGATAGAAAGTAGATAAGAAAAGAACTATGAAATATCAGTTGTAGCCCTTGGAGCAGTGCAGGACCTGGGGCTAAACTTCCTCCCACTTCATGTAAGTGTCTCCATGAAAAGAGACAATTTAGAATTCTAAAGGAGCTGGTCCTAGACAGAGTAACCTTATCTACAAATCAAGTGTATCTGATTGGCTCAACGAAACACTGTTTTGCATTATTCAGATCCCCCTCCATGATGGAGACACTCTCTTTCCCAGATGCAAGGAGTGCTGGCTGCTGAGGGTACTTTACCTAGCCCATTCTCATGAATTAGCCTAGGATGAAGAGAACAGCTGACACCAAGAGCATGTCCCCTCTTATGGTATGGCCCACATTTAATTGTTAGTTGGGGTGAGGTAAACAAACGTATAGTCCCATTATAATATATGTCCCTAAAATTTCATCCTAGCATGAATGTGTTCCTCATGAGATTAGCCAAGGCCTCAGTTGAAATTACATTGTATTTCACTTTCTCTCTCAGCCCAATGCTCTTTTTTATTGTCCCTCACATATCTTGTTTCTAAAGAATATTCCCCAGCAAATTTCCTGCACTGATCTTCATATCAGAGTGTGTTTTCCAGGTGACTCAACCTACATTAGCCTAAAAGTGTATATATACTATGCGGCACCACAATATTAGTGAAAAAATAAATGAGCCATGAAATATTTTTGTAGTAACATGGAGAATGCCTGGAATATAAGTACTATAGCTATATACAAGAAAGATAAAACATAAATGTCCTTCTAGAGAAGATCATCCAATACTTTCTATGGTAAGGGTGATAAGGAAGGTAGAAGAACAAATCAAAACCCTGACTGAATCTATGCAGATTGAACATAATCCTTTGGACCAAAAATGACTACTTTAAAAGCAAATTATATTGGAATATTATAGATAAAGAGAAGTTTAATTAATATATTGAGGTAGGTAGCATTATCTTTTTTTAAAATGTCAGCTATACAAATTACTCTATGGAACATATTTAAAAGTTATATGAATACTTCACATTTAAAGAAACCTCAGCATCTTTAAAGTATGCTGTAACTGTCTTGCACTGGACCCAAGATAGTTTTTCAAATCAGATGGCACCAGACTCTTGATTAGCATGAATTTTTTTAAATTCCCGATTTAAAGATATCTTAATCATTAATATTTAGTACACACCATTTAATTAAAAATAGCTATTCTTTTTTTGATCAGAGATGAGCTAAAATAGATGTTTGTGTATATGTTTCTAGATATATAGATATATGCAAAAAAGAAGAAAATGCTACATTCATCCTGTATTTACTGAGCACAAACTATGTCCCAGGAGATATGCCAACAGATTTATGTGCATTTCCTATTTTCATAGAATGCCGTATTCTCATACTGCAAGAAAGCTTTTATAATCTCAGTTTTAAATGAAAAGATAGAGGTTTAGAAAGTATAAGGAAAATTTTCCATGTCACATAACTGGAAAACGTTTGAATTGCGATTTAAATGTTGTCTCTAGAGCCTGACACAAAGTAAATAAGGTCAATAAGACAAGTAATCACTGGATTAATTAAGCAGAAGAAAATATAAGACATAAAAAGAAGTATAGATGCAGCATTAAGGGAGTATGAAAATTGAGATGTAACATTTTTATTTCCCCTAGATTGATAATTGAAGTTTACTGAAAACTTTAAAATATTTTGATTGAATACATGAACAGTTTATCATACAAAAAAGGAACTATGAGTATGTACATTCAAACAGAAATAAAATATACCATCTTAATCTAATGTAATATAAAGTCCATATTTACATCCATATCAGTTTTGTCTGGCTAAATGATATTCATATCTGAAAAAGTCAAATTAGTTGACTAACTCAATTTTTTTTTTGTGCAGAAGAGGGGCTAGTTTCTGATGCAGATTAATTAAAATTAGTAGCTTACTTTGTAGATATGGAAACAGTCCCAAAATTTTTCTTTGAGAGCATGGAAAGAATTTTTGAGCTAATGTTTTTCTTACTTTTTTCTCCCATTTCTCCATTCTTGCAAGTAGGCAGACACCTTGTTTTATACATACTTAAGAAGTTTGTGGCAGGGTTTCTTGGCTTTGATTTCCAAAAGCAGGAGAAAATATATGAAGAGGGAGGGATTTATAACACCAAAATAGTATTCTTTGAAGTGGGATAAAAGAGACAGGTCTGGAAACCAGTGAGCAGCAGAGTTGGAGACTTTCTAGATCAAAATTTGTGTTTGCAATAAATACATAAAAGTAACTGAACAGTGACTGATGCATTTCCATTTCTAAATCAAAGGCATTAAAAATTACTCATTTATAAATTTCATGTTTAATATTTCAAACCATATTTTATAGCATTTTTATAAGATTCACGCAATAGAAATCCTTCTCAAAGTGAAAGAAATTCCTCTAATTACATGAGTTACAAATGATTTTTGGTGCATGTTTTCCCAGTCTATTATGACAGATTTTCTGCACTTAAACTCTACATTAAGAAAATGTGAAGCCCTAATGTCCATTCATAAAATCTATTCTCCTACATATAAGTGTCATTCACAATCTTGGACAACAATACAGCTGTGTGTTTCTGCTTAAATTATAAGTAGAGTGAATTCATTAAAGACTTAAGGGTAAGACTAGAAGCCATAAAACTGTTAGAAGAAAACAGGCAGAACACTCTTTGACATAAGTAGTAGCAAGAGTTTTTTTGGATCAGTGTTCTAAGGCAAAAGAAATAAAAGCAAAAATCAACAAACAAGACCTAACTAAACTTTGCATAGCAAAGCAGCCAAAGACACCACTGACAAAATGAAAAGACAACTAATGGAATGGGAGAAGATATTTGCAAATGATATGTCAAATAAGAGGTTAATATTCAAAATATATAAACATCTCATACAACTCAATATAAAAAAACAATAAAAGCAAAAAACAAAAAAACCTGATTAAAAGTGGGCAGAAGACCTGAATAGACATCTTTCCAAATAAGACATACAGATGGCTAACAGGCATATAAAAAGATGCTAAACATTGCTAATTATTAGAGAAATGCAAATCAAAACCACTATGAGACATCACCTCACCCATGTCAGAATGGCTATCATCAAAGTGTCTACAAATAACAAATATTGGCAAGGATGTGGAGAAAAGGCAATGCTTGTACACTGTTGGTGAGAATCTAAAATGGTGCAGCCACCATGGAATATAGTATTGAGGTTCCTCAAAAAACTAAAAATAGAACCACCATATGGCCCAGGAATTTCACTCTCAGGTTTATATCTGAAAAAAATGAAAACACTAACTCAAATAGATGCATGCACCCTACCATTCATAGCACTATTATTTAGAGTAACCAAGATATGGAAACAACTCATGTCCTTCAAAAGATGAATGGATAAAGAATGTGAGACACATATATAATACAATATTACTCACCCATTAAAAAATGAAATTTTGCCATTTGTGAAAATGCAGATAGACCTAGAGAGCATTTTGCTTAGGGAAATGTGAGCCAGAGAAAGACTAATTCTGTACATTATAACTTATATGTGGAATCTAAAGAATAAAATATTTAAATGTATATTACAAAACAGAAACTGACTCACAGATATAGAAAACACATCAGTGGATACCACAGGGGTGAGGGAAGATGGAGGGGCAAGACAAGGATATGGAATTAAGAGATACAGACTACTGTGTATAAAATACATAAGCAACAAGGATACATTATACAGCATAGGGAATTATAGCCATTGTCGTGCAATAATTTTGAATAGAGTATAACCTGTAAAAATACTGAATCACTATGGTGTACTCCTGAAGCTAATATAATACTGTAAATTAACTATACTTCAATTAAATAAATACACAGATAAGTAAATAATGCTTATATAAATCAATTTGTAGGGCTAATGGCTTCCATCTGTACATCACTACATTAACAGAAGTTATTAAGTATACAGATAATTCAAAAGAATCAAGTAGTTTCCTTTTGATATGTGTATAAATTTGCACAGCATTGTAGAATACAGAGAAGCAGAAGTATATGCACATCTTAAAAAAAATGGAATTACACCGCTCTAAGTTGCAAATGCAAAATAGTGATTTTTCTAAGTGCAAGAGCATATGCTCTTTTATAAAGAAAATATAACATTTGTAAATATTTATGAATTCAACTTAGAAGCACTTAAATACATAAAACAAATAATACCTGATATAAAGGGAAAATATAGTAGGGACTTCAATATCCCACTTTCAACAATGGATAGATTATCCAGACAGGAAATCAATAAAGAAACACTGGACTTAAACTCTGCACTAGATCAGATGAACCTAACAGATATGTACAGAATATTCCAATCAACAGCACTGGGATACATATTCTTCTCAAGTGCAAGTGGAACATTCTCCAAGGTAGATCATATGTTAGGCCATAAAACATTCCTTAATAAATTTAAGAAGATTAAAATCATGTTTTTTGTTTTTTTTTTTCTGACCATGGTGGTGTGAAAATAGAAATCAATTACAAGAAGAATATTATTCACAAATGTGGAGATTAAACACAGTGCTACCAATGGTCAAAGAACAAATCAAAAAACAATAAAAAATCTTGATACAGATGAAAATGAAAATACAACATATCAAAACTTATGGGATGCATCAAAAGCAGCTCTAAGAGGTAATTTTATAGTCATAAACACCTACATTAAGAAACAAGAAAGATCTCAAATAAGCAATCTAAGGAACTAAACAGAGAAGAACAAATTAAGCTAAAGTTAATAGAAAGAAGAAAATATCAAAGTTCTGAATGTAAATAAATGAAATAGAGAGAAAAAAGACAATAGAAATTATCAATAAAGGTAGAGCTGGGTTTTGGAAAAGTTTAACAGATAGACAAATCTTCAGCTAGATTAATTGAGAAAAAGACAGATGTCTCTAATATGCAACATTATATGTGAAAGAGATGTTACAACTGATACCACAGAAATACAAAGGATCATAAAAGGCTACTATGAATGACTTTATGCCAGCAGATTAAACAACCTAGAAGAAATTAATGAATTCTTAAACGCATACAACTTAACGAAACTGAATCAGAAAGAAATAGAAAATCCAAAACAGACCAATTACTAGTAAGAAGATTGAATCTGTAATCAAAAGCCTCCTAACAAAGAAAAGTCCAGGAATAGATGACTTCACTGGTGAATTCTACCAAACATTTAAAGAATACCAATCCTTCTCAAATTCTACCAAAGAATAAAGGAGGGAACACTTTTAAACTCATTATGTGCAGACAGCATTACCCTATTACCAAAGCCAGGCAAAAACACTACAAGAAGAGAAAACTACCGATATCCCTAATGAACATAAATGAAAAAATCCTTAACAAAGTACTAGCAAACCAAATTCACCAGTACATTTAAAGGATAATACACCATGATCAAGAAGTATTTACTGTAATTAAAATTAACGTAATTTGAAGGATCATCAAACTAGTTCCTAAATGCTTCTAAAAAACAAATCAGGGCTATTTGTGTATAAATTCAGTATGGAATTGGGATTGTGTAGAATGAGAAGAAAAAAAGATCAGAATTTAGAGAAATAACATTAATGGGAGACTGTAGGGAAAACAAGTAAGTTTCAATACCATATTATGTCTTCTCTGCACAGCCTTCCAGGAATTAGTTAATTCTAACCTTTCATTGACTTTGAGCCATTTTACAACACTTCATAAGTTGTAGGTCTCTGATAGACATACACATTCTCTTTTCTGGTAGAGGTTCAATTATCTCCCCTCCTACCCCAGGGAAACAAAATAGTCCTGCCAACCATTTACATACTCATTTCCATATTCTTGGTCTATAAATGTGCCTTTTTAAAAACTCTCTTTCAAACCAGTTACAACATATCTGATTCCATCACAAATAAGTAGATCTTTAAAATATGTTCATTTTTATATCTGTATGAGAGTCATTATTTTATCCTTTACTGAAAGTTATCTTTTAAAACGACCAAAGAAGAAAAGTCAGTTAAAAGAGGGCAATTGAATGATTATTCAGAGGTGCCAAAGGACACAAGGTGTGATATATATTCCTCAAATGAAGGGAGGAAATGTTTTGGGAGAAAGGTGAAGTCATATAGCTTGGGGGTGTCTTATAAGTTGAAAGATTTTAAACGTCTATTGCACTTGGCAACCAAGTAACCATTGATATTTCTGCAAGAGTACTTTCATAAAGTGGTGGGGTCATGAAGTACAATGCAGAATTTTGAAGAATGAATGAAGTGTGAGAAAAGAAAATAGTGAAGGGAAACAAATTTTTTCCTACATGTTTTCTTTTGAATTTTATTCTTCTTTAACTGTAAAAATGTTAAATGCTCTCTGTCAGAAAATAAATAACCCAAAATATTTTTAAAATTAATGCAAACCCCACCTGAAATCATACTGATACTTTTTGATCATATTTCCATATGTTCCTCTAAATGCACACAATTTAAAATATATAGAATCATAATGTATCTACCTGCTATTAGGTCTCTAACCTATTTTCAAAAGCATACATTAGTAGATCTTCTCAAAGTTTTATTTTTAATTTTAATGCCTTATTTGAAAAAATGTGCTTCTGACAAAGAGGTAACTGGAGCAAAAGAGGTAACTGGAGCCTATATGAATGATGATTTAATTCTTATGCCACTAACATGTATATAATATTACATGATTTAAAAAGTGTCTTCTCATGTTTTATATTATTTATCCCTCAAACTCTTTGAGGTATACTGAGGAGGCATTATTGTCTTTATGTACAAGTAATTTGAGGTTTAATGTTATTAAATGCCTTGCACAAAGTCACAAAACTAAGCAGCAAATTTTATATTTGCATATACAAATAAATATGTGCTATTCAAATCATTCATTCAACAACAATATGATGAAGACCATGAGCATAAAAATGAATAGGAAATGTTTAGTGAGAAAGGTATGTAAATAAGTAGAAGAAAACCACTCTGAGAAGTCCTGTAGGAACGGCCTGAACAAAGTAGGAAATAATAGTCACTTCTCCTCGATGAATGATAGAATTGGGTTGCAGATCACAATAAATAAGTGTGCCGTGAGCTGGAGCAAAAAAGAAAATAAAGGACAATTCACCTCAATGGAGATCTGTTGAGAAATGGTGTAATGCCTTTGTTAGGAAGCTCTTCTTGAAATATGGACTTGTACGTAAAGCAAAAACAAAACAAACAAAAAAACCCAGACTTGATTCCAAGGCATTACTGAATTTTAGAGAACTAGCTGAGCAAAATGAAAGGATAAGTCCGTGAGCTTATTTTCAAGTCTGTCATGTAGACACAATGAAGATGAGTTAGAGAGTTTTACCAAAACACTATTAAAGTATGTGTGTCATCTTCTTCAATTTCAAAGATTCATGTTTTCTGTTCTTATCCAGAAAAAAAAAATGGCTATTGTTAAAGAAAAACTCTTTGGAGCTGAAATATTCAGCAAGCTCAGGCAATTTCGGATAAATCTTAAAATGGCAGAGAAAGCAGGATGCACCAATATCTGACCTGGCTCAAAGATTGGAAAAACTAATGTTTAAGCAGACCACCGAAGTCAGCTATCTCTGCTCAGAAAGTGAATAGTCAGTGTAGGTAACAGAATCATGCAAATTACAGAGAGACTTCACTTACAGAAGTCATCGAAATGGAAGAGAACTCCAGAGAAACAAAAGGGTCTGCTTTGAACCAAGAGTAGTCAGTACCCTACTTTAGAATTGAATTTAGAATTGATTTCAAAGAAATCCAACTGCCCTACTTAGATATGAAGAGTCAGGTTTTTTTCCCTTCAGAAAACAATATGAATATAATTCTTTCAAAGGACCATAGAAATTACTTAGGGACATTAGCCTAACCTAGATATACTAGAATATGTTATAATTAATTGACAATATTAGAAATGAATTATCATATAAATGATGCAATATATTGATAGTCTTCTGTTGAGGATTAGTCTTTTATAATTTTAAGGAATAATTTTTTTAAATTTTTTTGGAAAACTTGTCATTTAAGGCTCAAGGCTTCACTAAGCAATGTAGAAGAATTTACATCTTATAGACAAATTACAATATAGAAGAATTTAAAAGAATTAACAACCTTTAATTTTTGAAATTCTTTAGTTCAGCTCTAAAGAAAATGTCTATGCATTGTAAACTCAACTTTGTGGAAATGAAAAAATAAAAACAAAATATTAAATATCATCCTCCCTGACATATGTTACTTCTAAGTTAGCTGATCATAAATAAAGCATTATTATCAACTTAAGTGGGAAAATAGATGGGACTTCTTTCATTTCCAATTACTGTACTTTTTTCTACTTTGTTTCTTCCAATGGGTATTTATTTATTCATTTATTTACAATTAGAGCACAGTTGACACAATATGTATGCTTTGTGCACACACTCATGCATACTTTATTTTTCAGCAATATACAAATACACTCTATTCAATATTTAAAACAATAATAACATTCCCCTTTACCATTTCCTAGGCATGTAGTGCCACAATCTCTCTTTTTCTAAGGTGGCAAAATCAAAAAGTGGTATCTTCCCTTTGAGCAGTCATGGAAGCCTAAAAGTACATGAGTACAGTTTAGAAAAATCTCACAGCCCTGGGCAGCCTCTTGTTCTGTCATCTAAAATACGACAGCTTGCTGCCTATTTACCTCAGGCCAAAACTGCCATTTGCACTATCTGGGCCACCACATTCCCTCTGGCTAGCTGTCTGCCTTATGTGTACTAGGGGCTTCTGGGAATGCTGGTATATGCACTTTATGCTGAATTGGATTTTTGTCATCTGTTAGTAAATTAAATGCATTGTGTCCAGTTGCTTTATTTGTCATCATGTCATTCTAAATCTGAACTGGAAAACCTCAGTGCTGTCATGTGTGAGGTCCAGTTATTCAGAACCCACTGCAAGTAGATATAGATATTGATATGAGTATTATAAAGTTGAGGAAACTTTAATTCCAGGTCACAAATTAATAAATTCAAGAGAATTATAGGTAAGAGATTTACATGTACATTAATCGTGTTGTTCTTTAGAACCAAAGAAGCTTCACATTTGTGTTGATAAAATTGTACCTATGGGCTTGATGATTATACAATGTCTGGAGTGAGTTGGATAAATTACTACGTACAAGCACAGACATCAAGACCTTTGTCCTGAATTGCCTTCAGCAGTTTCATTCTAAGAGCTAGTACATGGGAGTCTGTACAGCAGGCAGCAACAGCTAAGGACCAATGTTCCCATTCATTCTCAAAGTGGTAAGGAAGGGTTTAATTAAGGAGTCCAAATGAAGACACATTTCTTCAAGTGTCAAGTGTGAGTTTTGAACTCAATGACCATAAAGCCTTGTTCAGCCTTGTGAGTCTATGCTTTATGATTGTCTCCAGGATTATCAATAGTAAACTGTGATGACTTTCAATTAATCTATTAGTGTTTACAGTTGCCTTCTACAACATTAAATCCTCCTCTTCAATAGGGCTGTGTGGGTTGCACAAAGGTGTTTGTTCTAGGAGAAAATGTAGATGTGGAAGAAACTGAAAACTCATCTGTCTCCCTCTTCAGGCATAATTTCTCAAACTTAACTTGCAAATTGAGATACAGGACCAGATTTTACTTGGTGCTAAATTAGACCCTTGGTACAACATTGGCTAACTAGTATTCCTGAGGTTTGAAAAAGTCAGAGACATAGCTAATTGTCTGACTTGTTGACATTTAATAACCAAATGACTAGGAGGTGGTTTTTCCTTGGGAGAATAAAAGCTAGTTCTTTGCTACACTTGAGTACTGACAGACCTGTCACCATTCTAAATGTTTTATAGGAATTAACTCATCTTCAAAAGAACCTAGTGAGATACATATTTTATTATTTCCATTTTACATATGAGAAAATTTTGGCCCCCAAAGAAAATTTTACAAAGATACACAGGTAGAAGTGAGGGAGTCAGATATTACCTACAGGTCCACTTCTTGAGTTTTAAACTGCTAGCTTCCGACAGATAATCTGATGTCCTTCCTATGGCCCAGCATCTGGTGGAAAGTGCAGATCATTTCAGTGAATGCACAATTTTTTGTCTAGTTACTTCCTGTAGCATTGAGCAGAAGACAAACTTGCCTAGATGTTTTCTTCTAGAAAGAGTAGCAGCTTTCCATTCACAAAGAATAGGCATTTATTTACTCCTGGCCATGGAGATGAGAACATGTGCATCTTAGCCTCTGCCGCTGACAGTTGAAGTTAACCCAATGGTCAAAGATGTGAAAAAAAAATAGTCTTGAACATCTTCAGTAATGGACATTTTACTGCCTTTAATTTAGAGATCGTCAAGCTGCTAATGTATTGTAATCACCCTTGCAACTCTACTTCCCTCATCCTCCATGGAAGCTCAACTGTCTATGTTCCTGGGGAGGAAGAAATCAAACCTTAAGAGCAGATGAAATAGCAGGCTTTGGACTTACCATCGACTTGTCAGATATTTGCTAGAGGCATCATTATTGGCTCACTCCCAGACACACATCTTGGGACAACTTCATTTGTTCCAGTCTTGAATCAATCAATTTTCTCCTTTTCCTAACTAATTTAAAATGCCTACCATCTGCATTATATTTTAGGTTCAACAGTGAAGTTCTATTCTGTTAAAAAGAATACTTATTGAGAACACACAGCTTGTGTGAAACACTTTCTAACTGCTAGGGATACATAAATGAATACAAGCCCTTGGTAAATTTATTGTACAGGATTTTATTTTCAGTCCCACTGTTAACATGCACCCACTGGGGACAATGACAATAGCAACTACAACAACACAACAGTAACTTTTAAATATTTATTGTGTATTTACTACAGGCTGGATATTATTATAAGCACTTTGCAAATTTATCTTAACAAATCTTCATAATGGTCTAATAAAGAAATTGCATTATCTTTATTTAATAAATGAAGAAACTTGGAATGACAAAGATTGGATAATTTGGCCAAGATCACACAGCCCAAACTCCTAACCACTAATGAAAATAATGGCAAGGACAGGGGAGGGGGAGAGATTTCCCTAACCTTATAATAACTTAGAAAGAAAGATTAAGTTCTTAAATAAGCTAGTTCTTACTCTAGCAATTACAAGGGACTGGTGTGGAGAGATAAAGATACAGTATAACCATGTTTCATTAGCTAAGTAAAGGATTTCTTGAGCCTTGAAATTGTGACAGGAGTAAACTCCAGAGCACACTGAAAAGTAGTCTGCAAGGGCAAGTGCAATGAACATCCTTATCAGTTTCTGGACAATCTGGGGTACCTTGGGGCAATTGACAGGGATAATTTTTCCTTCATACACTTGAAAATTTAGCTTGTTTGGGTTGCCTTATGTCATGATTATTTTGCATGGAAAGACTTCTTGGGATTACTTTTAAATTTTAGTTAGTAAAATAAATAACTATTTGTAGTAAGCTGCCCTATGATATTCAGTTTTTGATTTCACATTTTCCTCTGACCTTGCTTTCTCCCGGACACTCCCATCTGGCTAGTTTTGTCTGTACCCTGCTCCTTGCTCTGTGGTTTCCTAATGAACAAATGAAGCTTCATTTTATAGAAGTTTCATGTGCTCTTCTTTGTACAATGTACATGGAAATGGTTACTTGTTCACTCTTCAAGCAAGTTATTAGTTTTGAGTAGATGAAAGTAAGAAAGCAACGTGTCAATCATATGAAAATAGTCATGATTTCACAGCAAGTCAAGGAGTCATGTTGACTTATTGAATCATATTTTAGGATATATTATTGACTTTTAGTAAAATGGTTCCCATTCTTTAATGGCAATACTGTTAAAAACCTGAGGTCTGTTAAGAAACTAAAAAGAAAAAGGTATATACATTTAAATATCATTTTATGTTACCTGTGACTCACGATCTCTCAAATTTCCCAGTATTCATTGGAAATGTGACGATGGAATCGGAGCAAATTCAATAAATGAAGCATTTTGTTAGTTAAAACTGTTTTCTAGAATCCAGGGCAGATTTAATTATAGGTTTGAAATCAGAATGATGCTGCAGACAGCAGTTTTCCTTCTTGACCTTCTTCTGAAAACAGTTTGCTTCAGGAGTTTTGAAAAAGAAAATGTGAAAGAAAAAGTGGTATGTCAATTTCCATAGGACAAGCAAGAATAGTAAATATAGCCTGATTTGAGTGATAAATCATTTTTATACTCTTATCAAGATGCATCTTTCTTATTATAATTCTTAGAGGTTTTTTAGCCATTTCTTAAATCTACTTTTTATAATACATGAATTGCGAATCTTGAAATCTTAAAATAGATGATTGAAAAACGTACATTTAAAATAAATAACTCTAAAATATTTGTATACCATGGTAAATTAAACTATTCCTTAGACCTTCAAATTACTTTCAGTAAAAGAAGATAGTATAATAGAATTTGATTATGGTGATACTCAGGCATTGGAACAATACACAAAAAAGCAGTGAGATAAAGAATTAACCCAACCCATTTGAATGTTTGTACAAACACACTTTAATTTGCTAAATCACAGATATTAACTCAAACTGAGTCAGAACCATGATGCACTGAAAAATACCTTTAGGAAATCTGTCAAGAATAAAGTTTTTAAATTTTGTTATTTACAGTGTTTCCTGTGAACTAAGATTCAAAGTGATAGTATTTCCCAATTTTACTCCCTTCTCCTTCAGATAGCAATTTTAAGGATTTTGGAAAAATAAATTAGAATTTTAGGAATTCTTGGAAATTTCTAAACTCATACTACTCTTAAAATAATGCCAACATTCCTCATACCCTTTACTAATTATTATGACTAGCTCTAAAAAAAATTGTTCAATAAAAATGAAATTTTAAGGTTACTTGTATTTAAAAGGAACTGTAGTGTGCAGTGAGTATTCAAATACCAGAAATCACGAGTAATATCCTTACTGGATTGTACTTGAATAATGTGACATAAGGATAACCTAGCAAGGTTAATAGCACTACATAGAATCGCATCTTGAAGCTGACATTTTAAGGACTTATTTTGTTTCCTAAATGATATGTTTTGGACACCTTATTTGCAAGAATGACTAACCATTAGCCAAAGATAGGACTATAAATACATGTTTATAATATGCCCACAGCTATAGATAAGACTAACCACTGAGGCCGTGATTGCCCCTCTCCTTCTTGTGAAATGGCAACCTTAAGCTTGGACTCTGCCAGTCAGCTTTTGTTCTTTCAAACCATTAATACCTCTATGTTGATTTTTAAGCTTTAATTCTTACAAAATAATCACTTTCCTGGTTTCTCAACTAATTTTTCCTTCCAATCCAGGATTCAGAAAAAATATGAATTTCCTAAAAAATACTAGCAAGGGAATCTACAAGGAAACAGTACAATTTAATATAAACATGTATTCCATATATTAATATAATAATTTTATATAATATTCATAATTTAATATACTAGTTAAATGCATTTAGTTAATTTTATCCATTTAGTGTTTGTTACATTGGAAGGACTACATGATTCATGGAGGGAGTTTTATGATTGTGTGTCCCACAGTTCAGTAAAGCAATATTTTTTACTTTGTTATATTTATTAATTGCCTTAAAACCATGGAACCTGGCTTTAGCTAAAGCAAAGTATATTTTTCTTTTTAACAGTAAACATCTTTAATTATCTTTCTCATACTACTTTGTTGAAATACACAATGTGTATGTCTCCTGACAAGAGTGTGAAAGAGAAACCCAGCAGGACTGAATTCTGCCATAATTAAGGGAAAAACCAAAGTGGTCAGAATATATATATATATATAACTACCATGTAGTGAGATCATGGGTTTTGTTATTATTTAATTTTAATCTGATATTCCATCATCCAATACTAAAGATATCCTTTTATTGAGATACTCAAAGATTATTAAAAAGCTACTAGTAATGCTATGTATTTAAATAGCAAATTATAAATGTCAATACATATTACATGAAATAAGTTTCAGAGCAAAATTTAAGTGAATGATTACAGTGCTTCAAGCATAGCTTGAGCTTTCTCACATTAAATATCTAGCTGATAAATCCTTCCAGCTCCTGCTGTCTTGTAAAAATACAACCTTTCCTTTAAGAACTAGCTTAAAGTCCACATTTGTGAAGACTTTACTGTCTCAACCTGCAGTGATTTGTCTACCCTGAATCCTGTACCCCTTGGAGAGTTGTATCCTTAAACATTTAAAAAATCTTCTATTGTGCCAACCAAGATTTTATGAAATGGCAGGGACCTAAGTTAATTTCTGGTATGTTTGCATCATTTACCATAATATCGAATATCAATTTAGAATAATAGCTCAAAAAGGCTTAGCTGATAGAGTTGGATCCTTCTTAATTGGCTATAGTTTCTTTGTAATTTGCATAAGAGTTCTTTTAATGCTTTTATATAATTTTGATAAAAACTTTGCAAAATTACATGCTCTAGCTATCAAATTAGAAAGAATTTCAATTCAGCTGGCTCCCAATCCTCCAACTTTTCCATTTTTCTTCTTCTAATATAGAAACCATACTGACATTTTCTTGAAAGAGCCTTTATTCCCTAAAATCTGTGAGCTTCCACCTTTACATTGGATACTTCAAAAATGTCCTCCACTCTCCATTCTTATAATTTTGTAAAATTTTCAGAGTACCTGAGTTGCCTTATATTAAAGTAAAATATAAATTTCATGATATAAGGCCATTCAAAAATGACAGCCATTTGGTTGTTTGTAAGCTCTGTCAGCTTACAAGGAATTGGCTCTCACTGTATCTCAATGAGTTATGTAGGCCTTCACTTTTATTATGTATGATTGACTGTGGGGTTTAATATTGAATAAAATAGCTGCCACAGCTGCTCAAAATTGGTATAAATCAAGAATTTTCACTCTCAATAGCATGTAGCACTGTGAGAACCTAATTTACTCTGGAAGGCAGTATGTCCTTGCAGAGAAAGATTTGCCCCAGGTAAAAACTGGGAAGCAACACAAATGTGTCTATAATGCAGATCTATCCTTAAGCAGTTCTCTCCCTTTTTTGGCATCAGGGTTTAAAATAAGTGAGTTGTAAATTTATGTTCTCTAAACTAATGTCTTACTCCTACCAAAACACATATTCACTTAAAAAAATACCAAAAGGACACAGTGGCCAGGGTTTTTAAAAAATAGCTTCATTGAAATATAATTTGCATATATAAAATTCACCCTTGGAAGTGTACAACATAATTTTATAAAGAATGTTGGAAGACAATTTTGGTGGACGAGTGATCTTGGAGCAAAAATTCAAAATAATGCTGCTCAAGTGGCATCACCAAACATCTATCTACCTGACTTACACACAGAAGAAATTTTTACTGCATGTTTTGCTCAACTACATACATTCACAAAGATTTTTTAAAACTTTCTGTAACTGAACAAACACTACATTATTTATTTCACATTATTGTTAGAATCAAAATCATTTAATAAGTGTGGAGGTGCTTTAAGAATAAATAGTGCTATACAAATGTATTCTTATAGCAAACAATGCTTTTACATGCTTTCTCCAAGACAGTAATAAATTAAAAACCTTTGCAAACACATAAAATATAGCATCTCATATAAAACTTTCAGGACTAATCAAAGACAATATGCTGCTGAGAACGAAACAGAGCTAAACAAAACCAATTTCAAAATATAGGTTCAAATACACAAATACACAACATTGTTAATCAACTATGCTCCAATATAAAATAAAAATTAAAAAAAAGATTGCATAAAGATGGCCTTTGATGAATGGGAAAGATTTCAACAGGTAAAGAAAGAGAAAAGTGGATATAGCAGTTCTATCAAGAGGAGTAGAGAAAATTGCAACATACAAACAAAAAAGTAAAAGCTTTGAATAGTGAAATTCAATTTCCTTTTTTTTTCCTTGAATAAATTTGACTTGTAACATCAGGTAAGTTTAATTTGTACAGCCTGTTACTTTGGTATAGTTATATGTTGTAGTCTGATTGCCCATGTAGCAATATTTATCACAATTTATAGTTAAAATACAGTATTGTCAAAAATGATTGATATAAATGAGTATATGCAAATTTTTAATTCATATAGTAGTAGGATCATAAGAGACTACTATATGCAACTGTATGGCATTAAAATGGACAAACTAGAAGAAATGGACAAATTCTTAGAAAGGTACTGTCTCCCAAGACTGAAACAGGAAGAATTAGAAAATATGAACAAACCAATCACAAGCACTGAAATTGAAACTGTAATTTAGAAACTCCCAGCAAACATAAGTCCAGGACCTGATGGCTTCACAGGTGTATTTTATCAAACATTTAGAGAAGAGCTAACACCTGTCCTGAAACTGTTCCAAAAAATTGCAGAGGAAGGAAAACTCCCAAACTCATTCTTTGAGGCCACCATCACCCTGATACCAAAGTCAGACAAAGATACCACTAAAAAAAAAAATTACAGGCCAATATCTCTGATGAACATAGACGTAAAAATCCTCAACAAAATACTAGCAATTGAATCCAACAATACATTAAAAGGATCATACACCATGATCAAGGGAAATTTATCCCAGGGAATTAAGGATTTTTCAATATCCACTAATCAATTAGTGTGATACACCACATCAACAAATTGAAGAATAAAAACCATATAAAAATGTGCTGTTTTTACACATTTAAAAAATAACTTTCTTAGAATTATGAACAAAATTTAAAATATAAAAAGAAAACTAGGAATCCTTTGAGGCAAATGATTAACATATCAGTAAGACTTATATAGGAAAATATAGACATAGGATTTAATACAAGCAAGGTAGGATTTAGTATAGGAAATCTGAGGGGTTGAGGATTGAAAGTCAAGACTGGCATTGTTTAGGAAATCAGAAAGTGTGGGAAGTAACAGATACCACCCTCTAAAATAACAGTTGTCTACAGAACCAAAGTGGGCACTTTGTAAATGGATGTTCAGAAACCTTTGGTAACATTTTATGTATGTAGTCTATTGGAGACCTCATGGCTACTGAAGCAAAAGCACCAATGACTTTTCTTTATGTTCCACCTTCTAAATCATGTGTGAATTTTTCACATTGTTATAATCTAACTGAATAACAGCCAGACATTCTGGAAAATATAGTTCTCAGGATTCCAACCCCTAATATATAGAGGAGCACATACAAGGAGGAAATGACACTTAGTTGGTGGCAG
The DNA here is from genome assembly GCF_030028045.1 of Hippopotamus amphibius kiboko. Taxonomy (NCBI): domain Eukaryota; kingdom Metazoa; phylum Chordata; class Mammalia; order Artiodactyla; family Hippopotamidae; genus Hippopotamus; species Hippopotamus amphibius. The sequence continues at coordinate 47,517,349 of NC_080194.1, forward strand.
ATAATCCAGCATATGATAATACCATTAATATATAAAGACCTTAATTAATTAAACTCCAATTGAAATCTTGTTGCAAGATAGGAACAGAAAAACCACAGGAAAGGTACATATTATTAATAAATATGACAAATATGTAGTATGTACTTTTTCATATTCATCAAGTAAGATTAAATTTATAACCAGCTTTTATAAGAAAGGATGTAGTGAGTTGGGCAATCTCATATATAAATAATAGCAGTATCTACTACTGTTAAATTTAGGATAAGGGGCTTGGAAAGTGTATCAAGTGGTCTAGATCATGTAGAGTCTTGTTTAGTAATTGCATGTATTGGAATATAGCTTTGAAAAATCTCCAATTAACAAAGATTTATGTAATTGGATACCTCTTTCTTATTAAAGAATCATAATCAGTATAAAAGTCCAATAATAGGGGAGTTCTTACACAAAGTATGATAAACCCATAGAGTAGAATATCATATAACCATTAGAAATCATGATTTTAAAAATAGTTAAAAGAGAAAAATTAATAATATACACTTAGTTTTTAAAAGTATATAAAAACAACAAAATATCATTACAAAATATTCATATATGTAAGGAAAGGCTGATGGACATTACTAAGAGTGTATTTTCTTTCTTCCTTACTCTTAAAATTATTTTCCAGACACTCTACAATGGATTTATTGCAAACAAAATCAAGAAAATAATACAAATATTCTATATAAAATAAACTAGCACTGCCCTTTTGAGAAAGTAAACAGAATAAAATTCAGATTGAGCAGGTCAAGAGATTTAGAAGTTATTGGCCTCTAAGGAAAGGGTAAAGCACTGGGGGTGTATGAGTGAATAGAAGAGGTGGAATATGAGACTGGAGAGAGAGCCTGCATTACAGCACTTGTCCTGTTGTAAATCTTTTCTGGATCCCAATTTGTAATCAGTGATAAAATATATGTGCTGATATATGGTTCTGTTTACTGCTGAATATCAACTCTGTAATTGTTTGCGATCAATCCAGCTGTAATTTATAAATACAATTAGTGTTTAATTATTTTATAACTTTTTTCTAATTACCTAAGATCACAGTTTATTTTAATTTCAGTGACAAGTTCAAGGGCAATGAACTAAGCCGTTTGGCCGAAGCATTAGCAGTTAAATAAATGCACATACAGAGGTTTCGGATGTCAAATATCAGGGGAAAATCATAGATTCAGAATTGAGCATTTTAAGGTTTTGCTTTGATTTGTACCAACATTCTTACTTGTGATTTGGCAATCATAATTGTCTCATTAAGTACACACACATACCACCCCCATGTCAGAAGAGTTTCCATTATAAACAAGCGTAAATGTAAGATAACCAGTGACATCTAAATAAAGGCCATGTCTGTGATTATCAGAATTAAGGGATACATGATTATATGAGGCCTAATGCTATTAGTTTCAGATGTTGTTCATCTGAATAATTGTCTACTTTCTAGTTGTATGGTTTCAGAAGTTATTCTATATCCTTACAATTTATTTTCTTCTGTGTAAGTAATAAAATTTACTTATGGTTCTGCCTCTGGGAATGTGGTAGGATTGTACTATTCACCTCCTACCTAGTTAGGTGTGGCAACAAAGCTTGTTTTCACTAGTGAAATGTAAGTAGAGGAGGATCTCTGAGTTGGGTCCATCAGAGAAATTTTCAAGAAGTAGAGGATAAAAAAATGCATCTTGCTCAACATGCTAAGTTTTCACAGAGACATCCTTGTGTTTGAAACGATCAGTGGATTGATGCAAGCAAGGGCTCTAAATGTGCTTAAGTGATTAGACTTGCTTTTTCAGATTTGGTAAAGAGAGCAGCCCACCTGTTCTGGGAGAGGGTACAAAACATGGAAAAGATACACTGAGCTGATCTACAGTAGGAAGCAGAGGTATCGCCAGCTGTCCTGAATACCCATGGGTAAAAAGTAAACAATAAAATTTGCCACTGAAATTTTGAGATCATCTGTTACATAGCATTATTATTGTAATAACTACCTAATGCATTCTTAAATATAATTTCTGGGATTTCTTAATCTGTGAAAGAACCTCAGTTTATCCTGATGAAGTGTCTAAGGGCCACTAGGAGAGCACATTGAATTTTTCTTGGGCACTGAACAAGGCTGAACAATAGGCGGTTCTGCAGTCTAAGACACAACACTATTTCTTTCTGGCAAATGCTCTGAGTAGCTTTACATGTAATTTGATTTGTTGGGAATATCATGTATATCCTAAATATGTTTGTATTTTTGTACTTTAAGGCAATATACTTTCTGTAAAGAATAAGACCATAAGGGAAATGTGGAACATGGCATAATTACTAAGTTTTATAGTGAAATTAATGCCTACAAAAATATTTTACAAATATCTTCTATAATTAAGGAGAAAATAAAGCAAAACTAATATGAGTCAAGAGGGAAAAATATATTTTGTGTATCGTTTGGTCTCTTCTTGAATTAGTTCAGAACAACTTCAATGAAAACAGTAAACTTTTTAATTAAATTCTGTATACTATCGAAGTATGGAAAAGTTAAGTGTATTCATATTTATCTGATAGTGACACATGCTCTTTAATGCAGTAAAATATGTACAATAAATATTAACAATTTTAATCAATAAATGTGCAAAATAAACCTCAGTAATGGTCAAGTGCTCTGGGACACATACGCAATATATTTTACATGTGCGATTTGTCCACTAATAAGATTTCTTAGGGAAATAGGTGCTTTCATTTAGGTTATAGACTTCTTTGAAAGTTTTATAATAAATAGAATTTATGTCACAGGTATGCAAATATTTTCAATGGCTGAATGTCCTTTTTCCATGTAAAAAGAAAACTAAGAATTTCAGTATCTTTAGTTATAGCTTGAAGAACTATCTTTTTTTTTCTCCTCAGGACTATTTCTAGTCAACTGCTGGAAATAGTGATTTCTCAGCTATGCAGGTCACTTTAATACTAAAGACAATGTGTCTAACATTATGCTAAGTATCCTTGACCCCACAAGAAAAGAACCACGAGAATACATAGCACTTCATAAAAACAGTTCCTCTCTCATATGTAACATTATCCACTTCAAATTTACAATTTTTCAAAAAAAAAGTTTCTTTTCTAATTTTTCAGTCTTTTTCTTTCTCTGAGACCCTCCAAAATAACCTGATCAACTCCAGTCTTTCCCAGCATGTTGATAACATCACTATCTACCCAGTTTTTTAGGTTAAAAAAATCACATAAATAGCAAAATAAAACTAAGAACTTTTGCATTTGTTGTTTGCTCTGGCTACACCTTCTTTTTATAATTCCCTGACCCATAAGTTCCCCCCAATTATGCTCTATCTAGGAATAAACTTAATCTGGGAGGTGTGAGAGTGATGATTGGAGAGGAAAGAGTAATGAATAAGAGATGTTAAATGAAGCTAGAGAGGGGCAGAGTCTCGATCATGTAAAACTTTATAGGCTCTGTTAAATAATTTAGTGTTGTCCTTAGAGTGAACAAAAAACATTGGATAATTTTTAAAAGAGAGTGACATGATCAGACTAGTATTTAAAAAAATACTCCAGGACTTCAAATCCAAAATGATATATTTAACACTCACTGAAATCCCCTCCTTTCATGCCAAACACCCAGGCAGAGCCAGCTACATGATTTCTAGGGGCTGATGCAAAATGAAAATGCAGAATCCCCTCCAAAAAGAATAAAGCACTGTTAAAGATATAATACAGAATTTTTCCATAAAAATTATTATCACTTATAAGAAGTAACAGTACATTTCTGCTTCCAGAAAGATGTAGTAGATGTAACTTTCACTATGCTTGCTAAGCACAATTGAAAGCCCTGGACATTACTATATAAAACAAATATGTACACACTATGAAAGGTAGCAAGAAGACAGACTGGCTAGGTACTTAGAGACTTGAGGAAAGACATTGTGTTGATTATATAGGTTTTCTTTTTATCTCACGTACATAAGACTTGACCTGAAAGAACCAGCCACTTAGAAATCCCAATGAGCGTGGACAAAAAAAAAAAAAGACTGTTGTCTGTAGTTACAAGAACATAAGCAAAGAGGCCTCCTAGTAAGACGGAAAACTTTTAAACAATAACTGCTCAGCATCAGACAAACACACAGAAATAACTGTGGCCTCAACACCACCATGCCAGTAAAAATCCTCTCGGTAACCTGGACCTCTACACACATAGGGATATAACAAGGTATCCAAAGCCCCCATGAAGAGTGGGGATCTGGGATTTCAACACTTTCAGTTTACAAGTAACAACTCCCATGATATTAGTAGAGATATTTATGGGAACTCAGAACCCAGTCATGAGGAACAACCCCCACACTAAGATGTCAACAGAGGCCAGAGGCCAGATAAAACAGAAGGATTAAATAAGATCCAGACTTTTATAACATAATCCTAATTCTCAATATCCGGGATGAAACAGGATATAATTACAGACCCTCCAGACATCAAAAGGGTAATAAGTGAATACTACAAAAAACTTTATATATGTATATTTGACAACTTAAATTGGACCACTTTCTTGAAAAACACAAATTACCAAAACGTGTTCAATACAAAATTGAGTATTTGAATTCCCTATAACTGCAAAAATTTAAATTCATAATTTAAGAATTCCTAGAAATGTTCTGTATTTTGATTGAACCAATGTCAATATCCAGCTTATGATATTGCATTATAATTTTGCAAGATGTTACAATTTGGGAAATTGAATAAAGGGAACATAGGGTTTCTGTTTTATTTCTTACAAATGTGTGTCAATCAAAAATTTTTTCAAAGTAAACATTTTAATTAAAAATTATATTACAAGTTAATTGGCATCCTAAGTAAGGAAGAATTAAAATTTTAAATTAATAGCATGGATTTTACTGTTTATCATCATATTGTAAAATGCCAATTTTAAATACAAATATAAAAGCATTTTACTTGTATCCAGAATCATGAGTAATTTTTAGCCTGAACATAAATTTAATTAAATTCTACTAGAAAAGTAGAAACACTGTACAATATTGTTTTTATTGAATTTCTCAAACACATTTTAAACCCTCCATTCAGCTTCCTGAGGAGTAAAACAGGATTGAAAGGAGAAGAAACTATGCATTGCCATCATTTCCCCTTTCTTTGTGTGCTACCATTTATTTTGTTTTATTTGAATGTGGTAAAAATGCTTAACATAAGATTTACCCTCTGAACAAAATTTTAAGTGTACAATATATTATTGTTGACTATAGGTACAATGTTCTACAGCAGATCTTTAGAGGATATTCATCTTGCTTAATTGAAATTTTATGCCCTTTGATTTGTAACTCCAGATTTCCCCTTCCCCCAGCCCTAGCAAACCCCATTCCACTATTTGATTCAATGTATTTGATTATTTTAGAAAACTCATATAAGTGGGATCATGTGCATTTGTCTTTCTCTGATTGCCTTCTTTCACTTAGCATAATGTTATCATGTACATGTTGCCACATATTGTAGGTTTTTCTTCTTTTTTAAGGCTAAATAGAATTCCATAGTGTGTACACATTTTTTAATCATTCATTGTCAATGGACACTTAGATTGTTTCCACATCTTGGGTATTGTGAATAGTTGTGCAATGAATATAGGAGTACAGACTCTCTTTAAGATCCTGATTTCAATTCCTTTGGATAAATACCCCAAAGGAGGATTGTTATATCATGTGGCAGTTCTATTTTTAATTTTTGAGGAACCACAATACTATATGTGAAAAAAGTGCTCAACATCACTAATCATCAGGGAAATACAAATCCAAACCATAATGAGAAATCACCTCATACCTGTCAGGAATGGTTATTGTAAAAACAAACAAAAACAAAACAAAGCAAAATAAAACAAAAGTGTGAGAATGTGGAGAAGTTGGAACACTGTTGATGGGCATTTGAAATGGTGCAACTGCCATAGGAAAGCAGGTGCTATCATTTTCAACATGACTGTGTGTCTAATACAGGAAAGTAATGTGAGTTAGAAAGGATACACACAAAAGGGATCCTTAGGCCTTTGAGTTTGTTAGAACACTATCACTATTAGTATGTCTGAAGCAAGATGTGGTTTGAATAGAAAGCATGGTCTTTCACAACTCTCAGCTCACTGCTTAGTCATGACTTATGGATTTGGAACACGAGTGCAGAATTCCAGTGGACTCACCAAATGTGAGAATTCAGGAAGACTCAGAACAACACTGCACAGGATTGATTGGATATTGCTAGGCAGGACCAGGAGGGTTCAAGTCTGACTCCTAGGTTGTCCTCTGCTGATCTTATGACTCACTGATAGTAATTTATACTATGATTCTATGAAGGAAAAAATTGAAACATTATAAGAAAGTATTACTATTCTTAGAAGACAGTTGAATGAAATCATGAAGAGTATATGTTTTGAGTAAGTGAGCTTGTATTATGTGGATAAAACAGAAATAATGTGAGAGTGGATAAGATATGAAAATATAAAACATGTAGTGCCTGCCAGGGAATGGTGATACTTTTACTATTATACTGATTGAGCATTGATGACAATAGTTGCTGGATTATCCACTAGGCAGAGTAAGTGTGTAGTTTATCTAGCAGTAAAACAGGGTTATGAAAAAATTAGAAAAGTTCAGCTTGGATAAAAGTATTTTTAAAATAGTAATCATAAGTTTATGGAAAAGGCATCTTTCTGCAAGCATAGGGTGTGTCATGTTTTAAATGTAGTAATGTATTTTAAAAATTATTTTCCATTATAATTTATTACAAGAAATTGAATATTGTTCCCTGTGCTATGCAGTAGAACCTGCTGTTTATCAATTTTATGCACAGTAGCTTACATCTGCCAGTCCCAAGCTCCTGATTTATCCCTCCCACTTTCCCCTTTGGAAACCATAAGTTTGTTTTCTATGTCTGTGAGTCTGTTTCTGTTTTGTAAATAAGTTCATTTGTATTATATTTTAAATTCCACATGTAAGCGATATATATTTGCCTTTCTCTGTCAGCTTACTTCACTTAGTATGATAATCTCTGGGTCCATCCATGTGGCTGCAAATGGCATTACTTTATTCTTTTTATGGCTGAGTAATATCCCAGTGTACTGTGGAAAAAAACATATATATATATATATATATATAATCTCACATCTTCTTTATCCAGTCATCTGTCAATGGACATCTAGGTTGCTTCCATGAGTTGACTATTTTAAATAGTGCTGCTATAAACATTGGGATGCATGTATATTTTTGAACCATTTTTTTTCTCCAAATATATGCCCAGGAGTGGGATTGCTGGATCATATGGTAGCCCTAGTTTTAGTTTCTTAAGGAACCTCCATACTGTTCTCCATAGTGGCTGCACAAATTTACATTCCCACCAACAGTGTAGGAGGGTTCCCTTTCCTTCACACCCTCTCCAGTATTTATTGAAGTATAGTTGATTTACAATATTATACTAATTTTAGTTGTACACCATAGTTATTCAATATTGTTACAGATTATACTGCATTAAAACTTATTACAAGATAATGGCTATAATTCCCTACACTGTACAATATATTCTTGTTGCTTATTTATTTCATACATAGTAGTTTTTTATCTCCCAGTTCCATACCCTGAATTTGCCCCTTCACCATCCCTCTCCCATTTGATAATCACTGCTTTGTTTTATATGAGTTTATTTTCCTTTTGCATATACATTGGTTTGTTTTATTTTTTTAGATTTTACATATAAGAGATAACATACAATATTTGTCTTTCTTTGGCCTACTTCAATAAGCATAATGATCTCTAGGTCCATCCACATTGCTGCAACTGGCAGAATTTCATTATTTGGGTTCATCTCATTGTTAGGGTTTTTCCTGTTTCAGACCCCCTGTGCTTCCTGTATCTGGATGTCTGTTTTCTTCTTCAACTTTTGGAAGTTTTCAGTCTATTTCCTCAAATACATTTTCAATCCCCTTCTCTCTTTCTTCTTCTGAGACCCCTATAATGCGAATTTTGGAATGCTTAATGTTATTCCAGAAATCTCTTAAATTGCTTTCATTTTTTAAGTGTGTTTTTCATTCTGCTGTTCTGATTGAGTGATTTCCTTTAGTTCATCTTCCATATCACTTATGCATTCTTCTGTATCAGATACAAAAGAATTCATTTCTTCTGTGTGTTTGTCATTTTAGCTATTGAATTTTTCATTCTGATTTATAAAAATATTAATGATATTTGTTAGAATAATCAGTGTTTAGATCAATTCTTTTCTCTAATTCAGTTAATGTTTTTATTACCAATGTTTTGAATTGTTTTCTGGTAAATTGTTTATTTCTGTTTTATCATTTATTTTTCTGGAATTTTTTTTCTCTTGCTATTTCAGTTGAAAGTAGTTCTGACTTTTCATTTTGCTTAACTTTCTTTGTCTCTATGGATTTAAATGAAACAGTTACTTATTGTGGTCTTGAAGGGGTGTTCTTATGTAAGAGCATCCCTGTACAGATGGCATAAGACCAATGCCTTTGATGGGAGGGAAGGGTTTGATGTAGATGTCGGTCTCATCTTTCCTCAGATAGTTCTGGCAGCTGTCACCTTGGTAGTGGGTGGGACTGGAGATGGAGGGGCTAGAGCCAGCACCAGGTGTGGATGAAAGACTTCCTCTCTGCCGATTATCCATCACTGCTCTGTCAGAAGCCCTTATGGTCAGGCTTGAACTGGTTCTGTTCCCTTTAAGCATGTTTTAAATTCTCCCCACACTGAGTTATTTGCTCCAAGTGGGACAAAGAGCTGAAGAAGCAAGTGTTGAATATCTGTTGAAGCAAATGGAGCCTATGCACAGACAAAAGTCTGATACCTTGTCTGAGTAGGCATCTGCAGACACTCTCAGATGCAGCTTCGGCTGCAAGACCCCTTTGTCTCTCACAGCCTAGCACAGCCCCTGCCTCTACCTACCTCACACCTCCCTGTTGTAGGACTACTCTGCAGGGCAGATGGAGCTTGTGTGGTTTTTCTGCATGCATTGGGGGGTGACCTGTGGTAGAGTGACTGCCCTCAGAAATCTAGGAAGCTTCTGGAATGCCACTTGTGTAAGTGTCAACAATGGCCACTGCTGCCCCACCTGGGCTCTGCCCTGGAACAGGTTACCTCTATGTCCCAAGGTTTTTTTTCCCCAGGCCTGACTGTCCCAGATTCAATGCCATGCTGTGGCATGGAGTTCACAGGGTCATAATATTTGTTGGGCTTCATCTGGGGTGTATAGTGAAGTAGCGACTGGAAACCTGACAGCCACTAAAGCACACCTCTCTTTTCCCTGTCTTAAGGGATAGCCAACATGGGCTCCTCTCAAGTGGAGTCCAGGTTTTTCCCAGCCTGTCTATTTATCAGAGCTTTCCTCCAACCTGTCAAGGGGCTTGTCTCCTCCAAGTAAGACCCCAGGCGTGAGATGCCCAGGCTGTGGCTCAATCTGCTCACTCCTCAGGGTGAGGGTCCTCTGTGTAATTGCTCTTTTCCTCTGAGTCTCCTCTGATGGGCACAGATCATGACCTGATCAATTTTCTTCCTTTCTACCCAATTATGTGGGTATTTTTCTTACAGCCTTAGTTGCACAGGAGTCTTTCTGCCAGTTTCCAATTAGTTTTCAGTAAGAATTGCTCCACATGTGGATGTATTTTTGATGTGTTTGTGGGGAGAGGTGAGTTCCACATCCTCTTACTCTACCATCTTGGTCCCCCTCTCAGGTGTTCCCAAGTGTTTTAATCCAGTTCAGAATCAAGTGAAAGAAAATATCAACTGGTGGAATTATAAGCAGACCATTTTTTTTTTCAAGGCAAGAATTTATACTAGTCAGAGCTGTCCAGAGCCACTTCAGGAATTTTGACACTTAGTTTTCCTAAATCCAAAGGTAGTAAATGCGTGTATGTATTTTACTACACGTATATGTACGTGTATGTATACACAATAAATAAATTCATTATACATATACATTACATATATACATATATATTACATATATACATATATATATTACACATATATATACGTAAATTCAAGAAATGGGTTGGAGGTGATATTAGATCCATGCCTCCAAATTTTTCTTCATTCTCATTCTGCAATTCCAAAGTCTCCTAAAATGTTTAATAAATATGTAAATTTCCAAACCCACTTAATACTCACTGAGTATCTTGTGTGGAATCCACAATTCTGCATTATTTAAAACCCTAGACATGATTCTGATATTTTCTCTCTATGGAGCTGCTGACCTAAATATCCTTCCAAATCTGACTTTTAATTTTTTCATTTTCTATCAATTCTTGATATTCAGGGAATGAATCTAATGCCTTTCTTCATGTGCAAGACCTTGTTCATAATTGGTATTAAATAAATGTTTCATGACTGAAAGAACAAATGAATGATTGAATAAAAGATAGGACATCTCATTTCCACCCCCATCAGCTTTCTGTAAAATACTAAAATTCCTCTTAAAAGAGGCATATGAGTTAATGAAATAAGTATTAAAGTTAAAATAGAAAGCAGTGGCAAGAGAGAGAAAGTATGGATAAAACAAACTGAATTACTTAGTGCGTTGGGGCAGAGAAAGAGATTAGGGAGAAACTATTTAAAGTAAGACAGTAAGTTTGAGAAACTAGAATATGTTGGAAAAACACATTATATAGAACTTGTAACCATAGTAAAAGAAGGGAATATACCAATTTTGAGAGGCTGCGGAGTAAAAGACAGAGAAGAAGAAAGCTCTATCACTGAAGCTGACATGATCATCATCTAGAATCTACAAAGAAAAAAAAATATATATATATATATATATCTGTATATATTTCCTTTTGCTCTAGGAAATGGCTTATTTACAGAGACTGTGAGTGTTTTAAACATTTCACTGTTCACCTTCAGGGCACGACACATGACCATTACTTTTTCTTAAAGTCAGGCATATTCTATAGCACAAAATGATTTGGTTGCTGTGGTTTTGACATCTACAAATATATGATTAAAGTTTAATTAAGTCAGGGAACCTGAGTTCTTTTGGCAAAAGGTAGATTTTTTTTTAATTTTGTGTGTTTGTTTTGCTCTGTTTTTATTTTGGATCAAATTCATTAATCTGCATGAGTGTGAACATGCACACACATACACACAAACACACTTGGTTTGGAGGCATTGGTAGAAACTATAAAATAAAATAGCTTTCCTAAAAAGATTTATTAACTACTGATTCTGAAGTTAATCAAGATTACTAGTAAGCAACACTTTTGCATGACATATCTGGGAGATGCTTATTGGAAAATTGCCTCATACTACTAAGTTATGGGGAAAATAACAAACTACAGTTTAAAACAATAAATACAATAAACACATAAGTGAGAAGCTTAAAAACTGAAATATGTAATGGCAAGGAATCATAGCTTCTCCATGCATCCAATCCCTTCAATCACTATCCTGACAAGATACAGCCTCATCATGGAATGACCAAAAAAAAAAAAAAAAAAAAAAATATATATATATATATATATATATATACACACATATATATAATTCAGAGTTAGGGTGCAAAATTGTGCATTTTCCACTGTAGTTTAATAATTCAGGGATGCATTTAATCCTTTCAGGATAAAGGCATCATATAGGTAATTTATTTATTATAAACTAATAATCACCTGATTCATTGATTTGGGGCATGTGCTAGTTAGTGAGCTCTCCCATATGGAGATATTTGTGAAGGTTTTTGTTTTAGCAAAACCTGGGAAAGCTTCCTGTATCTAGCAATACAGTTGGTAAAAAAGCATGGTGTCTATAGCTGCTGAATGAATTTCTATGCATATTTATCAGAATAATTTTCTGAGATAGAGATTTTTTCCCCTGGCATCTAGAATCATTGATAAGAATAGAATTTGAGGAGACACAATTTATCTGTAAACTAAAAAGAGATGCCTCCAAAAGAGAGGTGTACACCTGTATGTGCGTGTGAGTGTGTGTGTGCATGTCTGTAAGTTCTGCCCTTTGAGAAGAGGGTTTGTCAGTATTACTGATGTGGCAGAACCTCAGAATTAAAGGCACAGATGGAGAAATATACTATGTTCTTGGACTGGAAAAATCAATATTGTGAAAATGACTATACTACTCAAAGTAATCTACAGATTCAATGCAATCCCTATCAAATTACCAATGGCATTCTTCACAGAATTAGAACAAAAGATTTTACAATTTGTATGGAAACACAGAAGACCCAATAGCCAAAGCAATCATGAGAAAGAAAACGGAGCTGAAAGAATCAGGCTCCCCAATTTCAGACTATACTACAAAGCTACGGTAATCCAGACAGGCATGGTACTGGCACAAACCTAAATATAGATCAATGGTACAGGATAGAGAGCCCAGAGATAAACCCACACACATATGGTCACCTAATTTATGACAAAGGAGGCAAGAACATACAATGGAGAAAAGACAGCCTCTTCAATAAGTGGTGCTGGGAAAACTGGAAAACTACATGCAAGACAATGAAATTAGAACACTATACACCTAACATCATACATAAAAATAAACTCAAAATGGATTAAAGACCTAAATGTAAGACCAGACACTATAAAACTCTTAGAGGAAAGCATAGGCAGAACACTCTGTGACATAAACCATAGCAAGATCCTTTTTGACCCACCTCCCAGAATAATGGAAATAAAAACAAAAATAAACAAATGGGCCCTAATGAAACTTAGACGCTTTGTACAACAAAGTAAACCATAAACAAGACAAAAAGACAACCCTCAGAATGGGAGAAAATATTTGTAAATGAAGCAACAGACAAAGGATTAATCTCCAATATACACAAGCAGCTCGTGCAGCTCAATATCAACAAACAAACAACCCAATCCAAAAATGGGTGGAAAACCTAAATAGACATTTCTCCAAGGGTAACATACAGATTGCCAACAAACAAATGAAAAGATGCTCAACATCACTAATCATTAGAGAAATGCATATCAAAACCATAATGAGGTATCACCTCACACCGGTCAGAATGGCCATCATCAAAAAATCTAGAATAATAAATGCTGGAGAGAATGTGGAGAAAAGGGAACCCTCTTGCACTGTTGGTAGGAATGTAAATTGATACTGCCACTATGGAAAACTATGGAGGTTCCTTAAAAAACTAAAAATAGAGCTACCATATGACCCAGCAATTCCTCTACTGGGCATATACCCAGAGGAAACCATAATTCAAAAAGATACATGTACCACAATGTTCATTGCAGCATTATTTACAATAGCCAGGACATGGAAACAACCTAAATGTCCATCGACTGATGAATGGGTAAAGAAAATATGGCACATATATACAATGGAATATTACTCTGCCATAAAAAGGAAAAAAAAAGGGTCATTTGTAGAGATCTGGGTGGACATACAGTCTGTCATTCAGAGTGAAGCAAGTCAGAAAGAGAAAAACAAATACCGTATGCTAATGCATATATATGGAATCTAGAAAAATGGTATTGATGAATCTATAGGCAGGGCAGGAATAGATATGCAGGTGTAGAGAACAGACTTGAGGACACTGGTGGAGTAGGGAGGGGAAGCTGGGAGGTAATGAGAGAGTAGCATTGGCATATACACACTACCAAATGTAAAATAGATAGCTAGGGGTAAGCAGCTACAGAGCACAGGCAGGTCAGCTTGATGCTTTGTGAAGACCTAAACAGGTAGGATAAGGAGGGTGGGAGGGAGGCTCAAAAGGAAGGGGATATGGGGGTATATGTATACATATAGCTGATTCACTTTGTTGTACAGCAAAAACTAACACAATACTGTAAAGCAATTATACTCGAATAAAGATTAAAAAATAAAGAAAAAAACAAATTAAAGGCACCATGTTACATGGAAAAGACTGAAAGAGCCCAGTGCTTCCAATCACTATAGTGATAGCCACTTCTAAGGAAACCACAGAAGCAGTAGGTAATTGGACTTGTCAACTGGAGTAATAAAATTCTCAAAGGAAACAGATGATCAGTGACCAATCGTTCTTCCCGATGTTTAATATGGTGTATGACTATAGAAGTTTGAGTGAGGAGAACCACAAGTGTAATTGAAATTTAATTTTCCACCTGCCTATAGAAATTATGAGCTGGCATTTGTATACAATACGTACAAGTCACTGGTAGAAAAGATTTTGAACATGGACCAAAAAAAGAATAATTACCATAACCCTGAATGTGTGTGAATACTATGTATGTGTTTTCCTATAGATGAGTGAAGCTCTTTGAAATCGGAAGTCATATATGAGTCATATATGGGCATAAAATTCTCTTAGGTATAGAAATATTTGAATTTTGAAGACAAGTCCTAGAAAATATTTACCAGCTGCTTAAGTGGGGATGCTGGAATTCTAAAAGAAAAAAAAATGTCAAGAAGCTTCGAATTCCCTAGATCTTGATCCAACTTCCAATGCAAGTACATGCAGATTATCTGTTAATTCCTATTCTGTAGTGACAGAGACACACTGGCACCATCTTGTGATGAAACCAGAGAATAAAACTACAGGTAAAAATAATAGAACATCTCAGAACATGAAGAAGAAAGATATAGGAGACCCATGAGATTGACCATCCATTTCTAAGTAGTATATGAAGTGCTAACATCTGATTAAATATTAGTAGAATTGGAATATATTTCAATAACACAATAATGGCCATGCACACTTTATTGAAATCAATGAATTGTTAAATGCATATATCATAAGGATACTTTTATTTTTACATTGAACATTTCATTCTAAATAATTTTCTCATACTTCATGTAATATATATTATTTGATTAGGAGTCAGGTCTGATTTATAAATTATTTTTTTGTGTTTCTATTCCCTTATCTGTAAAAGGAGAGATGTATTATATCAACTGATCTATTAAGCTGCTTCTAGATTTATAAAATGCCACAGGTTAGTGCCAATGATACTAGAGTAATGATTCAACCTATAGAAGCAAAATATTGTGGTTCATCGTTTCATTTGTTCATCAAATATTTATTTTTTGCCTGTGGTTTACTAGCTATTATATTGAGTCTTAAAATTACAAATATGAATAAGATAAGGATCTTGCCCCAAAGGGGCTGAAGAATATATGGGAAGACATTCATGTAAACAATCACTTAAGATCATCAAGCAGATGAATGGATAAAGAAGATGTGGCACATACATACAATGGGATATTACTCAGCCATAAAAAGTAACAAAATTGAGTTATTTGTAGTGAGGTGGATGGACCTAGAGTCTGTCATACAGAGTGAAGTAAGTCAGAAAGAGAAAAACAAATACAGTATGCAAACACTTACATATGGAATCTAAAAAAAATGGTACTGATTAACCCAGTGGCAGGGCAAGAATAAAGACACAGATGTAAAGAATGGACTTGAGGACATGGGGTGGGAGAAAAGGAAGCTTGGATGAAGTGAGAGAGTAGCATTGACATATACACACTACCAAATGTAAAATAGATGGCTAGTGGGAAGCTGCTGCATAACACAGGGAGATCAGCTTGATGATTGGTGATGACCTAGAGGAGTGGGATAGGGAGGGTGGGAGGGGGGCTCAACAGGGAGGGGATATGGGGGTATATGTATAAATACAGCTGATTCACTTTGTTGTACAGCAGAAACTGGCACAACAGGGTAAAGCAATCATATTCCAACAAAAAGATCCCCCCCAAAAAAGATACACTTTTCTGCATCTAGAATACAACCAAGAATGAGACTTTGTAGACCCAGTCTTCTGAGTTATGCAAAAACAGACTTTCTCTCTTGTCATATATCAAGTCAAAATTATAACATTATCCACCAGACTCCTTCAATTCATGAGTACTCTTAATGAATAGAAGGAGGAGGATAATTAGAGTCAGGGTTTTGGAAAGATAACTGAATATTTTCTTCCTGTAGCTTAAACATCAGTGATTTGCTATATCAATCATTTCTTTTCCACCCTCTATCATCGACCTCTATTGCTAACTGAAGCTAATAGGTTAACTAACTTAAAAGATTTCAGGTAAATTGGGTAAAGGGATGATATCTTAAAGTGTCACTTTTTGTATTACACTTCTCTTTAACAAATATAAATAGCAGTTTATTGTGAGCTAATGGAGTCTTACTATAAATTAGATTTCTAGGGTTTTTCTGTTATAACTTTCAGTTTAGGCTTGCAGGTTTAGGAAACATGGAAAAAAGCTAAAAAGATCTATTATAGTTTTGAACATCATGTTTTCTGGATTGAAGAATGGCAGATTCTAGTTTCTGTTGAAGTACTTTACCACTTCTGTCCTTTAAACCAAGTATTCAGGATATCTTACACAGAATACTGCACCAGTATGGCAGCTGTTCTAACTTGTTTCCTTTCCATGGCTTGCTCTCGCATTTCCCCAGCCTCATCCACTTCATTATCCCTTTATTTTCTCCTCACCAACCCAGTCACCTTTCAGTCAGTGACTGCATGTGCCTTGCTTCCTACCATAACTGAACATTTGCTCATTTCATTGTATTCTCTCTGTACAGAATACTTTCGCGTGTACTCTTCTCCCTTTTCCATCTTAGATTCATCATTGAAGAGTCCTGCTCTGACTCTACAGATTAGATCTAATCTCCCTGGACTATCATGCTACCTGTTTCTTTCATCTACAGTAGTTGACATTTTTCATTTATTTGTGTTATTCATTGATTAGTAATTGATTTCCCAGCTAGATTCTAATCTCCAAAGAACAGAGCAACTGCCCTTTACTTCCCACAACATTTGGAATAGAGTTGGAACTCAACACATTTTTAATGAGTGAATGAATATCTAAGACTGAAAGAATTAGAAAGAGTGTACTTGAACATGAATTTAGGTGGTAAGGAAGGTGAATAAATGGGATGAGAAAAAAACCAACATTCATTGAGAATGTGCCAGAAACTGTGCTAAGAACTTATCTAATTGCCTTACCTAATTTTTACAAAGCCTATGTATTACCTAATTGTATATTTGTGTATGAGGAGACTCACATCTCTATTTTGGCAGCATTATTCTTACTTTAAGTGATTATTCTTGAAATCACAATATGGCCCTTTCCCTCGGCTATCAAACTTTCCCAGTTAAGAAAACTGTAAAATTTACTTTGGAGATGGATTATTTTTCCCTTTGGTAATAAGTGTTAAATAATGGAATAGTTTCCTGGGAGATTGGTAGAAATTCTACTGATTTAGAACATTTTAAGTTAAACAAAATAACATCATTCAACATAATTCTGTTAAAATTGCAATAAAACTATAGCCTTATCCTTTACGTGACTCTGAAATCATTCATTTGGGTGGATCCCTGTTCTCATAGAAGACTTCTTCCTTATTTTTTGTTTGAATGGCAGGATTTGTTCTAAGATAATATATTCAGTTCATCCCATTAATAATATATATTTTAAATAACAATCTTGTTCAGGCAGGTGTATGGAACAGTTGAGCCAAGAGATCATTTCAATCTCTTATTGCTATAACTCTGAACTTGCTCTGACAATGTGAGTACTGGAACATCCAATAATTTTAAGACCTGAATGGCTGTGAATCAGGAATTTGATATCTGGCTGCCAGTATCAGTCAACCCAAAACTGCTGGAATAAGGAGGGATCATTTAAACTTCCTGGCAAGTCTGAGGTAAGCCTGGCAATGTTACTGGATGGTGCATTTGCTAATTAAAACTACAGTCTCTTAAATTGAAAGGGGAAAATGGCCAGATAGAGAAAGAAAATTAATAATACATTTGTACAGTTTGAAAAAAGAGATGTAACTATATGGATGTTGGCTGTAGTATTGTTTATAATGTCAAAAGTTATAGATACTCTATAACAATAGACCAGTGAATGATTTAAAAGTTAAGCTGTTGCATACCATGCAGCAATTTTAAAAGTCAGTATATTTTGTTTGGTGGAGAAAAAACCCAAAGATTTAGGTTTAAATTTAAAAAGTAAGTTGAAGAATATAATACACACTGTCATATAACAGTTACCAAATTGTAAATTTGTGTATTTGAATATATTCCTATGTAATACAAAACTCAAAATTATTAATATTGGCTACTCAGAAAAGAAAGATGGAGTTTGGGGATAATGATATTTATATTTTTAAAAATATCACTATTTGTGAATTGCTTATAACTATTATAATAAGAATGGAATCCTAGTAGTGTTTGAATAAAAGTACATAAAATAAAATAAAACAGTACAATCTCTGCCTGATTTTACATAGTTAGTTTGCAAAAGAGAAAAATGTAAGGGAAAGAGTTTTGAATTTGGAGAATTGAAAAAAGCCTATGCACAGGTCTTGGTCTTTCTTGGTCTACCTTTCTTCATCTGTTAATTCAGAACAATAACAGCTACATCACAAGGTTGTTGAATGAGACACTATATACAATCCCAAATAGAGAGGCTGCCATAGAGTAAAAAGGCACTCAGTGGCTACTAATTAACTTTCTTGTTTCTCTTCCCAGTTCACAGACTTAGCACTTAAAAAAAAAAATATGTAGTCCCTCACAGACTTCCATTGTTGTTCTGAGAAATGAAAACTGTTCAAAAGATGAGTGAAATGTAGGAAATATATAAAACAGCAATGACAACAACAACTAGCCAAAGTGTCTCACTATTTAAAATTATAGTGAAACATTTGTTTCAGGACTAATTATTGGGAACAGTTCCAAAAATGAAAAGATGTTGAACAGATGAACTTTAAAACACGGGCAGAGATGAGATCTGCATTTAGATGTGTGGCTGTGTAAAAACATATATTTCAAAGGGAAGAGCCAGTAATTGTGAGGAAAATGTTAGTGAGTTATCAGTGTCTATTTTGGCTTTCTCTTTGCCCTGAAAAAGATTTGCCTGGAAGTCATATGGGAAAATCCAATTAATAAATTAGATATATTCACTAGTCATTTATATTCAGCTTCTGGTCCATCAAACTGGTGCTGGGATGCTGAGACTGCTCCCTGCTCAGAATGTAATTCATCAACCTCACTGCAGAGAGGATGCCTTGCCAAGAAAAGCATATGCAAAACAGGAAGAAGAGTAGGTCAATAAGCTTGTAATCACAGAAGTATCCTGTAATGGCATTGATGAGGC
This sequence comes from Hippopotamus amphibius kiboko, assembly GCF_030028045.1. Taxonomy (NCBI): domain Eukaryota; kingdom Metazoa; phylum Chordata; class Mammalia; order Artiodactyla; family Hippopotamidae; genus Hippopotamus; species Hippopotamus amphibius. Next base: position 47,536,482 of record NC_080194.1, read on the forward strand.
TCCGCACCCCTGAAAAAGCTTGGGCACTTCCCTTTGGTTTATCATTTTGAGAATTAGGACTGAGACTTGCCAGCCTAAATTCTTATATGATAGTTAAGATTCCCCTAAAAATAGAGCAAGAGAAACTACCAAGCCCTTGAACAATTTTTATTTCTAGATATCCTATGTCGTCTTTTTCTTCAACCTCCAACCACCTTGGCCATTATTTTTCTCCTAGAGAAAAGATCTTCTAAGAAAGGTCCTCTTCTTACTGCTCCAACTAAGAAAGAGAATAGAGAGCTTCCACTTTTGAATATAATGAGGCAAAGGGGATAGATTTACCCTTCTACTCAGAAAAACTACAAAACTGGACAAAATGTAGGAAATGACAGTTTCATACATTCAGTAACCAGCAGTACAGGACAATGATCACTGAGAGGAGAGGGGTCACAATATGCCGAAATGAATGACTGCTGCAAATTGGACAGTCTGGGTCACTCAGGTAGATCCTCACAATAAGTAAAACCTGTTCTCTGAAGAAACTGACTGCAATCAAGTTGCGATGAAGCCAGCACTACCCAGTCATTGCCATGTCTACTTGACTCCACCATCAAACTAGACAAGTTAGCACATCCACCATCATGGCCTGAGAACACAGTTAAGACTATACATAATTCTAATGCAGAAACTACAACTGCATGTCAAACTTACGGCTTCTGCCAACAGTGATCCCATTTGTCTCAGGGTGACAAAGGCCATCTTGTATAAGGTGAGCCCCTGACTGCTTCTGACAAACTGACCATGTAGAATATTTAGGCCTATCTTAGGGCAACTGTTGATGCTTCACTGTTGTTCCAGTCTGACCAGCTGACTCTGGTATCATATTTGCCCTTGAAACAAAAATTGTTGTTTTCAGCTTTTCAGATCATCTATGTTCTGACAGTGGTGTGCATTCTTTCTTAACGATCACTTAATAGATCAACTGTCATGATATTTGTTGGACACCTTATTATCTTCAGGTTACTGGAGCCAATATGAGGTGGAATGAATATCTAAAAGTCAACTCAAAAAGATATCTGATTCTTCCACTCTAAACTCTTCCTGTTCTACACATCTGAGTAAGAGAGTTTGGTCACTAAAAATGGCTGTCCCCTGAGAAGGGTTTCTCTCCTTTGACCATCTCCAGGTTAACAAAGAGGATGAGGGGTTACATAGGGCTAATGTGAAAATTGAATTTTCCTTCATTTTTGAAGGATAACTTTTCTGGATATAACATTCTTTGTTGACACTCATTTTCATTCTGAACTTTAAATATATCAACATGTTGCCTTTGGCCTCCATGATTTCTAATGAGAAGTTAGCTGGTAATCTTACTGAAAAACTCTTGCATGTAGTATCTTCTCTCTTGCTGTTTTCAACATTCAGTTTGTTTTTGGCTTTCAGAAGTTAGCCTATAATAAATTTTTGTGTAGATGTCTTTAAGTTCATCCTGCTTGAAGTGTGTTGAGCATCATGAACTTGTAGTTTAATGTTTTTACCATCTAATTTGGGAAGTTTCTTGACCATGGTTTATTCAAATATTCTTTCTTTTTCTCTTCTCTACTTCTGGAACTCCTGTTATGAGTATATTGATAATGTCCCTCATTTTCCTGAAGCTTAGTTTACTATCTTTTCATTCTTTTTCTTTTTTTTGTTCCTCAGACTACATAACCTCAATTGACCACTTTTAAAGTTTGTTGATTTTTTCCTTCTGCCACCCAATGCCTCTGCTGAACCCCTCTACTAAATTTATTATTTAAGTTATTGTATTTTCTACTCCTGAAATTCAATTCGGTTCTTCATAATTTCTATCATTTTATTGATATTCTCTATTGGTGGAATATTATTTTCATACTCTTTTTTATTTCTTTAGATCTGGTTTTTGTCATTCTTTGAATGTTTGTATAATAGCCGATTTTAAGTCTTTTTCCAATGAATCCAATGTCTGTATTTCTTCAGGGACAGGTATTTTTTTCCTCCCTGTTTTTTTTTTTTTTTTTTTTTTTTCTTCTTACCTTTTTTCCTCCCTTAGTTTAATTTTTTCTTCTTACTTCTATTTTTTGTTGTTGAAAATTATATAAAATTTTACAAAAATTGGACTAATATAACATAGCAACTCTGGAAATCAGTCTTCCAGCTCCCAAATTTGAGGTGATTTTCCTGGTTATTGTTGTTGTTCCTTCTTTAAGTGATTTGTTTGGATAAATTCTACAAAATCTGTGTTCTTTGTTGTGTATGTCCATTTTGTTTTGTGTGGCCACACACACTTTGTGATCTCTTTTCTGTAGTTCAGTGGTCAGTTTATGATTGGAATTCTTAAATGAGTAGAAACATTAATTCTCCAAATCTTTGTTGAAGGAATCTGTGTGGATGTTGGGATACTCATTTAGCATCAGCCAGACAGTTGACATCTCTTCCTTAACCTCACTTTCTGCTTTTGTAGAACCTCAAAGTCAACCAAAAGTCATAGCTTAGGACCTTCTCTTGCATTTCCTGAGTATTTGAACACCTTTACAGATTCTAGGGGCATCTCATTTTCTAGCTTTTTCTTGTAAGCTTTTTGGCTAGCCTGTTCTTTGCTCATACTGTTATTCATAGCCCAGGCAGCTGAAAAATTAGTCAATTTTTTCTTTCTGCTTTACACAAATATCTCCAGTGAATGGCTTTTTACCCCCCCCCCCCATTGGTCAAGCCATGAATTAGTTCATATACATACTGCCTTGCAATTGAGGTCTTCCAAGAAATCATCAGGAAGTTCAATTCATGACAATTCTCTGAGAATGTGGCTTTGAAATAGTTCCACCACCCTTCTGATTATCACCATGATAACAGCATGCTATTGGTTGTCAAGTCTACCATTAAATTGGAAAGGGGACATGAGAAGAGGGAAAAGTAAAACACCACAAAATTTACAGTTTTTACCAAGATTTAGCTATTTTAAAAACTGCTTACAGGATTGCTGCAATCCTTTGGTTAATTTCCAGAGTTCTGAAATATTTTATTCTATAATTTTTGCCAGTATTCCCATTGACTCTATGGAAGAGAGAATTTTCAGAAGTCTGTGCACCTCACTCAGGAAGTGCCAGCCTCTAATATGATTTTAGAGTATTCTTCTAAACTATTTTTGTTTCTTCCACCCACAATCAATATATCACCAAATCTTGTTAGCATTTTTCCAACAAATATACAGAATGTAACTGCTTATAATGATTCTGTACAATCATCTTGGGCTAAGCCACTATCATATCTCATCTTGATTAGTACTGTATTCTTTCAAAAGGTCTGTGTCAGCTATTGTGTCCCCAAAGAATCCAAACAAGCAGCTAGAGTGAGTCCTTTGAAATGTACATCACCATGTCCTTTCCCTGCTTAAAATACTCTATTGGTTTCCTGTCTCATTTAGAGTAGAATTTAAGATCTTAAAATGCCTAAAAATCCTTGCATGATCTGACACCTAGCCTCCTTTCTGCTTTCTCAGAACTTTACTCTTTTCTCACCTTACTTCAGCTGAACTGACCCTTTGCTGTTTCTAAAGTATGCTATGTAGACCTGTGTGATTCTATCTCAGGACCTTTATATTCTTTTTCTTTATCTATACACAGGTCTCACTTAATGATTTCCAACTGGACCTCATTGGATATATGTTCCATGATTTTCTTATATAAACAATAAACCTCTTGCTCCATTGGTAGTCTCTTTCTTCTTAACCTGTGTTCTCCATAGCAGTCACTATGTGACATATTATTTTTCTTTCTTTTTTAATTATTACTATTGTTTTATTATTTATTATTAGTTTTATTCATCTACCCTAGAATGAGGGCCTTGAGGGTATATATTTTATTTCTCACATTAACTCTAGTCCTTAGAGAAGTGCCTGGTATAGTGAGTATGTTATAAATATTTTCTGATATTTTTAATAACTTTCTATTTCTGAAATAAAATAAAAAACTGTTTAAATATATTTTGTAATTTTCAGCATTATTTATTTGGAGGGTTTGATTAATTGCAAATGTGTTCTCCTTCAATAGAATCCAGATAAATAGAAGAGACAGCAGTTAATTCAGGATGATTTCCCCCTTCCTATTCAGAATCCAAATATGAAAAAAAGGAAGAAAAAGAAGACCCATCTCTTTGTTTCTCTTCACAAACACAAAATTGGGGAGGACATCTTTGCCTGACTCAGCTTCTGCCTGAATAGTCTCCATCTGTTTGGCACCATGTGGTACTTGAGCATATGCCAAATAATCAGTCATTCTGCTGTTTGTAAGGAGAGACAATGAAAAGATTAATACAATTTCTTTTACTCTGATGAGGAACACAACAGCTCAGTGACCTCACACACACATTCTGGAAATTACTGTGCTACAGAAAGCCATTAAACTATTGTATGGGCTGAGTGGAATATTAAAAAGCAATTTGACAGAGTAAGTATAATGAACAATGTACATGACAATCCTCTCTAGTCTACATTTTCTTGCTCAGGTTGATGAGACACATTGGGAAAAATCTACACAAGATCCTCAGAAGAAGATGTTTCCTCTGTGTTAAAACACCAAAGCATGCTAAAATCTAATGGTTGCACGAGATCAGGGCAAAAGGCCATCCATACTAGGAATCAACATAGCCACAATGTTTTCTGTCCCTAAGATCTCTTCAAGTTTTCAGGAAGAAAAGAAAAGTTTGGGGAAACTCCAAGTTTATCAGCAGGATGACTGCAACCATGTTTTCGCAGGCACCAGTTTGGAATTTAGTAATTGATCTTAAAGTATGGTAGGAATTTTATTCTCAGTTTCCACTTCTCTCATGGTTATCTTCTCCTAACTTTTGTTACTTTCTCAGGAAATAACTAATTATTATAATCACTAAAATTGGAGATTCTGGGTTATAATTTCTTCATAACATTTTTCCTTATTAAACATGTGATGCATACACTTTGTCAGATGACTTGAAAAATATAAACAAAGAATACATCCAAATTGCTACAATCTAGTTGTGCACTTGGTAGTATATTCTTCTTGAAAGATATATTTTTAAAATTTTATGTGTGTATAATATATTAATAAATATATATATATATATATATAGAGAGAGAGAGAGAGAGAAAAGATATAATATTTTGACAGGGAACTGAGGAATGCCCAATGTTGTTATTTTTTTTTACCTATTTCTCATATTCCAGGGAAACTATACAACCCAGAGTACAAAGATTTGATTACTAGTTGGAACTTTAATGTGGAAGCCTGCTAAACTAGAAACATGTGTTACCAAGAAGGACATCATTTCCTCAGGTTAGGTAAGCCTTATTTTTGTCTCACCTTTTTTTACTAAGGGAGGATGGTCAATGAGGCAACTTCTTTCCAAGCAGGAAAAGATGGTAAGTCCTGTCTTACCACCACTGTGTCCAAGGGAAAATTACAGGGGTGCAGGTTATCCTATTAAATGTGGCAGATTGAGACATACTGTACCTCAATTAATACTTTTAAAATAACAGAAAATCAAAGGCATATAGAGAATGTAAGGTAAAGCAGAGCAAAAGATGTCTATACATACAATTTTGGAAGGTGGAAGTTAAATAGGAGTGACACCCAAACTGACAGACAAAGGAAAGTGAAACTTTAGCCTGCATGAGAAGAAGCCAAGAAGAAGCTAACTGATTCATGCCTCAGAGTTTTAGAAAAGCCAAGAAATGAGAGCCAATGAATATCTCAGAAGAGAGAGGTATGGATTGAGGCAAGATAAATGAGGACAAATTGAAAGTTTTTCTTAACATTTTTTTTTGTTGTATAAAGATTTTTTCCATCCTTGGACTTTCCTCAAACCCAGCAGAAGACTGGAGTTTAAACTTATAGAGGTTGAATTAGAGGGGTTCTGTACTCAGAGATACTAGGCATGACTGAGAGTAGTGGTAATATACCAACTGAGAACAGAGATGAAGTAAAAAATATTTGCACAATGAATTGTGAAATTTATATTCCTTTGCCCTATGTGATTCACATAAAGTCAGCAGCTAAAAGTAATCCCTAGACCAAGAGACTAGATAATTCCTCTCTGGAGAACATGTATTGGCCCAATATGTAGGACCCACTAACCCTGATTTGTAGGTCTTCCAACAAAATAGGTCCCATCTAATTACTCTACAAGGAATCCCAAATGTCAACATTTTTAGCCATCTCCCTTCATCATGTACAACAGCCTTGCAATATACATTTTGATGCTCCACTTCTAAATAAGAGAATAATCAGATATTTAGACCAAAAGACCTTAAATGTGAAACAAACAAAATTTAAAATAATAGGAAGTTAGAAACTATAAACTATGATGTTGTAGAGATTATGAGAAAATTGCCAAGACGGTATAATTAATTTCTTAAAAGAAATATGAAAAAAAATGTATTTGTAGTGAAAGAACAAGAGCTTATAAGATGGACTACTCAAATAATTTGAAAAATAATCTCATGAAAATATGAGAGTAGAAATAGGAAATTTTACCATAAAAAATAGAACATAAATTTGAGTTACTTTCCATAAAAGTAAAATAAAAGTAATTGAAAAAAAGTGAGTAAAAATATAAGAAAAAGACTGTAGACTCAGACCACAGGGCCCAATAGTTCAGTAAAATGAACAAATACATAAACAAATAGAAAGAAGTAAGGATAAGAAAACTTCTCATTGGAGAAGTGGCACTTCTGTATCAATCTGATTAGTGAACATAAGATTTTTTTCCTTAAGATCTTATTTTATTTCTTTAAAGAATATTTTGTAGTTTTAAGTGTACATCCTTACCCTTATTTTGTTAAATTTATTTCTAAGTATTTTATTATTTTGATGCTATTATAAATGGAATTGTTTTCTTGATTTCACTTTCAAATGTTCATTGCTAGTGTATAGAAAAACAATGCTTTTGCATATTGATCTTTTTTTTACCCTGCAATGATGCTGAATGCACTTACTAATTCTAATATGTTTTATTGGATTGCTTCCATTTTTCATATATCAAATCATGTGCAAAATACTTTTACTTTTTCCTTTAAAAAAATGAAAAGAAATCTCAGAAATGAGGGACTTAAGTTTCCAGATTGAAAGCCTCCACTGAATGCTTAGCGTATTATAGGTAAAATTAGCAACACCAAGTACCTCATGAAGAAATTTCAAAATGCTAGATTAAAAGTACTTTTTAAAGCATCAAAAAAGAAAAAAAATATATATCTTATACAAAGCTTAAGGCACAGCACAGCAATACATTTTGCAAAAGCAATGCTGGTAGCCCGAATTTAGTAAAATTTAGAATTTTCCTTCAAAAACATGAAAGTTATTTTCAACCTAGAATCTTATTCCCTATAAACAAGTAAATCTAAACTTTTTCACAAAAGCAACATCCAAAAGAAATTTACCTCTCACACATTTTCTTAGAAAGCTACTCAAGTACATGTTCCAACAAAACAAGGGCTTCAGGCTGATAGGACTCCAGTTGAGACTGGAACCAAGGACAAGGGATCTTTAAAAGAAGCATCCATGAAAAGCAATTGAACAAAATGAGAAAAGTGAAACTTTTAAAATAGCTGTTCTGTACAAGTATAGTGAGTGGATATTTTCACTTATGTAGGAGTGTTTGGAGATGAGATAGTTATGGCTAGGTAGAAAAATAAGCAAGCAAACCAACAAAAAGAGAAAATTATCAACACCAGAGAAAACAAAAATTTTACAGAAAAGAAATATGATTAGATATGATTTGTGATTCAACTGTGAATAATTATATACTTATAACAATATATGTTAAGTATTGGTTTAATCAAAAAATGCTAACATAAATATATTGAAAGGATGATAAGGAAGGTGATGATTTCTTTGTGGGTAATATGTAAAAAGTTAAACTTTTATCATTCATAGGAAAATTGAATACATTGTGTCAATTCCCAAATAGCAGTATGAGTTATTACTGAGAAATGTGCAGTAAATATCACAAGAAAGAGTTAAACGATGAGAATAGAGTTTCTGTCAGGGAACAAGAAACCATATTACAGAAATGGGTTTTAGATGTCTGCTATTTTGATATAGAGGTAGTGGTGGTTTTAGCTGTGACAAGCCCAGCTTAAAAGAGAGAGAAAGAAGGAGAGAAGGGGAGAGAAAGAGAGGGACTGTAAAAGAAGGAAAAGTTACAGAAGAAAAGGGGAGAAGCAGGGAAAAGTGAGCCAAAGAGATAGGATAGGCTTTATTCCAAGAAGGCAGTCCTGATCCTACTTGCCTTCAAAGATTTGCGACTAAATGGATAAAGAAGATGCGGCACACATAAACAATGGAATACTACTCAGCCATAAAAAGGAATGAAATTGAGTTATTTGTAGTGAGGTGGATGGACCTAGAGTCTGTCATACAGAGTGAAGTAAGCCAGAAAGAGAAAAACAGATATGTTATGCTAATCACATATAGATGCAGATGTAGAGAATGGACTTGAGGACACAGGGGTGGGGAAGCAAAGTGAGAGAGTAGCATTGACATATATACACTACCAAATGTAAAATAGATATGTAGTGAAAAGCTTCTGTGTAACACAGGGATATCAACTCGATGATGGGTGATGACTTAGAGGGCTGGGATTAAAAAAAAATAAAAGTATGACAGAGGTACAACCTACTCCCAAGAGGGAAAGTTATGAATCTTATTCACATTTTTTTTTTTTCTTAAATAAGAACATCCTGGAAAAGAAATAACTTGATATTCAGACTTTTGTCTTTGCTCAATCATTCTTGATATTGTGTCCATAGAACATAGCATGGCATAAATAAACATGAACATTAAATACACAAAAACTAATTTATATTTGAACTGCAGATAATTGTAATATATGTATTCGCCATGAATCTCAGTTTTGAATGAATATTAAAATCATTTAGGGTGCTTTTTAAAATCCCAGGCTGGTCTCCAAAATAATCTCTGGGGACAAGGTCCAGGCATCAGTAGTTTAAAAACTCTCCAGGCAGTTTTAATTTGCAGGCAAATTGAAATTAATACTATTTCCTGTGGTCCTCAGACTAGCCATATCGACATCATCTAGGAATTTCAGGTGATTCTGAAGTACACTAAAGTTTGAAAAACTTTGCTCTAATTTGATATTTAAAGCCCCAAGTGCTAGACAAACCAGAGTGATTGGCTACCCTCAGCAGCAGCATTACCTGAACCCTTGTTATAAATAAAAAGTGTCAGGCCCTCCTCCAGACAGCGTAATTTCAAGTTTGCATTTTAAGGAGCTCCCTGGATGACTTGCATGCGCTTGACAATCTGAGAAGCACTGCTCTTGGACAATAATGTCTTTTTTTATCCAAGACTGAATCAGAGTCTCTGGGCTTGAAACTCAGACCTCTATGAATCCATGATTGAGCACAACCACAAATTTATTTTTTGTTTTGTTTTTTATTTATAAACATTTGGAAATGTATTTAAAAAAAAATCACAACCATGAACATTTTTACAGTTAGAGGCCCTCTTAATTCTCCACAATGATACTGAACATGCTCACAAGGGGTTTCCATTGTTTAATCTTAAACAACCATCTTTAAAAGAAGGAAAAAAAAAAACTGGCACACTATCATTTAACTTGTTTTAATGTTTCTTCACAAATGGTAAAAAATACTAAAGTACAGACAAGGAATAATCATAATGTTGTGGCCAACACTATAAATATGGAATTACAAATTTAAAATATTCATGCAGGGATCTCAGCTTGGTGCTCTGTGATGACTTAGATGGATGGGATGGGGGTGGGGAGGGAGGTCCCAGAGGGAGGAGATATATGTATATATATAGCTGAGTCACTGCATTGTACAACAGAAACTAACACAACATTATAAAGGAACTATACCCCAATTTAAAAAAGAAATTAATTAATAAATAATTTTTTAAATAAATAAATCTGGTCGTCAGTGCAGCTCTGTGGGGTCTCTGTGTCTAGTAGGTCTAGTCTCTGCATTCCTGACGGTGCTTGTTTTTATCCATTTTTACAGGTCCTCCATGCCCACCTCTTCTTCCTCCTATCTGTTCCATCAAAGGCCCAGGTGTCACCCAGGCCACCTTGTCTTCCTCTACCAAAGCCAAAATGGTCCATGCCCTAGCCACCACAGAAGCCACCTCTGTCTCCACCACGTCCACCTCTGAACATTCCACCTGAACCATCATGGTCCATGAGGCCACCTCTTCCTCCCTGCATGACATCAGGACTACCTCTGCCACAGTCCCTGCCCCAGGGTGGGAAAGGTGGTGAGAGGAAGCCTTCAGGCTTGGGGCCTTACACTGGTTGCACTCTGTTCTCCAAGCAAAGTTCTGGTTTCCATGCCCTGGACTGGGGCACTGCCAGTTTCCAACTCAGTGCTGGACCTTTCCGCCTACAGACAGGTTCCTTAAGGAACTTTGGGGCCTTTTGGTGGGAAGCCTTCTCTGTCTCATCCATGGCCTCCCATGTGACCCATAGGTCCTCCAGGACCTCTTGGGACCCCTGGGCTCCCTCAGAGAGGTGGCAGCATCCCCTTACCCTCACAGGATGGTGTTCCTCCACATGCTGTTCATTGGAGGCTTCTTCCAAGCAAGAGAGATTTAAGTTTTCTCCCTTGAAAATCTTTCCCATCAAGCAACTCAGCAGCAGTATTGGCAGTTGGCGGATCTTCATAGGGCACTGTAGCATCGCCTTTGGACTTCCCTCTTTCCTAGTCCAAGTATATATGGATCATAGGTTGCCCAGTCCTCTTGTTTATCTTAACAACTCCACACTGCTTAAAGAAGTCTGCCAGGTCATCTAGAGTCACACTGTCATTTAACCCTTGTACATAAATTGCACTATTGTCAGAGTCTTCATTTGGATCTACAGGTGAGCCTAAATCAAGATCTGGTCCTTCATCCATGGGTCCACAAGGCTTAGTGAAGCCACCTTGCTCTTCAGTGCCCATTCCACCACATCCTTCTCCCCACCCACTTCTTCTCATGCATCCAGGATCAAATCCCCCTCTTCTCCTGCCCTATTTATCAGGGCCACTCCTTGTCCATAAAATCCTCCAGATGCCTGCCTATAAACGCCCATGCTACTGGGGTGGTCCTGTTGGAATGAACTCTGCTAGCTATAGTTGCTTCTCTGTTGACTATATTGACTTGGATTCTGGCTTTAGGATCCAGTTTGGGTGGAGGGTGGGTAACTAGTGGGTGGCTGCTGTCCATAATAACTTTGTTGACCATCTACTATCCATAGCTGCTAGGCTGCCCATAGGTGTTCTGATGGGAGTAACTGCCCTGATCATAACTAGTTGGCTGTGTAGAGGAATAGCTGGTAAGAAGATAGGATGGTGGTGCTGTCACTGGCTGCATGGGGTAGCTCCCAGGTACCTGGGGATAACTGTAGCTACTCTGTCCATAACCTAGGCTGGGCTGCTTGTAATCCCCTATGCTAGATTGAGGTTGACTAGTCTCAGCAGGTTTGTTTCTGTCCTGCAGTCTTGCAAGCATGGTGGCTGCTGGCTGCTGCCCATAGGCTGGGTAAGAAGGCTGAGTGCCATATCCAGACTGTGTTGCATAGGAGGCCTAGGTGCTAGTAACTCTAGCAGTGGTGGTATCATAAGCACCAGTGCTGTACCGCTAGACAGGCTGACTGTATGCCTGGGGGGCAATTGGAGTACAATATCCAGTGGGAGGCTGTCCGTAAGAAGTTGCATAGGTGGTCTGCACATAGGTTGCAGTGGTCTGATCCTGGGTATAGCTGGCATCCGTGGGCTGTCCATAGGTTCCATAACTTTGTTGTCCATATGCCTCAGTGGTCTTTGCATATCCTTGAGTGTGATGAGCAGTGTAAGCACTGTGTAGCCCCACTGGGCTGCAACTTGGCTGTAGGTACTATAATCCATGGATGCCATTTTCACTCCACAACTACAAATTTCAAACGTCATATGAAACCAGAATAAAGTAAATCTTAGATAAGCTCCTAAGATTCTAGACTTTCATAGTGCAAAAAAAAAATCTTGCAAGCATTATTTTTAGTTTCTGCTCAGATGGTAGATGCTGTGTTGGGTCTTGTGGAGACAAAATGAATAAGATGCAGACCTTTGTATGAAGTTAGTATAAGCTAGTCAAAATGACTCCTTCTTGAGCTGTATGGTTCATTCTTGGAATATAAAAATAATTACTACAAATAACAAGATCTTGCAATGTTTCCCATTTACCTTCTTGACTAGAAAGTCACTCTTTGCTCTCAAGGGTTGGAGAAAGCTCAGTCTTCTATGGTTAGAACAACTGAAAAATCTCAACAAAATCCTAGTGAAAAATCAAAATTGTTGTCCAGACTAGGGTAAATACCTAAAAATTCACTAAACCTTTAGGCTAAAATGGATCTTGAACAGTAGTACTTTTTTACTTTTTTACTTTTTTAAGATATAAATTACTGAGCTTTACCTACACTAAGTAAACCACTTTGAGAAACATTGCTTTGGGGGTATTATTGAGAAGCAAATATATAAACAAAAAGTATCCATAGTACATATTAAGCTTTAGCTGTAAATTAGCAGTTTTGAGTACTTAATTAAGATAGTATCTCATTCTTTTCTTAAGTAGAATGATTTTCCAATAAGAAACAGAGTTCAATATATCAAGAACAGGAATTTGTAATCACCCAGCTTGATCAAGCCTGAGTACTCCCATTGCCTACTAATCTTTTAGAAACTGATGTGGTCATACATTGTGCATTCAGGTGTGTTGCTGAAATGACTCATACTGGCAGAAAGCTCAGGTTCATTAGATAAAAATCAAACTTAATCTTGGCTTGTAATGCAATATTCTAACATATATTTAAGAAACAATAGTGTAGCTCTTTGTTGTAGCAACTATTTCTCTTATTTTCTCTGAAGATACTGTACCTATGCTCTTTTGATTTAATCAAATGTGTTACAATCATACTTTATCTTACCAATCTAACTTTTTTGAGTACTAAAAAATGCTCCTGAAGCAACTAAAGAAAAACATGAGATAGCCTTTTACTCTTAGAGAATGGGAATGAATTTTCAATTATCCATAACTTCCTACCCAAAACTCCAAGGACACAGATCTGCTTGACCACTGGCTAGAAATAAAATTATCATGAAGTATGAGATCAAAAAGCAGAGCAAAGCTTTGTTTATATAAGAGGTAAATTCTAAATTTTGGTTGCATTAAGTTAGCTTGCGAGCTTTCTTAGCCACCACTAATTGGAATGCAATTGTGTGTTAGTGACCAGGTATTCAATAGTCAAAAGTTATTGGTACATTAAGTATTGTTTTGGCATTTAAGTAGTTACTATCTTCATGACTGATATACTGTCTTGTCATGTATGACAAAATATGGGACCTCAGTGATACTCTGAGATACATACCATCTTGAAAAGCTTTAAGTACTTGAGATTTAGAGCAGACTGGATAATTTCACCACTCTGATTTGGTCTCATTGGCTTAGAGCTTCAAGAAGCCAGCCATACAATAGCTCTATCGGTTATTGGGATTCCTTTTTCTTGCTTGTCTCTTTTATAGTATCTCTGAAATGTGTGTTCTCTTATGGTCAATAGTTTTAGAGAATGAACTTATGACTATGTGAGGGGAAGGTTTCGGAGTGGGATAGACTGGGAGTTTGGGATTGACATGTACACACTGCCATATTTAAAATAATATGCCTTTCCATTAAAAGAAAAGATTTGTTTTCTTGGATCATTTTTTATGCCAGAAGACTGTTATTTGTGATGTTTTTTCATGACTTTTTAAAGTCATATAGCAAGCATTGTTGCCATGCAATCTATAGGTGTAAAGCAGAGAAATTAATGGTTATTCTTCCTTTCTTTTAACAACCATGTAATGAGCACCACCAGTTTTATTCTGGGCTAACTCTGTGACACACATTAAGATGAATAATGAAGCAACCACTGATCACAGGGGCTAAAAATCCAAGAGGGAAGGCAACAAGCACAAATGTATACAATATCTACAATTGTTAAAAAGTGCATTTCATGAGTGGTATTGAGAAATGCTGGGACTAAGAAAGGGAAAGATCAATTTGACTTTGGAGTATCAGGAAAGACTTCATGAGGTCAGTAGATAAAGCAGTGTTTATAGATAAGCAAGGCAGAAGACCAAAATTTAATCTCTTCTTTTGTTTCCTATTTGATGTTTAAATCCCCATACCTCACTTGACCTTTCTCATGAGTAACAGGAAATTTATTTATTTTTTCTTAAGGAAAAATTGCATATCTAAATATAAGAGGCAAAAAATAAAGGATTTACAAAAACATCCTAGAAGAAAATCTTTATAATCTTGGAATAGAAAAAGCTTCCTTAGACAGTACATAAAGAGGTTAAGAGCATATTAATCTTTTCTTTTGTCTTCATTAACCAGTAATGCAGTGGAAGATAAATGGACAGACTAGAAGATGTGAAGATATTGGTGATACTATGTCTGAAAAATGACTCATATCTGAAATATTTTTAAAAATCTCTTAGAATTAGGTAAGAAAAAGACATTGAAAAATAGATGAGTGACTTGCCAGTCACATCACAAGATAGGATTCCCACTTGCCCATAAACACAAAAAGTGTTTGACTTCATTTATTATTTGAGAAATGCAAAATAGAATCACAGTATGTATAATGTTACTAGAAGAGTAGAAACGGCAAAAGAAAATTCCAAATGTTGTGGAAGATGTGGAGGAACTAGAATTCTCATGTACTCTTAGTAGAAGTATGAACTGATAAAACCACCTTGGAAGCTGTTTGACAGTTTCCAATCAAGTTAGGTGTTAGCGAGAAGAAAGATGGTGGCAAAGTAGAAGGACGTGGAATGCATCTCTCTCCACAGATGCATCAGGAATACACCAAAAGATGCAATAATTCCCACAGAGAACCAACTGAACACCAGCAAACAACCTCGGACACCAGAAAGGACTGCAAAGATCCTGACATAACTGGGTAGGACAGAGGGGGAAAAAAAAAGGAGAAAGAGAAGAAGAAAGGAAAGGGACAGGTCCCACACGCTGGGGCAGGAGGATCTGAAACAGAGAGGAAATTGCCAAATTTGGGGAAATGTTCCTTACCTGACAGGGAAACCCCTTCTCCAACGGGGAGTTTCCTTGGGTCAGAAGGGAGGCATTTGGGACTGTTTGAAGAGGGTGAAGTGGCTGAGCTGCAGCAGACAGGAAAGAGTGAGAAACACATGGAGGGTCTGCACCACATCTCAGCATGTCTGGACTGTGACATGAGTTCACAGCTGAACAGGGGGTCTGGGAGCTGGAATATGGGAACCGGAGAACTGATTCAGGGTGAGAAACATTGTTGGCAGTGGGGAGACGGACCAAGAGGACAGGAGGGAAGAAATCCACAGTGGAGAATGCTTACCTTGGAAAGCTGGGTAGCAGCTAGATACTGCTGCCTCACAAGCATGAGGGAGGAGCCACGGGTGTAGCTTCTCTCTCAGCACCTGCAACAGACAAAGGAAGGACCCTTCTGGGCCTGGTTAATGCACTCAGGGATAAAAAGGCTTCCAGGCGGCACTAGCCTAGAGTGCCTGCAGCCGTGAGCCAAAAGTCTGTAGAGTGGCCCAGCTCTGGAGACATTCTGTCTACACCTGAGCCACCAGCAACCCTCTGCAACAGTCACCACCATGGCCGACTGAGCTGTCGTGACCCAGGCAGGGCACCCTGGCAGAATCATAGGAGGGGGGAGAGGCCGTGGTTGTAGTCACTCTCTCAGCCTGAGCCACTCAAGCCAGCGTGACTCAGGCAGAGAACCACTGTTCACTCACTCCCAGGGGAAGAAGCCACTATTTTAACCTCTCTCTCCCCACACACTGGCACTTACAGATGAACCGAGCTGGTCAAAGAGTAATACAAAAAACCTAAGCTGGGTAGAAGGACACTTACAGCTGAGAACCCAAGGAAACAGAAATATTATTATTAATTCTATTTATCTGGTCCATTCTGGGGTCAGTTCTAGTTTTTGTTGTTGTTGTTGTTTATTTTTATTATTATTAATTATGACCTTAGTCCTAAGGGATCTACACATTTTATAACATATTGTTTTTCATTCTATTTTTTACTCTATTTTTATTTTTAGCCTTTTTATATATTTCTATTTCTAGCTATGCTTTTTTGTAGTGCTGACTGTATCTCTCCTACTTCTTTTCATCTCTATCTTTTATACATTTCTATTTCTTTCTTTTTCTTTTCATATTTCCAGTCATACTATGCTCTTCTGTTGCCATGTCTTTTATCCTTTTTTAGTTCATTTTATCTTGCTATACTTATAAGCAGTATTATCGGTCTGCATTGTTTCATTGCTTTCTTCTCAAGATGACACACTGCTTTGGTTTTTATTATTAGGTTTTGTCTTTATCTTAGTTCTAAGTATAATTGTCTGATTTTGTTCTGAGAATCTTCAGTCTGTCTTGTGGTACTCTTGATCTTTTTTATATTTGATCCTAGCTTTCAAAATCTCCCTGGATTTGTGTTTGTGTGTGTGTGGTTTTTCTTGTTGTTGTTTCTGGTTTTGAATTTATGTTGGTTTTCTCTTTGACTGCATGATGGCATAGTGGGGTTCTTCTGTCAGATCTTTCTAGTGTCTTATGTTCTATTGGATTCAGTATTTGTGTGTCTTATACATGTATGTGTATCCTTGATTTAGTATTTGTTTGACTCAACACATTGCCATTAGTCTGGGGATGGGACAGTCTTCATTAAACCCCTTTATTGCTGGGACAAGCAACTTCTGAAGTCTGGACTACTCCATCAGAAGTCAAGTAGGAAGCTCTGGGGAGGGAGCGCTGAATTCAGGATGCTAGACAGCTAGGGACTCCTCAGACACAGGGAAGATTAACTGCAGAGAACTCTCACAGAGCCCTATCAGAGTCTAAGACTTGGCTTTGTCTGACTGTCTGCAACTGCCAGTGCTGGACACCTCACACCAAACTACAAACAAGACAGGAAAACAAACCCTTGCATCAACACTACAGATACCCTAAAACACACCACCTGACATGGCACAGATCATCAGAGAGAAAAGACACAGAGCCATACACCAGAAAGCAGACACCAGAACCCCCACCAAGAAGGCTAGTCAAGACACTGGACAAACCCCACCACAAGGGGCAGAGGGTAGAAACAAGAGGAATTACTACTAGGCATCATAGGGAAAGGAGACAGCAAATCTTATAAATTAGACAAAATGAAAAAACAAAGAAACACCATGCAGGCAAAGGAGCAGGAAAAAAACCCACAAGACCAAATGAATGAAGAAGAAACAGGAAAATTGCCTGAAAAAGAATTCAGAGTAATGATAGTAAAGATGATCCAAAATCTCAACAACAAAATAGAGAAAATACAAGAAACAGTTAATAAGGACTCAGAAGAACTAAAGAGCAAACAAAGAGTAATGGACAACAAAATAACTGAAATTAAAAATACTTGAGATGATATAAAAAGCAGAATAACTGAGGCAGAAGAACAAATAAGTGAGCTGGAAGATAGAATGGGGGAAATAACTGCCACAGAGCAGGAAGGAGAAAAAAGAATAAAAAGAATGGAAGACAGTCTCAGAGACTTTGGTGACAACATTAAGTGCACCAACATTCAAAGCATAGGCATCCCAGAAGAAGAAGAAAAAAGAAAGTGTCTGAGAAAATATTTCAAGAGGTTATACTGGAAAACCTCCCAAACATGGGAAAGGAAATAATTAATCAAGTGCAAGAAGCACAGAGAGTCCCATACAGAATAAACCCAAGGAGAAATACACCAAGGCACATATTAATCAAACTAACGACAATTAAACACAAAGAAAAAATATTAAAAGCAGCAAGAAAAAAGCAACAAATAACATATAAGGGAAAACCCATAAGAATAACAGCTGATCTCTCTGCAGAAATTCTGCAGGCCAGAAGGGAATGGAAGGATATACTGAAAGTCTTGAAAGAGAGAAACCTACAGCCAAGAATACTCTACCCAGCAAGAATCTCATTCAGATTTGAGGGAGAAATCAAAAGCTTTACAGACAAGCAAAAGTTAAGAGAATTCAGCACCACCAAACCAGCCTTACAACAATTGCTAAAGGAACTTTTCTAAGTAGGAAGAAGAAAATGACCTACAAAAACAAATCCAAAACAATTAAGAAAGGTAATAGGAACACACATGTCAATAATCACCTTAAATGTAAATGGATTAAATGCTCCAAACAAATGACTGAAAAAAAAGACCCTTCTATATGCTGCCTACAAGAAATGCACTTCAGACCAAGGGACACATACAGACTGAAAGTGAGGGAATGGAAAAAGATATTCCATGCAAATGGAAGTCAAAAGAAAGCTGTTGGAGCAATACTCATATCAAACAAATTAGACTTTAAAATAAAGACTATTACAAGAGACAAGGAAGGACACTACATAATGATCAAAGGATCAATCCAAGAAGAAGATATAACTATTGTAAATATCTATGCAACCAACATAGAAGCACCTCAATACATAAGGCAAATGCTAACAGACATAAAAGGGGAAATCGACAGTAACAAAATAATAGTAGGAGACTTGAACACCCCACTTACATCAATGGACAGATCATCCAAGCAGAAAATAAATAAGGACACACAAGCCTTAAGTTATGTATTAGATGATCTCGACTTAATTGATATTTATAGGACATTCCATGCAAAAATGACAAAATACACTTTCTTCTCAAGTGCACAAGGAATATTTTCTAGGATAGATCATATCTTGGGTCACAAATCAAGCCTTGGTAAATTCAAGAAAATTGAAATCATATCAAGCATCTTCTCTGATCACAATGCCATGAGACTAGATATAACTTAGAGGAAAAAAAACTATAAAATATACAAACCCATGGAGGCTAAACAATATGCTATTAAACAACGAAGAAATCACTAAAGAAATCAAAGAGGAAATCAAAAAAAATCTAGAAACAAATGACAATGAAAACACAACAACCCAAAACCTATGGGACACAGCAAAAGCAGTTTTAAGAGGGAAGTTTATAGCAATACACACCTACCTCAAAAACAAGAAAAATATCAAATAAACAACTTAACCTTACACTTAAAACAATTAGAGAAAGAAGAACAAAAAAAAAAAAAAAAGCTAAAGCAAACAGAAGGAAAGAAATCATAAAGATCAGAGCAGAAATAAATGAAAAAGAAATAAAGGAAACAATAGCAAAGATCAATTAAACTAAAAGCTGGTTCTTTGAGAAGATAAACAAAATTAATAAACCAATAGCCAGACTCATCAGGAAAAAAAGGGAGAAGATGGAAATCAACAGAATTAGAAATGAAAAAGTAGAAGTAACAATGGACACTGCAGAAATACAAAAGATCATGAGAGACTACTACAAGCAACTATATGCCAATGAATTGGATAACCTGGAAGAAATGGACAAATTCTTAGAAAAATACAATCTTTCAAGACTGAATCAGGAAGAAATAGAAAATATGAACAGACCAATCACAAATATGGAAATTGAGACTGTCATTAAAAATCTCCCAACAAACAAAAGCCCAGGGCCAGATGGATTCACAGGTGAATTCTATCAAACATTTAGAGAAGAGCTAACACCTATCTTTCTCAAACTCTTAAAAATATAGCAGAAGGAGGAACACTCCCAAACTCATTCTATGAGGCCACCATCACCCTGATACCAAAACCAGGCAAAGATGTCACACAAAAAAAGTTACAGGCCAATATCACTGATGAATATAGATGCAAAAATCCTCAGCAAAATACTAGCTAACAGAATCCAATTGCACATTAAAAAGATCATACACAATGATCAAGTGGGGTTTATCCCTGGGATGCAAGGATTCTTCAATATAAGCAAATCAATTCATGTGATACATCATATCAACAAATTGAAGGATAAAAACCATATGATCATCTCAATAGATGCAGAAAAAGCTTTTGACAAAATTCAACACTCATTTATGATAAAATCTCTCCAGAAAATGGGCATAGAAGGAAATTACCTCAACATAATGAAAGCCATATATGAGAAACCAACAGCCAACATCATTCTAAATGGTGAAAAGCTGAAAACATTCTCTCTAAGAACAGGAACAAGACAAGGGTGTCCACTCTCATCATTATTATTCATCATAGTTTTGGAAGTGTTGGCCACAGCAATTTGAGAAGAAAATGAAATAAAAGGAATCCAAATTACTTCTTCCAAGAAGTAAAATTGTCACTCTTTGCAGATGACATGATATTATACAAAGAAAACCCTAAAAACTTTACCAGAAAACTGCTAGCACTAATCGATGAATTTAGTAAAGTAGCAGGATACAAAATTAATACACAGAAATCTCTTGCATTCCTATACACTAACAAAAAAAGAGCAGAAAAAGAAATTAAGGAAACTCACATTTTCCATTGCAACAAAAAGAATAAAATACTTAGGAATAAACCTTCCTAAGGAGGCAAAAAACCTGTATGCAGAAAAGTATAAGACACTGATGAAAGAAATCAAGCATGATACAAAGTGATGGAGGGACTTACCATGTTCTTGGATTGAAAGAATCAACATTGTGAAAATGACTGTACTACCCAAAGCAATTTACAGATTCAACACAATCCCTATCAAATTACCAATAACATTTTTCACAGACTAGAACAAGAAATCTTATGATTTGTATGGAAATGCAAAGGACCCCGAATAGCCAAAGCAATCTTGAGAAGGAAAGAGGGAGTTGATGGAATTAGGCTTCCTGACTTCAAACTATACTACAAGGCTACAGTGATCAAGACAGTATGGTACTGGCACAAAAATAGAAAGGAAGATCAATGAAAAAGAATAGAGAACTCAGAAGTAAGCCCAAACACATATGGGCACCTTATCTTTGACAAAGGAGGCAAGAATATACAATGGAAAAAAGACAGCCTCTTCAATAAGTGGTGCTGGGAAAATTGGACGGCAACATGTAAAAGAATGAAATTAGAACACTTCCCGACACCATACACAAAATAAACTCAAAATGGATTAAAGACCTACATGTAAGGCCAGACACTATAAAACTCCTAGAGGAAAACATAAGCAGAATACTCAATGACATACATCAAAGCAAGATCCTTTTTGACCCACCTCCTAGAATCATGGAAATAAAATCAAGAATAAACAAATGGGACCTCATGAAACTTAAAAGCTTCTGCACAGAGAAAGAAACCATAAACAAGACAAGACAACCCTCAGAATGGGAGAAAAAATACTTGCCAATGAAGCAACGGACAAAGGATTAATCTCCAAAGTATACAATCAGCACATGCAGCTTAATACCAAAAAAGCAAATAACCCATTCCACAATTGGGCGGAAGACCTAAATAGACATTTCTCCAAAGAAGACATACAGATGGCCAACAAACACATGAAATGATGCTCAACATCACTCATCATCAGAGAAATGCAAGTCAAAGCCACAATGAGGTATCACTTCACACCAGTCAGAATGGCCATAATCAAAAGATCTAGAAACAACAAATATTGGAGAGGGTGTGGAGAAAAGGGAATTCTCCTGCACTGTTGGTGGGACTGTAAGTTGGTACAGCCACTATGGAAAACAGTTTGGAAGTTCCTTAAAAAACTAAAAATAGAACTACCATATGATCCAGTAATCCCACTCCTGGGCATATACCCAGAGAAAACAATAATCCAAAAAGAAACATCTACCATAATGTTTATTGCAGCACTATTTACAATAGCCAGGTCATGGAAGCAACCTAAATGCCCATCAACAAATGAATGGATACAGAAGATGTGGCATATATATACAATGGAATATTACTCAGCTATAAAATGGAATGAAATGGAGCTGTATATAATGAGGTGGATAGACCTAGAGTCTGTCATACAAAGTGAAGTAAGCCAGAAAGAGAAAAATATATACTGTATGTTTAACTCATATATACAGAATCTTAAAAAAAAAGAAAAAAAAAATGCTAGTGATGAACCCAGTGACCAGACAAGAATAAGGATGCAGATGCAGAGAATGGACTGGAGGACATGGGGTTGGGGGGGTGGGGGGCAAAGGGGAAGCTGGGACAAAGTGAGAGAGTAGTATAGACATATATACGCTATCAACTGTAAAATAGATAGCTAGTGGGAAGTTACTGTATAACAAAGGGAGATCAACTAGATGATGGGTTATGCCTTAGAGGGCCAGGACAGGGAGAGCAGGCGGGTGTCTTGGGAGGGAGGGGATATGGGGATATATGTATAAATACAGGTGGTTCACTTTGGTGTACCTCAAAAGCTGGTACAAGTGTGTAAAGCAATTATATTCCAATAAAGATCTTAAAAAAAAAAAGTTGGTTTTTAGCTTGTGCTATGACTCAGAAATACCAGTCCTAGGAATACACCAATATTGTTTCCTATTGCTGCTGTAACAAATTCCCATAAACTTAGTGGCTTAAAACAACACAAATTGTTATATTATAGTTCTTTAAATCAAAAGCCTCATCAGGTCTGGTTGGGCTAATATAGAGGTGTCTTATGTTCTTTTCTGCACACTTTAGGTTAGAGTTCCTTCTGAAGCCATCCCCAGCTTCTAGAAGCATCCTGCATTCCTCAGTTCATGGCCAAGACCTCCATTATTAATGGCAGGAATTTTAGATTCTCTAACACTTCTTCCCTCATTATCTTTCTGTCTGTCTGTCTGTCTGTCTGTCTCTTTCTTTCTTGGCCTCTCTTTGTGTCTTTCTGTCATCTCTCTTTCTTTGCCTGTATCTCTGTCTCTCTTCCTTTCTCTCTGTTTTTCTCTATCTCTGATTTTCTTTCTGTCTCTCTCCTCTTTCTTCTTCACCCACAGTAGCCAAGAAAGTTTCTATGCTTTTAAAGACTCGTGTGATCGATCTGGCCCATCTGAATAACCTAGGTCACTCCACCTCAAAGTTCTTAACTTAATCACATCTGCAAAGTCCTATTGGTCATGTAACATACTGACAGATTTGAGGATTTAGAAAGTATTTATCAAGTTCAAAAACAGGCAAAATTCATCAATATATTAAAAATCATGATGGGGGTACCCTTGTGGAGGATGTGATTTATGATTAGAAGAGGTCATATGTGGGGGACCTTTCCAGGATGATAGGCTTGTTCTGTTTCTTATTCTGAGCACAGGGTAAAATTATTTTTGTGAAAATAATGTGAAAATTATGTATGTTATGCTTCAATATTACATTTGAAGAATCTGTTGTACTAACTTCACAGAGCAGTAGATATAATAACCAAATTATGTAATAATATTGGAAATTATCTTTATTAGAATCTACTATTTGACAGATGTTGTGCTGATTTTTTCTCTGTCCTCACATAGCCCGTAAGATAAGCATTATTATCCCCATTTAACAAATGAAGGGGCTAAGAACCAGAAGTGTTGAGTAGCATAGCTAATAAAAATCACCTTGACTTAAAAAAAAATAATTTTGTTTTTTTACTTTTTGCTTCTAAATAATGGTAATCACCTTATACCTTACTTATATCAAACTTTATCCCTTTCTACATAATACTGGAAATTTTGGCCACTCTTCTTTATTAGATTCTATTTACTATTTTCTGGTCAGAGGCAAATAATTATCTGTAACTACATGCAGCATATAATCAAAATACTTAGGAAAAGAGTTTTAGTTGTTTCCATGAAGTTTCCAGACAATAGCACTGAAACCTGAAATTGCATTGTTTTCCAGAGTATACAGCCAAGACTTCTGCTTTTCAAAGTCATATCGTTCTCATAAATCACGGGAGGAAAAGAGGACCTGGAAATGCTAAAGGAGTCTGTAGAGCTATGGGATTCCCTCAATCTCTACCAACAGTTTTCTAGAATACTCTGGTTATCTCTTCAAGATCAGGTATGCCTAACAATGAAGTCTTCAACACTATAGGGGACTCATTCCCTGCCTTTTCCTTAAGAAGACTGTTTTATAGAACTTTGGGGTTGCTTCTCTACTCTGAGATCCTGAGTTTGGAAATGCTATTTGAGATGGGTCTCTCTGAAAGGTAACTAAAATCTGTGGTTCTTGTGTATTGGTCTGATGGTGGCTACTAGGATATTTGGTTAATGAGTTGCATACTAGAGAAAAATATAATGAATTTTTAAATTTCTCATACTTTTGCCACTTCTTGGAATAAAGTTTACCATTATGTCTTGGTAAGACAAGATAGATCAAAAACAAGGCAAATTAGAATTCAACTTAAATTCAAAATTCTTTATCATATTTTAGTTATATATTATCATGATATATCAATTTTAGGAAATAAATCTTATGCTTAAAATATATTTAAGCCTTTTTTTTTTTTTTTTTTTTTTTTTTTTTAGTTTTCTTATTTGTATTGGTACTTCAGCATTATTCATTCCAGGCACCCAAAATAATGGGTCAGAATTATTCACATAATGAAACTTATATACTAAACATGTTTATGCATTTCCCTCACACATAAACTGCAAATGTGAGCTCTAAAGATTTTTTTCATTTAAAACATGTAATTCAAAATATTATTTTGAAACTACTTAAAATATCTATAAAGATGACAGTTTTAAAGTGCGAGAAAATCTTCATTTTTGGAAAAGAACAGAAAGTTGGGGAGGGTCAAGATCATTAAAATTTATATTTTGAAGAAAAATAAGAGAAGAATAAAAATAAAGGAAAAGCTGCATTACTATAATCACCTGACAAATGATTTCTACATTTTTATGTTCTTTTAATTTTGGAGTAAGTACAAAAATGATATTAAAAAGCATGCAAAAATGAGATATGAGATATAGATTTTCCCCAAGTTTTCTCAACTTAGAGGAAAAAAACAAAAAACAAAAAAACTGAAGCAATATTGCTTTTTCTTTCTGCAGTTAGGAAAAGTAAAAAAAGAAGTAGCTAAGATGCACATCCTCCCACAACTTTGGTTTGTTTTTGGTGTGCCAGGCCAAACTCTTGAAGGAGGATACTTGAATTTCAATCTGGCTTGCTATCAGCACCTCAGAACACAACCCCCATCACTTTGCATGCATGATTGGTAGACAGGTAAGGCTACAACAGGGAAAGCAGGAAAACATGGTAGTTTATTACTTGGGGGCTGCAACCCAAATGACCTGGATTCAAAGGCAAAAAGTTATACCTCTCTATTGCTCTGCTTTTTTTATCCTTGAAATGAGGAATATTAATAACAGCACCTACTTCACAGTGTTGTTGTAACAATTAACTGAGCCAATATTTAAAAATTGCTTAGAACAATCTCCAGAATATTAGAAATGTTACATAAGTTTTAGCCACAATATTATAGACTTTGCTTTAGCCCAAGTGAAAGCATGATATTTCTTGGAAATGTAGAGGGAACTGGCCTTGAAAGTCAGTAAATATATGTTTGAAAAATATTATCTCTGTCCTGAAAGAGCAGCTAAAGGTATTGAAAGGATTGCCAGGGCATATTCACTGGTTATCTGATTTTCAGAATGGGCTCTGAGCCCAGAGCTAGATTTAGTCTCCTCTGCTTCTAGAGCTGTCTACTGGCCGCACATTTAAATGAGCATTTTTACTGCCCAGAAACATACAGACATCAGGCTAACCTTTCTGTACAACAGCAGAAGATCCTGCACCTGACTAAGCTAAGGCAATGCCCCTATAGGACTGCATAAGTCCTAAGGAACAGCTGTCTGTACTCCTACTGCCTGTGCAACTAGTTATATTAGGAAGAGAAAACATCTCTGGTAAATGATTCTCGAGCACATAGATAAAGTACAATACCTATGGATTTTGTTTTGTCTTCTGTTTACACTCAACATCCAGAGAATAAACAACCTGTAATACAGTGTGTACCACATTGAAAGAAAATTCAAATGATGTTGATTTATAAAGAGAAAAAACATTAGTGTTACCACTAATTTTTACTTAAAGAGATTTACCAAGTAATTCTTAAAATAAGCCATATCCCCTAGTACATTTCAAATGTTTTCAATATTAAACACATATTTATTGAGCACTACTATGGGCCAAGTGCCAATCTTACCTGAAATTAAATTAAGAGATAGTAGATGTAGAAAAAATACTGTAATGGGATTCAAGCCACCTTTTTTCCTTAGCCTTTGTTAACATTTATACAAGTATGTTTTGTATACCTGACATTAGTAAGTATAATTTACTTAATTTTCTGTCAATGGGTACTTGAATCACAAAAACACTAAAATTAATTCATAACTTCATTGATTTTTCCCAATCAAAATTGAATAAAAACAATAATTTAAAAATATATGACATTATTCTTGTGTTAACTAGTGTGGTCTGTAAGTTAGCATATTTCTGAACGTTATTTAAAACGAGGAGGCTTGGAGGAGATAAACCATGGGAAGCAAAATTTAAACTTCTATTCCTTTCTTTCTTTGTTAACAGGTTATTATTTTCTTTAAATGTTATTAAAAGGAACAAAGACTCTCTGAGATGGTCAACTGTTCTAGTACTTATATATATTTTTTAAACTTCCAAAAGTGTAACCTTTAACCATGAGAACTGAGATGACCCTAGAGTTTTCTTTGCTAGTAAGAAATTGAATTTGTCCATTTGACTAAAGCATAGCCTTTGACTTCATTCTCTTGGCAATGTGGATGCTGTCTGTATTATTTTTTCATACTCACAGCAGGATTGCAGTTTCATTTGCAAAGCTCTTAGTCCAATTTTTATATCTAGCCAAATATAATCCATGTGATTATGCAGATATGATTGTACATTTTCTAGTCTCATTTTCTGAACTTCTTTTATCCTAAATAGATGCAACTCATGATAAATAATGAGGCTCTAACCTCCTACTCTTAAGGATGATTTTTACAGCTCCCAAGTTATAAATCTCCACCCCAACTTCCTCTCTAAATCCATCCTGTCTTGTTTTCTCAGTATCTCTGTCTCCTGATGAAAGTAAAAAGAAAAATATTCATGAAAGATGAAAAAAGATTAGGAAATCAAGTATCCATAGGGCAGGATAGTTGCTCAGTTTCAAGGCTGACACAAAATTACTTTTAAACCCATCATTCAAATAACCAAAAAAAGATGAAGAGTATATCTACTATTTATGGAAGGTTAGGGAGTGGTGAGCCACTTCCGCTATTTTTTACTTGGCTGAGCAAGTGTGTATTTTTTGAAATATAGTACCTCTCCAATTTCAATTATTAAATATTGCTCCTTAATTTTTGACAACTTGTTGGCCTTCATTTCTTGTTTTCAAACTTTTCTGTCTTCATGGGTATTTTACATGAGAAAAAAAACAAATTGTTTTGGATTGCTGGACTGATATCATTTTTTAAAAATGGTATAAAATTAACTCATTTTGAGTATATAATTCAATAATTTTTGTTGTGTTAATAGAATTGTGCAATCATCACCCTAACAAATTTTAGGATATTTTAATAACCATTAAAAAGAAACATGATAGGGAGAGTTAAGATGGTGGAGTAGAAGGACATGGAGTTCATCTCTCTCCACAGATGCATCAGGAAAACATCTATAGATGCAATAATTCTCACAGGACACTGGCTGAACACTAAGAGAAGACCTTGGACACTGGAAAGATCCCTGCATAACTGGGTAGGACAGAAAAAAAAGAAGGAGGAGATGAAATTGTGTGGGACTTGCACCATGGGGCAGGGGAGCTGAAGCAGAGGAGAGATTCCCAAATTCAGGAAAAACCCCTATCTGATGGGGGAAACCCCTCTCTCATGGGGAAATCAACTAGAACAGAAGGGAGGCATTTGGGGCTGTTGGAAGAGGGTGAAACACTTGATCTGTGGGACAGAGTGAGAAATACACAGACAGTCCTTACCATGTCCCTGTGTTCCCTGGAGTGAGATGTGTGTTCACAGGTGTGAAAGGGGCCTGGGAGCTGGAGCATGGGGTTAGAGAACAAGCCCAGGGTTAGAACTGCTTTTGGTTGTGGGGGGAGATGGACTGAGGAGATGGGAGGGAGGAAATCCACAGCAGAAAATACCTACCAAGGAAGACAGGATTACCATGGGAGCAGGGTGATACTGCTTAGTCACATGCAGGGGGAGGAGCCACTATTATAGCCTCTCTCTCCTCACACACCTGCACCTGCAACATACAATAAAGAAAGCCCTCTCCAGGGATGGCTATCATGCACTGGTCACTGAGTAATAGAGAAATCTCCCTCTAGGTCTGGCCCTTGTCTGCTTGCTCCCAAGTGCCAGGAAAAGACAAGCCAGAGGTGGCACTCGGTAGATGGCCACTGACTTCCCTGCACATTTGGTGCTACCACCAGGGCTCCTGCAATCCAAGCACTCATGACATCTCTGTGCCCTGTCCTCACTGAGTCAGGCCCAAGAGCTCCAAAGCAGCCTCAGGACCAGACTCCTTTTGGTGGGCCACATGCAGAGGTAGGGATAAAACAAAAGCTGAACCCCGTGGATAGGGGGCCTAAGGGAGAGGATAGAAAATCTTTCAATCAGCTGTACAAGGTGCAATTTAAATCCCCGCTATCAGCTAGGTTGACCCTGGATCTATGGAATATCTGAGCAGACAATAAATATTCCCACAAATGGAAAAGGTCTAGCTCTGGCAGCTGTGGACTTTAGGGGCAAGCACATGCAGTAATTGGACCAGATCAGAGTCTGAGTGGTCCCTACAAGACCCACAGCAGGTCAAGAGTCCAAACTGGAGGCAGAGGAGGGCCTCTTGGGGAGGCAGAGGTGGCCTGTGGCTCAAGGAACATGCAAGGACACTTACAGTTGAGACCTCAAGGAAACAAAATTATTATTATTAATTTTATTATGTTCTGATTCACTCTGTTGTTGGTTCTGGCTTTTGTTTGTTTTTTGTTTTTTGTCATTTGTTGTGATTGTTTCAGTATTTTTTAAGTTAATTAATTAGTTAATTAATTTATTGGCTGTGTTGGGTCTTTGTTTCTGCCTGAGGGCTTTTTCTAGTTGCGGTGAGTGGGGGCCACTCTTCGTTGTGGTGCACAGTCTTCTCATTGTGTTGGCTTCTCTTGTTGCAGAGCACAGGCTGTAGGCACACAGGTTTCAGTATTTGCAGCTTGAGGGCTAAATGGTTGTGGCTCATGGGCTCTAGAGCACAGGCTCATTAGCTGTAGTACATGGGCTTAGTTTCTCCACTGCATGTGGAATCTTCCTGGACCAGGGATTGAATGCATGTACCCTGCATTGGCAAGCAGATTCTTAACCACTGTGCCACCAGGGAAGTCCCAGTATATTTTTAATTTAGTCTTTTGGGATCTTTGTGTTTTAAAACATACTTTTATTTTATATATATTAGTTTGCTTTCCTGTTGTGCTCTGTTCTTTTCCCTTGTATATTTTCTTCCTTTTCCTTTATATATTTTTAATTTTTTTCTATTTCAATTTCTACTTTGCTTTTCTATTGCTCTGTATTTTCCCATTTTATTTTATTTTACCTTTTATTTTATTTTTAATCATTCTTATAGGTTTGTTCTGTTTCCTTGCTTTATCCTTCAGTCGGCACATTGCTTTGCTTTTGTTTTTAGGTTTTGTGTTCTAATTCCAATTGTTTGATTTCATTTTCAGGTTCTTCTGTTTATCTGGTTGTTCTCTTTCTTTTGTTTTATTTGGTTCTGTTTTTCTTTTGCATGACTGTGTTTCCTTGTTTCTGTTTTTGTTTGTTTGATTTTGTTTATGCCATTTCTGTGGGGTTGCGTTTGTCTTTTTTTCTTTTCTTTAATATATTTTTATTTTAAATTTTCTATATTTCTATTTCTATGTTATTCTTCTGTCTTCAGGCTTCTCTCCCCTCTCTCTCTCTCTCTTTTTTTTAATCTTTTTTTTTCAGTTTGTTTTCTTTCTTTGCTTCATTCTTCAGTTGGCACTATGCTTTGGTTTTCTTTTTTTGGTTTTGTGTTTTGGTTGTTTACTTTTTAATTGTCTGATTTACTCTTGGGGTTCTTTCATCTGGTTATTCTGTTGCATTTTCCTTTATTTGCTTCTGTTTTTGTTTCTTTTGTGAGTATGTGTGCTTCCTTGTTTCTGTTTTGGTTTGTTGGATTTAACTTTTTACCATTAGTCTGGGGCTTGGTTAGTCTTTCTTTTTAATCTCCTTTATTGCCAGAGTAAACAAGGTCTTGGTTCCTCAACCAGAAGTTGAGCCTGAGCTTCTGAGGGGTATTGGTTTCTCAACCAGAAGTGTCCTGAGCTTCTGAGGTGGGAGAACAAAGTCCAGGAAGCTAGACCACTAGATAATTCCTGGCTCCAGGGAAGATTAATCAGATAGAGGCCCTCACAGAGGCCTCTATCTGAATCCAAGACCCAGATCAACCAAACTGCCTGCAGGTCCCAGCACTGGGTGCCTCATACCAAACAACAAGTAAGATGGGAACACAAATCCATACATCAACATACAGATTACCTAAAGTCATACTAGCTCACAGACACCCCAAAACATACCACCTGACATGGCCCTGCTTATCAGAGGGAAAAAAAACTTAGCTCCACCCACCAGAACACAGGCACCAGTCAATCTCATCAGGAAGCCTACACAAAACACTGGAGCAACCCCACAAAGGGGGCAGAGAACAGAAGCAAGAGGAACTATGACCCTAGAGACTAAGGAAAGGAGACCTCAAATAATGTAAATTAGACAAAATGAGAAGAGAGAAAAATATCTTGCAGGCAAAGGAGCAAGATAAAAACAAACAAGACAAAATAAATGAAGAAGAAATATGCAAGTTGCATGCAAAAGAATCCAGAGTAATGATAGTAAAGATGATCCAAAGACTCAGGAACAATAGACAAAAGACAAGAAACATTTAACAAGAACCAGAAGAACTAAAGAACAGACAAACAGTAATGAACAACACAATAACTGAAATTAAAAATACTCTAGATGGAATTAATAGTAGAATAAATGAGCCAGAAGAATGAGCAAGTGAGCTGGAAGATAGAATGGTGGAAATAACTGCCACAGAGCATAATAAAGAAAAAAGAATGAAAAGAATGGAGGACAATCTTAGAGACCTCAGAGACAACATTAAAAGCAGCAGCATTTGAATTATAGGTGTCCTAGGAGAAGAAAAAAAGAAAGATTCTGAGAAAATATTTGAAGAGATTATAGTCAAAAACTTCCCTAACAAGGGAAAGGAAATACTGAATCAAGTCCAGGAAGTACAGAAAGTCCCATAAAGGATAAACCCAAGGAAAAACACAATGAGACACATATTAATCAAATTAATAAAAATTAAAGTCATAGAAAAAATATTAACAGCTATAAGAGAAAAGCAACAAACTATGCAAAGGAACCCTCATAAAAATAACAGCTGATCTTTCTGAAAAATTCTACAAGCCAGAAGGGGAGTGGCAGGATATATTTAAAGAGATGAAAGGGAATAATCTGCAACCAAGAATATTCTACCCAGAAAGGATCTCATTCAAATTTGACAGAGAAATCAAAAGCTTTATAGACAAGTAAAAGTTAAGAAAATTCAGAACCACCAAACCAGCTTTACAACAAATGTAAAGGAACTTCTCTAGGCAAGAAACACAGAGAAAGAAAAGACGTACAAAAACAAACACAAAACAAGGAAATGGTTATAGGACAATATGTATCAATAATTACCTTGAATGTAAATGGATTAAATGCTCCAACCAAAAGATACAGACTAGCTGAATGCATACAAAATCAAGACCTGTATTTATGCTGTCTACAAAAGACCTACTTTAGACTTAGGGACACATACAGACTGAAAGTGAGGGAATGGAAAAAGATATTCCATGTAAATGGAAGTCAAAAGAAAGCTGGAGTAGCAATACTCATATCAAACAAATTAGACTTTAAAATAAAGACCATTACAAGAGACAAGGAAGGATGGTACATAATGATCAGGGGATCAATCCAAGAAGAAGATATAACTATTGTAAATATCTATGCACACAACATAGGAGCACCTCAATACATAAGGCAAATGCTAACAGCCATAAAAGGGGAAATCAACAGTAACACAATAATAGTAGAGGACTTTAACACCCTACTTACACTAATGGACAGATCAAACAGAAAATAAGTAAGGAAACACAAGCTTTAAATGATGCATTAAACCAGATGGACTTAGTTGATATTTATAAGTCATTCCTTCCAAAAATACAGAATACAATTTCTTCTCAAGTGCACACAGAACATTCACCAGGATAGATCATATCTTGGGTTACAAATCAAGCCTTGGTAAATTAAAGAAAATTGAAATAATATTAAGCATCTTTTCTATCACAATGCTATGGAACTAGATATCAATTAAAGGAAAAAAACTGTAAAAAATACAAACACATAGAGGCTAAACAATATGCTACTGAACAACCAAGAGATTACTGAAGGAATCAAAGAGACGCTCAGAAAACACCTATAAATGAATGACAATGAAAACACAACAACCCAAAACCTATGAGATGCAGCAAAAGCAGTTCTAAGAGGGAAGTTTATAGCAATACAATCCTACCTCAAAAAAAATAAAAAAAATCTCAAATAAACAACTTAACTTTATACCTAGAGCAATTAGAGGAAAAAGAAGAAAAAGAAAAATAAACAAATTTAGCAGAAGGAAAGAAATCACAAAGATCATATCAGAAATAAAAGAAGAAGAAATGAAGGAAACAATAGCAAAGATAAATGAAACTAAAAGCTGGTTCTTTGAGAAGATAAAAAAAGTTGGTAAACCACTAGCCAGACTCACAGGAAAAAAAAGGGAGAAGATGCAAATCAACAGAATTAGAAATGAGAAAGGAGAAGTAACAATGGACACCTCAGAAATTCAAAGGATCATGAGACATTACTACAAGCAGCTATATGCCAATAAAATGGACAAACTGGAAGAAATAGACAAATTCTTAGAAAAGTGCAACTTCCAAAACTGAACCTGAAACAAACAGAAAATATAAACAGACCAATCACCAGTACTGAAATAGAAACTGTGAATAAAAATTTTCCAGCAAACAAAAGCCCAGGGCCAGATGGATTCACAGGTGAATTCTATCAAACATTTAGAGAAGAGCTAACATCTAACATTCTCAAACTCTTCCAAAATATAGCAGAAGGAGGAACACACCCAAACATTCTACCAGGCCACCATCACCCTGATATCAAAACCAGACAAAGATGTCACAAAAAAAGAAAACTACTGGCAAATATCACTGATGAACATAGATGCAAATATACTCAACAAAATAAGAGCAAACAGAATCCAACAGCACATTAAAAGGATATTACACCATAATCAAGTGGGGTTTATCCCAGGAATGCAAGCATTCTTCAACATATGCAAATCAATCAATGTGATACACAATATTAACAAATTGAAGGATAAAAACAGGATGATCCTCTCAATAGATTCAGAAAAAACTTTTGACAAAATTCTAGAAAGTGCCATAGAAGGAAAGTACCTCAATATAATAAAAGTCATATGTGACAAACACACAGCCAACATCATTCTCAATGGTGAAAAACTGAAAGCATTCCCTCTAAGAACAGGAACAAGACAAGGGTATCCACTCTCAACACTAATATTCAACATAGTTTTGGAAGTTACAGCCATGGCAATCAGAACAAACAAACAAACAAACAAAAAAAAAAAATAAAAAATACAAATTGGAAAAGGAGTAAAACTGTCACTGTTTGCACTTGACATGATAGTATACATAGAAAATCCCAAAGATGCCACCTGAAAACTACTAGAGCTAATCAATGAATTTAGTAAGGTAATAGGATACAAAATTAATGCACAGTATTTGCATTCCTATACACTAACAATGAAAAATCAGAAAGAGAAATTAAGGAAACAATCCCATTTAGCATTGCAACAAATAGAATAAAATACCAAGTAATCAACCTACCTAAGGAGGTAAAAGATATGTATTTAGAAAACTCTAAGACACTTATGAAAGAAAGCAAAGACAATACAACAGATGGACAGATATACCATGTTCATGGGTTGGAAGAATCAACATTGTGAAAATGACTATACTACCCAAAGTAATCTCCAGATTCAATCTCCCTATCAAATTACCAATGGCAGTTTTCACAAAACTAGAAAAAGAAATTTTGCAATTTGTATGGAAACCCGAATAGCTGAAGAAATCTTGAGAAAGAAAAATGGAGCTGGCTGAATCGGGCTCCCTGACTTCAGTCTATATTACAAAGGTACAGTATTGAACACAGTATGGTATTGGCACAAAAACAGAAATATAGATCAATGGAACATGATAGAAAGACCAGAGAGATAAGCCCATGAACATAAGGTAACCTTATCTTTGACAAAGGAGGCAAGAATATACAGTGGAGCAAAGACAGCCTCTTCAATAAGTGGTGCTGGGAAAATTGGACAACTACATGTAAAAAATTAAGTCTAGAACACTTCCTAACACCATACACACACACAAAAAAAAAAACCCTCAAAAAGGATTAAAAACCTAAATGTAAGGCTAGACACTCTAAAACTCTTGGAGGAAAACATAAGCAGAACACTCTATGACATAAATCACAGCAAGGTCCTTTTTTACCCACCTCCTAGAGTAAAGGAAATAAAACAAAAATAAGCAAATGGGACCTAATGAAACTTAAAAGCTTTTTCATAGCAAAATAAACCATAAACAAGACAAAAAGGCAACTCTCAGAATGGAAGAAAATATTTGCCAAAGAAATAACTGACAAAGGATTAATCTCCAAAATATGTAAGCAGCTCATGCACCTCAATATCAAAACAAAACAAAACAAAACACACAAACACAAACAACCCAATCCAAAAAAGAGTGGAAGACCTAAATAGACATTTCTCCAAAGAAAACATACAGATGGCCAAGAGACACATGAAAAGATGCTCAACATTCTATTTACTAGAGAAATCAAAGCCACAATGAGATAGCATCTCACAGTGGTCAAACTGGCCATCATCAAAAAATCTAGAAACAATAAATGTTGGAGAGGATGTGGAGAAAAGGGAACTTTGCTACACTGTTGATAGGAATGTAAATTCATACAGGCACTATGGAGAGCAGTATGGAGGTTACTCTAAAATATAAAAATAGAACTACATGTGACCCAGCAATCCCACTCCTGGGCATATACCCTGAGAAAACCATAATTCAAAAAGATGTATGTACCACAATATTCATTGCAGCACTATTTAATATAGCTGAGACACGGAAGCAAACTAAATGTCCACCAACAGATGAATGGGTAAAGAAGATGTGGTACATATATACAATGGAATATTACTCAGCCATAAAAAGGAAAAAATTAGGTCATTTGTAGAGATGTGGATGGACCTAGAGTCTGTCAGAGTGAAGCAAGTCAGAAAAAGAAAAACAAATACTGCATGCTAATGCATATATATGCAATCTAAAAAATAGTACTGATGGACCCAGTGGCAGGGCAAGAATAAAGAAGCAGATGCAGAGAATGGACTTGAAGACATGGAGAGGGAAAGGGGAAGCTTGGATGAAGTGAGAAAGTGGCATTAACATATATATACTACCAAATGTAAAATAGATGGCTAGTGGGAAGCTGCTGCATAACATAGGGAGATCAATTGATGTTCGGTGATGACCTAGAGGAGTGGGATGGGGAGTGTGGGAGGGAGGCTCAAGAGGGAGGGGATATGGGGATATATGTATAAATACAGCTGATTCACTTTGTTGTACAGCAGAAACTCACACAAGAGTGTGAAACCATTATATTCCAATAAAGATCTGAGGGAAAAAAATAAAAAAATAAAGGTGGATCTATCAAAAAATAAGAAAATACATAAATAAAGTAAAAACAAAAAAAAGAAACATGATACCCTTTAGTATTCACTCCCCATTTCTTGCCCAAATCCTCTAGGCCCAGGTGATACCTATTCCTTCTTTATAGATTTGCTTATTCTGGACAATTCATATACATGACATTCAATAAGTTGTCTTTAGTAACTGGCTTCTTTCACCTAGTATACTGTTTTCAAGGTTTAGCCATGTTTTGGTAT
The DNA here is from genome assembly GCF_030028045.1 of Hippopotamus amphibius kiboko. Classification (NCBI taxonomy): domain Eukaryota; kingdom Metazoa; phylum Chordata; class Mammalia; order Artiodactyla; family Hippopotamidae; genus Hippopotamus; species Hippopotamus amphibius. Next base: position 47,572,492 of record NC_080194.1, read on the forward strand.
ATATCATCACTTTATTTATTTTATGGCCAAATGGTACTCCTTTGTATGTATATAATATATGTTGCTTATCTGTAAATCAGTTAATGCATTGGTTCAAGCCTTTGGCCATCATTAGGAGTGCTGCTATGAATATTTATGTAATTTTTTCAAAAATTTTATTGGAATATAGTTGATTTACAATGTTTTGTTAGTTTCAGGTGTAGAGCAAAGTAAATCAGTTATACATATACATATATCAACTGTTTTTTAGATTCTTTTCCCATATAGACCATTACAGAGCATTGAGTAGAATCCCCTGTGCTATACAATAGCTCCTTATTAGTTATTTATATTATATGTAGTAGTATGCATATGTCAATCCTAATCTTCTAGTTTATCCCTCTCCCTCCTTACCCTCAGTAACCATAAGTTTTTTTTTTTTTTTTCTTTTCTACATCTGTAACTATTTCTATTTTGTAGATATGGAAAGCTTTTTTTTTTATTTGTAAACTATTTTTAGATTCCATATATAAGTGATATCATATGATCTTTATATTTGTCTGACTTACTTCAGTCAGTATGTCAATCTCTAGGTCTATCCATATTGCTGCAAATGTGCACTGTTTTGTTCTTTTTCATGGCTGAGTAATATTCCCTTCTATATATGTACCACATCTTTTTTATCCATACTTCTGTTGATAGATATTTAGGTTCTTCCATGTTCTGGCTATCATAAATAGTGCTGCAATGAAAATTAGGGTGCATGCATTTTTTTGAATTATGGTTTTGTCCAGATATATACCCAGGAATGGGATTGCTAGATTGTATAGTAGCTCTACTTTTAGTTTTTTAAGGAACCTCCATACTGGTCTCCATAGTGGCTGTACCAATTTACATTCCCATCAACAGTGCAAGAGAATTCCCTTTTCTCAACATCTTCTCAAGCATTTATTTTATAAATTTATTAATTTGTTTACTTATTTATTTATTGGCTGCATTGGATCTTCATTGCTGTGCACTGGCTTTTGCTAGTTGTGGTGAGCAGGGGCTACTCTTCGTTGGGAAGCATGGGCTCTAGGTGTGTGGGCTTCAGTAGTTGTGGCACACAGGTTCAATAATTGTGGCTCACAGGCTCTAGAGTGCAGGCTCAGTAGTTGTGATGCACAGGCTTGGTTGCTCCATGACATGTGGGATCTTCCCAGACCAGAGATCAAACCTGTGTCCCCTATATTGGCAGGTGGATTCTTAACAACTGCACCACCAGGGAAACCCCATCTAGCATTTATTTTTTGTAGATTGTTTGATGATGGCTATTCTGACCAGAGAGAGGTAATAACTCATTTAGTTTTGATTTGAATTTCCCTATTAATTAGTGATATTGAGCATCTTTTCATGTGCCTCTTGTCCATCTGTGTCTTTTGTTGTTGTTGTTGTTGTTTTTCTTTTATTTTTTTCAAAAATAAATTTTTTATTAGTCGTGTATTTTATACATATGAGCATATACATGTCAACTCCAATCTCCCAATTCATCCCACAGCTCCCTTCTTTTCCCCTTGATGTCCATACATTTGTTCTTTACATCTGTCTCAATTTCTGGCTTGCCAAACAGTTCATCTGTACCATTTGTCTATATTCCACATATATGCATTAATATATGATATTTGCTTTTCTCTTTCTGAGTTAATTCACGCTGTATGACAGTTTCTAGGTCCATCCATGTCTCTACAAATGACCCAATTTTGTTCCTTTTTATGGCTAATACTCCATTTTATATATGTACCACATCTTCTTATCCATTCATATGTCAGTGGGCATTTAGGTTGCTTCTATGACCTGGCTATGTTAAATAGTGCTGCAATGAACATTGGGGTGCATGTGTCTCTTTGAATTATGGTTTTCTCAAGATATATGCCCAGCAGTGGTATTGCTGGGTCATCTGGTAATTCTATTTTTACTTTTTTAAGGAACCTCCATACTGTTCTCCTTAGTGGCTGTATCAATTTACATTCCCACCAATAGCGCAAGAGGGTTCTCTTTTCTCCACACCCACTCCAGCATTTATTGTTTGTAGATTTTTCTGGTGATGCCCATTTTAACTAGCATGAGGTGATACCTCATTGCAGGTTTGATTTGCATTTCTCTAATAATTTGTGATGTTGAGCATCTTTTCATGTGTTTGTTAGCCATCTGTATGTCTTCGTTGGATAAATGTACATTTAGGTCTTCCAATATTTTTGGTGGAGTTATTTGCTTGTTTTTTTGTTTTTTGTTTTCTGTTTTTTTTTTTTTTTTTTTTTTTTTTAATTGAGTTGCCTGAGCTGTTTATATATTTTGGAGATTAATTCCTTGTCCATTGATTAGTTTGCAAATGTTTTCTCCCATTCTAAATGTTATCTTTTTGTTTTATTTATAGTTTCCTTTCCTGTGCAAAAGCTTTTAAATTTCACTAGGCCCCATTTGTTTATTTTTTTTTTTTATTGCCATTACTCTAGGAGGTGTGTCAAAAAAGATCTTGCTTTCATTTGTGTCAAAGAGTGTTCCACCTAGGTTTTCCTCTAAGAGCTACATTTATGTCTTTAATCCATTTTGAGTTTATTTCTGCATATGGTGTTAAGGGGTGTCATAATTAGAATCTTTTAAATGTAGCTGTTCAGTTTTCCCAGCACCACTTATTAAAGAGACTGTCTTTTCTCCATTGTATATCTTTGCCTCCATTGTCACAGATTAGTTGACCATAGGTGTGTGGGTTTATCTCTGGGGTTTCTATCCTGTTCCATTGATCTATATTTCTGTTTTTTGCCAGTACCATATTCTTGAATTACTGTAGCTTTGTAGTATAATCTGAAGTTAGGGAGTCTGAATCCTGTGGCTCTGTTTTTTGTTTGTCTGTTTGCTTGCAATCTCTCTCAAGATTGCTTTGGCTATTAGGGGTCTTTTGTGTCTCCATACAAATTTTAAGACTTTTTGTTCTAATTTTGTAAAAAAAAAAAAAAAATGCCTTTGGTAATTTGATAGGGCTTGCACTGAATTTGTAGACTGCTTTGGATAGTATAGTCATTTTCACAATATTGATTATTTCAATCCAAGAACATGGTGTATCTTTCCATCTGTTTGTGTCATCTGTGATTTCTTTCAGCAGTGTCTTATAGTTTTCTGCATACAGGTCTTTTATCTCCTTAACTAGGTTTATTGCTAGGTATTTTATTCCTTTTGTTGAAATTATGAATGGGGTTGTTTCCTTTATTTCTCTTCCTGGTCTTTCATTATTGGTGTATAGGAATGCAAGAGATTTCTGTGCATTAATTTTATATCCTGTAAATATCCAATTCATTGATTAACTCTAATAGTTTTCTGGTGGCATCTTTAGGATTATCTATGTATAATATCATGTCATCTGCCAACAGTGGCAGTTTTGCTTCTTCTTTTCCAAACTGTATTACGTTTAATTCTTTGTATTCTCAATTGTAATGGCTAGGACTTCCAAACTATGTTGAATAATAATGATAAGAGTGGGCATCCTTGTCTTATCCCTGATCATAGTGGAAATGCTTTCAGTTTTTCACCATTGAGAATGATGCTGGCTGTGAGTTTGTCATATATGGCCTTTATTATGTTGAGGTAGCTTTCCTCTTTACCCTGTTTCTGGAGACTTTTTATCATAAATGGGTGTTGAATTTTGTCAAAAGCTTTTTCTGTATCTATTGAGATGATCATATCATTTTTATTCTTCAATTTGTTAATATGCTGTATCACATTGATTGGTTCATGTATATTGAAGAATGCTTGCATCCCTGGGATATATCCCACTTGAGCATGGTGTATTATCCTTTTTTGTGTGTTTTCTAGTATTTTTAAATGATTTTTGCATCTATATCCGTCAGTGATTTGGGCCTGTAATTTTCTTTTTCTGTGATATCTTTGGTTTTGGTATAAGAGCAATGGTGGCCTTATAAAATGAGTTTGAGTGTGTTCCTTCCTCTGCAATTTTTTGGAAGAATTTGAGAAAGATGGATGTTAGCTCTTCTCTAAATGTTTGATAGAATTCACCTGTGAAGATTTCTGGTCCTGGACTTTTGTTTGTTGGAAGATTTTTAATCACAGTTTCAATTTCAGTGCTTGTGATTGACCTGCTCATATTTTCTATTTCTTCTTGATTCAGTCTTGGAAGGTTATACCTCTCTAAAACTTTGTCCATATCTTCCAGGTTCCCCATTGTATTGTCATATTGTTGCTTGTAATATTATATTATGATGCTTTGTATTTCTGTAGTGTCCATTGTAACTTCTTTTTTTTTTTTTTTCATTTCTAATTTTATTGATTCTGTCCTCTCCCTCTTTTTCTTGGTGTGTCTGACTAAAGGTTTATCAATTTTATCTTCTCAAAGAACAAGTTTTTAGTTTTATTGAGCTTCGCTATTGTTTTATTTGTTTCTATTTCATTTATTTCTGCTCTAATCTTCATGATTTCTTTCCTTCTACTAATATTGAGTTTGGTTTGTTCTTTTTTCCCTAGTTCTTTAGGTGTGAGTTTAGATTGTTTATTTGAGATTTTTCTTGTTTCTTGAGGTAGGATTGTATCACTATAAACTGCCCTCTTAGAACTGCTTTTGCTGCATCCCATAAGATTTGAATCATCACAATTTCATTTCTCTCTAGGTATTTTTTGATATCCTCTTTGATTTCTTCAGTGATCTCATTTATTTAGTAATGTATTGTTTAGTCTCCATGTGTTTGGGTTTTTTTTTTTTTTAATGTTTTTTTTTTTTTCCTGTATCTTATTTCTAATCTCATAGCCTTGTGGTCAGAAAAGATGCTTGATATGATTTCAATTTTCTTAAATTTACTGAGGCTAGATTTGTGACCCAAGGTATAATCTATCCTGAAGACTGTTCCATGTGCACTTGAGAAGAGAGTATATTCTGTTGTTTTTGGATGCACTGTCCAATAATTACCAGTTAAGTCCATCTAGTCTAATGTGTCACTTAAAGCTTGTGTTTCCTTATTTATTTTCTATTTGGATGATCTGTCCGTTGGTGTAAGTGGGTTGTTAAGGTCCCCTAGTATTATTGTGTTACTGTTGATTTCCCCTTTTATGGCCATTACCATTTGCCTTATGTATTGAGGTGCTCCTGTGTTGGGTCCATATATATTTACAGTTGTTATGTCTTCTTGGATTGATCCCTTGATCATTATGTAGTGTCCTTCCTCATCTCTTATAATGGTCTTTAAAGTCTATTTTGTCTGATATGAGTATCATTACTCCAACTTTCTTTTGATTTCCATTTTCATGGAATATCTTTTTCCATCCCCTCACTTTCAGTCTGTATGTGTCCCTAGGTCTGAAGTGGGTCTCTTGTAGACAGCATACATATGGGTCTTGTTTTTGTATCCATTCAGCCAGTCTCTGTCTTTTGATTGGAGTTTGTAATCCATTCACATTTAAGGTAATTATCAATATGTATGTTCCTATCACCATTTTCTTAATTGTTTTAGCTTTATTTCTGTATGTACCTCTCTTGGTTTTCCCACTTAGAGAAGTTCCTTTACCATTTGTTGTAGGACTGGTTTGGTGGTGCTGAATTCTCTTGGCTTTGGCTTGTCTGTATTGCTTTTGATTTCTCTATCGAATCTGAATTACATCCTTGCTGTGTAGAGTATTCTTGGTTGTAGATTATTCCCTTTCATCACTTAAAATGTATTGTGCCACTTCTTCTGGCCTGCAGAGTTTCTGCTGAGAGATCAGCTGTTAATCTTATGGGAATTCCCTGGTATATTGTCATTTTTCCCTTGCTGCTTTTAATAATTTTTCTTTGTCTTTAGTTTTTGTCAATTTGATTACTATATGTCTCAGAGTGTTTCTCTTTGGGTTTATCCTGCCTGAAACTCTCTGCACTTCCTGGACTTGGGTGGCTATTTCCTTTCCCATATTAGGAAAGTTTTCTACTATAATCTCTTCAAATATTTTCTCTGGTCCTTTCTCTTTTCTCCTTCCAGAACCCCTATAATGTGAATGTTGGTGTGTTTGCTAAAATTCTGGCTGCTGTATCTTGTTGCTTTCTTGGAGCTAGTGGTCTTTTCTCAGTTGTACACTGCTAAAATCTCAATTGTTTCTGGAAGTGTCCTTGGACTTGAAATTCTTCATGCTCAATTCCAAATCAAGTCAGTCTCCTTGTAGAGCTAGTTATTCTTAAGGCTTGAATCTCTGCTGGGCTTAAATTGTGCACTTGTGTTCTGAATCTAGAAAGTGGAAATTTTGTCTTCTGCTCTTGGGTTGACTCCCTGTTCTATGAGTGAGACACTAGGCAGGAGCAGTAGCTCTGGTCTTCTTGAATTGCCTTTCTCAACATAACACCTCTGCCAATTCAGCAAACCAGGGCAAGTGTAATCATTGCTCAGTGTTCTTGGTCTGTGCACCTGGCATAGAGCTTTTAGCTTATAAGTTGGTAGCTGGATAGAAAAAAAGATGCCTAGATCTCTAAGTTACTCTTGTTTAGACTAGTGCTTCTCCAACATGAAGCTGAGAGAACTGAGAAATCCTGGGATTTTGACTTTCCTGGAGGAAGAATCCATAGCCCCTTACTGGAAGCTGGGGGGAGAGGAAGTCCCATTCTCTTTTCTTTCTTATTTTCTGCCTATACTGGGGCTTCCAACATGGTGAGCTACAGATGGGCTGAGAGTGAGTTATGCTTCCTCAAATTCAGAGTTTAATCCCTGTTTTTGCCAAAATTTAATGGATTTTCTTCATTAAATATTTCTTAATTTTCTGTATGCTATTAGGATAAATTCCAGAGATTTTAAATGGCAGTTTACTTTATAATTTGTTCTGTTTTGTTTTGCTTTTTTGCTGAAGAGAGGGTTTGTAATATTCCTCATGCCATCATTCTGCAATTGTTTGTTCCTAAACAATGTAATTTCAAACAAAAATTATATGTTATAATTTCAAATCCTTCAAAAGTGTTTTAGAAAAACAATTTTTTGATTAACTTACCCCTGGATAATATAGACATTTTTCTGACTAGTATGTATTTTCTTGGGAAAAATTTTAAATGTGGCAATTTAATGAGTATGTTGCAAAGTTCTCATAACTCATTTCAAAAAGTAAGTTGATTATTATTGAAGGTATACTCTGCTGCTCATCAGCTTTCATTTTACTTCTATGTTTAGCCATGGCAGAACCCAACAACTGGTTTTAAGGTCAGAATATTTCTTCCCTGATCCCCTCGCCACTATCTGCCTTAGTCCTACACCTGTGGTTGTGGTTTTGTCCCTTTGTAACTATAGCTCCTTTCAGAATCTTAGTGCCAGTTCTCACATGACTCTGGTAGCTGTTTTTCTCCTTACCTTGAGAGAGCTTTTCACCATTGCTGATCTGTAGGGCCTCAACATCCTTTGTTGGTTCAACTATAAATAGTCCCTTATTTAAACTCACTTCAAAATGTCAGCTAAGTATGGCATTTATTCCTAATGGGACTGTGGCTTGTTGGCTTGGTGAGTGGTTCTGGATCAGAGTCAACAATATTACAGATCAGGCTTCTATTTTAAACAGTTTCTTAATAATATACATTTACTGTCTATTCATAGACTGCTGGCTACTTTGAAGGACCCAGGATCAGTAATTGTTCTTTGTTGCTGCTACAGACATCAATAGAGGCACATTTCAACAGAAAAAAAAAAATGAATTTATCAAAAGGATGCTACACAACTCACTGAAACCCCAGGAAATCCTGATAACTGGGACTGGAAAATTGAGGAGGAACAAGGACCATGGTCAAAATCAATAACCCTTGTCCAATCAGAAAACAGTTGCAATTGCCACAGAGCATAGGCACCCTGGGATACAGTGCCTCCATTGTTAATGCTGAAAACTGGACACTGTTCTTTGCTGCCTCTAGACCTTGAGGGTTTGCCCCTACTATTAATGCTGTACACTGGTATAATGGGTTCTTTGTCCTTGTCTCTCAATTCCAAATCCAGAGTTGGTGAGTTGGATTGACAGAATGATGTGAGAAAACTATCTGGCATTTTAAGCTTCCACTAATACTCAACAGGTAAGGAATTGCCCAATCATAAAAAGGGGAAAGGATGTTTGTCACAGAGAGCATGATACGTACCCTCTGCTATATGCCTATTAGTTTGACAAGAATTTGTTACTTTTGCCTGTCCAGTTCATGTAGTTATCCTTCAAAAACAAAAACAGAATGAACCAACTCTACCTTAATGTCCTATACAATCCTTCATGAAACTGAAATGTATTCTCACCTTCCTCCAGAGAAGAGGAACTCAAAATTTCATCAGTTACTGCATCCAGCCAGAGCACCAGTATCTCTCAAGAAATATATACTACTCCTTTTCTTCTGACTTCAACATGCCTTCATATTTTGTAACTATGGAATTCTCACTACAAATATGCCCTGTAGAAAACAGTAAGAGGGATGAAACTGAAAGAAAATGAAAGGAGGAATAAAACAAAGGACTTTGTTTTTCATCTCTTTGGGATCTTTTACTTATTGAAGTGGCTGGAGTGACTGAAACTTCTTCAGCTCATTAAAAATGTGCTCCACCTGTCTATTGCCCAAGTCTGTGGATTTCTCCCTTCACTTTAAACAAAAATGTTTCTGTCATTTGAATATTCATCAATGTGCCATTGGATCTAGTTTCAGTTAACTAAGCAATCACAAAAGCTCCAGGGAGCTTCAATTATTGTACCAATGTATAATCTTTGATAACCTTGTTAAATTTTGTGATGAATGCAGAGTTTATGCTGTTGCTTTGTGGAGACTTTTGAGAGTATGCTGGTAAAAGAGAGACTGAAATAGCCTGAAGAGCGTTCAAGATCAAATCCAAGTGACTGGGTTTTCTTTTGGCACCTGAAATTACAGAATTGGGATGGTTGGAATAAAAAAAAAAAAAAAAAAACTAAAAATGATCATCAGCTTCCATTATCTCTACTTGAGATCAATTATACAGCTACCTAAATTTATAATTGCTTTTTGGAAAGTGAAATTTTTGAAGTGCTCATGTCATGGTCCAGATTGTTTTCAACAGCAATTAACTGGTCTGCATAATGTAAAGATACTTTTAGAGATAAGGCATATAGTGTCCATGAGTTCTTTTTTCCTTTTTTTCTCAGGCCAGCAATGAGCATCAAGTAGAATGTCTTTCTCCATAGTAATTGCTTATGTGTTGATAACAGTTTATCAGCTGATTCCCTCATTGTCTCAGTAAAATTGGGCTATGTGTTAAGTCTTAATGATTTTTTTTTGCTTTGTGTCAATCATTTCCCCAGCGGTTTGAAGTCAGCAACAATAGAATTTTGTAGTTCACAGCAAAAGACTCCTGATTATCTGCAGAAGCTCCATGATCTGTCTTCAATTCTCTGTTTCTCAGCTCCTTCACTAAATCATCTTACTCCTCTATTGTGACCTTATTCAGCTTTTCAAATATATTCAGCACTTTCTTCTGTGTCAACACAATACTTACTGGCATGCCATGCTGGTTGTGATTACCAACGCACTGAAAAAGTTAATTTTCTGATTTTCTTTCAAAATTATTATGCCATATATAAATAACATGTTGAAATTTTCCAGCACCAACCACATTTTATAATTATTATTTATTTTATCATGGAGAGAAACAACTCACATGCACAGTAGATGAGCATATGTACACAGTCATTATTATGTCTTTTATGTAGTCACACTTTACTACTTATAAATTTTCTTCTAATGTATCAATTTTTACTGCCTCTTAGGCACACTTACTTTCTTCACAGTCTTCCTTAGAATGCTTTTAAAACTTACTTAAGAGGGGAAAATGATAGCAAAAATATACAACATATTTTTGAAAATGCAAACATGGTACAAAAACCTATAGAAAAAATTGCATAGATAAGACTACATCATATTCTACACCTTTCACATTGATACTCATGCAACTGAAATGTTTTTACTGACACCTACATGTAGGTTTGCTATACCAAGTTTTCAATTTAGATAGTGAATATTGTTTAGATTTACTTGAAAGGTATTCCAACATGTATTCAGATGACTAGAGTTCAGATAGCAAGTAATTCTTTTGTTTTTTCTATTGCATGCTAAACATGAACAGAATTCTTTCCCCGAATACTAGTTGAGTTTTTCATTTCAGCCCTGTCTAGAAAATTAACTGATCACTTAATTAAGCGATCACTCTCCATACCAGTTAAGGTCCCCTTTTTCATGCAAAAAGACAAACTGGATAATTTAAGCAGAGTATTTGTGAAGGGAATAATGGGTAGTACACAAAAAAAGGAAGGCTAGTGAATCAGGTCAGGAAAATGGCCAGGAAGAGGTGAAACTATATAGCTGCTAGCAACAGACCAAATGCCACATCGAATATCAGCTCCATGAGAAGAGTTCTACTGCTGCTGCAGCTGCTGAGCACCACACAGGCCAGCTTGTACTTCAACACTATACTCTGTGCATGTACCATGTTGCTTTTACTGTTGCTGCCCCATGCCTGGAACCTGGATAATGTTGCTACTGTTGCTGTAATTGATGTTTCATGGCCTCTGCCCTAAATTAACTAAATCCCAATTCAAAGTCCAAGATGGTGTAAACTGATTAAAGAAGCAAGGTCACATACTATCAATCTAGCTGCAAAAGAGGCTGAAACTATCATAGTTATCTCAGAGAAAATAGGCTTTGTCTCTGCTGATACTGAGAGGACATACAAGAAGTCAAATATAGGAAGAATGATCATATTCTGGACAGACAAAGAACAATTCATATTGATTACGAGTTATGAATTTTCCATTGTTTCAATGAGTTGAAGGAATTGACCTGTCTATAAAAACAAAATCTGGAACCCTAAACATAAATTAATAGATCGGTGGGATAATAATTCTCATAATACCATTAATGTTGGCTTTAACTTGAGGTTAAAACTACCAAATCAGCATTTTATGGGAGTACTTTAAATTCTCTTTTTACTTATGGAGTTAGAAATTCAAAAATTCACCCTTTATGAGTGAATCAGAGTAAGTATTTATGAAAATATAAACCTAGGTTAAATATGTGCTCTCTGGACATGAAAACATGAAAATAATGAGCCCATAAGAGACATGAGGTCTTGACCTTGGATTGATCAAATTCTCACCTGCTGAGTTAACCATCTGTATAGGCGCTTTTATTCTCCTTTCCTTGCAAGCTTATATAAAATTTGACTTGAAAAAGAAATGGTGTTTTTTTTATTTTCAGGCTGAAGCTAAATTTTATCAAAAGCCACAAAGTTTATACTTCTTAGCTCTATTGTTTTGCTATCTCAAGTGCCTTATCACCCCTTTCTGATCCCATAGAACCCCATAGAAAAGCTAGCATTTTAAGATTCATTCACCCAGGAAAAGGCATATAAACCTGGCAGATGGAGTTGGAATTATGAATATTTCAGTGGAAACAATCCAGTGTACTAGGACATATACTCCATGGTAAAAATAAAAGCAAAAATGTTCCTTTTCTTCTCAGAAATTCTGGAGTTTGTGTAGAAAATTAGTGTGTGTGTATATATATATATATATATATATATATATACACATATATACATATATTCATATATGTGTGTGTATGTATATATTTATAACTAATGTATATCATATATATATATCAGTTCTTAGACCAGTTACACAATGTTTTGACTCCCAACAAATTTTATATATCTTCCCACAGCTGAGTAAACTTTCCCATTTCTGTTTAATTGCCAAGTCACTAATGAAGACATCCATAAGTGACCTCTGTAAGTCTAAAATGACTGCTTTCTTCCACTTGGCATCTAAGTAAACATTAATTCAATAAGACAACTTTTCCAAAATTGTATTTGCCTTAAAGACCAGGATTCTCTGTTTTCTCCTACTTCATCTGGCTATATGGCTTCTAAAAAGTATGTAACTGGATTTATTATCTATGAAGATTGGATCTGGGAGATTTAACAAAAATTAATGATAATAATAATGGATTGAGTTTCTACAGTGTGCAAAAAAGACTGCTGTGCACTTTAAACACATTACATCTGCTGAACTGAAACAAATAGACTGCCAGATATTTTTTCCAGCAAAGATGGCTTATTCAATGTCAGCAGAGAATTGTAATACAGGATCTGCCACCAGCAAGCCATGTGCTAGTTCCTGCACAGCAAGGGAAGGAGGATACTTTTACAGGGAGAAAAAGAAAGTGGGGAGGGCTATAGTAAAAAAAGACTCCATGGCTTTTGATTGGCTGAGTCCTTGCCAGGGAAGAAGAGAACTCTTTCTTCTTCATGTTGGGCTCTCATCCCCCAACTGTAGTCAACTTTTTCTATTTATTATTTTTTTACATATTTAATTGCCCAAAATAGTTACCAGATTCACATATATACAGGGAGGAAAAGTGATTTTCTGTATTACACATTTTTTAAGTGGCAGAGCTAGGATTGAGTGCATATTACACACATTTAAGGATCTAGAGGAACTATTTGAAAACTGATACATAAGGGAAAGAATAAAGTGTGTATCCAGCTTTTCCAATGTGAACTGCACTTAAGTGTAACTAAATAATTGAGTACTGGAATTTCTCTTTAAGGAAGTACCCAAAATTGTAAATGAAAAAGAGTAGAGTCAGAACATCACCATTTTGTAAATCCAAGAGAAATAGAGATGCAGGAATGATTACCAATAACAGCTAAAAACCACAGAAAAGAGAAAACTAGACTATATGTGTTTCCTGCTGGAAACACAGTACCGCATTCCAGAATCTGATCAAGCCTCTGAGTCTCACAGTAACAAGGGACAGAGGAGCATGTGAAATAACACCCTAGGGATGCAAACAGTCAAAACCATATTGTGGAAAACCACCTGCATCTGCAATAAGTAAGAGACTGAGAAAAAGTGAGAAGAAGAGCTAGAGTAAGAGTGTGCCTGTGGGAGAGAGAGGGAGGGAGGGAGGGAGAGAAAGAGAGAGAATCTATAGATTAAAAGAAACTTAAGCAACTTATCAACTAATTGTAATGTGTAGAAGTTATCAGAAGCCTAATTTTTCAAAATCCTTTAACAATTATGAAATGGACATGTTTATTTGAACTCTGTCTAAATATCTAATGTTACTGAGATATTGTTTTATGCATATTTTAGGCATAATAAAAAGAATATTGTAGTTATGTTTTAAAAGTGTTATATTTTATATATACATAATAAATATTCTTTAATACAAGTGTAATATTTTAGATTTGTTTGAATAATCCAAGAGGAAGGGATAGATGGAGATGGGGGCATAGATGAAATAAGATTGAAATTGGGAGATTAAATAATGGGTTTCATCATACTATTCTTTGAAAATTTGTAAATACTGAATTTCCATAATTAAAATACTTACAAGCATAGTTTTTTAATCTAAAATAAAATGAGGAATTCATGAGTCTTTTTTGAGTCCTTGCAATTAATATCAAGCACCCAATTTTTTTATCTTTCAAATTTTTGTTTCCCTATGAGTGTCAATGCAACATTAAATTATGTTTTTGCAATAAAGATGGTGATTTTAGAAGACTCTTACAAGGTGTGCCAGTTGTGTTTGTTGATAATACCACACCTGCTCTTCTAAGCCTGTTTTTCAAGTACAGTGGTACAAAACCTAGGCGTACCATTTAACAGATGCATTTGCCAGCATTTTTCTATTTCAGTTTTGTAGTAGGAGGCATTCAGGTTAAATGTAATAGATTGAGGAGAAGAAAAGAATCATATTTACTTGTAGCATAAAATCATATTCTATGTACTAAAAGCATATACATGCATAGGCATTACCATTGATGGGCAGAGAGCAGTAGTAGGTTTTGCCTACAACTTTCAGGCTTCCTTTTTTTTTTTTCTTTAATTAATTAATTAATTATGTATTTATTTATTTATTTATTTATTTTTTTATTTTTGGCACACGGGCTTAGTTGCTCCGCGGCATGTGGAATCTTCCTGGAGCTAGGATCGAACCCATGACCTCTGCATTGGCAGGCGGATTCTTAACCACTGCGCCACCTAGGAAGCCCCCGTATTTATTTATTTTATTGGCTGTGTTGGGTCTTTTTTGCTGTGCGCGGACTTTCTTTTTAGTTGCGGTGAGTGGGGGCTACTCTTCAGTTGTGGTGCATGGGCTCCTCATTGCCGTGGCTTCCCTTGTTGCAGAGCATGGGCTCTAGGTACGTGGGCTTCAGTAGTTGAAGCACATGGGCTCAATAGTTGTGGCTCACGGGCTCTAAAGCGCAGGCTCAATTGTTGTGGCGCATGGGCTTAGTTGCTCCGCGGCATGTGGGATCTTCCTGGAGCAGGGATCGAACCCGTGTCCCCTGCATTGGCAGGCAGATTCTCAACCACTGCACCACCTAGGAAGCCCCTCAGGCTTCCTCTTAAGAAGTATCCACTTTGATATGAAAGCAACTGAGACCTTTTGTGGCAACTTCCCTGAAATTACTTCATGGATAGGGGAACACCAAGTTGGGATTGAGGTTATGGTCTATTTTTTCATCTACATGTCGGTTACTTGAGTGTGAAAGTCATTGAGCTGTGTACTACGATACTTCACCCTTTTATGTATATGCTACTGTACTTCAGTAAGATGTTAGAAGAAAACCACAAAAACAAAACAAAACAAAACACACATGCGCGTGCACACACACACAAAGTAGCCAGGAAGTGCTGAAAAACCTCCACCTTTTCAAATTTGTTTCAACTGAGCAATAAAGGTCCATCTACATTGTGATACTGAAAGACAACAAAGGCTGATTACAGATAAATTCAGATCTGCATTATTTACAGATATCCAAACAGAAACTCAACTGATTAAGATCTCAGCTTTAAATTAACCCCATGCCAAATTCAGGGCAGTGATAGATATTTCCAATGTGAATAGAAGCATTCCATGGCTCTTATTCAATTTGAACTTTGATGGCAATTTTGGGGATTCTATCAGGGGCTGTACCTGCATTAGGAATTGTGAAATATTGTGAGAAACACAATTCCTGGCTCATTTCAATTTGGTATATAATAACTCAGCTTCACTGGTAATGGCATCTCAAGGTGGAAGCCATAAACCAGGTGCATGAAAGAATTACACGGAAAGAAATATGAGCCTCACTTACTGACCTGAAGGTCAAAAAGTGGACTTGTAGGGAAAAATCTCAGGGAGACTTCTACTTTAAGGGAAAATAATAGAATATAATGTGTGTGAGGGAAAGGAATTAGGCTTGCTCCACGTGACACATTTTAACCCATTCTAGACCCATCAAAGTAATACATCTGCAGAGTCTAAAAATATATTTTGATAAAACACTTTGAAACACATTAAGATGATGATGCATAAGATAATTATTTGTCATTAGGTTAATCAGGCATAAAAACATCCCAAAGATTCGATAAATTAATTCTTAACTGCACAATCATAAATATTATATATATTAAAACTAACACTGTTATAGTAGATTCTATTTCACAGAGTATTTTGACATGTCCATTTGAATTTGTTCCATTAGCAATGGCATATTATCTATATGAAGCATTATGCATATACACTGCACACAGACCTACAATTCCTAGGAAATCACACAATCTGCTCATAACTCTGACTACCCAGTGTAGTTTTTCATTTTTTTAAATGGTAATATAAGCTTATATTTCTTTGTAAAGATTCAAATGTTGAGAGACTCTTAGACCAACTTTTGGAAAGTTCTTATTGATCTCTTTTTCTTTTTATCCCACTCTAGACCTCAAGAAAAAACATAGTCACAAATGATATGTATCCTCTCAATACCTTTTTCATACTTTTGAGATAGATGTGCACTTATCTACACATAGGGTTTTTTAAACACATCATTGTGTTTTGTAACATGTTCTGAAATTGTTTTCCATGTTAGTACACTTAGTTCTATCTCATTTTGTTTAGCCACTACCTATTCTTCCAAATTATGTGTTTCTTAATTTAGTTAACACCTATTTCCAAAATATTCACTATTATAAATAATGATACAACAGTTTACAATTTCAAATAATGTAGTGGTTAAAAGCTTAGGCTCTGGAGTCTGATTACTCTGTTGTTTAACTAGTATGGACCCTTGAGCAAAGTATTTAACTATACTGAGGTGCATTTTCCTAATCTATAAAAATGAGACAAGTACCTACATCACAGGATTATTGTGAAAATTAAGTGATATAAGTAACAAGCACTAAGCATAGAGCCTGGCACATAGTAAATACTCAATAAATGTTAAATAATAGACATACACACACACACACAAATACAGGATGTATGTAAAGTACCTGACATACTGCCCGAGATGTTAAATGTTTAATATATGTTATTACATAGATACCTTTCATATATTCTTCTCTGTTTTTAATAATCATTAAATTTTTGTCTCTAAAGGCTTTATTTATATGAAAAGTATCTATCATTTGTTAATTATGTAACTTGTTAATACTTTTAGCCAGCTGAGATTTTTTAACTCTCTATAATCATTCTATATGACCTTTTTTCAGTTTTATGAATGCAAATTACTCATACAAATTACTTATGGCTTTTAATATTTGTCATGCTTAGAAAGGCCTATGCCACAAAAATTGTAAATATATTCTCTTATACTGTGTTATAATTTATATTTTTTCTGGGATTTTTTTCCTAACTGCTTCAGGAATGCATCTTTTTATATGATGTGAGTTAGTCATCTTTTTTGTTTTGTTTTTTTTCCAATGTATCACCAATTATCTCCAAGTCAATTTTCAATCCTTCCCCCATGGATTTGAACTGCTACATTTAATCATATAATAGATTCATACTCATGCATGATGGTCCTTGAGGACTCTCTACATGTTGGTCACTTAGATTAGAGAGTATTTTCCTTTATTTTGTGATATATTGGTTGTTTTAGGTATAAGTAGTAACCTTGTCATATAGAAATAGTTGTAAAGATTTCCAGATCCTCTTATCCAGAATCACATGAACTTTTCTCAGTCCATTCATGGTTACACAATATTGGTTGGATCTAGGAGAAAACGAGAAGAACCTCTTCCATTCGCCTACAAATGTAACTATTCTTTCTTCTCCACTAGAGATGATCCTGCCTTTGATTACTAGAAATAGAATTCAAATTCTGAAGAGCTATAGGTTGTGTAGTAAATATTTTCTGTCTAGCCTCTACTTTAATCACCACAATTTTTGCCCTATCAATAGGGAATTTGCAATTTGTAGTTACTTTTCCTGTCATTAGCCAAACTGACTAATTCTTGCACCTTCAAATTTTCCTTTTGTGGCCCAAATATTCATTTTCTTCCTTTCTGAATCCTGTAAGAATCTCTTTCCACTCCATTTTCTATTCAAATCCTACCTTTGTGTGGTAATTTCTACTGTCTCTGTTTCACAGAACAGAAGGTTGCCTGAGGACTCACAGGATGGACCTTATGCAGCATAACAATGCTTTCATCTTTCACTGTGCCCAAGCTGATGCTCCATTATTCCCTTTTCATGTTGACATATGTATGTGTGGGTCATGTTAGATTATTATATTATTAAATAAATGTAATGAGGTATTGCTAATGGTAGGTGAGGATGCTTTCTGAAGTTATTCGATGAGTTGGCAGCATCTTAAGACCAAAATTACCTACCTTTGAGGTACTTGTAGTAGTGTGTGAAGAATGCAGTAACTAGCTCCATTCTAGCATGTCTCATTGGTTTGTGAATTGATGGGCATTATCTGTTACATTGGGCAACATAGTTAATCAACTTAAAACACTGTTATGGCCCCTCAACTTAAATCTTGGTGTAAAGGGGTGTTAAAAAAGTAGGAACCTGATCCAGAAACACTGGGCACTTGCTTCATAGGGGAAGCATGGATGCATAATCTGTGATTTAACTCTAGTTCTACATTGCCTCTTTATTCTGAAATTTTAATGATATTGGAATCAACAGTTTAGATAAAAAATGTGTTTTCAATTATTTTTACAGCAAATAAGTAAGACTTTGATAATTTTTCATGATTATATTCTTTGGCTATGATGAAAATTAATTTTAACCCATTTTAAAGATTTTTTAATGTCATTAACAAATTCAAGACAGAAATCAGCTGAGCTTCTGAAATGCTACTAAATTTAGGCATATAAAAAGTATTTTATATTATGGTTTTAATTGTAAAAAGTAAACATTTTAATTGAGAGGGTAAATTTTAGAAATTAAAATTTAAATTAGAAATGGAATGCTATTAATCTTTGTTACTGCACTTAATTTCATCCTAGGATGGACATAAAACAAAAATTTGCTATATTTTGAAGTTCAAATGCATATTTTTAAAAGCTAGTCTAGTCAAATAGTCTCATAGACATAATGTGTCAACAAACTAAGAGGTAGGGAGTTGAAATAGTTTGAATAGTAAAATTAAAAAGAAAATGAGCTACAGAATTTATTTGTGTAATAAAAAGTGCTCAGAACTAGAAGTCAGCAAACTAGAGATTTAAACAAAGATCTTACAGTAGCTCCTCCTGTGATGTGAAATGACCTGCTGACCACTCTGGGGCTCACACAAGAGGAGAAGTTTTGTGTCAAGGTCTTGAAGTTTACTTTCTGGCATAAAATAAGTGTAAGTCCATGATTTTCCCAGTTCAGTCCCAATGTGATAGTCTAACTGCTATTATACATCTTTTGTTAATTTAATATTGAATCTATTATAAACTACCTTACTTGAATGAGACAAACTCAGTTTTTTGCAATGGCATATAAAATTAATAGAAAATATACTAATTCAGAAATATAGATCAAAGGAACAGGATAGAAAGCCCAGAAATACACCTACACACCTATGGTCAATTAATCTATGACAAAGAAGGCAAGAATATACAATGGAGAAAAGACAGTCTCTTCTATAAGAGGTGCTGGGAAAACTGGACAGCTATATGTTAAAGAGTGAAATCAGAACATTCTCTAACACCATACACAAAAATAAACTCAAAATGCATAAAATTAACCTCTCTTATGTTTGTCCATTTGAAAGAGTTTTGATATGTCATGACCTGGCACATAAGCTATATATATATCCTCAGATGGTTTCATTCATTGATGTTTTTCTTCTTAAGCAACAAATAAGCTAAGTATTTTTGAGAATTCAGTAACTTGGGAAAGAATGTGATGATTATTGAAATAAAATTTTTCCATAGTTATTAAGCAAAATATATAATATGTATAAAACGGTATTATTAAACTTACAGCTTAAATGCCCAAAACATAGAGGCATTCATGGCCAAAATATTTCAGTTGATCTTTTTCACTTATCATTGAGATATAAACTGACAGTAATAGGACAGGCTCATAAACTGTTTCTTATGATCAAAGTAAATCGCTGTTCTATGTTTACAATTATAGCACTGGAACCATTAATACCAATACTATTGTAAACAAAATTTATATCCCTTTTTATCATTTTTTCAGTCCTTAAAGTTGTGTTGGTATAGTGTACAAAGTTTAATTTGATATTGTTTGTGAGACTTTCATATTAAAAATTTTAAATTCTATTCCAAACATTATAGAGTTTTCTCAAAAAGAAATTTTATTAAAACCATATTTTGAATATACAGTGTCTTATTATGTTAATATCAATCATTAGTAATTATAATTTTAATCCTTGCTTTTAAAACAATATTAATATGGTGAGGAAATTTAAACATGCCTATATTATTTTTGGAAATGCTTTTCTTGAAGATCACAGTGACTCACTTGAATAAGGTCTTTTCTAAGTCTCATCCAGAGTAGAAAAATACACAACAACAAGTGCTTAACAAACTTTTTTTCTCATTTGCTCGTATAAAGACTACCCAGAGCATAACACCAGGGAAAATAACAGGTGAGGTACTATTAATGTGGTGTTTTTATAAGAACACATGGTTTTTAAGAAAGTTTTATAGATAAACATAAGTAGTTTATTTCATATCTATAAGAGAGAAATAATAAAATATATACTTAAATTCAACACTATCCTGAACTTATTTTTATGGCAATTCAAAGAAAAAAAAACAAAACAAAACTAAAGGGCTTTGAAATTCATTGAACATCCTAAAAAGCATGTGAGTATGAAGTTCCAGAATTGATTTCCAAATTTTTATTTGCTCTCCAGTATGACATGAAATCAGTGGCAGATGATATTATCTAGATGAAAGCAACACTGATGAAGATGAAGAGAGATTTATCAGGGAAGGATGTGGGGGAAGGTCCAATGGCATTCTCCCAAATCTTTGAAACAGTCAGAACAAAACAATGAAGTGCTCTTTTCCTTCTAGAATATCAAAATATTTAAACATTTTCTTTTATTCACTAATGGAGAAAATGGAATCCCTGGAACTGCTCACTCACCAGTGCTAGAGATTGCTTAGGCTTCTGTGGCAACCTCATATTTTTCTCTCTGACAAACGTACCCTATTACTCTATGTGTGGCACATGGTTCTAAGAGGCAACCCCTCTTGTAAAATGTTTGTTAAGATGAGAAACAAATTCGATTTCCTTAGTTACACTTAGCTGGGCAATTGGTTCTCAATCTGTACATGTACTCATTTATGCATTTATATATGAGATGTACATACAAATGTCTGTATATTTGTATGATTTAGTGCTTAAACTACAGTATCAAAGTGCTTTGCTTTGTTTTTAATTTATTATTATGGTCAGATAAGTGCCAGTTTAAGGAAACTGAAGATTTTAGCATACCAATCTCAGACAGACAAATTCCTTTACCTTAGTAACCTTTGCTCACTTGTAATTATGTGAATTCTTTAAGATGTCTTTTCTTTCCCTAATACCAGACACCTGACTTGAGTTCCCTCAGTATGGGATTAAAAAATATAAAGTCTATTGGTAAGAATGCATTCCAGATCATCCAAAGAATGTATTTCAAACTGCTAAAATAACTCTCCATTTGCAGTAGTAAAGCATCCCAGGAGTGGAGAGATGGTAATTTAATATGTGGTGTCAGTGTCATGATTTTTTTTCTATATTTGAAGTAAGAATCTAATGATATTTTTTTCTTTTATCACACTAGTTAGCATTTCCCTGTACTCACTACTTCCTAGTTTTTAAAATTGCAGTGAAGTTTTATTGATGTTTCCTTGCATATTGAACTGAAATTGTCTTTCAGATAAGACAGATAAGAGTTTAACTACCATCTTGGAATAAGGATGGAATGTTTGCCCCTGTTTTGGATTTGCTATAGACTGATAAGCTGAGTATTAGAATTACCACAGGTAATAGTAAGAAGAATCTCCTTTTGCTTCTTCCCCATACATATTATCAAGAATGCCCTGAGGTTGGTGAAATTGTCTGGCTAATAACCTTATTTGTGCATAACTATTATTTAAAAAGCATCTATCTATCTATCTATCTATCTATCTATCTATCTATCTATCTATCATCTATCTATCATCTATCATCTATCTATCATGTTTCTATCATCTATCTATCAATGTATCATTTATCTATCTAATCTATTTATCCTACTTACCTATCTAATCTATCCACTCCCTATTCTGGAGTTTGGAAAAAGTTTTCACCATAAATCTTCAAACTACAGAAATAGATATTTGATAGTGGAACAATTTAGGAATCATCTGAGAGAGTGTTTCAAGCCAGTAGTTATCGCACATGTGGAGAATCTGTTCATATAAATAAACACAAGAAAGTGACCTGTAGAAGCCTCAACAACCATTTATCAGGTCTTAGAAAGATCTGACTACAGAGCAGGTCTCAGCCCTATTATCTATCAGAGATTGTAGTGATGCAGCAGTAACTCTAAAAAGCCCCTTTTATGTCTTATAAGAACTGAGACACTATTTGTCATCTGTTCTCTTACCTCTGTTCTGTTGGTCCTTCCATTTTCTCTCTCTCTCTCTCTCTCTCTCTCTCTCTCTCATACACACACACCCACCCCAAAGCCCACAGAGGCTATCATTGGTGCCATCTCTATTTGATACAGAAGCCCCTCAATTGGGCAGTACTCTTATACCTGGCCACATCATAGGCTATTGGCAAATCTATAGATAACAGACTTTTCATGAGCAGCGCACCACTGATCTAAGCTGCAATGACTCTTGGGAGTGGAAGGAAAGGTTGTTTAAAATTTGCCGCAGAGATTTTTCAAAAAGTGTGGTGGCCAAGGAAGACTTTCAGAGAATTACAGTCTTCTCTCTAATACTTTGCTACTCAAGAGTACTATCTATGCACCAGCAGGATGGACATTACCTGGGAGCTACTTAGAAATGCAGGTTCTTGGGCTCTTTTCGGATTGACTGAACCCAAATCTGCATTTTCAATTGACTGCATTTTTAACAAGACTTAAATGAATCACATGCATATTAAAGTGCGAGAAACACAGCATCTGCTAAGGTCTCCCTGGGCTCCAACTTGACTCTTAACAGGATCTGTGGTGTCAATGCACCTATCTAGGTGTTAGATTCTTTCTCCTTATACTTAAATTTCAGATGTAAAAAAGGTGCATTGAAGGAGTGTGTTACATTCCTGAACAAAGATAAGCAAATAAGAAGTATCTCTGTCTGAGATGCATATTCTAGCTCCTAACAACCTCTGATAGTATACACGTGATGTGTGATCCATGCACTTCTAAAAGGGGGGAGAGCACTGGCAAGCTTGTAAGTCCAAATGTGAACTTATATGTACAAAAAACTTAGATGCTTTTCTTAGTGGCTAATTAATGCTTTAGCTAGATATCACCTTATTGAATAGAAAAGTGGATTTGCTCCAAGAAATAATTTTATCAGTCAAGTTTGAATTTTAGGAAATTATTAATTAGAACTTATTAAAAAATTTAAAGGTGACAGAGAAAAAAGTATAAAGTATTTTTTATTTTCTTTGGAAGTGATACCTAACATTCTACTAAATCCATTAAACTTATCACACCACTTCTCCTTTTCATCCTAAATACTTGTATTCATTAATCAATATTTAAAAATCTAATATCTAGAATCATTCCATATTTAAATCAATTGAGAAAAAATATTTGCAGCTATTTTACCTATGTCATAAATAGTCCCCCAAAAGGAAATGTTGCTTTGTTGCCAAAGTCTTTCTCCTAGACCATAGATTCTCTAACATGGTGTTTTGATCCTCCTCTGTGTCTTCATCAAGGAAACATGTACCATGAGTAACTTAAGAACAACACTGAAAAACCAAAGTTTCCAAACAAGGTTTTGTCTATGAAAAAAACAGTAAGCTTAATGTTATTCTTAATAATTGTACTCTGACTTACTTAGATCATAATAACACTTTTAGCTTTTAATTTTAAAAAACTTTAAATTTAAACTTACAAAAAATCATACACAGTACATAATGAACTCTACCTGGATTTGTAATTTATTTACATATTGTCACATTTGCTTTCTCTCACTTTCTCTTCTTTGTCTCTCTGTCTCTGACTTTCTGTCTCTCTCTCCATATGTATACATATGTGTGTGTGTGTATTACATGTATTATATGTTATATATAATATGTATATTGTAATAAAAGTGTGGATGAACTATTTGAGAGTAAAGCAAATTTGACTCTTGATATTTTACACAGAAATATTTTGATATGTGTCTATTAAAAATAAGAAGATTTTGGGCTTCCTAGGTGGTGCAGTGGTTAAGATCCTACATGCTGTGGAGCAACTAAGCCCGTGCACCACAACTATTGAGCCTGTGCTTTAGAGCCTGTGAGTCACAACTATTGAGCCCATGTGCTGCAACTACTGAAGACCATGTGCCTAGAGCCTGTGCTCCACAACAAGAGAAGCCACGGCAATGAGGAGCCCACACACCATAATGAAGAGTAGCCCCCACTCACCACAACTAAAGAAAGCCCGCACACAGCAAAAAAGACCCAACACAGCCAATAAAATAAATAAATAAATTTATTAAAAAAATAAAATAAAATAAAAATAAGGAGATTTCCTTACAAGACTAGGGACAGAATAAAGGGACAAAGTAAGTGATTAAATAATTCATTCCACTAGGGGATTGTAAGTAAAGAAAAATTATGGGAGACCCCTGTAAGTAAATGATCACTCAAGAAAGCAGGTTTGCTTAACCACAAAACCAAGCAAGGTTGCTTAGCTACAAAACCATGCAACAGAAGCTTGAGACATGCCCCAAAACAATAAAACAATGGTGGAATGAGCCCCATATCCTGCCCAGTGAGCTCAATAAATTAATGATTCCTTGGACACATTCCTCTGTGAGCACTAAAAACAAAAGTATTAGGAAAAGTTGACATTATACTAAAACCAGAGATCATTTAGCATTTTTAGCATATGTTACCACCACTGCTAATTTAGGTAGTGCCACAAGAGTCCTGGCTTGACCGTGTAGGGACAAGAAAACTCCCCCACCTGATGTGGAGGAGGAACTGATGATAGCAGCTTGATGCCAACTCAAAAATGTAGGAAAAGGTGGTCTTCTCCCTCTTGCCACTTTTCCTTTGATGATAAAAATATAGCCCACTATGTTCTCAAGGCATGGCACCCTCTCACCCACCCTCTTATAAGCCTCATAAGCATCCTATTCTAATAAATAACTTCTTATCTATCCTTTGACTCTCACTGAATTCTTTCTGTGCTGAGACATAAAGAACCAGAGCTCCTTGGAGCCCCTGAGGCACATTTCTGTTGTCTCAATTTTGGATAATTTAACATCCACTATTATCTAACATAAATTCCAATTTCAATTTGCCAGTTATCCCAAAGTCTTTTTTATAGATTTGTTTCTTCTGTGATCTGTGATCCATTCCAAGCCTGTGAAACATTCCAATAATGTTTCATTATTATCACTTTTGCCTCCTTTAACCAGGAATGTTTCCTGAGTTAGTCTTTGTCTTTTAAGACATTGATTTTTTTAAAATTTTATTTATTCCTTTGGTTCCATTGAGTCTTCATTGCTGCAAGTGAACTTTCTCTAGTTGTGGCAAGTGGGGGCTCCTTTTCATTGTGGTGTGTGGGCTTCTCATTATGGTGGCTTCTCTTATTGCAGAGCACAGGCTCTAGGTGTGTGGGCTTCAGTAGTTGCAGCATGAGGGCTCACTAGTTGTGACACATGGGCCCTAGAGTGCATGGGCTTCAGTAGTGGGTGGTGTGTGGGCTCAGTAGCTGTGGCTCACAGGCTCTAGAGCACAGGCTCGGTAGTTGTGGCGCACGAGCTTATTTACTCTGCAGCATGTGGGATCTTCCTGGACCAGGAATCAGACCCACATCCCCTGCATTGGCAGGCAGATTCTTAATCACTGTATCACCAGGGAAGTCCAACACAAATTTTTTTCAATGATATTTTTCAAACTTTTCAAACTTTTTCCATTTGACTTTGTCTAATTGTTTCCTTAGAATCAGATTTAGGTTTTGCATTTTCAGCAGGAATTTTGTCTCCTTTGATATTAACTTTGATCACTTGGTTAAATAGGGGCATAACAATTTTCTTCCCTGGGTAATTAATACTTTCCCCCCTTCTTTAAATAGCAGCTTTATTGAAATATAATTCACCTACAACTCACCCAGCCAATATAATGTATACAATTTAATAGTTTTTATATATTCACAGAGTTGCATAGTCACCACCACAATCAATTTTAGAATATTTTTATATTCTAAAACATCTTTATTTTCATTCCAGAAAGAAACCCCAGACCTCATTAGCATTTTTCATTCACCTCCCAAAATTCCTTTCCATTAACACATCATATATATTTTAATTTTGATAAATATTTTTCTTTTTCATGCAAAAGTAGGTTTCCAAATGTTATGCAGTCCAATTAATTGCTATTTTCTTTTACTACATCTGGATTTGAGTCGTAATTGGAAAGCCTTTCCTTACATGGAAGAATTTATCAAATTGTCTGCTTGTGCATGTATTATTTTTTATATTATATTTATTATTCACTTGGAGTTTATTCTTGTGTATGTGTGAGAGAGATACACTTTTACCTTTTTCTCAATGGCTATCAAATTGTTTTGGCACCGTTTAATTTAAAAGTCTACCTTTGCTTCAAAAATAGGTGATGCCATTTTGATAACAAACTAAAATTTTCATATGTTCTTGAGTCTATTCTAGGTTTTTTTTTTTTTTTAATTGTATCTCACTAGTCTATCTACCTAGTCATGTGCTTGTAACATAGAGTTTAATTAGAGGAATGATAGCATGTTAAAATCCCTGATTGGTGTGGTATGCCCACATAGTTCTTTTTCAGACATTCTTAGCTATTCTTGCATGTTAATTTTTCATATGAATTTCAATCTGTTTTCAGGGAAAAAAGAAGGTTGTTGGTGTTTTAGTTTTACTTATTTTACATTATTAATTGATTTAGAATAAACTAATATCTTCACAATGTTGAGTTGTTCTATCTCATTTTTTGCTTTTGTTTTTGCTTGTTTGGTTGCTTACCTGAAAGAGAGGGGTAGATTTACAGTGTGTGATTCAGGAATTTCACATAACCATGGGCCTGTCCATGAGAATGGGTCACACATGTGAACATCAAGTTTCATGCATGTCACAAACTTGAAAATAGGTTGTGAAACACTTAGCTAGTGCATATAACCAAGAGTTTGAAAGAAAGTCTGGAAAAGAATAATCTTAAAGAATGAAAATTTGGACTAGACAATAAAGGCTATAAAAGTAATAAAGATGCAGAAGATTTTGAAACAGGGAATCCAGAAAATCATATCTAGGATTGATGAGGATATATAAAACAGAAGTTATATGTATTAATTATTTTTATCAGAGAACAAAGGGCTAAACTGACAAACATAGTCTTCTGGCATATAAATGTTTTGTTTTGTGTAATGTGTTAGTTTTTAATTTTTTTTAACTGATGGCATGTGCTTGTAAATAAACTAGAAGAAAACTTTAGAAAAATGGTGACGTGTTCCATCAGAAACTTTGAAAACAGATGTTCAGTTCTTAGAATGAGATTGTAAGAATAATAAGCAAAATTCTGGAGTTTTAAATTTTTTCTTCCGGAGTGAAAGCAAATCCTTCAACAGTGTCTTCTTAATACACAGTTGGCCAAAAAGTTTGTTTGTTTGTTTCCTTAAGATGGTTCTAGCAGTGCTTAGTTGTCTAACTTCATTCAAAACAATTTTGTTAGATTTTATTGTGACAGCTGTCATATCAGTGTGCATTTTTAAAAAATCAAAATTGGTGAATTTTTGTGTAGCCATTTTAATATTGAAGATGGAAGAAAAAAGGAACATTTTTGGCATATTATGCTTTATTATTTCAAGAAAGGTAAAAACACATCTGAAATGCAATACAAGATGTGTACAATGTATAGGGAAGGTGCTGTGACTGACTGAATGTGTCAAAAGTGGTTTTGGAAGTTTTGTGCTGGAGACTTCTTGTTGGACAATGCTACATAATCTGGTAGACCAGTTGAAGTTGACAGTGATCAAACTGAGACATTGAGAACAATCAATGTTTTACCATGCAGGAGATAGCTGACATACTCAAAATATCCAAGTCAAGCATTGAAAATCATTTGCACCAGCTTGGTTATGTTAATTGTTTTGATGTTTGGGTTCCACATAAGTGAAAAAAGCTTTTTTGACCATATTTCTGCATGTGATTCTCTACTGAAACATAAGGAAAATGTTCTGTTTTTAAAACAAATTGTGACAGGTGATGAAAAGTGGATACTGTACAATAATGTGAAACAGAAGAGATGGTGGGGCAGACCAAATGAACTATCACCAACCACACCAAATGCTACTCTTCATTCAAAGAAGGTGATGTTTTGTATATAGTAGGATTGGAAGGGAGTCCTCTATTATGACCTCCTTCTGGAAAACCAAATGATTAATTCCAACAAATACTGTTCCCAGTTAGACCAACTGAAGGCAGCATCTGATGAAAAGCATCTGGAATTAGTCAACAGAAACTACATAATCTTCCATCAGAATAACGCAAGACCTCATTTTTCTTCGATGACCAGGCAAAAACAGTTACAGCTTGTCTGGGAAGTTCCAATTCATCTGCTGTATTCACCAGACATTGCACCTTTGGATTTGCCTTTATTTCAGTCTTTACAAAATTATCTTAATGGAAAAATTTCCATTCCCTGGAAGACTATAAAAGGCAACTGGAACAGTTCTTTGCTCAAAAAGATAAAAAGTTTTGGGGAGATGGGATTGTGAAGTTGCCTGAAAAATGGCAGAAGGTAGTAGAACAAAACAGTTAATATATTATTACAGTTCTTGGTGAAAATGAAAAATATCTTTTATTTTTACTTAAATACTGAAGGAAATTTTTAGCCAAACATAAGTTACAATATGTTTTTGCTTTTCCATTGTCATTTTTTCCCCTGCCAAAAATTAAAAAAAAAAAAAAAAAGAAATACAGTTGATTGCAAAGAACCATCAACAGGAACTATAACCATAATTGGCCAGAGAGTTCCCTTATTTACTTTATCTGAAGCTCTCAGTATACAGGCTCAAACACTTAGAGCACCCAAGAGAATTAAGGTTGATGACTTCTGGGAAACATTTTTAAAAATTATCTTCTCATTCTGTTTTTGTTGTTGTAGTTTGATTGCTTTGCTTTTAAAGGACATACATGTTTGCATGGAGCTTTGGAAATTGCAATTATGATAAGTAGAAGAGAAAGATTTAAAACTAGTTTGGAGGGAAATAGAAAAGAATTTGGTTTACACCAGAGCCAATATATTATTGAGGGTCAAGTTTGTGGCAAAGATATGTAAGGATGATTTAGAAATATTGGGGACTAAAAGATAAGATATGGCTTTAATGATTTGTGTTTCATGGATAACAAATTATACTTGTGGATAGAGCTTCTGCCATCACTATGATTTTTTATAGGAATAAATGTGAAAAAATTAACTTCTTCTAAAACAAAATACCAACCTAATGAGTATGAGATGGTGACAAAAGGAAGGACATGTTGAGTCATATATGTATTCATTAGAGAGAATTTTTGATGCCAATTTGTGAAACCTGGAGATTGAAACAATTTATCAGTAAGGAAAGTGTGAAAGTATAAAAATTATTGCCAAAATAATCATTGTGTCCAATTGTCCAAAAAAATCAGTAATTGCCATGTGCAGACACTCATGCCATCTGTTGCATTTGGTTTAATTTTATCATGGTCTTTCACATAGGTGGCAAAGGACAGGGGCAGTGCATTCTTTTGAAAATGAGTTTTGTGGCCTGGCTGATCTGTTGATTTCAGTTACTTCAGAGATGAATTCAGCTGTAAACACTACTACTGATTATGAAGAAAGCTAAGAGAAATTAGGATAAAGTGAAAGGGCTTTTTGTTAAAAAGACAATGTGTTATTAATTAATTAGTTAAACATTATTTTGTAATACCTACTATATGCCAGGCAATGGTCTATTTCTGAGAGCAAGCCACAAAAATAGATTAAAGCTTAGGTCCTAATGGAACTCATATTCTGTTAGGTGAAAAACACTATACACAAATATTAACTTGCACTTTTTGGACATTTAACGAATGGCTGGGTATTTTTCTAAGAAGATTACTCCATCTAATAGTCACAAAAGCCCTGGAATGGTACAAATCAACCCATTTGCAAGGCAGAAATAGAGACAAAGATGTAGAGAACAAACATATGGACACCAAGTGGGGAAAGCAGGGAGGGTTGGGGGGGAATGAATTGGGAGATTGGGATACCAAATTGTACATTCTAAACATATGCAGTTTATTGTATGTTTAAAAAAAAAGGAAATATAAATTGAGGAAGAAGGAAGGTGAACAATTTATGCAACTAGTAAGTAAAGACCCTGGAAATTTGAAGCCAGGTAATATAAACTCTAGATATTATTAGTAATAAGAGCCATGAAGAAACAGAGTATGTAAAATAAAAGGGGGTCGTGGTGGGTGGTGGTGTATAACTTTTGAAATGGCAGTCAGGGAAAACCTTTCCTGTGAGGAAGATTTTGAGCAGAGAGGGAATAATTATGCTGATATCCAAAGGATAAATGTCCTAAATAGAGGGAATAGCAAAGGCAAATGTACCTGGGGACAATGTGTTTGAAAAGGAATGGAAAAGCAAACATGTGTGAGTACTGCAAGCTAGGGAAAGGGGTGAGAGATCAGAACAGAGGGATTTTTGTGGGGGAGGCAGTGAGAAGGAGGTGGCAGTGCACAGTTAATCACCATCTATGTCATCCTTGCAGTCACAGTCAGTACTACGCTCAGATATCCTCAGATCCTTTTTTTTTTTTTTTTTTACTTTGTTCCTGGGGCCCCTTTCCCCACCTATAGAAAGATACTAATGCCCAGGAATTATGTCTCCCCAAGGAAGTCAGTGATGGGCACAGCATAATGAAAATCAGCTCCCATGCCTTGAATATAGACTAACTCTGAAGAATAATTTCCACTCTTGTTTCCTTATAGACTAAAGTTACAGGACTGCCACAGGACTTTGCTTGCAATTGCCCCCTTGCTTGGTTTCTTCCCATGCTTCCTTAACTCCACTACTGGTTTTTCTCCCAGAGCATTTTCTTTTCTTTTTTTTTTTTTTTTTTCCAGAGCATTTTCTTAATAAATAACTTACACATGAATTCTCATTTCAGGATGTGTTTTTGAGGAACCCAATCTAAGATCAATAGATATCAGTAACCTGAACAGGTTCATCAAAGGAAGCAGATGCTAATGATATAAACCTGGAGTTGGATTCCTCAATGGCCAGATGGTATTAAAGATCCCATTGTGGTAACTGAAGTGTATATGCATTGTGCTATGCTGGAGCACTGAAATTATTGATTTTCACTCATTGTGAACTGGGATGGATCCAAGTGGAAGGAGATACACAGGTATATTTAATATCACCTGCACTGGAGAGAGATGGAGGATGTTGTAATTAAGAGAATTGTCAGAGTTGTATGTAACTGACACATTGAAAAGAAAAACGAAAGTTCCATGTCATCCAAATGCCAACTCAAGGTACAATTCCATGGTGGTATTCAAAGAGAAACTCATTTCCTACAGCTGAAGGGCTGACTGTGCTGAAGACCAGGCCCAGGATCTGATTACAAGAGGACCAGCACTTTACAGAAAGCTGAATTTGTTGTCTTAGCAAGTCTCCAACAGTAAAGCCAGACCCTGATAAGCAAGGATATCTGTGTGGACACTTGTGATAGGCTGGAAATGCCCCCCCCCCCCCGAAGATATCCACATCCTAATCCTTAGAACTTTTGACTGTTATGTTGCATGGAAAAACAGCAAGTGGTGTGGGGGCCAGTGTTCGAAGATGTGATTAATTTAAGGATGGAAGATAGGGAGATTATCCTGGATTATCTGGTTGGGTCCTAAATGCAATTACATATGCCCCTATAAGAGGGAGGGAGATTTATTTCTTATGCATAGAGGAGAAGTTGATATGAAGATGGAGCAGAGAGAGATTTGAAGCTGATTGCCTTGAAAAGCGTGAATAGCAATAATTTATGTCTCAGATGATAATTACCTATTTCTCGCTATTTAGTTCTGTCAATTTTTGCTTTATAATTTTGGAAATTGTTATCGGAGATTATAGTCATAAGACTCTGATATATTTCTATTGGATTATTTTTATTATCGTTAAGACATATCTCATCTCTATCTCTAACAGAATTTCTCATTTACAAGTCTTTCTGATGTCAATATGTACATGTTTTTATACATGATGTACATATTTTGTACATGATTTTAGTATTGATACCCCAACTTTTGGTTTATGTTTACATAGTACATCATTTCCATCCTTCTTCTTTCAAACATTATACATTCTTAAATTCAATATTTGTCTCTTTTAAGAAGCATGAAATTTTTAAGTCCATTCTGACAAACAATCTTTTACTGGTAGTGTTTAGTCTATTTATAGTTGGTATAATTATATAGATATCAATAGCTACATCTACACTCATATTATTATTTTTGTATTAGTCCACCTGTATTCTGTTTCATTTACTGTCATTGCTGCTTTCTTTTGGGTGAGTAAATTTATATGATTCATTTTTCCCTACAAGTAACTTGTCAGAAATACATATTTTAACTATTCTTCAGTTGTTATATACAGATTATAGTATGCATGTTTATCTCATTACTGTCTAATATGCTTTTATAGTTTACTACTTCCTGACACTGTTGCATTATACACTTTAAATATGCATTTACTACCTCTGACCCTTTTTTTGTTACTGTCCTCCATTTTAATCCTACACATAGTATAAAGTCAACTAGATTTTACTCTTTTCTACTTGTGTTTCCATGTTTTGTTTTGAGTAATTTTCTTCCTGCCTGAATAAATCCTTTGATTTTTTTCTTTTGGTGGAAGTCTTATAGGGACAAATTTCTTCAGTCTTTGTCTAAAATATCTGTATTTTACAATATTTTAGGAAAAATTTTCACAGTGTACAATATCTTCTTTAGTAGTTGATGTTTTGTTTTGTTCGTTCAGCTCTATAGAGATACCAATCCTTTGCCTTCTCACTTTGAGTGTCTATTAAGTCATATGTCATTCTCACTCTTGCCCTTAAAATGTAATGTGTCTTTTCCCCTCAGGCTGCTATTAGACTTTTTCCTTTGCTTTTGCTTTTCAGCAGTTTTCCCATAATTTGCCTGGTGTAACTTTGTTTTGTAGTCAAGTTGATGAACATCTGGAATCTATTTTAATATCTTCTACCAGTTTAAAAACTGTTGTGTTATATCTCTTCAAATATTAATTTTGACCCATTATCTTTCTTTATATTCTCCTTCTGGGACTCCAAATGTACATAAACACTGGAAGCATGTTTTACTTGTCATTTTTCTTTCAATTTTTAAAATTGTGGTAAAATATACATAAAACATATCATGTTAATCATCTTTAAGTGTTCAGTCAATAGTATTAAATATATTCATAATATTATTCTACCATCACTATCAGCCATCTCTAAAATATTTCTTATCTTATAAAAAAAATTCTATACCCATTAAAAAACAACTCTCCATTTCCTCTAATCTCAGCCCCTGGGAACCACTGTTATACTTTCTGTCTCTATGATTTTTCCTAAATATTATTGATGCTGTTATAAATGATATTGTTTATGTAATTTCCTTTTTGTATTGTCCATTATTAGTGTATAGAAATGTAACTTTTTTGCAGCTTTATTGAGAGGTAACTGACATAAAGCATTTTATAAGTTTAAGGGGTTCAGTGTGATTTGACATATGTATACATTGTGAAATAATAAAATTAGTTACATCTGTCATCCCACATAGCTACCATTTTGTGTCTCTGGTATGTGTGTGTGTGTGTGTGTGTGGTAAGAACTTTAAAGATATATTATCTTAGCAACTTTAAAGTATACAATATAGTATTGTTAACTATAGTCACCCTGCTATGCATTAGTTCTCCAGAACTTATTCATCTTATAATTGAAAGTTTGTACCTTTTCAACTTCTCCATCCATTTCCCCCACCCCCCAGCCACTGGCAACCATTAATCTACTCTCTGTTTCTGAGTTGGGCTTTTTATGTACAAGATATAAGTGAGATCATACAGAATGTGTCTTTCTCTGTGATTTATTTCACTTAACATAATGCCCTCAAGTTCCATTGTTCCATCCATATTGCTGCAAATGGCAGGATTACTTTCTTCATAGTAGAACGCTACCTTTATACATCCACCTGTCAATGGATGTTGATTGTTTCCATATCTTGGTTATTGCAAATAATGCTGCAATGAGAATGAGAGTGCAGATATCTCCTTGAAATAATTATTTTGTTTCCTTCAATTTATAACCAGAAATGGGATTGCTGAACTGAATGGTAGTTCTACATTTAATTTTTTGAGGATCTTCCATACTATTTTCCTTAGTGTCTGTACCAATTTGTATTTCTACCAATAGTACACAAAGGTTTCCTTTTCTCCACATCCTCATCAGCACTTATAATTTCTAGTCATTTTGATAAGAGCCATTTTAACAGATTTCAGGTGATATCTATAGTAGTCTTTTTCTTTTTTCTTTTTTTTTTCTTCTTTTTTTGCTTTTGGGGTCCTCAATTATGTTTCTTTTATTTTAAAATTGAGGTATAGTTTCTTTACAATTTTTTGTTAATTTCTGCTCTACAATGAAGTGAATCAGCTGTATGTATACATATATCCTATCCCTCTTGGACCTCCCACCCCCCCATCCCACCCATCTGGGTCACCATAGAGCACTAAGCTGAGCTTCCTGCACTATACAGCAGGTTCCCATTAGCTGTCTGTTTTACACATGGTAGTGTATATATGTCAATCCCAATCTCCCAATTCATCCCACACCCCTTCCCTCACCCCATGTCCACAGGTCTGCTCTCTATGTCTGTCTCTCTATTTCTGCCCTACGAATATGTTCATCTGAACCATTTTTCTAGATTCCAACTATATGCATTAATACATGACATTTGTTTATTTCTTCCTGACTTACTTCACTCTATATGACAGACTCTAGGTCCAACCACATCTCTATAAATGACCCAATTTCATTGCTTTTTATGACTGAGTAACATTCTATTGTATATATGTACTACATCTTCTTTATCCATTCATTTGTCGATGGGCACTTAAGTTGCTTCCATCTCATAGCTATTGCACATAGTGCTGCAATGTGGTGCATGTATCTTTTTGAATTATGGTTTTCTCTGAGTATATGCTCAGTAGTGGGATTGATGGATCATATGGTAATTCTATTTTTAGATTTTTAAGGAACCTCCATACTGTTCCATAGTGGCTATATGAATTTACATTTCCACATACAGTGCAAGAGAATTCCCTCTTGTCCACACCCACTTCAGCATTTATTGTTTGTAGATTTGTTGAAGATGGCCATTGTGACCAGTGTGAGGTGATGTCTCATTGTAGTTTTTATCTGCATTTCTCTAATAATTAATGATGGTGAGCATCTTTTCATGTGCCTCTTGGCCATCTGTATGTCTTCTTTGGAGAAATGTCTATTTAGGTCTTCTGCCCATTTTTTGATTGAGTTATTTGTTTTTTTTTTTTTTTTTTTTTTTTTTTTTGATATTGAGCTGCATCCTGTGGTCAGCTAATCTATGACAAAGGAGATTCTTCTACCATGGAGAAAAGACAGTCTTTTCAATAAGTGGTATTGGGAAAACTGGACAGCTACATGTAAAAGAATGAAATTAGAACACTCCCTAACACCATACACAAAAATAAACTCAAAATGGATTAAACACCTAAATGTAGGACAGGACACTATAAAACTCTTAGAGGAAAACATAAGAATACTCTTTGACATAAATACAACAAGATTTTTTTGACTCACCTCTCCAGAGTAATGAAAATAAAAACAAAAATAAACAAATGGGACCTAATTAAACTTAAAAGCTCTGCACAACAAAGAAAACCATAAATGAGACTAAAAGACAACCCTCAGAATGGAAGACTATATTTGCAAATGAAGCAGCTGACAAAGGATTAATCTCCAAATATACAAACAGCTCATGCAGCTCAATATCTATTGTAGTCTTGCTTTGAATC
Source organism: Hippopotamus amphibius kiboko (assembly GCF_030028045.1). Taxonomy (NCBI): domain Eukaryota; kingdom Metazoa; phylum Chordata; class Mammalia; order Artiodactyla; family Hippopotamidae; genus Hippopotamus; species Hippopotamus amphibius. The sequence goes on from NC_080194.1 coordinate 47,608,001, forward strand.
TCCCTGATGACTAGTGAGGTTGGCTGTTTGTATATTTTCACAAGATGAATTTCTACTCAGCCCTTTGCCTATTTTATAATTGGATCATTTGGTTTTGCAATATTGTATGGGTTCCTTATACAATTTGGACCATAACTCCTTATCAGATGTATGATTTGCAAGTATTTTCTTATTCTGTAGGTTACCTTCATATTTTGTTGATTTTTTTGGGGGGGCTCTGCAGAAGCTTTTTAGCTTTAGGTAGTAGTCCCACTTATTAATTTTTGTTTTTGCTGCTTGTGCTCTTGGTATCATTTAAAAATATCCTTGCCAAGACCAAGTCAAAGAGCAAAATTTGTCCCTATATTTTCTTCTAGGAGTTTTACAGCTGTAGGTATTATTTTTGACTTGAATCCATTTCAAGTTAATTGTTCTGAGTGGTATAAAGTTTGGAGTTCACCTTTCTTTTGCATGTGGATATCCATTTTTCCAATACCATTTATTGAAGAGACTATATTTCCCATTGAGAATTGTTGGCTCCCTTGTCATATATTAGTTGATTGTTATCAGCATGGATTCATTTCTGGGCTCTCAATTCTTTTTGACTATGTGTCTATTTTTATGCCAGTACCATGCAGTTTTGATTACTATAGCTGTGCAGTATAGTTTGAAATGAAGCAGTGTGATGTGGTCTAGCTTTGTTCTTCTTTCTCGAGATTCCTTTGGTTATTTGGGGTCTTTTGTGGTTCCATATAGAATTTAAGGATTGTTTTTCTCTATATATGTAAAAAAAGGCCACTAGAATTTTATAGGGTTAAAATTCAATTTATGGATGGCTTTGGGAAATATGAATATTTTAACAATTCAAAAAACATGGGATATCTTTTTACTTATTTGTGTCTTCTTCAATTTCTTTCATCATTGTCAGGTAGTTTTCAATGTGCAGATCTTTCACCTCCTTGGTTAAATTTATTCCTAAATATTTTATGTTTTCTGTAATTACTTGTAGTTGGATTGTTTATTTCTTTTTCAGATAGTTTGTTGTTAGCTTGTTAGCATATAGTATTAGCATTTGTTGTTGATTTTGTATCCTGCAAATTTACTGAGTTTGATGTTCCTAACAGACTTTACAGGTTCATTTTGACAGGGAAAGACCTTCATCAGTCAGCTCAGCCTGGGGTACTGGGCTGGACAGCATGTAGAACATCCCCAGTATTTGAGCTCCACAAGGTTCTCCTAGTGAGCTATCTGAAGCGAGACCCTAGAGAGCCTCCTGGTGAGACACTAGTGAGACCCTGCAATGCTGGGGAAGCTGCCATCTTGATTTCTATTTTTCTCACTGGATTAGCCATAGGCCAAAGAGAGTTCTCTCAGCTTGGTGCTGTGCTGGCCAGGGGGAGGGGCAGTGTTTGTAAAGTGTAACTGCTTCTCTTACCCTACCGATGCAGTCCTTCTCAGTCTCTGTTGTCCCAGATCCTGGGATGATCACAGTGGTGTCTTGATTAAACATAGTTGCTAGTTAGTCTTATGAGGGAAACTAGAGTCAGGAAATAACTACATTGCTATCTTGATGACATCACTCTCCAGAATGAAACTAATTTTCATGTATTGACTTATATCCTGATAAATTGCTGAATTCTTTTATTGGTCCTAACAATTTCTTAGCAGAATATTTTTCTGCAAAAAAGATTATATCATTTGCAAATAGAGATAATTTCATTTCTTCCTGTCCAATTTGGATGCTGTTATTTCTTTCTCTTAGTTAATTGCTCTGACTAGAACTTCCAGTTGTACATTGAATAGAAGTAGCAAAAGCAGGCATGCTTGTCTTTTTCCTGATCTTAGAGGAAAAGATTTCAGACTTTCACCATGGAGTATGATGTTAGCTGTGGATTTTTCATGTATGGCTTTTGTTATATTAAGATGGTTTTCTTTTATTTTTAGTTCATTGAGTGTTTTCATCATGAAAGTGTGTTGAATTTTTCACATGATTTTTCTTCATCAATTGAAATGATTATATAGGGGCTTTTTTTTTCTTCTTCATTTGTCAATGTGGTGTATTACATTGATTGATTTTGGTATGTAGAACCATCTTTGCATTTCAGGAATAAATCCCACTTAGTCATAGTTTAAAATCATTTTAATATTCCACTGAATCCAGTTTGGTAGAATTTTTTTCCCTTTAAATTTTTATTGAGGTTCAGTTATTTTACAATGTTGTGTTAGTTTCTACTGTACACCAAAGTGTAGTGGAGTTCCCTGTGCTATACATCAGGTTCTCATCAGTTATCTATTTTATACATATTAGTGTATATATATGTCAATCCCAATCTCCCAATTCATCACACTACACCTTTCTCCTCTTGGTGTCCATACATTTGTTCTCTACAACTGTGTCTCTATTTCTGCCTAGCAAACCAGTTCATCTGTACCATTTTTCCAGATTCCACATATATGTGTTAATATATATTATTTGTTTTTCTCTTTCTGACTTACTTCACTCTGTATGACAGACTCTAGATCCATCCACGTCTCTACAAATGACCCAATTTTGTTCCTTCTTATGGCTGAGTAATATTCCATTGTATATAATTACCACATCTTCTTTATCCATTTGACTGTTGATGGACACTTATGTTGCTTCCATGACCTGGCTATTGTAAATGGTGCTGCTATGAACATTGGGGTGCATGTGTCTTTTCAAATTATGGTTTTCTCTGGGTATATGCCCAGTAGTGGGATTGCTGGGTCATATATATGGTAATTCTATTTTTAGTTTGTTGAGGAACCTCGGCTGAATTCTGCTGAATTCAGGTTGGTAGAATTTTGTTGAATGTTCTCGCATCAGTGTTTACCAGAGATATTCGTCTGTGGTTTTTGTTTTGTTTTGTTTTTCCTTCTAGTGTCTTTGGCTGGCTTTGGTATCAGGAAAATCTTGTCCTCAAAAAATGAGTTAGGTAGTGTTCTCTTTAATTTGTTTAAAAAATTTAAGAAGGATTGATGTTATTTCTTTTGTAAATGTTTGTTAGAATTCATAACTAAAGATGGCTTTTTCTTTTGGGGGAGATTTTTTTATTACTATGTAATGTAACCCATGACAGTTTCTCTTTTTTTTCCCTGTTTTGTAAAGCAAGTGCCTGAAAAGCTTTCACTATAGAGGTATTCAATTCAAAGATGGCTACCTCAAATAAACATATTGCCAGTCACAGGACTAGATAAAAAGCCAGGCCACTTCCTCTCACTGAGGCTCCTATGTTTTAGAGATCTTGGCTGATTTCAATATCTAACCATTTGGGCTATTTGTTTTTTGGTTTTTGTTTGTTTGTTTTCCTTTTTCATGCTTTAAATCTCCACTCTTAAATGGTAAATTCCCCAATATTGAGTGAGCACCTGAATCCCTAGGCTCCATCCTCGACCCTAACAAAAGTAGAACCCCCAGCCTATGCTCTCTCTCTCTCTCTGTCTCTCTTTCTCTCTGCCCTTAAAAACTCACTGTGTGACATAGATGTGCTGTGTAATTTCCAGGTCTTATAAGGAATAACTCTCTCTATTTTTTAAAAGATTCATGATGATTATTGCTAAAGATTATCTTCCAATTATAATAAAAACCACAAGCCAACAACAACACTGGTTATTGATAAGACGAGACTGGCACAAAACATACTATTTCAATCTCCTTACTTGTTATAGATCTATTCAGATCTATTTCTTCTTGACTTAATCTTAGTTTGTTTTCTGTTTCTACAAGGGTGAGTCAAAAATTATCTGCACTCCAGTTATATTAAAACTTCTGTTGGCTGCACTGTCTTATCAGCACTTTTCATTCAAGGTTATTGTCTCCCCAGTCACTGCTGTGCAGGCATAAACATGTTACATCAGTTCATTTGTAACTGCGGTGAAAGCAAAAATGGATGCCCCACTTGTGATTTGCATGAAAGAAGAGCAGTATGCAGTGATTCTTTTTTTGTGGTCTGAGGGTATACCTGGTGCCATTATTTACTGAAGACTTTGTGTGCAGTACAGAGAAAGTGTTTTGTTATGAAGAAGTATGTATGAATGGATAGAGAAGTTCAAGGCAGGTCACACAAGTGTTAGCCATCAAGAAGGAGCTGGATGGCCGTCCATCTCCACAGCTGATGACAACATTGAACGTACAACCACCAGCTAGAAAATTGATACTTACAGCTTTCTGGGATTCTCAAGGGCCAGTATTGGAACATTATAAGGAAAAAAGATTCAACAATCAACAGTGCTCATTACAGTGAGATACGTATTGAAGAGCTGAAGCCTAAACTTCAGATTAAATGCAGAGGACTGCTATCCAAGGTGTTGTGATCTTGCATGACAATGCACATCTACACACTTCTGCCCACATTGTCCACACTCTGCAAAAACTTCATTTTGAGGTGTTAAAGCAACCTCCCTAAAGGCCTGATCTTGCTCCATTGGACTTTCACCTGTTTGGTCCCCTGAAAGCAGCCCTATGAGAATGAAGATTCACTTCTGCTGAAGAAGTGAAGACAGCAGTGCATGCATAGCTCACAGCTCAGCCTAAAACATTTTTTAAGGAGGGAATATGAAGCTTGTTGACAGATGGACAAAGTGTATTGAAAAGCAAGGAGATTATGTTGAAAAATTATGTATTTGTCTTTTCTAAAAGTTAATTTTAATAAATTCTACATCCAGAGTGTGGATAATTTTTGACTCACCCTCATATGAATTTGGTCATTTCATCCTTGTTATTCAATCATTCATAGTCCCCTTTATAATCCTTTTTATTTCTGTAGAATCAATAGTAATGTCCCTGCTTTTATTTATAATTTTAGTAACTTGAATTTTCTCTGTTCTTAATCCATCTAGCTAAAGTTTTGTCTATTATTTTGATCTTTTTTCAAAGAATCAACTTTAGGTTTCATTAATTTTCTCCATGTTCTTTTTACATTTCCATTTCACTTATCTCTGCTTTAATCTGTATTATTTATTTTTACTAATAGCTTTTGGTTTAGTTTGTTCTTTTTTTAGTTACATTTTAAAATTAGGCTGTTTGAGATCTTCCTTATTTTTTAACTTAAGCCTTTATAGCTATAACTTTCCCCATTAGCACTGCTTTTTCTGCATTCCATACATTTTAGTATGCTAAGTTTTCATTTTTATGAATCTCTAAGTATTTTCTAATTTCCCTTGTGATTTATTCTTTGATCTATTTGTTGTTTAAGAGTGTATTTTTGTATTTTCACAAATTTGTGATTTTTTTTTGTTCTGATATTGATTTCTAATTTCACATATTGATTGGAGAAGATACTTTATAATGTCTTTAATTTTACTGAGAATTAAATTGTGGCCTCACATATGGTTAATCCTGGAAAATGTAAAATATGCACTTGAGAAAAAGGTGTATAGTCTATAGTTGTTCAGTAGAGCATTCCATACATGTCTATTAAATATAGTTGGTTTATTATGTTGTTTAAGTTTTCTATTTCCTTACTTATCTTCTGTCTGGTTGTTCTACTCCTTAGTTAGAGCTGGGTATTGAAGTCTTCAACTATTTTTGTAGAACTGTATATTTCTTCCTTCAATTCTGTCAAATTTTGATTCATATATTTTGATGGTCTGTTATTAGGTAGGTTAATGCTTTGATTTTAATATTTTCTTGCTATATTGAAACTTTTATTAGTGTATGATATATTTCTTTGTCTTTTATAAAACTTTTTTACTTATAGATTCTTGTCTAACATTAGTGTTTCAATACTTGCTTTCTTTTAGTTATTATTTCCATGGAATATCTTTTTCCATCCTTTCATTGCAATCTATTTGTGTTTTTGGATCTTAAATGAGTCTCCAGTAGATTTCATATCATTGGATCATGATTTTTTTTAAAATTCATTCTGCCAGTCTCAGTCTTTTGATTTGAGAATTTCCTCTATTTACATTTAAAGTAATTACCGATAAGGAGGTATGTCCTTCTGTTATTTCTATTTGTTTTCTGTATGATTAATAATTTTTGGCCTTTATTTCCTACATACTGTCTTCCTTTATGCTTAATTGATTTTTTGTAGTAAGTGTTGAGATTTCTTTTTTATTTCCTTTTGTGTATATTATATAGCTATTTTCTTTGTAGTTACCATGAGAATTACATGTAAAACCCTACAATTGCCACACTCTAATCTGAGGATATATCAACTTAATATCAATAACATATAAAAACTCTGCTCCTTTGCGCCTCCATGTTCACCCCTTTTGGTTGTTGATTTCACAAAATTACATTTGTATATATTGTGTGCCCCAAAACATAAACTAATAATTATTTTAAATGCACTAGTTTCTCAAATTAGGTAGAAAACAAAGCATGGAGTTACAAACAAAAGTTACAATAATACTAGCTTTTAGACTAACATATATTTTAAATATATCAGTCTCTTAGATAATGTAGAAAACAAAAAGTGAATTTAAAAACTAGTTAAAATAATGCTTCCTTTTTTAACAGTCCATTTTTTTTACCTTTATTTAGATCTTTGTTTCTTTATATGGCTTCAATTTACTTTCTGGAATGCTTTTATTGCAAACTATAGGACTGCCATTAGCAGTCTAATAGTAATGAAACTCCTCAATTTTTTTTGTAAATGTCTTAATTTCTTCCTCATATTCCTCACATTTGAAGAAATGTGAAGAAATTCCTCACATTTTTGCTATAGATAGAATTTTTGGTTGACAGTTATATTTTTCTTTTGGCACTGTGAAAATATTGAATTACTGCCTTTTCCCTCCAAAATTTCTGAGAACTCTGCTTATGAGGAATCCTTGTTTGTGAAGAGTCACTTCTCTGCTGTTTTCAAGATCCTCCTTTTGTCTTTGTCTTTTGAAAGTTTTGTTATAATATATTTTAGTACAGGTCCTCTTGAGTTCATGATACTTGGAATTTATTGAGCTTTGTAGACATTTATATTGACATCTTTCATTACATTTGAAAGTTTTCAGCCATTATCTCATTAAATACTTATGTGCTCATTTCTCTCTCTCTTCTGGGATTCCGACAATGTATATATTGATCTTTCTGATGATTTTTCACAGAACCCGTAGTCTCTACTCACTTTTCTTTAATCTTCTTTTTTTTTCTTTCTGTCGCTCAGATTTGATAATTTCCAGTCTTTTATTCTAGTTCACTAATTCTTCTTTCTGCACAAATCTGCTTTTTTACACTTCCAGTGAATTTTTCATTTCATTTGTTACACTTTTGAGTTCCAGAATTTCTTTTCAGTTTCCTTTCAGGTTTTCTATCTATTTATTAATAATTTTATTTTGTTCATACATTATTTTCTTGACTTCCCCTATGCCTTTCTTTAAGTCTTTAAGCATTTATCAGACAGTTGTGGACTTAAAAAAAATATTCACAGCCTAAAAGTTGAGAGTTATGTTGTAGTCAGTGGGAATTTTTAGGACTTCATTCCCAGGAGGCAGCATTTCAAGTAACACTGAGAGAACTGTTCCAAGGAGGTGAGGGGGGATCCAAGTTATATAGATGTATTATAACAAAGGGCAGGTAGTCAGGAACATCAAAAGATTATTGTTAATTACAGAAAATTGGATATCCCAAGTAAAGGAATTTAGCACTTTTCTATATATGGGAAGATGCAAGAGCCTGGGCTTACTGAAATCATTCTTCTGATATGCACCTCAGTTATCTGGGGCCAGTATCCTGTAGTTTCACATCCTGAGTTTCCTCAGGGCTCACTATAGAGAGTGGCTGCAATCTGATGGCTGCTAGATGACAGGTATTCTTTCCTTCCTGAGTTCCCTCAGGGCTCACCAACTCACAATCCATGGTGGTTGTATTCACTGATGACTGTGACATCCTTTGTTTACTGATATGGCAGGAAATATGTCATTTCTCACAGTCATTTTAAAGTTTTTGTGAGGTAGATCTATTATGAAGTCTTTTTTAGAGAATATTCCTATTGATTTATTTTCCATTTAATTAGCCATACTTTCCTGTTTCTTTGTCTGCCTTGGGGTTTTGCTGGTGTGGTTATTGTTGTTGTTGTTAAAATTGAATATTTGAATCTAATAATGTGGTAACTCTGGAAATCAGATTCTCTTCTTTACAGGATGTTTTGTTTGTTTGCTTTGTTTTGTTTTTGCTTTTTTGATTGTTGTAGTCTATCTCTGGGCCAAGGGTAAGTCTAAGATGTAAAATTAATGTCTTAATAGGAATTTTTTGATCTTTATCCTTTCTTTCAGCAAGCTTGGTGACTTTCTAATTTCCCATATATTTGCAGTTGATTTTGAATGTTCTAGTCTTGAACGTCTGGCTCCCAAAAGGGAAAATTGAGAAAATTGAAGGGGGAGGAAATAAGGGTACCAGAGTTTTAAATCTTCTGGAAGTTACTTAGCTAAAGAGGAGGAATATTGCAACAATGTGGGAAAGTGTAACCACAATGGCTGCCAGCCTCTTTGTCTTCACCTCTGAGAATCAGTAGCAGCAGTGAGAAGGATATAGCTGTCTGATATTTGGAGAACAGGGTCATTTTTGCCCACACTGTCCCCCACAAGCTGTGTGCAAGCTGCTCTGGAACACATGTATACACTGCCATAGGACTGCTAGTGGGAGATGGGTAGCTGTTTCTATGCCAAATGTTCATATTGACCAAGGTTAAGCACAACTTACTGTCAAGTCTTCCCCCTTTGAAGTTGCAAGCCTTCAATGGTTTCTAGAGTTACAAAACAGTTACATCAGACAGATTCTGCCAGTTCAATTGTTGTAGGTGAGGAGACAGATCTTGGTGCTTTATACTCTGCATCTTCTCAGAATCCTCTTTATTTTTCTTTGACACTCTGTTCTATATTATTCATCCCTTTTCAGCCTGTTATTATTGGGGAGTATTCTCTATTTACAGATCTGCCATTGTACTTAATATATGTTTGCATATTCAGAAGAAAGTAGTCATGTATACTGACATCATCAATAGTAATGACTTCAATAATAATTACCTAAGGAAAATAGAGCTTAAAAGAGTGATAGGGCATTATTTATACATGGTTAGGTTCTTAAGCAGTTTCATTTGGGGTTTAAATTTCTGTCAGTTTTGAGTCAAAATCTTATGATAATAGGACATGTTGACTCAGATTCTTTATAGGTTGCTTCTTTATAGGTTGCTTATCAAAAATAAAGGCTTTTGATAACATAAGACTATAATATGGCCTTCACACCATAAAAGAAAAATGATGCTGAAAGTATGTTCGTTACTAATAAGTAAATGTATTTTGAGCTTACAGTATTAATTACCAGCAACCTGAATGTTGTCTATTGCTAACATTTTATTTTGCAGATTCAGCTTTATATTTCCTTATGTGTATAATTTATGTCATTTTTCAGATTTATCACTAGGGTGTTTAATACTTATGAAAAAACATTACCAATGTATGTAATTCTAATTAATCTCCCAATTGAGACAAATGGAATAATAATGGGTATTTGAAGGTACATACAAAGAGAAGGAAATTTAGAGGCAGAAATTCTACTGTGTAGGCTTGATTGATCCAAGATGTTTTCTGTTTTTTTCTAGGAGTAACAGCGAGTATCATTCATCAGTTCCCCCTGCTTTAGTTAATATGCAGCATCATACATTAATCAAATGGATAATTTAAGCTGACAGGACTGTGGCAAGTTACACTTCTTTTTCATATTTATTTTTAATGGAAGGTAGCTTTAAAGATCTCCTGGAATATTAGGCTGTATGAGAAGGTCACCAATGTGTCATCTCTATACATTTCTGAGCATCTCAAGGTCTTTTTAAATTAAAATCATACGATTTTGTAAACAGTGCAAGTTACTTTAGTTATGTCAAAGCTCATTAAATAATGATCACTTCCTGCTTACTAACTTTGCAAGGTGCTTTTGACCAATTCAATTCTAACCACACCACTTCATGTTTAAGCTCATGTACAGAACTTTGCTCACATTCTCTATAAGTGTGCTCCATATTCAAGTGTGTCATTTTTCTCCTAGCAATAATTCTTCCCTACTCTCTCACTATAGAAATTGGAATGCACACTTTCTTTGGTTTAAACAGTCTTTTAATCTCCACTAAGCATTTTCTGTTAGTTTTGTTTTTCTCCATCTCCCCATGTAAGCAAAGTAATTTTGTTGCTTGTAAGAAAGCAATGATTATTTTATCTAAGACACAGGTACATCACTCAGCAGTAGGCCCATGGTTCTATATAGTGCAAGTGGAATATGCAGCATTCCTGCTAAAATACACTTATTCATGATATAGCTCAGCCTAAGAGAAATAGACACAATTAAATATTTGGATATAGTAGCATTGTCTCTCAACACAAAAGAGTAAGCAGGAAAGATTTTTGGTTATGAATTCCACAATATTAACTCAGCAAACAATGATTAATTGTTGTACAGTATTGTAAAGTTTATGTCAGTAGTCACACTGTTATCTAGGATAATTTCCATGAATACAAATTTTCTATTATATGAAGAAATAAAAATGATTAATGAATTGGTATTTGGTCACCTCTATTTAAGTGGCATGTGCAAACCCCAACACTTCCTCTCTTTAGTGGTTTCTTCTCCAGGAAGGGCACAATGGAGGGAGAGGAGAATCATAGACTTTGTATACTGCCAGCCCAAGGAACAGGGGATGAATGGATATAACAATTAACAATGAATAACTCTCTTCTCAGAATCATTTCCAGAGAAATCATCACACCTTTAATCTGGCAGATCCCCCCCCCACCTCAGTACACACACACACACACACACACACACACACACACACAAAATCTTCCCTTATGGTTTGCTTTGAAAAGTAAATAGCAGAGATACAGGCAAAGATGGCATGATAGAAAGACCTTGAGCTCACCTTCTCTCATGGGCACACCAAAATCACAAGTATTTACAGAACAACTACCAATGAAAAATACCAGAATATACCAGAAACGATCTTTTACAACTAAAGATGCAAAGAAGGAACCACAATGAGATGGATATGAGGGGCAGAGTCACAATATAGTCAGGTCTTATACCCCTGGGTAGATGAGCCATGAACAGGAGAATGTTTACAATTGCAGAGATTCACCCAAAGTAGTGAGGGGACTGAGCCCCTCACAGGGCTCCACAACCAAGGGATCCTGCACCTGAAAAACAAGTTCTCAGGGTGTTAGGCTTTGAAGGCCAGGGAGGCCTACTTTCAGGAGTTCCAGAGGGCTGGAGAAAATAGAAACTTCACTTTTAAAGGGCACGCATACAATGGTACATGCTTACATGCTCAGAGGCCATACTCTGAAAGGATCCTGGGTAAGACCTACCCGCTAGAGAGTCTTTCATAGAGACAGGGAGTAATCACAGTTTCACCTGAGGACAAAGACACTGGTGGCAACAATTTTGGGGGGGCTCAATCTATCATATATAATTCAGTTCTGGCAAGAACCATTTTAGAATCCTTTTAGCTTATTAGCCTCAGGACCCTGCCCTGCCCTGGTCTAAAAGCCTGTAGGTGTGAGTGCTGGAGTGCCTCATGCCAGGTAACTAATTGGGCAGAGACATAGCCCCATCTACCTGCAGACAGGCAACCTTAAGCTCCCCGTGAGCTCCCAGTCACCATGGGGCACCAGACTTCCCACCAGAGGGCCCAAGACCCAGCTCCACACAGCAATGTCTAGACAGTAATCTGGGAATCTCAAGGCTGTGCAGCCAAAGATGCTGAGAACCAGCTTCACCCACCAGTTAGCCAGCTCTAGCCTCAGGAAAAGCCTCACTCACTAGGGGGAAAGCACCATCTGCAAGATAACATCAGCCCTGCAGCATGCAGACTCTACCCACCCACTAGTAGGCCAGATGCTGCATTTGTAACAGCTAGGTCCTGATCCCACCCACTAGCAGGCCAGCACACGCTTTGGAATCCCACAGCCAACTATGTCAGGAACCAGACCCACCCACCAGTGATTCAACACCAACTCTTGAGATCCCTGAGCCCTGAAGCCAGCCTACAAGACTGCCCATAGTACTCACCCCATTACAATAAAGTGAAGCACACAGCCCAGAGTGGGCAACTCTCAACTATATAGTTCTGGTGAGGAGAGGGGAGTATGCTGATGGGACATATAGTATGTCTCTTTAAAAAGACCACTTCTCCAAAATTGGGAAATGTGACCCTCCTATCAGATACATAGAAACAAAATTCCTAGAAGAAAACATAGGTGGAACACTCATTGACATAAATCATGGCAATATTTTTTTTGGATCTCTCTCCCAAAGCAAAGCAAACAAAAGCAAAAATAAACAAATGGGGCCTAAAAACTTAAAAGCTTTTGCACAGCAAAGGAATTCATCAACAAAACAAAAAGACAACTTAACTGAATAGGAGAAAGTATTTGCAAATGTTATGACTAATAAGGGGTTAATATCCAAAGTATATTTGTGTATACAGCTCATACAACTCAATATCAAAAAACAAATGCCCAATTAATAATCAGCGGAAGATCTGAATAGACATTTTTCCAAATAAGATATACAGATGGTCAACAGGCACATGAAAAGATGCTCAACATCATTAATCAGTAGAGAAATGCAGACCAAAGCCACAATTAGATAGCTCCTTACACCTGTCAGAATGGCTATCATCAAAAAGACCACAAATAACAAATGCTGGCCAGGATGTGGAAAAAAGGGAACACTTGTGCGCTGTTGGTAGGAATGTAAATTGGTGCAGCACTGTGGAAAACAGAATGGGGCTTCCTCAAAAAACTTAAAATAGAACTACCATATGACTCAGCAATTCCACTCCTGAGTATATATCAAGCAAAAAAAATGAAAACACTAATTCAAAAAGATATATGCTATATTCTTCCCAAGTTCATAGCAGCACTGTTTACAATAGCCATGATATGGAAGCAACCTAAGTGTCCATCAACAGATGGATGGATAAAGAAAATATGGTATATATGTATATACACACAAATGGAATACTACTCAGCCATAATATAGGATGAAATTTTGCCATTTGCAACAACATGGATGGAGTTTGGAGGGTATTATGCTATGTGAAATAAGTCAGATGGGGCAAGACAAATACTGTATGATACCACTTATATGTGCAATCTAAAAAAATAAACCAACCAGTTAATATAATGAAAAAGAGACACAAAGATATCAAGAACAAACTAGTGGTTACCAGTGGGGAGAAGGACGGGGAGAGAGGCAAGATAGGGGTAGGGGATTAAGAGGTTCAAACTACCATGTATAAAATAAATAAGCTACAATGATATATTGTACAGCACAAGGAATATAGCTGATATTTTATAGCTACAAAAAGAGTGTAACCTTTAAAAATTTTGAATCAGAATGTAGGACACCAATTTATATAATTTTGTACATCATCTATGCCTCAATAGAAAGAAAAAAAGGAAAAAAAAAAAGGGAAGCAAGAAACAGTATGTAAGCAACTCACCTTACCGAGGGATTATTTAGGTAGTACATTTCATTGATTGCTCTATTTGCTCAGTCCTTATCTGAAATCACATAAATAACTAGTAAACTGCACATGGAAGTTACTTTTGTTGCCCAAACTTTGCAATTGGGTTTGTCTTTCATCTCCTGGTAGAAACTGATATCCAAAGGCACCCTAGGTTAGTCTTTTCCATGTGCTCCTCTCCCTTCAGTCCCCCTGCTCCTGCTCTTGGCTTGGGACTGTTCTGCCAAGCACTTTAGGAATCTAGAGCAAATCTATTGTCACTTGTACACATTTAGCAGCATGCTTGGTGCTCACAGTTGCTTAGGACACCACACTGAAATTCAAAGCCTGAAAAAGAAAATCCCTGTCCTTGGTATAATACCAAGGATTTTCTCCTCCATGAACTTTCATCTTCCTGTTTCTACTAGTACTTCCTGAGTCATACTGTTTCCCTCACTAGTGGTAAGCCTTGGCTAAGTAACAAATGCCATAATAACAAACATGGCCTTAATAAAGCCTTTTTACATACTCAATGACAGTATTCAAGGAAAAACAAAAATAACTTTTCCAAAAAGGTTCAGACCTAAAGGTGCTTTTCAATACCACCCTCTCACTCAAGGCAAGTTTAGTGCCTTAGTTACCAGATAAAAATTAATCAGAGAAAAGTGGACTGATATTTTGATTGCTTTTAGCAGTGATCATAGAAGACTGAACTTTTTTTCATAATAAAATGTTATATTAATTATCTATTTTAATTCTAAATTTAATTTGAGCTGGAAATACGTATGAGAGGAAATAAAGAAGCAACAAAAATGAACAAGTAAAAATAACAAAGGATTGAATTTATGGTTATGGGGGCTGAATTTTTATTAAAATCATGTAAGCTATTCTGTGATGCCTTACCTAAAAGTGAAGGAGAAACAAGGACCCTGTGTAAAACCAGTGTGCCTTTGTCAGTAGGTGCCAAAATAGAGAACAAAGAGGTTTGGACTAACTGATCTTACACAAGTAAAAAGAATAAGCAAATATATTGGAACTATAAAATAAAATAGAATTAGAGAATTGGGCTTTTCTTGGTTCTGACTTTAACAGCGATATATAATATTTGATTGTAACTATTCTTGGGCATACAACTTATTCATATCCTATTGGATTACTATTTCTTTTACTGTGGTTAAAGGTAATTGAAAACACTTTGTTGTGGAAAATGGAACTTTGATTCCTGCGAATAAAATTAAAACAAACACTTCTTGCCTCAGAGTCTCAGTGGGGTGGGGTGGAGTAAAATCCCTAGTCCAGGGGAGAATGAAGTTTAGAGTATTCACCTGTGGGGTTCAACTGGGGATCCAAGACCCATTGCCCACCAGGAGGCCTGCGATACTATCCCCTTCCTCCTCTCTCCCCAAGGGAGTTTTGGGGCCGTGTCATCTGGTCAGGGGATAGGAGTTCTATCAGGCAGCTCTGGTAGGTGTGTAACAGCAAAAACACAGGATACAGTGATTGCCTCAAGCAACCTGGAAAAGAGGCCCAAGGACTCTCTCTTCTATGAGTCATATGTGGCCATGGGACTTACTGAAAATTGCCTTGCATTTATTACCAAGGGACTTATGCATGAATAACAACCAAGCACTTTACATGATAAGATTTTGAGAAGGTCATATCCTTACACTTTAAACATCTTTTGTTCTTAACATAAGTTGTATCACTAAAAGATTATATCACTCTGTTTATATCTTTAGGCTACAAACTTCAACTAACATATTTCAGCTACATAATTTAAGATATATATGGGTTAAAAAGAGAAAAAAAATGGTTGAATGAAAAAGGAGGCTTTTGTTGGGGGTTCTCATATACCTAGGAAATTTTTTGAGGAAATTCCTATCAATATGACAATTTTAAGGAAGGAGAGGAAACCTCACATATTAATAGTTTAAAATACTGGTCTTATACACATGTAATACATAAATACCTAACATATAGAAATGTGACATTTCACTGTAATCATTTCACAGTGGCATAGTTATGGACTGATTTGGAAGTGCCTATGTCTTACTTTGGTTATTGCTTTTTGTGATAACTACTTCTGCTTCTCAAAGGGGTTTCTTTTATTTTAAAATAGGAAATGAAGAATGAATGTTTTCCTCTGAGAATGCTCTGCAGTTCCTACCATCAGTAGGCTTTTCTCCCTCAATCAATTTCTCCTTTGCCACTTAAGAATCTCAGATACTACGAAATTCCTGGTGCCAGTGATTCTACTCCCCAACAGCCCCTTTGCAAGTTAAATGGCTTCTCCTCTTGACCTCTCTTCTAGACCCCATACTACTGAAAGTTGGTATACGTTCTTTTCAGCTTAGATCAGAATGTCAGCTTGATGAAGATGCTTGTAGGTTTTATAATACAGATCCTTATTGTCACTTGTACACTATGGAAATTCTCATACCTAGTAAGTGCATAGTGTGAGAAAGCTTTTCTGGAGGGTTCAAGTATGTTTATTAATTTGAAAATCCCTTTAAAAGTTGGGGGACAGAGTGGCTTTGTTCTTATGTTTGTATATTTGCATATACTATATTAACACTGTCATAAAGTTATAAATGAAAGTATCTTGAGGTGCAATTAGAACTCTTCTTTATTAAAATAGATGAAAACCTCTGATTCCTTGATTTACATTTGGGAAAATTTCATGGTTTATTTGAAGCTTTTCAAATTCAAATTTTGTGAAGATGAATTCATTGCCAAGGCCTTGGTGACTGCCACATAGAGATACAGGTACCAGGAGAGTCCTCAAATTAAGGACTTTCTGGGAATCATGAAGGGGAATCAAATATAAATTTGACTTCTAACTCTATGTTTGGGCTTACATGAGGATCCCAGAAACAACTTAAAGTGATACAGCAAGAGAATATAACTTACTATTGAATTAAGTAAAAAATATAAACAGTTATAAACATGAAGATGACCAATTTTGCATGTGTATTTGTGTTTGAGAAAACTAGAAACTAGGTAAAAAACATACTTAAAAGAACAACAAAACAAAATCATATGTTATTATACCCAATGCTTTCTGAAGTCAAAGATTATCTGATATTTAAACACAAAAGAGAGACACTGCTCAATCAATATAATTTCAGACTTTACCCTTTTTTTCCTTCTTTGATAAATTAAAAGGCTGCTGATTTGGGGCAGTAAATCATAGTGTTACCATATGTTCCAGGGTATAGTGAAATTATGAAAAGTAATTAGGAACAAAGTATTAATAGTTATATATCAAGAATTGAAAGAGGATCCACTATTGTGATCCAAAAACAAGAGTCAGATGATTTTCCAAAATAAATATGATTTATCTGCACATATATACTTCTAGGTTCCTAGTTAAGTATTCAGTAAATTTTAATAAATAAAGTCAGTCAATGAAGAAAGGAGACACATGCTGTGATAATATAAGTAGATAGTGTGATACACAAGTAGATACTTCCCCTTTCTTTTTCATCCTTTTTACTTTAGTACCTTTCATGCCTTCCCTTTTAACAGTGGAAAATCTTTCATGCTGCAACCTATCCATCCCATTCCAGACCTAAATGTTTTTGAATTTGTGAGGGATTTAGAACCTGCATGGATCACTAATGGCCAGGATAGGGTAATCTAAAGAGGTTTGGAAATTAGAAGTTGGAAGATAGAGACATGTTGCTTTGAATTTTGATTTGAAGATAGGGACACCCATACCAAAAGCTAATTCAGGAAGGAGGAAGATGCAAGATCACTCACAGGAGATCTTCCTATCTGAAAGGAAGAGAAAAGGTAGAAGGTTGGGCATGAGGTGGCTCCCGTGATCCTAAATAAGCAGAGGGACAGAATGTGGGAAGTCCACAAATATAATTTGCGGTGGTCATGAGGAACAGGAATCCTCATAATAGGGGAATAGCCTCAGAAGAAGAGGGATGTATTTTCTCCATGTTCAGATAAAATGTACAAGAGGTGCGTAGAAGCTAACGGTTAAAGACTTCTTCCTGGAAATGACTGTTCCATATTGTTGAAGAATTGCCTTGTTCTGGGCACCAATGATGCTTTCTCTTCAATTTTTCTACTTAAGTCCAGTTTCCTAATCAATCGTCATGCCTCTCTTGCACCTTTTGTGTCTGTTTTAAGGAATCGTTGAATGTCAGAGCAGGAAAGGGTACTTGAGATTCTCTAACATATTCAACTTACAGGTGGGAAAGCAGAAGGTCAGGTCAAATAAATGTCTTACTGTTAGTAAGGATAATTGTTGGTAGCAATGTTAAACATGGTCCAGATCTTCTGAATCTCATTCCAGTTTTCTTTCTAGCACACAGAAATCCCTCAGTATCCACAAGAGATTGGTTTTAGGACCCCTGGGAATATATCAGTATCTGTGGAAGCTCGTGTCATATAAAAAGATGTTGTGTTTGCATATACCCTATGCACATTCTCCCACATACTTTAAATCATCTCTAGGTTACTTATAATTCCTAACACAATGTAAATGCTATGTAAATAGCTGCCAGTGCCCAGAAAATTAAAGTTTTGCTTTTTGAAAGTTTTTAAAAAAATATTTTGCATTCACAGTTGTTTGAATCTGTGGATGGGGAATCCACAGCTATGGAGGATTGACTATGCTGGTCAGTTATTTTCTTCCTTTTCCTTCTAAGAATAGTAAATGTGCATATGTCTGTCTGTGTACTGTGTGTATGTTAATAGGGACTAGTTGTCTAAGAGAGAATTAAGAGGTAAAATATAGAGCAGTTTCTAAGATGTGCTCTGAAGTTTAAATTAACTGCCAAACTTTCCCAAAGGGATTTTAGTTTACTCTTCAACAATGTATTTTCATCCATTAATCTCCATGGAGCAGTGCTGTCCAAGAGAAATACAATAAGAGCCACAAATATGAGCCATATATGTAATTTTAAATTCTTCAGTGCTTACATTAAAAAAGTAAAAATAAGTGAAATTAATTTTAATAATATATTTTATTTAACTCAATATACCCAAATATTATAATTTCAAATTACATTCAATGCAAAAATTATTATTGAAATATTAATTTTTTTCACAGAAGGTCTTGTGTATATTCTATACTCACAGCTCACCTAAATTCAGACTATCCACTATCCATATTCCAAGTGCTCACTAGCCTCCCACGGTTAGGGTTAGCAACTACCATATTGGGCAGCACAGCCCTAGAGAATAATTTTTTAGTTATGGCTTGTATTTAGTCACAGAAATCAGAGCCATTGCCCATTTAGTAGCTATTGCTTTAACCATATCTCATCTGGGACTATCAATAATTAAAATTGTGAAATTCTTGATTAACACATTTGTACATCTTCAAAAGTATTTTTGCTTCTGTAACTTTAAGTCACAGAGGCATTTGTCACATGCTTTAATCAGATGTAAGAGGTTTTTAGTCAAAATATAATTTAAAATGTTCTTTAAAATTAACTTATATTGAAGTATGGCAGGAAACAAGCATGTTACCCTTAGAAGAGTCACATAGTAATCTACAATATTTTCTGTAATTTTCTTACATGCAAAATGCATTTCTCTTTCTGAAGCTGCCAAAATAATTGGGTGATTCTCTGTTTGAAATGCTGAGTAATTTAAAGTGGCTACCAGTTTTTCCTGGAAGTTCTCTGCCTAGTGCACAATCAAGCCTGACATCTTCAGTACTTATCGGAAATTCAAACTATCAAACTGATTACAGATTCCTTCCTGCACTTCAGTATCATTGAATTCTATTTAAGTGTCCCATTTTACAAGTTTATTAATTGAATAAAAGTATGAATAAAAACCAAGACCTTGGTACCATTGGCTTGGGTTGACTGATTCATGAAATGAAAATTCCCAATAGTATGTGATGCTGTATCTGTCAAATGGTGCACTGGCTTTATTGTTGCTTAGCTTCTGATACTTAGCTGGCCAAGTGCAAATGTTTAGTGGTAAATCATACAAGATAATGATAAAGAAGGAATTATGAAGTGAAGAAATAGATGGATTCTATCTGCAGAGAATCAAGTCTTGTTAATGAGAAAGGAAAATGAAACAAATCAGAAAACTTCTTTTCTTTGAAAAACACAAAAATGGAAATAATCTCCAGGTCTCCCTAGCTAAAGTAAAAAATAGAAAGGGAAGCAAAATGCAGATTGTAGGAACAACAACAAAAGGAACTTTGTGTGTTATCGCTGCTCACTGCAGTTTTAACACTGGTAAATTTCTCTGGCATGGATCCATCTCTACCATCTTATACAGTAGACCTAAAAGAGCCTCAAAGAAAAAGTATCTTTACATGGCCCATCTTCAATCTCTGTCTTTTAAAACTGTTAGGTTGGTCTTGTATGCCTCTACAAGTAATGTATTTGGCTGTACTGAATCTCAGTTATTTTAGGAGATCTGCCAAGGTCTACCATTCATTCTTTTATTACAATTTGTAAACAGAAATTGTTAAGCCTATATAGCAGATTAAGCAAATATTCTATACCTTGAGGAAGATACCTTGTCAATTTAAATAAAGACCCTAATAAGAAAAATGGGTAAAGGTGATCCAACAGAAAAATAAAGAAATTTGGGCTTCAGTAGGATACAGGAATCCATATATTTTAGCAGATAAAATAGCTTTTGGGAGATGAGTGAGATTCTCATAGTAAATATTCTGATTCATTTTATGTGATTAGCACTTATGCTTATGCCAGGAATTTCTGATACAGATTTGATGTTGGGAGCGAGTGGAGAGAATTAAAAGAAGTGATATTTACACAGTGCATATACATGATGTATATGAAAAATCTAAACAACACCTGGCACATAGCCACCATGACTTAAGAGTTTGCGGTGTTGCTTTTTTCCCCTTCACTTCTTAGCCATATCATGAAGTAAATTATCATAAAGAAACATCTTTTGTACTGGATAACATTTTATGAGTATATCAAGATTGTAGTTCAGCTTTATGACATAAGGAGCTTAATTCTACTTTGCTATATTCTGAAAATACTCCCTTTGAATAAGCCATTTTAAAGTACCATCACTTTTGCACAAAGCCATGTTCCAAAGTAACTGCAAAAGAACACCTTTTCTTTACTGAGCCAACTGCCAAAACATTTGCAAATGTTCTCAATTTAAAAGGCTAGTCTATTTTTCCCCACAGAAACATTTGGAGCACAAACAAAATGTTTCTAATAATACTCATCCAAATGGTGCAGAAGCTCCCTTTAACCTCAGTGACATTGAAGTGATCTGATTCCTGCCATGTGGAAACAGGAGAATTACAGTTTGCAGAAGGGTTTTTGAGTAATAGAGATGTGGGTTTAATATTCCACCTTGCCAAAATCTAACTCTATGGCCTCCAGTGAGTTAATTAATTTTTCTCAGTCTCAGTTTCCAAAACTGCAAAATGGAGATAATAATACTCCTACAATAGGCTTTTAAGAGGACTGTGTGGAAAAGCATACATTTGGTGATTAGCACCTTGCCTGGCACACAGTGGATGCTGCATAAAACAACTGTTGTTCTCATTATTATTATTCTCCACATAGACAAAATATGTATTAGCATAAAGTCTAAAATAATTTACTTGTGATAAAATTAAATTATAAAAATAAAAAATAAAATAAAAAATAAATATCCTTAACATATGTGAGGTCCCTTCTTTCAGATCTCCCTTAACATTTTCCACTCCACTCACTATTTACCAGCCACATGAACCTTCTTCTAGTTCATGGCACATGCCCAACTCTTTCCCAGCACTTGCTGCTCTCCCTGCGTGAAACAAAATAGATACTTAATCAATAGATGAATAATGAATCCTTCACATTCTTCAAATTAAATATTTAATGGATGAGGAAACTAAGGCTGAGAAAGTAGTTCTCATCTGCTATGGTCTTAAGTAGTGGACTGAGGTTTTTAAAACAAAGCTGTTTAAAGGCCTAGTTTCCTTTGTACACACAGAGACAGGTTTACCATGAAGCCAATGAAACTTTAAGCTTCAGGAAGGAACACAGCAATGTTAAGTCCAATGTGGTTTAAAAAGTAATATATTTTAAGTGAAATTGGTCAAGACCATTGTCTCTTTCCATTCAGAATTTCCCTTCATTGTAGTTTCAGCTGCAGCTTCAGGATTCATTAATGGTAATACCCTGCAAATTAAAGGACTGTTGCCAAGTTTGAGGAAATCTCTATATACTTTATTATTATTATTATTTTAATATCAGCTACAAGCCATGAAGGCATTGTAATTATTTTTTGTAGTGACTAACCTTACATACACTTTAAGATGTATTGCTGGAAGCTGTTCTCCCACTATGATGTGCTGCAGAAATGCAAGTACAAACAGAAATGACTGCATACTGCACGAATACATCCTACTAACCTCAAACTAAATGTATCCCACAATTTCCCCTTAGCTACATTCCAAAACTGTCTATGGTTATATGGATATGACCTGACATGACGTCAAGTAATGAAGGAGAAGTTGAAGGAGAAAGAGACAGTGGTCTGAGCTGATTATGGTTAAAATATCTAAATTTTGCAAAGTTTACCAAAAAAAAATGTTAACACATTGCTATGATCCCTTCCCAGGTTTTTTAAAAAAGGTTTTTTTAAATTAATAATAAAAGCAAATTTCAATCAAGCATATTAAATGTAAAGTGGGACTAGCTTTCCATTTTATATAATGTTACAAAAGTGATAATTAAAAAATTGGTATCCTGGGATGAAATAATCAAAGACTAGATAGCCAAAAATGTAAGATTTAAAGTATCATAGAGGTGTGCTAGGCAGTTAAAACATTTTTTCTGGATTTTTTATGTTTTAAGGTTTTTAAGCTTTTTAAAATATATAACTTGTTTTTTTAATTTTACTTTTTTGATTAAATTTGTTTATTTGTTTATTTATTTATTTATTTATTGGCTGTGTTGGGTCTTCATTGCTGTGCACAGGCTTTCTCTATTTGTGGTGAGCAGGGACTATTCTTCATTGTGGTGTGCAGGCTTCTCATCATGGTGGCTTCTCTTGTTGTGGAGCATGGGCTCTAGGCGTGCGGGCTTCAGTAGTTGTGGCACATGGGCTTAGTTGCTCCACGGCATGTGGGATCTTCCTAGCCTAGGGCTTGAACCCATGTCCCCTGCATTGGCAGGCAGATTCTTAACCACTGCACCATCAGGGAAGACCCTAAAATTTATAACTTGTGATGTATTTTTATTCTAAGTAAGTATTTACTCTCATATCTGATTTTGTGTTTGTAATGTTGAGTTGCATGGATTTCAGGCCCCACACCACCTGGATTCATCCCGCTAGTCCAATACACTGCCACAACTTTTTACCTGTAATTTGAGGCTACCTGTTATACACAGTGTGGGGTCCTTGAAATATACTTAAAGTTTTAGATTATGAGAGAGCAAAAAGTGTTTAATAAAGCATTCATCTGTCTCTGTGTGCCCTATGCTTTTTGTAAACAGGTGAGAAATGAAAGGAATGCTTGTTGACTGTCAATCTGAGGTATGTGTCAAAATACATGCCACTCCTACATATATCAGTTTGAAACAATATTGTCATTTTCAGAAACTTAGTTCTGAGTATACATTTCTTGGTAACTGGTTTGGCTTTCTTAGAACCAAGTAGGTAAGCAAAGAAGGGAAACTTGAACATGGTAACTCAAGTTCTCTGAAGCAAGATTGAACATTCTCCTTCTTTGCCTCAATGGCTTGGTTTGATTTATGTAGAAACTGTTATATCCACCCTGTGGGATTTCTGCTATATTTTTAAGATTTTTTTCTGAGAATATTGTAAGTGTGCAGTCTCTAGGAGTAACAGTGGTTAGTATTCTACAGAAGATGATTTCTTTTAAATTATACTCTATAAATATTTAATATTCCAAATAAAATAATATATTCTTTACCTATAATAACTCTGAAGGTAGCTATAAAATGTTTTAAAGTTCTCTTTTGGAAAATATTGTTTATTTAATTAATAGGAAAAGCTCAAAAATATGCTGTGTCCTGAAAACCTATTTAAAGATTTATTTGTAAACTTTTATTATGCAAGTGTACTTTGAAAATCTATTGTTTAATAATACTACTTTGATATAAATAACATATTTTCTTTCAGGATCTTAGACATTAGACCATCTTTGAAATATCAGAGCACTGTGCACTTAATTCAAGTTTAAAATCAAAGAAATTTTACTAGCTCCATTATCAGCATAAGAGATAAAAGGATAGATGGATACCTTACATTTCCTCAACTACTTCACAAATTTCTTTGGAATGGACATTTGACATTTGTTGCTATAATTGTAAATAATTTACCAAATTATTTTAAACTTAGCATTATAAGAAAACAATTTAATACACTTTGCACATTATTCGTCCTAAAGATGGGCCTTAACAGAAAGACAACTCAAGATCCTCA
Source organism: Hippopotamus amphibius kiboko (assembly GCF_030028045.1). Classification (NCBI taxonomy): domain Eukaryota; kingdom Metazoa; phylum Chordata; class Mammalia; order Artiodactyla; family Hippopotamidae; genus Hippopotamus; species Hippopotamus amphibius. The sequence continues at coordinate 47,631,853 of NC_080194.1, forward strand.
TTGAGAAGGGAAGCCAGCTCTTTGCTTGAATGCCCTGTGGGAAAAACAGGGAAATACACACACACACACACACACACATACACACACACACACACACACACTGTAGTTAAAGTCCAAAGGAGTAAAAGTATTCTAGCTTTGGAAGTAGTAACCCTTTAGGCTATGGTTTTGCATGTTGTCCTATTTCCTAGGACAAATATTTCTATATTTATCTCCTCTTTTCTACAGGAATAGAAACAGACCATAAATATTGTTTAGCACATTTCTTGTCATGCTTAACAATAAATCTTAGGGCTGTTTCTGTATAAAAATATAAAGAACATCCTCATCCCTTTTGAGATCTCTGTTGTATTACACTGCAGAGCATATTCCAGTTTATTGAATCAAATATCTATTGATGGATATTTGTTTTCTCTACTATTTTGCTTACCTAGATTAATATTCTCATATTTAATATTTAAAAATCTGATTAGCCCTGAAAATAATTTTTTTAAAATAATATTTATGCCAAACTCATTTGGTCACAAAATCTAATATTTACTGACAAAAGGCACCATTTGTGCTTCTTTGCTGCCAACAGTCACATGTGCCCCTGTTTGCTGACATATTATTGCATGTTTGATAATGTGTTATTTGGTGTTTGTTATTCTTTAACAATTTCTTATGTTTTGATCTTAGTTTTAATTAAACTGTGAAAATACTTTTAGAATAAAATTCACTACTCTGGTGACAAAGTCAGAAAAGAATGAATGATGTGATAATCAGCATGTATTATGTTTTCTCTGTGACAATGAAAAGCAAGAAATAGGAAATAGAAAAAATGCATTACATGGGGTAAAATATTAAAGATGTGACCATGTGTTGTATTGACACAACAATAAGAAGTGAATCTATATCAGCAACTGATTTGTTGGTCATGAAACCAGCTAGAAAAGACCATGAAGAACTAAAAAATGAAAGTGAGTGTGAATCTTTAGGAGATTGACTCCAAAGTACTAAGAAGCAACATGGTGAAATACATCTGAAAATCTATGGTGAAAAATGTTCAACAAATTTTGTGAGGTAATAATAAAAATGTAATCTTGAGCAGATTTATAATGATGATAAACAGCATGTCACTGTGCTAAATTCCTTGAAACACTTTAATGGTAACTGAGGAGAGAACACTATCAGGTAAAATAAATGGAAAATTATGTTAACTCCTTTCAGGTGCATTGAAGCTGTAGGACAGAAGGGATAAGAAAATTCAACACCCAAAATATTTGAAAGGTGTATTTGATTAACTTTTTCATTGTCATGCAAAAAGAAAACAAGCATAACCATATATATATATGTATGTGTATGTATATATATATATATTGCTAGTTCAAAATAATTTTGTACTAGCCATGTGAACTCATTTCAGATCAACCTGACCAGAAAAAAAATTGTAAAATGTTATTAGTCACAACTAAGTATATTTTCTCCATGTGTGACATCTAGAATATGTCCATTACACTCTATGAAGGGCAAGTGTAAACACATTTTAATGTGCTGGGCTGCTGTAATTAAGAAAAGTTGAAGAACCCAAGATTTCCTAAAAGTTTTCAGTTTGTAGGCTATCAATTATTCTATGACTAATGTTTGGAATTATGTTGATAAATCAACATTTAAAAATGAGTGGCACAGCCATCAGGCTAGTAATGATAGTTTGAAAAGGTCTGCTGGTGAAGACTTTAAAGGATCCTTTTGCATAGTAAGGGATGATCTCAAAATTCATCACTGAGGCTAAAGTTAATCAATCAAGAATGGAGAAAGTTAGATAAAAATCATTTGTTGTGTATGACCTAAATGATGGTGAAATTGTGTAAATACTAAACATTTTCATTAGAAGATGAGAAGAACATATTTGATAACTGAACTGCTGTCTTTGAACAGTACACATTTTTCAGTGAGCAAGAGATTACAGTGGTTTACATAATTACACGAAAACTTCTTGGAAAGAAACCCATGGTAATGAGACAGAACCTCAACCATGGTAATGAGACATGGTAATGAGAAGTTTTAATCAGGCCATCCATAATGAGGTTTAACAAGGCTCTGGTATGGTTTTGTCACTTGAAAAATCTGCTCCTGGCCCATCCTCAAACACCTAACTCCAATCTGGTTACAAAGACCATGCTAATGTGTCCACTTTCCCAAGGCATGCTGATGTACTAAATACTCAGTATATGCATATGTGCAGGCATTATGTTTAGAATGACATTTTGCTGAGTATTATTCATAGAAAAGAGAAGCACATAGTATTTATGATTCATATCAATGTTTTCAAAATGTGACCCATAGAACCAATAGCATCAGCCTCATAACTTGATAAACATGCAGTTAATAAGGTCCTACCCCAGACCTATTGAATCAGGCACTCTGAGGTTGGGACCCAGCCATTTGTCTTTCCACAAGGCTTCAGGTGATCCTTATGCAAGCTCTCGTTTAACTCCTTGTCTGTATTTATTCCATTATTTCAAAAACTATAAAAAGCTTACTGTAAAAAAGATCACTATGAAAAGAACCATGTGTAAACTATAATGCTATTTATGTTTTTTGTTTATGCCACTTGGTGTGAATAGACATATATTTCACTGCAGAAATTGCAATAATTTAGATGGAGGTGCTGCCACAAATCCTATTGAGGGTTTTATGTAATAGACAATACATGCATGTGTTACTTTCCTAAGATCAAACACAAAAGCTCTATTCCTTAAAACATTTATTCTGATGGTTTTGGATAGGGATTGGGCACTGTTCCAGTAACACAGCACTGAATAATCTTTTCATAAATATGATAGTACACTTTTGGGAATTCCTAAATGTATAATTGCTGGGTCAAAGAGTATATGTGTTTGTGATTTTTAAAAGATAATGCCCAGTTTCCCTACATAGCAATGAAACCTTACTTACATTCTCACTGTAAAATAGACATTATAGACAAACACCTATTTTCACATATTGCAATGATAATGCAATATTAAACTGTTCAGTATTTAACTAGCTGATAGATGATAAGTGATATCTTATCAACTGTATTTTGCCTTTTTCTTATTATGACTGCAGCTGATCATCTTTGCACTTATAATTCCTGTATTGTGATCATGTCCTTCAGCCAGTTTTCTGTTGATGTGTATCAGAGCTACTATAATCACATGTACTTAAAAGATCACCATTTTTCATGCTGGGTGTATATGTTTCTCAGTTGTCTTAATTTACTTAACCAATTTCATATGAGCTTTTGTCCTAGAAAAGGTTTTGATTTTTATGTTGTAAATTGACCAGGTTTATTTCTCTCATTACGATTCTTTTATGTTAGAGCTAGAAAAGCCTTCCTAATTCAGAGATTAAATATACTTCTTCTGTGTTTTCTTCTATAACTTTCACTGTTTAATGTTTTCATGTAAATATTTGATCAGTTTTAATATCTTCTAATATATAGTATGAGGAATTGATTCAACTTTATTTTTCCAGATAGCAAATTATTTTCACATACCACTTATTGTAAGGTCTATCTTTTCACCCTGATGAAAAATGCTATCTGTAACATATAACATGTTTTTTCTCAGAAATTTATTTCTATTTCTAAACTTTCTATTCTGACTTATTAGTCTGTCAATTACTGTGGCAATGCCCTATTCTTTTTCAGGCTACATGGTATATTTTAATACTTTCTAGGGATGGTTCCCTCTACTTTTGTCCCTCTAGCTTTGGTTTTTTTCAGACATATCTAGACTTTTTTTCATTTGATTATTTTTTAGTGGTAATTTAAGGTTTACTCTGTCTAGTTAAATAAAACTTGTTGGCAATTTTTTGTTGGGATTGAAGTGTAATTAGCTTAGAGCAGAATACATATGTCATGTTTTACTAAAAGCCTTTATATTTTCATCTATTTACATTAAATAACTCTTACTGTGATATTGAAAGAGTGCTGCCTATCTGGAAGAAGTCCCACTTCATATGTATTCTATTATTTTAATGTACTTCTGGGTTTTGATACCAATATTTTATTTAGGACTTGGTTTTGACATTCATAAGTGGAATAGGTATTCAATTTTGTGAAACTGTTTTTGGGGGGCTTTATTATGAGTGTAATGTTACCTTCAGAGAATAATTTAAAAGTTATCCTTTTTCTATGCATTGAAACAGTTTGAATAGCACTGCAATTGTCTGATTTTAAACATGTGGATGAATTTCTTGCTTCCTTTATTAGTCTTTACTATAGCCTTATGAGATAACCAGAATCACATTATTTTTTTCATATTTTTGAACATTGAATGAATCATATAATAGGAACCCTCTTGTCTTTGGTTTCTTTCACTCAATATTATATCTGGGAAATTTGTCCATGTTTCATTCATCAGTAGTTTATTCTTTTACATTACTGTATAATTTCTTATTATATTAATATGCCACATTACTGTTGATGAACATTGCTGATGTGAACTATTATATGTAAGGTTGTTTCCTGTATGGGCTATTACAAATAATACTGCTCTGAACATTCTTGTCTTTTAGTATATAACTCAATCTATCATCTATCTATCTATCTATCTATCTATCTATCTGTCAACTATCATCTTTCTAATAAATCTATTTATCTAATATATCTATCATCCAATCTATCTACATATCTAATCAATAATTTTTTCTGGATCTATTCTCAGAAGTGTAATTACTGGATCATTATAAAGCTGACACATTTTAAAAAATTTTTATTTAATATAGGAGTGTAGTTGATTTACAATGTTATGTTAGTTTCAAGTGTACCACAAACTGATTCAGTAATACAAGTATTTATTATTTTTCAAACTCTTTTCCCATTTAGGTTATTACGGAATACTGAGAAGAGTTCCCTGTCCTATACAGTAGGTCCTTGTTGGTTATCTATTTTAAATGTAGTAGTGGGTACATGTCAATCTCAAACTCCCAATCTACACCCCCCCCCACTTTCCCTGGTAACCATAAATTCATTCTGTAAGTCTGTGAGTGTTTCTGTTTTGTAAGTAAGTTCATCTGTATTTTTTTTTTTAGATTCCACATACAAGTGATATCGTTATGATATTTGTCTCTCTCTGTCTGACTTACTTCACTTAGTATGATAATCTCCAGGTCCTTTCATGTTGCTGCAAATGGCATTATTTCATTCTCTTTAATGGTTGAGTAATATTCCACTGTATACACGTATCACATCTTCTTTATCCATTCATCTGTCTATGGACATTTAGATGATTTCCACGTGTGGGCTACTGCAAAAAGTGCTGCAATGAACATTGGGATGCATGTACCCACTTGAACCATATTTTTCTCTGGATGTATGCCCAGAAGTGGAATTACTGCATCATATAGTAGTTCTATTTTTAGTTTTTTAAGGAACATCCATACTGTTCTCCATAGTGTGCCAATTTACATTCCCACCAAGAGTGTAGGAGGGTTCCCCCTTTTCTCCACATCTTCTCCAATATTTGTTGTTTGTAGATTTTTTGATGATTGCCATCTGCCTGGTGTGACATGATATCTCATAGTTTTGATTTGCATTTCTCTAATAATTAGCAATGTTGAGCATCTTTTCATGTGCCTCTTGGCCATCTGTATGTCTTCTTTGGAGAAATGTCTATTTAGATCTTCGGCCCAGTTTTGAAGGGTTGTTTGTTTTTTTGATATTGAACTGCATGAACCGTTTATGTATTTTGGAGATTAATCCTTTGTTGATCTCTTCATTTGCAAATATTTTCTCTCATGCTGGGGGTTGTCTTTTCATTTAGTTTATGGTTCCTTGTGGTGTGCAAAATGTTTGAGTTTAATTAGGTCCCATTTGTTTATTTTTGTTTTTATTTCAATTCCACTAGGAGACAGCTTGAAAAGGTTTGGCTGTGATTTATGTCAAAGAGTGTTTTGCTTATGTTTTCCTCTAAGAGTTTTATAGTATCCAGTCTTACATTTAGGCCTTTAATCCATTTGAGTTTATTTTTGTGTATAATGTTAGGGAGTGTTTTACTTTCATTGTTTTACATATTGTTCTCCAGTTTTCCAGCACTATTTATTGAAGAGATTGTCTTCTCCATTGTATAGTCTTGCCTCCTTTGATGTAGATTAATTGACCATAGGTGAATGGGTTTATTTCTGGGCTTTCTATCCTGTTCTATTGATCTATATTTCTGTTTTGTGCCAGTACCATACTGTTTTGATGACTGCAGCTTTGTAGTATAGTCTGAAGTTAGGGAGTCTGATTCCTCAAGCTCCATTTTTAATTTTTTCTCTCTCAAGATTGCTTTGGTTATTAAGGGTCTGATTCCTCCAGTTCCATTTTTTTTTCTCTCAAGATTCCTTTGACTATTAAGCATCTTTTGTGTCTCTATACAAATTTTAAGATTTTTTGTTCCAGTTTTGTAAAAAAAAATGTCATTGGTAATTTGCTAGGGATTGCATTGAATCTGTAGATTGCCTTGGATATTATATTAATTTTGACAAATTGATTCTTCCAATCCAAGAATATTGTATATCTTTCCATCTGTTTGAGTCATATTCAACTTCTTTCATCATATCTTATAGCTTTTGATGCACAGGTCTTTTGCCTTTTTTGGTAAGTTTACTGCTAGGTATTTTACTCATTTGGATGCAATAGTAATGGTATTATCTCTTTAACTCCTCTTTCTGATCTTTCATTGTTAATGTATATAAATGCAAGAGATTTCCGTGTATTAATTTTGTATCCTGCAACTTTATCAAATTCATTGATGAGCTCTAGTAGTTTTCTGATAGAATCTTTAGAATTTTCTATGCATGGTATTATGTTATCTGCAAACAGTGACGATTGTACTTCTTTTTTTTCCAGTTTGGATTCCTTTTATTTTACTTCTCTGATTGCCAAGGCTATTACTTCCAAAACTATGTTGAATAAAAGTGGGAAGAGTGGAAATCCTTGTCTTGTTCCTTATCTTAGAGAAAATGTTTTCAGTTTTTCACTATTGAAAATAATGTTTGCTGTGGGTTTGTCATATCTGCCCTTTATTATGCTGAGGTATGTTCCATCTGTGCCCACTTTCTAAAGAGATTTTATTATAAATGGGTGTTTCTTTAGCATTTGTTACAAAGCTGAATTATCTGAACTTTTCCTTGTCTGTAAAGCTTTTGATTTCTCCATCAAATCTGATTGAGAGCCTTGCTAGGTAGAGTATTCTTGATTGTAAATTCTTTCTTTTCATCACTTTAAATATGCCACTTCCTTCTAGTTTGCAGAGTTTTGCTGAGAAATCAGCTGATAACTATATGAATGTCCCCTTATATATTATTTGATTTTTTCTTTGTCTTGAATTTTTGTCAATTTAATTAATATGTGTCTTGGCATGTCCTTCCTTGGGTTTACCCTGTCTGGGACTCTCTGTGCTTCCTGGACTTGGGTGACTGTTTCCTTTCCCATGTTAGGGAAGGTTTCAGCTATAATCACTTCAAATATTTTATCAGGTCTTCTATCACTGTCTTCTCCTTCTGGGATCTGTATAATGAGAATGTTGGTTCATTTACTGTTGTCCTAGAGGTTCTTAGATTGTCCTAATTTCTTTTCATTTTTTTTCTTTATTATGTTCCTCAGTAGTGATTTCCACCAGTCTATCTTCCAGATCACCTATTTGTTTTTATGCCTCAGTTATTTTTATTTTGATTTCTTCTACAGTATTTTTCATTTCAATTATTGTATTTTTTTCATCTCTTTTTTGTTGTTGTTGTTCTTTAGTTCTTCCAGGTCTTTGTTAAACATTTCTTGTATCTTCTCAATCCTTGCCTCCATTCTTTTTCTGATACATTGGATCATCTTTACTATCATTACTCGGAATTCTTTTTTGGGTAGATTGCCTGTCACCACTTCACTTAGTTGCTCTTCTGGGGTTTTATTTTGTTCTTTCATCTGGAACATTTCTCTGCCATCTCATTTTGTCTAACTTTCTGTGATTGTGGTTTCTGTCCAACAGACTGCAGGGTTTTATTTTTCCTTGCTTCTGCTATCTGTCCCCTGGTGGATAAGTCTATTTAAGAGGCTCTGCAGGATTCCTGATGGGAGGGACTGGTTTCTGCACACTGGTGGGTGAAGCCTACAGGATGTTGCATGGGATCAAGTCTTAAGAAAATGGCAGCCTCCAGAAGGGTTCATGCCAATGAGTATTTCCCAGAACTACCACCAGCAGTGTCTTTGTCCCCTCAATGAGCCATAGCTGCCCCATCTCTTCCTGAGATCCTCCAATACTAGCAGGTAGTTCTGGCCCAGTTGTTTATGTGGTCCCTGCTTTTTTCCCTGTGTCCTGGTAATACAAGACCTGTGTGTGCCCTCCAAAAGTAGAATTTCTGTTTCCCCTAGTCCTGTGGAATCCCTGTGATCAAACCTCTCTGGCCTTCAAAGCCAGATTCTCTGGGGGTAGCTTTTGACCCCCAGGCTGGGAATCCTGATGTGGAGCTCAGAACTTTCACTCCTATATGAGAACGTCTCCAGCATAGGTATTTTCCAGTTTTGGGGTCACCCTCTGATGAATATGGTTGATTCTATCATGATTGTGCCCATCCTACCATCTCATTGTGGTTTCTTTATCTTTTGATGTAGGGGATCTTTTTTCATAGGTTCCAGCATTATTTTGTCCATGGTTGTTCAGCAACCCTGGTGAGTTTGGTGAGTTTAGTTGTGAGTTTGGTGTTTTTGTGAAAAGTGGTGTGTGCTCACATCCTTCTACTCTGCCATCTTGTCTCCATTTCCTCTGATGCATGTTAGCAGATACTGATCAAAGAGTATTTGAATGTCATTATGCCACTTTCATCTTGGAATAGCAGAAACTGAGGACTCTGGTTATCCTTCTAATTTTCATATTGTCTATCTTTTTACTTTTAGTCAATTACTGGGTTTTTTGTATTGTGGTTTTAGTCAACATTCGCATAATTGCAAATAATATTGATTATCTCTTCACACATTTATATATATATATATATATATATCCTGTTTTGAAATGTGCTGGTTCCAGTGTCATTCATTTCTATTGGCTTCATTGTAATTTCCTTATTGATTTTTAAGATGGGTTTTTTTTTTTTTTTTTTTAGGATGCAAGTCCTTTGTCAGTTATATGTGTTAGAATTATCTTGTCCACTTTGCAGATTGCCTTTTCACTCTTATTTTGAATTTACAGAATTTTTAATTTTAATGTAGTCCAATTTATCAAACTACATTTATAGGCAGTGCTTTATTTGTTTTCTTTATATAAAAGTCCCTATCTACCTCAAGTTCATGTCAATAATGTCATATAATTTTCTAAAAGTTTTACTCTTTTTCCTTTCACACTAATATGTATAAACTCTTTGGAATTAACTTTTGTGAACAATATAAAATAGACGTCAAACTTCATATTTTAAAAATATGAATATCCCATATTTTTAATCTAACAATTTAATACAGAAATTGACCACTTCTGTCATAGGTCATGTATCCCTTTAAGATTGGATCTGTATCTGCATTACCAATCCTATTCTGTTGTTTATTGATGTATTTCCTGGTTGCTATTTTTGTTCTTTTACAAATCTTTATAAACATTAAAATCAGCTTGTGGCCAAATATAGGAATATGGCTACTAGAATTTTGATTGGAATTGCATTAAAACTATAGGTCAATTTTGGGAGATTTATGCCTTTATAGTGTGGGTTATTTCAAATATTTTGCATGGTGTATTTAATTTATAAGTTCCTTTCTAAATTTTCTTAAAATATAATTTTCGGTATAGATATAGTTAATATATTCAATTTATTATTTGGTATTTTATTTAATGCTATTATAAATGAGATTTTTTATCATTAAATTTTCTGTCCTTTTTCTTTCATATTACAATTTTTATGTATTGAAATTGCATGCAGCAATCTTCTCAACTAAATTACTACTTCCATTATTAATCTGTAGTTTCTTTTGAATGTTTCTACAAATATGATAATATCATCTTTGCATGTTTTTCCTTTACAAGTTTTATAATAAATAGCCTATGACCACTGAAAAAACAAATACTTTATTTAAATCTTTTATACAGGAGGAACTCCAGCCTCAAATAGTTTTAATGGTTATTACTACACTGTATTATTATCTCAGAAATTAGGAAAAGATAGAACACTTCAATTTGTTCTATGAGAATAGCCTAATTTTGATAGCAAAACCTGACTAGAAAGTAACAAAAATAAAATCATAGACTAATCTCATGAACATAGATGTAGAAATCTTGAATAAAATACAAGCAAAGTGAACCAAGATATACAGAAAAAGAATCATATAATACTACATAGTTGGGGTTATTTAAGGAATGTAAGGGAATTATTACATTTTAAAATTAATCAACATATTTAACATTATATTAGACATTTTAGCCAGTGCAATAAAGAGGTAAGAAAAGATATATATTTTACATATGTGTATATTTATATTGTATATTATATATACATAGATAATTCATTCAACTTAATTATTTTATGTTGATATGTCATAATATTTGGGCACTTTGACCTCAAAAGAAATAGTGAATTTTGTGTTCAGGAATACTACATATTATTTCACATAAAACTAGTTTTGAACATCTGAGTTGTACAAAATACACTTTAGTAACTGTGGTGGAAAATATATGGATGAGGTAAACTTCATTACTACCTTAAAGAAACACACTAACTAGTCATGGGGGTAAACAATGGATTATTTCAAAATACAATGAGATGCACTGTATATGTTGCCCCTTTCGTAGTAACTAACACAAGATGTAAATCCTTAACTTAATCTACTCAATTTAGAGGCCCAAACTACAACATAAGGACAATCCATGTGCTTTGTATATTCTAAAGTATGAACCTCTCTGAGACTATCCTTCCCCATATTGTCTGCTATTTTTTCAATTAATTTTTTGAAGGGGAAAATATTTGTGTGTTTTTGCTTTGTTAAAACCTAGCTGCAATTTAGCATGCTTTTTTTTACATTTTTATACAATTTTTAAATGTTACACTCCATTTACAGTTATTATAAAATATTGGCTATACTTTCTGTGCTTTTCAATTTATTTTGTTCATTGAATTTTTACCAGTTAAAGCTTTCTGAGTGGCTTAAATACACATTAGTCATTTAAGATTTAGTGCAAATTACTTCAATCATATTGCTTCCTTCTAACAACTCATTTGCCCATCTGTTCTAAAAGAAGGTTAATCTTGTTCTGGGGAAGCACATGTAAAGTTGCTTTATGGAGAATGTACTCCCTTAGTGCAAGTAAGTGCAGAACACTCTTACAAAAATAGCAAGCCTGACTGTTTGTAGATGTTCACAAAAGGGCACTGTTCTGGTACATAAAAATCGCTCAAAACTTCTTGACTTAAAACCACAAAATCATTTTTTTAATTAACCTGGCATTTGTGCAGGTGTTGGTAGGAAGATCTCATCACTAGTTCCTTTGCTTCAGCTTGACTAGAGGCAGAAGATGGTTTTTTCAAGATGGGCTCACTTGTATGGCTGGAAAATTGGTGTTGACTGTCAGCTGGGAGCTTAGCTGGGAGCTCAGCTAGGACTGTCATATACCTCAGTTCCTTCCTACAAAAGACTAGTTGAGCTTCCTCAGAGGATGGCAGCTGGGAGCCAAGATTGAGTATTCAAGAGACAGGCAGTGGAAATTGCCTAAATTTCTGAAATCTAGGTATGGAAACTAGTGGCATCACTTTCACAGTATTCCATTGGCCAAGTAGTCACAATCTCTGCCCAGATTCAAGGTGCAAGAATCAGATCCCATCTATTAATGGGAGGAGTATAAAAGAATTTGGGTTCATCTTTAATCTATTACAGTCACTGGAAACTCTAACCCCTAAATAAAGCAGTTCCCAGGAAGAAGGAGAGTAAATATGTAAAAAATGGTAAATGATAAATTTTACTGCTATGGGAATTATACTGCCATTTCTAAAACTAGGAACTGCTAAGAAAACAAATTCACTTTTCACAACGTCTCTCCTTTTTGCTTATGTGCTTTTTGCTTTCTACACAAAATGTCTCTCCCCTCAGGACTGAAACCTCAGAATTGACTCAATTCATTTTATATTAAAATTACATTATAAATTAAATTGGCTTTTTGTAGCATAAAGGCAGAAGCTACCACCATTCATCACTTTTGTTCTTTAAGAATATTTACAAATTTTTATAATGAAACATGCATGCAAACATACAAACAACACAAACAATGCAAATTTATTTGAAGGATATAGATAGATGGTCATCAACAGAAATACATTGGTTAACTACAGACAAACAATTAATGTCTGTACCAAGACCACTTACTGTTGATGCTATGTTTACAGACACACATTAATGTTTTCTGGAACAGCAGAGCTAGAAAAGTAACAGGCCATGAGTTTTACATGAGTCACAAAACCATGTCAACAGCAACATCTCAGACCAGGTGTAGTTGTTGGGGAGTGAGGCAATAATAATGGACCTTTAGGAGGTGCAAATGATTCAAAGAACACTGCTGAGGAAAGATGCATTGTAGCAAATTCACAAAATTCAAATAAAAATGAAAGGAATAGAAGATGGCAAATTGATTCATGTTTCAAAAAACTCAAAAATAAGCAAAAGGTCAGCCTTAGTCATTTTAAGTGTTCCTGGGAAGTTAAAGGGGGCCTACTGAGTAATATTTTTTCTTGAGAGTAGCTGAAGGTCCTTCCAAAAATGATATCCAATTTTCCCTAGATTAAAAACAAAAAAATGTTTTTATGCTACTCATATTGGAGGCCTGAGTATAAAGAAGTTTTACTATGTAAAAACTGGTTTTTCTACCTTCAATAAAATATAGGTGATATTTCATGGAGAAAATGACAAGAAGATTTTGAATTATCATGTCATTTTGAACAAGGTACATGAATCATGCAGCTTATTGTGTTCAATACTAAGCTAGATGCTATAGCAAGACAACTCCAGGGACCTTTGCTTTTTTATGTGTCATTAGGGACAATGGGAAAAGGATAAATTGCCTCTTGTTGAAGGGACGTGGTTGGACTCAGTCCTCTCTACAATCTTCTTTGGCTTTAATGTCTAGTGTCTTATTCTTTTGAGATTTTTGCTCTGGGATGGAAATAGTTTAATACTAATATGGATTTTTTTGGGGGGTTATTTCATCTTAACTTTATTGAGCATCTAATATTGAGTCCTGGCCTTTTTGCAGAACCTTGAAAATCTGATCTCCTTCAGTACCAATGCCCTCTGCTCAAGCAACACTACTATCAGATACCTACAGGGCTCCCTTACCTCTTGGAGGTCTTTACTCAAATATCACAGAGAGACTGTTTCCTAACATACATTCCAATATTCCCTATTTCCTAATCAAATATTTTTCTTCATAAATTTTAACATTGCCTGATATTATAATTATTTGTTTATTGTGTGAATTTCCCCACTACAATGTAACATCCATAAGGGCAAGAACTATGTTCTATTCACTGTTGTATCTAAGAGTGCCTGGACATTACTAATTATTTGAATTCATATCTGACTGATCTCAGTATTGATATTTTTCCATGATTTTCCCCTGTTCTTTTAAATTTGTTTCAGCTTGTAAGCCTATTCTCAATGCTTATATAGGATTTTTCATCAAATATTCTACAGAATTGCAATTTCTCACAAATCAATATTTAAACTGAGCAAGAAAGAACTCTAAGCCCTTTGGTTACTTCCTTTTTTTCCCACCTTTGCTAACTCAGTTGCCCCTTTATATGACTTGTTTATGAACTGATCTCACTTTCCAGATTTTGCACTTTATCTGATTAGTTTTTTTAATCTATGTATCTCCAGTAACTAGCACAGAATTGTTCACATAGCAGGCAGTTAATAAATGTTTTTAATTTTTTAAAAAAGGTATTAAAATGTGCTGCTAGAATTAAAGTTTTCCATTCTTATAAACTGTATACATTGACTTAAGTTTTAGGTTGAATACAACAAAGCAAGAAAAATGTAAATTTTATTCAGTAGGGCAAACTACCTAATAAAATAATTTTTAACAATATCCTCTTTGTACAGATACAGATATTGGGAAATAATTTATTCTTGTGGTTAGCAATTAGTATTTTTTATCACATGGGAAAATATTATTATGGCCATAAAACCTTCAAGCCTGGTACTTGGCTACTCATTTCTAGACCCATGTCTTTTAGCTTCATTAGAAGACACAATTCATGTCTTTCAGTTTCTATAGTGCACTATCGTCGTCATCAACTTTACATCTTCTCTCGTGCTGTACTTGAGTCTGGAACACTCTTTACCTCCCTCATCCGAATACTGTTGCCTTTTGCTTAACATCTATTCCTTTCTCAAACCAACAGTGGTCTCCAGTCTATGTGAAAACTCCATGCTAAGCCTGGTGTTTGTTTTTGGACCCTTTGCTCCTGTTGTACATCTTAAAGAGGACTTTGTTCATTTTCCTTCACTCCATCTGCTGAATGGCATATTCATTTGTTTACTGTTGCTGTTTCCTGAGCATCTCTATGTTAGACTTTAATATTTGAAGCTGTGATTTGCCATAAGCATAAGGCATTCCAACAGTGCTGTGTAATGTTATCTTACCAGTTTCAGGTCTTCCCCCCAAAGGCATGTTTCTATAACTTTGCCTTCCATCCTATGGTCAATTAAGGGGGTGCAATATAAACAGTGCCTTCCTCCAGTCCCAGCAGATGATTTTTATATTGTAATTGAATTTAATTCTTTCATTTCCTAACAGTCAAAGAGATTGGAACATTGCCCGTTTTCTCCTCCATTTTCTCACTTTAGAATCAAAAACAAAAAGAGCTTTCCAATGTTCACTTACTTGTTTTTCTAGAAGTAAAACAGTACATGTCAACTTGATTTTTTTTTCTCACTAGCTACCTTCAAAGGCATAAAACCAATAACAAATCTTTACTGTTTAAAGATACATTTTGAAATTCTTTCACTATGTGAAGGACATATTAATATATCATATCTAGTATGTCATTAACATATCCTCCACATAGTTGTAGTCCAGTTTCATTTCTAGCCTTATGTTACATTTCTTCCAAGTATGACCACTTTGTTCCACTAGGCTTTATCTACTGCTCACAAATGTACCTTGTTTACATTGTTCATGCTACCTCTGCTCCTAATGGGAATATATAATTCTCATCTAATCTAACCCCATATTTGAGGTACAACGCATGCCCTGTCACTGCTCTGAAGCCACCCTTCACTAACTGTATTATAATCCAATTTGATTACTCAGGTATCTTACTGTCAGATTTTATCTCTGTGTTGGCTTCCTTGTAACTTTAGGTTATTGTCTTCTCTTTGCTTATCTATCCATGTAAAGGTGTGAACCAAGAACTGATACATGTTATGCTCTTATTATTTGTAGGCACAATGACTTTAAAATAAAGCCTGCCTTCAAATTGCATAGCTGGGGATTACTGTGGAAATTCTGCAGCTGTACATTAATCCATGGCAAAAATCCATGGAGAACTAATCAGTGAAAGCTAGAGATTATGTCTATATTAAGCTCTCAATCATCACTCTTGCTTATACCTCTGGAAACATAAATGGATCTCTGACTAAAAACCAATTCAGGAAGTGAATTATTTATTAGAAAATAAATACATTTTTTTCTGCAATAAATCCAAGTGAATTTGGGATGCATATGAATAAACCACATGCATCCCTAAAGTGCTTTTTAACTTTTTCTTCTCAGCTGATTTCAAACAAACAAGCAAACATGTCAAGCTTTGTTTCCTAGGATGCCATTCATCAGATATGCAGAGTTTTAGAGGTCAGAGACAGAGTGAGAGCAGTCATCACAGAATTAGTTCTTCTGCCAAGGAGCTGAGATTAAGAATTTGACCCTGATGTCCCTGGGGATCACAAAAGGAAATTGTCCATGACATGAAAGACTCTTCAGTATGTGCCTAATACTGGGAATGTAGCATTTTTAAACTCTGGTGACTTACAAAATGTTGAGCAGAATATTGGAATATCTAGTTAAGTGAAGAAAATGATAATCCATAATATTAAATACTTTTATGGAATATGTATGGTGGGTGAGGAGCAAAGTGTCTCAGACTAGACAGGTAGTAAATTAATTAGACTGAGTTCTTAAAGTTTTGCTGCATGTTTGTGAATATGTGGCAAGAATATAGATGCTGGTTTGGAGGCTACATCAAACAGAAAATTTAAACCACATGAATTTCAGGACAAAAGGAATATGCTGACTTCAGACATGGTTGATCATTGGTTCAAACAATGTTAAAATAAAATAAAAAAATGTCTTTTATCATCTTTTTTAAAAAATTTTAAAAAATTATTTTTGTTTCATTATCAAAGAGACTCTCTTCTCTTTGTCACATGATGATTGTTGCTGCTCTAGAATTTCATTCTCAAAACTCCACATCCAGCTTATTGATTTTGATTGGTTTGACCTAGGTCATGGGCCCATTTTGAACCACTGTGGTCATATGGAAGGAATCTATAGATTGGCTTAGTCCTCAGTTCATGTCTACCTCTGGGAATGAGTTAAATTTGGCATCATTCAATACACATGGCTACATGATTAGGGCCCAAAGCAAAAATGAAGTTCGAATTACCAGAAGAACATGGAACTGACTGTATAGCACAGGGAACTCTACTCAATGTTCTGTGGTGACCTAAATGGGAAAGAAATCCAGAAAAGAGGGGATATATGCCTATGTATGGCTGATTCACTTTGCTGTACAGCAGAAACTAACACAACATTGTAAAGCAACAGTACTCAAATTAAAAAATAAATAAATAAAATTTTAACTGGCAAAAGTAAATAAATGTTTTCAGAAAATACCAAATTATCTGATTTCAAATAAGTTTTTTATTTCTTATAAAAAGTTATATTTAAAACATTCAATATAACATTTACTCCAAATGAATAAACACATAACTAGATGGAAAGATAGTTCAGTCTAAAATAAGTATGAACTATGATCCCTAAAAATATAATGAATGTAAAAGCTAGTGGAAAATTTGGAGCATTTGTGCCCATCTGCTGAAATCACTATGCCTTCAGTAATTCATATCAGAGCTTGCCTTAAAAATTATGAAAAAAAATTGAATGAAATAAGATAAGCACATATATAAAACATATCATCATTCATTAAAATATCAGATTGGACACTGAAAAATGTTAATTAAAACAGTCAGTGGGCAATTTCTCTTTTCAATACAGGCTTGACTAAGAAAAATATATTTGGAATTTAATGGAAAAAATTTTCCAGCTTCCAATGATTTAAGAAGTCTCCACTGGCTAGCTCCAGCCAAATACTGCTGTAGCATAGGAGCCATAATATCTAGTCTATATACAATTGACATTACTTCCTAAATTATTCAACCAATATAACATTAGTAACAGAAAAGGAGACTTAATATCCTTAAAGGAAGAGAAGTGTTCAGGTATATGGGAGAGAGAGGATATTAGACAGATAAAGAGCATAGAAACAGGAAATGAAACTTTGTAATCAATAACTATAATATCATGCATGATTACATTCTGCACACCCCCATACATCATTAGCTGACACTTGAAACTAAATTATTCCATGATTTCTAAAGTCTTGTCATTTCTGACTACTAGCTAATTATAATTGAATTATAATTTTAAAAATTATTGTGAAGTATTTTAGACACAGAAGATAATACAATGAACAATCACATATCTGCCCCCATCCAAGGAAATAAACCATCATCAGCAAGAGTGTGAGATCCTCTGTACTTCTATCTGAATTTGTCTTCCCTACTCTTCATAAAAATTAAACAAAACAAAGCAAAAACTTTGTAAATCAATTTGCTAGATATAAAATATTTGTGAAGAAAATGTTTCAGGGATCATTCAAATGAATTAGTTCAAATGATGGATTCACTGCGACTGTAGTCACTCCAACCTAGCATATATATGTATACAAATAGACATGAAGGAAAGTTGAGATAAATACATGAATATTTTATTTATATATCCTTAGCATAGCATCTTCCCTCTAATCACATTCTTAAATTTTTGACAGCTATGAATTTTATTAAGCAAAGTATTCCATTGTTTTTACTGATTTCTTTCTTTTAAACTTTATAACATCTCCATAATGTAAATATTATTGTACCCATTTGAAAGAGATGGAAATTAAAGATCAGTCAATGTAACTTACAAAAGCTATACAGAAAGAATATGGCAAAGTTGAGATTTGTCTTTGCGTCTATTGATCCAAACCAAAGATCTAAACTATATTATTTTTGTTTGTTTGTTTCTGAGTCACAGGCTATTCCTTTTAATGTTCCACAAAAGTCTTCAACATCACTAAATGTTTCCTCTACATTCTTCTTTGAAGATAACTTGTTTTATATATTTCTTGTGACATCAGCTGTCATTGTTATCAATCTATAGGAACTGTGTCTATTTTCTCTGGCTGCTTTCATGCCTTATAAAAATAAACAAAGCAAGCAAACAACAACAAAACAACAACAAACCTTCTGTTTTCAGTAATTTAACTAGGATGTACTTATGTTTAGTTTTACATACTTGGAAGTTGAGACCAAAAATATCAAAAACTTATCCAATGTCGAGCTATTAATTCTCAGAATCAATATTCTAATCCATGTTTCTGTGATGCAAATATTGTTCTCAGTAACAGTCTCTTTCTTTAGTGTTCCAGACAATCCTTCAACATCCTGGACACTTCCTCTCCATTTCTCTTTTTGCCGTTATCATTCTGGGAAAAACATTTATGGTGATAGGTAGCTTAGGCAATTGTTCTTCTGTCATCCATAGCAATTACCAAAATCTGTTTGCATGAGAACTTTCTACAACAGATTTCTTAGTCACCTCAACAAAAACAACGACAGTAAAAAGAGACTGCAGGAGAGACATGTAACTAGTAATTTTTTTTAAAGAGAGATTTAAGCAGCATTTCAACCAGTTGTGATATATAGATTTTGTTTAAATTTTCAAATATTATACTTGTATACATGATAATTTCAAAAATGTATCCTATTTTATTTTTAAGAAGAAATTATTATTATATATAATTTTACAATTTAATAATATTATCATCAATATTAATACATTATTACTATTATTCAGCACTAAAAGGCAGTGAGCATCATGCCATGAAATGGCAAACAAATGCATACCACTATATGAGAGTAGCCAATCCGAGAAGGCTACATACTGTATGATTCCAACTCTGACAGCCTGGAAAAAATAAAACTATGGAGACAGTAAAAAGGTTGCCAGGGATTGGGAGGTTGGAGGGATAAATAGGTGAAGCACAGAACATTTTTAGGGCAGTGACATTACTCTGTATGACACTGTAATTGTGGACACACATCATTATATATTTGTCCAAAGCCATAAAATGTAACAACACCAAGAGTGAACCATAATGTAAACTATGGTCTTTGAGAGATAATGATATGTCAGGGTAGGTTCATCAATTATACCAAATGTACCACTCTGGTGGGGAATGCTGTGTATGAGTAGAACAGGGAGTACATGGCATATCTCTGTTCGTTGCTTTTGATTGTACTGTAAACCTAAAATTTCTCAAAAAAATAAATCTATTAACAAAATAGAAATCATTTTTAATTTACAGGAGCATATTACTAATATTGTGGTTATGTTTATTAAGAGCCATTGTATTTTAGAAATACATACTGAAATATTTATTTCTAAAATTTTTAATGCCTGGGGCTCACTTCTGAATAATCAGGGGACAAGGAGTGTTTGTGTGGTTAAGGAAAAATAAAACTGTCATGATGGAATAACTGTTGAGGCTAGGATAGGTACATAAAAGATACTTACACTATCCTCTCTACTTTTGTAACAATGTGAAAGTATTGACTAAAAAAAATTTGATTTAAAAAGTCTTTCTTAAGCCTCAAAATTCCCACTATATTCACTGGAACTTTAACTTAGGCTCATGCTTACTCCTTGTATCTTTATTTAAGTAATAACATTCTAATCACAGTCATGGGGAAGAACATGAAAATTATTTCTTCTGTTCTTTTCTTCTCAATAACACTTAGGGGCAGAAATAAAGCACAGGGCTGAAATAGTGGAGAAAAACATTTCAGATACATGAAGAAGAATGGTTCATCTATGATTACATAGTTGAACAAGGAATTGGTAAATGAAATTATATTTGGAGTTTCTTTTCACCAATTTTTACCTGCTGTTTGGATTTACCTTTTATATTCTATTATTTTGCACTTTTTGATGACCCTAGTATATTTCAAATTTGGTATCTAGTCATTTGTATTCTAGATTGGTAAGACTGAGTTGATTTGGATACATAACTGCTTTGACCAGTGCCTTTCAGAAAATATGGGAAATGTAACCATAGCTACTTCCAGGTGAAAAACAAAAGGCTCATTACATTTTCATAAAAATGACAGCAAGGTCAGACACCCTTTTTTGTGTGTGTACAGTGTGAACATTCTTTGATTCTAGTAGGTATAGAGAGTAAAATCTGACTTTGTGACGCTTTCCTCTTTGCCATCAAAGGAACAAAATGCTACATGGGGAGGAAACTCTACCTCACTTTTGTGCAGCTGACTCATTTGTTGACTATGTTGAATGAAGTTTAAAATGACCTCTTTCAATTTGAATCTTTTGCTGGACTGCAGTAACATGTAGGCTTGGGTGACAATATAAAGTAATAGTTCTCATATGGGGAGTAGAGTACATTTTTACTCCACTATTAATGTATTATGGGCTCAACTGTGTCTTCCCCAAAATTCATATATTGAACTTTTAGCCCCCAATACCTCAAAGTGTGACTCTATTTGGAGATAATGGTGACTCTATTTGGAGATAATGGTGACTCTATTTGGAGAGTGGTGTCCTTATAAGAAATTTGTACACACACGTATGAACAGAAGGCCACATGAAGACAAAAGGAGAAGATGGCCATCTATAAGTCAAGGAGAGAACTCTCAGAAGCAACCAACCCTGGCAACACCTTGATCTAGCCTCCAGAATAATGAGAAAATGAATTTCTGTTTTTTAAGCCACCCTGTTGGTGGCACGTTGTTATTGCAGCCCTAGATAAGTAATACAAAATGTTAGAAAAAATAGTTGCTTTTTTTAGATGAAAAAAAAAAAACAAACCCAAAAACCTTACATTTAAAAATAGAATTTCAGTGTCCTCAAATGTGTGTGACTATAAGACAGTGGAAGAATTATGTCAACTCTTATGATTGGATCCTACTGTTACCCACTTGTGGTTGCCAATTCAGTGTTCTTGATAGTTGGTCCATTAGGCTGCTTTGGTTGTGGCACTTTCTCATCAATGGATTCTAATAATTAGCGGCAAGCCACCAACCATTGATAGGTACTGTGCATGTAATTACAGCTCCCATGCTTCCCATTGGCCTAGTAAGCTATTCAGGACTTAATGTGAGTATAGAAAATTTAAAACCCAACTTAATGTTCACTCTTTATTAACCTTACCAAGAGGTAGAGCTGTAAATAGCATAAGAGCATCAGTACTATAAAATGACAGTCTAGCAGTAGTGGAGAATCACTAAAAATCAGAGAATTTTATTCTCTTGAATTGACTTAATGAATAACAGGCTTACTCCACAATGTTTTCTGCTGAGTCCAGCACACACATTCAAGTAGATATACAATAGAACAGTATACTGTTTAAGGTCACAGGTTCTAGAGCTAGGGTAGCTGGGATTATATCTTGACTTCCCAACTGAATAACGTGCAAATTACTAGAAATACTTTTATCATATTTTCTTCCACTTGAAATAGGGTTTAAAGATACCTGATTTAAAAAATGGGGTGTGGAACTTCCCTGGTGGTGCAGGGTTGAGAATCTCCCTGCCAATGGAGGGGACCCGGGTTCGATCCCTGTTCTGGGAAGAAGAAATTTTCAAAGAAGAAATTGCCGAAGACAGTGTTGAATGGAATCCTTGCATTTAATTCTTAAAACCTCACCACTTTTTTTAACTAAGCTATTTATAAAATTGTCTACTTTTCCAAATCCTATTTCCCCTATCTTCTAAAGGAAATCAGCTACAATGAAGGAATGAGAATTCTGCTTTTTGAAGTTACCTTGTTTAATGATGATTGATGCTGTTACAAGCTAATTCATCTTTTAAAATTAACAAGCAAATCTTAGTCTCTGTCTCTCTATTCTCTCTCTTTCCTTCTAGTCCCATCTCCATCCCTTTATCTCTCTTTCCCTCTGTGACACATACATGCTTTTCCTCTCTCTTCACAAGCCAGGTCACTGAAGAAAATAAGGATGTTGTTGTTAGTTACAATTTATTGGTGGTGAATATCTCTTCATTAAAGATATACTTCTTTCTCTCTTCCCATTAGACTCTCAACTTTAAGAGGTTAATGATTCAAAATAATATTCTAATCCCAAGTATATATTAGATACTCAAATAACTTGGTATGGATAGCAGAACATTCTAAAACTTTAACTTTCATTCAGACAGCTGGAAATAGCAATTATAGCCCCACTATACTACTGAGAATTGCTTTATTTATAATTTATTATATAAATTATACTTATATATATATTATACTTATTATATAAGTATAATAAATTATATCTATAAACACTATATAATTTGTGATAATAATGCTATTATTTTAAAGTATGTAAACCTGACTCCCCCTACCAAGCACCATTTAGGGTCCAAATTTGCTGTCATATTTTAGGGCAAGTGTTGATATTTCATCATTCCAGTTCAACTATACTTTTTTGCCTTTCTCAGGATCTAGCTCTTTTCACTTTATGCAAAATTTTTTACGTATTTTATTTCCTTTAAGACAAACATAGCCAAAACATATATTCTGATAACCTTTAATGCAGTAAGAAGTAATCATTCCCTGCATTTGCTCAAGTATTCACAGGCAGTTTTCCTCCCTGCCTGCTTCAGCAGCGTATCATGATATTTGCCTGTGATCCATTTCCCAGGCCCTTATCAGCAAAGGTAATTATATTCTCACAAGCTTGCCTTGCATCAAGGGAGTCATAATTCACAGAAGGGCAACCTGTTTTAGAGAAAGCACAGCTCCTATAGACACAGGCATGGGATGGTCACAGGTAGAGGACCCACAACAGCCTGTGAGATACAGAGATTCTCACAGAGGGGTGTGGGTATCAGAGAGAACACTTTCACATGCTAGAAATTCCTCTATTGCTTCAACACTTTTTTATACTTTATCTTTCCTTATGACTCTCAAACCTATTTGCTTATTAATTTTATATTCTTTAAGGTAATATGCAGGCAGTTCCTCTGCCCTTATCAAGCAGGCTTTTTTTCTTTCTTCTTTATTTTTTTTTGATCAGACATTTTAGATAATCTTCCCATATTTAAAATTTCTCTTCCTGGTGGCCTTGTGGAAGGCCTTTCATCCCTCCACCCTCTCATCTAAAAACAATCGCTAACACACAATTCTTGCTAAAGTAGATTACTTAAAACAATTTGTTACCAAGTCCAAGCTCATTCTGTTCACCACACAACAGACCAATGAGTCGGAGACAAGGTGTTGAGGCAAGGAATACGCAAACTGAGAAGGTGGCAGACTAATATCTCCTAAAAAACCATCTTATTGGGGTCTGGATGCCAGTTTATTTTATAGAATCAGAGAGGGAGGGGCTGTGAGGAAGTAAGGTGAAAAGGCCATCAGTCTTACAAAAGATCTCTGGGAATGACCAGCCTTGGTGAAGGGATATGTTAATTTCAGCCATTCACACAGGTGGGCAGGGCAGATTGTCCACTGGTGGGCTGAACAGAGGCACTTTAGTTCAACATTCAGGCAGAGGGGCAATATTCCGTGGGGCAGGCTATCATGTATGATTACAATAACAAAAGCAACAAAAAGCAAAGGTTAAGGTCAAAGAAACAAATCTAACATGGAGTTCGATTTAGCTCTACACGGTAACAAATTTAGCACAAATTTACTGAGATGAGCCCTAATATCTCTTGACAATTTACTTTCCTGAATTAATAAAGCCATTTAGGACAACAGCTGTCTTGGTCACACTAGGACTCTTAGAAATTTCTGAATCTTAAAGACTATGTACTGCATGGTTTAAGTATAAGAATAGCTGACATGTAAGAAAAAAACCACTAATTTTTAGGTAAGACAACCTCTTTGGATGGATTCTACTAGCTCCACTGATTTTGTAAGAGGTAATTTCCTACAGCCATGAGTGAAACACACACACACACACATATTTGTGCCACTGCATTTACATACAACACACATTTTTTTAACTTTCCTGACAGCCACAGCTGATTTATTTTCAGTTGGCACTCAACTAAATCCTGACATCTTTTCCACACAAATTGCTGTCAGGAACTTTTCAAATACTTGTTGTTATGCAGTATATTAACCATTTCTCTCAGTTTTTTGTCATCTGAAAATTTTATGAGCACACATTTTTGTCTTTATCCAAGTCAATGATAAAAATGTTACATAGGACCAGGCTTAGGAGAGAGTCTAAGTGATCGCTCTTAAGGAGCCGTAATTCAACCACCTGAATGTACTATCCAACTCTGACAAAATTGGTTTTTCTCTCATCTGGTCTACATTTCTCGAACTGTTAAAAAAATAAACCAAGAGAGATTCTAACACTTTTCTGAAATCCAGATCATCTTGTGACCTTCCTCTGCTTGGCCAGTCTTACTAGATACCACTTTATTTGAAATACTAATAGGGTTGGTTATGTTTTCATGTTGATTCTGCATCTATGCTAATTCCTACTATGGACGCTTCTTTATTAAGGTTCTTAGAACTCATTCAGTTTTACAGACAATTATTGAGCACTTATATGTAGCATGTGCTATGTTAGGTTCTACAGTTATAAAGATATCTACTCCATAACTCCTGCTCCCAGTATGCTTGCTGTCTGTTCTATAATATGTTATAGAGCATTTCCTGAATCTGATATCAAGCTCATGCATCTGTAGATTTTGTCATTGACATTGAAATTGGGATCATATTTGATAACAACAGGTATTCTGATGCTTATTTTATGTGACACCACAAAAAATATTAAGAGTAATATTGATGCTGAAAACTCAGCCTCTGTGCACTGGTGCCAAATTGAAATTGGGAGACAGTTTTGGGTGAAGTAGAAAAGAAAGGCTTTATTGCTTTGCTGGGCAAAGGTCAACACAGGGGGCTCATGCCCTGAAAAACTGCCCCAATCCAGGAGGATTTGGTAAGCAGTCTTATAGCAGTGGTTCAAGGGCAGGGTTGCTGATAAGGATCAAGGTGTGTGCATGGCCTGTATTCCTTTAATCTGGCCTCAGATGGTCTACTGATGAGCTTCTCAAGGTTATGAAACTGTGATCTTCTCTGGAAATGTTAACATCTTCCATTTGCTGGAGGTTTTAGTTCTGCAGAAGACTTAAAGATACTGTTATGTGTATCCCTTGAGGCAGAACTGGGACCCTGCACCAAGACTACACTATTGTTTCTTGGCTGCTACTCCCTTGTCTCTGCATCCCCTCCCTTCACTGATTAGCAACTGTTAGAACATGCCCTTTGGAACTCAGGGAAGGTAATGGAGGCTGGAATCTATTCCCTACAAAAAAGAACTGGCAGACACAGAAAGTCTTCCATGCCCAAGAGCCCCACAGGGTCTGCTTGGTTTCAATATTGATTATATAAATACTAGTTAACTTCAGTACTTGATGTATAATTCATCTGAAACTGAAACCCCTAAATGGATTTATGAAAATTCTTAGTATTTTCTATCAAAGGTCCCCAAGACCATCCTTGGGCTTGAAGTTTCACTAGAATTCATAGAATTCAGTAAAGCTGTTATGCTCATATTTATAATTTATCACAGTCAAGGAATTCAGATTAAACTCAGAAAAGGAAAAAGGTACATAAGATGAAGTATAGGAAAAAGCAGACACAAGTTTTCAGGTGTCCCTCTCCCAGTGGAATCATACAAAGAAACACTTAATTCTTCCAACAACAATATGTAACAACACATGAAAAGTATTGCCAACCAGGGAAGCTCACCTGAGCCTCAAACTTTAGAGTTTTCACTGGGTGTCAGTCCTGTGGGCATTCATAGCTTTCATGACAGAACTTAGGTACTCAGACTCTAGCTGCCCCCAGAGGAAAAACAGGTATTCATCATAAATCACATTGTTAGGATAAACTTACATGATCATTCTGGTACAGCATGGCCCAAGGCCTCAGGCATACAAAAACATTCTTAATGGGCAGAAAGAATATACTAAGGGATCAGAGGTTATCTCCCAGGAGACTCCTCAGAGCCTGTCCTAAAAACAGATATCTATTTGGAATATGCAATCCAGGCCTGCTAAGTCAAATCGGTCCAGCTATTTCTATGTCTTTAATTTTGTTTAGTCATGTGTTTTTCCAACATTTTATAACTCAGAAGTCAGTCTTTTTTTTTGATAATATGAAAGCAAATAGACATAAAGTAGTTCTGCATTCTCTCCCTGATTCTTTAGCATTTTTAATTTGCACTAGCTCTTCTTGAATATATCAAAAGATTCCTTTTGTTTAAAATTTAGATTTTATTGCTAAATTGAAACAACATACTCAAAAATACTTAAAGATACTAAAAACATACTAAAATAATTGTCTCAATGTTTTGTTATAATGCATACCAGTCTTTTTCTGTTTTTCATGAATACCTTTTTATACTGTACATTTCCTCCCTCTAGTAGTGCATGTATATCTTGTGAAACATAAATTAGAGACTTTAGATAAATTATAAAAAGGAAATAAAACCTGACACATAAAAAAACATTATGACAGCTGAGCACTAGATGACTCAGAGCCCTGGAATTTGCCTTATGAAAAGATGAAAAAAATCAAGAAGTCTAAAAATTATTTTTTTTAATTTTGTTTATTTTATTATTTATATCTGTTACACTGGGTCTTAGGTGCAGCACACGGGATCTTTGTTGGGGCATGTGGACTCCTCAGTTGCAGTATGCGGGATCTAGCTCCCTGACCAGGGATCGAACCTGGGCCCCCGGCATTGGGAGCATGAAGTCTTACCCATTGGACCACCAGGGAAGTCCCTAAAAATTCTTAATAAATATATTTAACTAAATAAAATATCACTGTATTAGTTATCCATTCCATAACTGCACAGCAAGTCACCCCAATACCTAGCAGTTTAAAACCAAATTTTTATTATCTTACAGTTCCTGAGATCAGAATGCAGGCATAGTGTAAGTGAATCTTCTGGCTCAGGGTCTCTAAAAGGCAGCAAACAAGGTGCCACTAGAGTCTACAGTCATTTCAGGGCATAACTGAAGGAGAATCCCCTCCCAAACTCATTCGTGTGGTTTTTAGTAGGATTCAGTTCCTGTGCGCTGTTGGTTGAAGGCTTCCTTCAGTTTCTTTCTGCCTGGGTTGTTTCCTAGGGCATCTGTCAGCTGCCTTTCATCAGAGGAGCAAGTGAGAGAACAAGAGAAGGTGAACAAGACAGAATTTTTGTAACTTTATTTCTGAAGAGGCATTCCACCACTTTTGTCATAGACAATTGGTTAGAAGGAAATTATTAAGTACATCTGACACTCAAGGGAAGAAGTTTACATAAAAGCATGAACCCGGGGAGGTAAGGATTATTGGCAGCCAACTTAGAAGTTCCCTAACATCGTTATTTATTTACCAATACCATAAAATACCACATATATTTTTTGAGTAAATGTCAGAGGTTCTCAAGTGAAATTTTGCCCTGGATATTTGGCAATATCTGGAGCCATTTTTTATTGTTATGACTGCAGGTGGAGGAGCAACCTTGGCATTTAGGAGGTAGAAACCTGGAATGCTGCTAACCATTTCACATTGCACAGAATAGTCCCTTCCAAAACAAAGAATTTTCCATTTCAATATGATAATATTGCTGAGGTTGAGAAACCCTGGTAAATATTAGTAAATATTAAAATTTGTTAGATTAGTATAAAGCCTGAGATGCTCTTTAGGAGACTCAGGATGTGAAAGCATAGGATATTGGCCCCAAATAGCTGAGATGCATATCAAAGGAATGATTTCAATAAGCCCAAACTCTTCATCTTCCCATTCAGAGAAGAACACTAAATTTCTAACATTTTGATATCTGGTTTTCTTTAATTAACAGTAATATTTGATGCCCTAACTACCTGGTCTTTGTTGTAAAAACTTATATATCCTGGATCCTCCCTTACCTCTTTGGAGCAGTCTCTCAGAGTTATCTGAGTTGCCGTGTCCCAGCTTAAGTTCTCGGTTTTGTCCACTGAATAAAACATAATTCTCAAATTTTAGGTTGTGCATTTTTTTTTCAGTTGACAGAATATTTGAAACTTGAGATATTTTTGTTCTCCACAGTAATAATGCTGGGGGTAGTAGATGAGCTTTTTGTTTGTTTTATCTTGTGTGTTTTAAATGAGCCTATCTCTGTATTTAATAATGTACAGAAGTTTAGTAGAGAGGACCTTGATCATCCGGACAACCATCTAATTCCCAAAAAAAGATACTGAGCTCCAGAGTGGTTCTGAATTTCCCAAGATAATGTTTGCTATAGAGTGACACTGGAATTGTGGTCCTTGGCAGCTAGGAACCAGGTAGAACAATAAAAAGCAAAATGAGAAAAATGCATTCTGATTTTTCCTAAACGTACTCCTGGCCTTAACATCAACAATCAGTAAAATAAGCATATGTTACTGGCTATTAGAAACAATATCAATAGTTTCTAGTTTCTGCATGATGAGAATTTTCAAGCAATGAAAATTAGAACCTGGGCTGAAAGACAAACTTTGGATGTTAAAAGATTACTGAATAGAGAGAACTCCAGAGATATTTACCTCTATGTATTATATATTTACATTTCAAAGGGAGGTAAAGCTCAGAATAGTGGGGGCATTCCAGTGATTGTAAACCAGGGATAGATGTCTTAGCTACCCTATTGAAGATTTATTTTCATTCCAAAGGGAAAGAAGCAAGAGACAGTAATTTTTACTTTCTATGGAGACTTTGTTTTCTTTAGGGAGACTATTCTATTTCTATTCCTCTCTCAGAATAGAGGACAGCTGCACAAGCCATATTATATAAATTCATAGCTTCAAAACTGTGAGGTTCTTGTCGAGTGGCAGAACCCCTATACCTGCAGACCTAACCATTTAGTTATCAACATATCTTAGTGAGGTGGAAAAAAATGGAATGTGTGGAAATGATATAATTATTGCTGTGGGTAATAATAATATCCTCTCATCCAGATACCTCATGTTTGTATTCAAGAAAATATAAGTAAACATAGATATTAAAAATGTATCACTGAGGAATGGTGGTATAAAAAGCTCTGTGTATACACTTTCCAGTGAAATAACCATAACTGGTGAAAGTTATAAAAAACAGAAAACCATGAACAAAAATGAGTGAATTTATTGCCAACAGACACCTTACAAGAAATACATGAAGAAACCCTTCAGACTGAAAGCAAGTGAACACCAAAAAGTAACTTGAATCCACATGAAAGAAAGAGATTTCATCAAGTTACTTATGTCATTATAAAAGATAGTATAAATGTTGTATTTCCTCTTTCCTTCACTGACTAATTCATACGGCAACTGCATATCACAATATGTGTATATTTATATTATTGGATATATATAGAAATGTAAATTGTATGACAATAATAATACAAAAAGGGAAAAGAGGGAACAAAGTTCTATGAAATTAACATTTCTGTATTCCACTGAAATCAAGTGAGTATAAATCTGAAGGAGATTCTGATAAGTTGTGATATATATGGTAAGTTCTAGAGCAACCACTAAGAAAATAACCAAAAAAGTGAAAAATCATTTAAGGAATAAAAAAGGTACACTAGAAAATATTCATTTAATCAAAAAGAAAACAATAAAAAATGAATAAAGAGAATTCTATATGTTTCAAAGTGGAAACATATAGAAAACAAAAGGTAAAATGTCACACATAAATTACATATATCAATAATAATATCAAATGTGACTGGATGAAAAAATCCATTCAAAAGTCAAAGATTGACAGTTTAGATAAAAACCAAGATCCAACTATATGCTGTCAATAAGGGACATACTTTAAATTCAAACATGTAAAGAGCTTGAAAATTAAAAGAAGAAAAGAGACATACCACACAAACATCAAGCATAAGACAGTTGGAGTGTCTGTACTAATATTAAACAAAATAGATTTTAAGACAAAAAAAGTTACTAGAGATAAGAGGGATGATTTATAATGATAAAATGACCAATCTGTCAAAAAGATAAAACAATTATAAACATGTATGCATTTAACAACAGAATTCAAAATACATGAAACAAAAATATGACAAAATTTGAGGAAGGCACAATTCAATAATAATAGTTGAAAACTTCAATATTCATATTCAGTAATGGATAGAATGACTAAAAGGAAGATTGGAAAGAAGTAGTAGGCTTGAATAACACTTAAATCAACTAAGTCTAATTGAAATCTATCAAACACTCCATCCAACAACAGCAGAATACACATTCTTCTCAAGTTCACGTGAAACACATAGATAACTGTCAGACCACAAAACAAGTCTCAATAAGTTTAAAGAATTGGTATCATACAAAATATTTCATCTGATTACAATGGAATGAAATAAAAAATCAATAGCAGAAATAAATTTCATGTATATTTGTAAATTTAAAACACACTCAAATAATCAATGGATCAAAGAAGAAATCACAAGAGAAATTAAAAAATACTTTAAGATAAATAAAAATGAAAACTGTAACATATCAAAACATAGGATGCAACTAAAGCAGTGCTAGTGGGAAATTTAAAGATGTAAATGCCTAGAACTAAAAGATACCAACATAAAATCTACCTTCCACCTTAAGGCACTGTAAAAAAGAACAAACAGAATATGATGTGACCAGAGAAAGGGAATAATAAATATTAGAGTTGAAATTAATGAAACAGATGATAGAAAAATAATGAAGGAAAACAATGGATTAAAAATTTGGTCCTTTGAAAAGGTCAACAAAATTCTCAAACAAAAAAAAAGAAAAAGAGAGGAGATTCAAGTCACTAACACTGGGACTGAATGAGAAACATTACAGACCTTACAGAAATTAAAAGGATTATATGGGAATACTATAAACAACTATATGCCAACAAATTAATTATTTAGGTGAAATGGACAAATTCTGGCAGAGTTACAAACTACTGAAACAGACTCAAGAGAAATAGCAAATCTGAATCGAACTATAGCAACTAAAGGGATGGAATTTGTAATTTAAAAACCTCCCAGTATTTGCTTTTCTCTTTCTGATTTACTTTACTCTGTATGACAGACTCTAGGTCCATCCACCTCACTATAAATAGCTCAATTTCATTTCTTTTTATGGCTGAGTAATATTCCATTGTATATATGTACCATATCTTCTATATTCATTCATCTGTTGTTGGACATTTAGGTTGCTTCCATGTCCTGGCTATCGTAAATAATACTGCAATGAATATTGTGGTACATGTATCTTTTTGAATTATGGTTTTTCCTGGGTATATGCCCAGTAGTGGAATTGCTGGGTCATATGGAATCTAGACAAATGGTACTGATGAACCTAGTGGCAGAGAAGGAATAGAGATGCAGATGTAGAGAACAGACTTGAGAACACTGCAGGGAGGTGAAGCTGGGATGTAGTGAGAGAGTAGCATTGACATATACACACTACCAAATGTAAAATAGATGGCTAGTGCAAATCTACTACAGAGCACAGGGAGATCAGCTGGATGCTTTGTGAAGACCTAAAGGGGTGGGATAGGGAGGTTGGGAGGGAGGCTCAAGAGGGGGAATATGGGGATATATGTATACATACAGTTGATTCACTTTGTTGTATAGCAGAAACTAACACAATACTGTAAAGCAATCATACTCCAACAAAGAATAAGAAACAGAAACAAAAACAAAAAACCTCACAGTATAAGATGCCCAGGTTCAACTGACTTAATTGGTAAGTTCTACCAAGCAATTAAGGAAAAATTAATATAAATCCCTTATAATCACATCCAAAACAAGAGAATAGGTAACTCTTCACAACTCAATGAGGGCAGCATTACTCTAAAACAGGTCAGACAAGCACATAACAAGAAAACTATATACCAATTATTTATTATGAATATAGACACTAAAGTCCTTAGCAAAATATTAACAAACAAAATCCAGTTACATAAAAAGGGACTGTATACCACAATCAAATAGTATTTATCCCAGGAAGATTAGACTGATTTAACATAAAATCAACTTATGTAATCCACCACATCAATAGAAAAAGGACAAAACTACATGATCATTTCAATAGACACACAAAAATGCATTTGACTAAATCCAACATCTTTTAATGATAAAATCATTTTAAGAATTAAAAATGGAGTCTATTTCAACAACTTGATAAAAGACATTCAAGAAAAACTCATGCTAATATTATACTTAATGTTGAAAAATTGAATGTCTAAGAACAGGAATTAGACAAGGGTGTCTAATCTCTCACTTGTTTTATTTAAACTTATACTGGAAGTTCTAGCCAGGATAATGGGGCAATAAAGTGAAATAAAGGCATCTAGTTTGGAAAGAGAGAAAAACTGTCTATTTGCAGATGACATGGTCTTATATATAGATAACTCTAAGGAATCTTCTAAACAAACTATTAGAACTAATAAACAGGTCAGTGAGGTTGGAATGTCCAATACTGATATAAAAAAAGAATTATATTTCTATGTACTATCAATGAATAATGTAAAAATGAAATTAAGTAAACAATCCCATTTACTATAGCATAAGACTAATATGTTTAGCATTTAGTGTAAAGATTTTGAACTTATACCTGAAAATTATAAAATATTTTTGAAAGAAATTACAGAAGACCTCATAGTTGGAAAGACAACCCATGCTCATGAATGAGAAGAGTCAATACTATTATTTCTCCAAAGAAGACACACAGATAGCCAAAAAAGCACATGAAAACTTCCTCACCATCACTAATTACTAGAGAGATGCAAATCGGAACTACAGTGAGGTATCACTTCACAAAGGTCAGAATGATCGTCATCAAAAATTCTACAAACCATAAATGCTGAAGAGGGTGTGGAGAAAAGGACAACCTCCTACACTGTTGGTAGGAATGTAAATTGGTACAGCCACTATGGAGAACAACATGGAGGTTCCTTAAAAAACTTAAAATAGAACTACCATATGATCCAGCAATCCCACTTCTGAGCATATACCCAGAGAAAACCATAATTTGAAAAGAATACATGCACCCTAAAGTTCACTGCAGCACTATTTACAATAGCCAGGACATAGAAGCAACTTAAATGTCCATCAACAGAGGAATAGATAAAGAAGATGTGATACATATATACAATGGAATATTACTCAGTCATAAAAAGGAACAAAATAATGCCATTTGCAGCAACATGGATGGACCTAGAGGTTCTCATATTGAGTGAAGTAAGTTAAACACAAAAGATAAATATCATATGATATCACTTATATGTGGAATCTAAAAAAATGGTTACAAATGAACTTATTTACAAAACAGAAGTAGAGTCACAGATGTAGAAAACAAACTAATGATCACCAGGGAATGGAGGGGAGGGATAAGTTGGGAGATTGGGATTGACATATACACACTACTATATATAAAAGAGATACCTAATAAGAGCCTGACCTTACAGCACAGGGAACTCTACTCAATACTCTGTAATGACCTATATGAGGAAAAAAAATCTTAAAAATAAAAAGGGATATATGTTTATGTATAACTGATTCACTTTGCTGTACAGCAAAAACTAACACAATATTCTAAATCAACTTTACTTCAATAAAAATTAAAAACAAAATTAGAACAAAACAAAAACAAACAAAATAACTGAAAAAGAAGATAATACTTCCAAATTGATCTATAGATTTATCACAATATCTATCAATTTTTCAGCTAGCATCTTTTCAGAAATTGACAAGCAGATCCTAAAATTTATATAAAAATGTAGTGAATCCAGAATAGCCAGAGTCATCTTGAAAAATAATGAAGTTGGTTGTCTCACACTTCCTGATTTTAAAATGTACTACAAAACTGTATTAATAAATGTGGTATGGTTCTGATATGATAGACATATAGATCCATCAGAACTGAGTATGGAGAAATAACTCCTTGTATTTATGGTCAATTGACTTTTGACAAACGTTCCAGAACAATCAAATGGAGAAAGAATAGTCTTTACAACCAATGGTGGTAAGACAACTGGATATCAATGTGCACAGAATTAAGTCAGTCCCCTTCTTCATACGATACACAAAAATTTACTCAAAATGGATCATAGCCCTAATTGTAAAAATTAATATTATAAACTCTTATAAGAAAATATTGAAGTAAATCTTTATCTTGGGTTAGTCAAAGCTTTTTTTAGATATGCTGCCAAAAGTTCAAGCAACAGAAGAAAAAATACACAAATTTGATTTCATCAAAATTAAAACTTTTGTGCTTCGAAGAATACCATCAAGAAAATGAAAACGCAACTCGCAGAATTGGATAAATATTTGTAAATCACATATATGATGAGAGACATATCTAGCATATAAAGACATTTAAATCTAATAAAAAGTAAAAAATTAAATATAAGAAATTAAATTAGATCACAAAATTAAAAATGGACAAAGGATCTGAACAGACACTTTTCCGAAGAACTGATACAAATGTTTAATAAGCACATGAAAAGATGTTCAACATCATTAGTCATTAGGGAAATGCCAGTCAAAACTGTAATATGATATCAGCTCATATGCACTAGGATGGCAATAATAATAATAATAATAATAAAAGACAGTTAATAGTAATTGCTAGCAAGAAATCAGAGAAAGACGTGTGGAGACATTAGAACCCTTATACATTGTTGGTGGGAATAATAAATGGTAAAACCACTCTGGAAAACAGTTTGGTAGTCTCTTAAAAAGTTAAACATAGGGGATTCCCAGGTGTTCCAGTGGTTAGGACTCTGTGCACTTTCACTGCTGAGGGCCCAGGTTCAATCCCTGATCAAGGAGCTAAGATCCCACAAACTGAGAGGCCCGACCAGAAAACATAAAAAAATAAAGTTAAACATAGAGTTACCATACAAACCAGCATACTCAAGAGAACCGAATACAAATAACTCCACGAAAAGTTGTAAATGACTGTTCATCACAGAATTCTTCAGAATAGCCAAAGAGTGGAAGCAACCCAAATGACCATGGGTAATTAAAATGTTGTCTTTCCATACAGTGGTATTTTATTCAGTCATATAAATAAATGAAGTACACACTATAACATGGATGAATCTTGAAAATATTATGTAAGTGAAAGAAGGCAGTCACAAAAGACAACGTATGGTATGTTTCCACTTACATAAAATATACAGAAGAGAGAAACAATAGAGATAGAAAATAGATTAGTGACTTCCTAGAGCTGGAGAGTCTGAGGGCATTGCACAGTGTCTGTTAATGAGTATAGGGTTTCTTTGTGGAGTGATGGAAATATTCTAAAGTTGAGAGAGAGCCTGCGGCGGGGGAAGAGTTCAGACTGCTGGTAAAGGCGAGTTTCGTGGCGCGCGCACCTGTGGCCACCTCCGAGCCCGCCTCGCCAGATGCGCTCGGGGGCCACCCCACCCAAGGGGAGCTGCCCGTCTCTTTCAGCCAGCTCTGAGGGAACCCGCATCAAGAAAATTTCCATTGGAAGGAACATCGCTGCTGGGAAGTCAACATTTGTGAATATCCTTAAACAAGTCTGTGAGGATTGGAAAGTGGTTCTTGAACCTGTTGCCAGATGGTACAATGTTCAGAGTACTCAGGATGAATTTGAGGAACTGACAACATCTCAGAAAAGTGGTGGGAATGTTCTTCAGATGATGTATGAGAAACCTGAACGATGGTCTTTTACCTTCCAGTCGTATGCCTGCCTCAGTTGATTACAGGCTCAGTTTGCCGCTCTCAATGGCAGGCTCAAAGATGCAGAGGAACCTGTATTATTTTTAGAATGATCTGTGTATAGTGACAGGTATATTTTTGCATCTAATTTGTATGAATCTGACCGCATGAATGAAACAGAGTGGACCATTTATCAAGACTGGCATGACTGGATGAATAACCAGTTTGGCCAAAGCCTTGAACTGGATGGAATCATTTATCTTCGAGCCACTCCAGAGAAATGCTTGAATAGAATATATTTATGAGGAAGAAATGAAGAACAAGGCATTCCTTTTGAATACTCAAGAGAAGCTTCACTATAAGCATGAAAGCTGGCTCCTGCATAGAACATTAAAAACCAACTTTGATTATTTACAGGAAGTGCCTATCTTAACGCTGGATTTTAATGAAGACTAAAGACAAACACGACCGTCTGGTTGAAAAGGTAAAAGAATTTTTGAGCACTTTGTGATCTTGCTGAAGACTACAGGCCACCAAATGATTACACATACTTCAGCTTTGTGTATCTTTATAGGTCCATATTCATACAGGTCTCTTCTAAACCCAAGTTTTTAACTAGTTTCGTTCCAAGAAAAAAAATTTTTTTAGAGTCCTATACAAAAGTTTATAACTATTTTTTCTCTCTTCTTTTTTTTTTTCTTTTCTTTTCTCTTTTGGGTGTTTAAAGAAAACAAAGACATTTAAGTATCCCTTACAACAAGTCTGGGGGTAGATGGTTCCAAAATCATTATAGTGGCTAAGCTACATCATAAAGGACCCCACCTCCTCTATCTTTCCCATCTATTATCCTCCTCAGCACATTGACTTTTTTTTTCTGGTGCTTCTCAACTCACTCACCAGTTTCTTAACTGCAAACTTTAATGTTACATAGTAAATGATAACGTGTCCTATGTAAATTAGTGTGCCTGAAAAACTGAAAAGTGGAATTTAAGGAATCCCTGGAAAAAGGATTATGAAGTTTTATTTTGAATGCTTTTGGTCAGGTACTTTCCCTTTCACTTTAATTTATGTGGATGATAAGACCAGGTTTAGTACTTAATCACTTCATTGATATTTATTAATGTGTCTATAAAAATTTGTAGAGGAGCAGGTTGGACTTTGTTCCCAGTCTGTAATGGCATAATTTATAAGTTATTTAATCTTTTTCCTGCCTTTGTTTCTACATATGTGGTGTGAGGTTTCAGCTTTTGTGTGGGATTTTGGAGGATTAAAGAGGAAATATTTCTATGCTTAAAAGATAACTGAAGATTACTACATGAGTATAAAGATTGTATTTATTTGGAATTTAAATAGCTACCTGCTTTTTCCCTTCTCAGACCATTCTTTTAGAAAGGAAAATTACTAATATAGTTAAAAGATTGGCTTAAACTATGATTGTCTTTAAATCATTTGAGGTGGAATTATAGTTTTCCTTAAATTTCTTCCCACTAAAACGTTAGTGGGACATAGTGAGGGATACATTTTTCCATTTTATTTTTTACTGGTGTTGTACTGGGAATGAGTAGTCTTTGTTTACCTTTATACTTGGTGAGAAGTCAAATGGGAAACTGAAGACAAGGTAGATTACCTTCTTTAGCAGTGAAGTCTGTGTAGTTAGTCCCAGCTCTTATTTCCTGCCTCCTACTTTCCCTACTGTCTGGATTAATCAGGCAGCCTACTATTTTTAAGTTTTATCTGAAAGTAAATAAAAGTGACACGTTTCTACTTTGAGAACATCATCACTCTTCATTTCAATAGTTTGCTTTGCTTCTCTGTCGGATTATACCTTGTTTCCCCACCGCCCATAAAAATGATCTTACTTTTCTGTTATTTATCTTGAAAGCATTATCATTTTTTGTTGATTATATATTAGGAAATACATATATTAATAAAGAAGGCAAGGGGTAGAATAGTTGTAATTTTTAAAAATCTGCATGGATTCATTTTAGATCTGTGTATATAGATTTAGGTCTGTATGTATAGATTTTTTTCAGCTTTGTTTAGTTAAGGTGTACAGTGTGTTTTCTTTGTATTTAACCTTTCCACTTGACATTTTTAGAAAAATTCTGTGTTTCTTAAAGGAAGGGAAGAGTTACTGTTAAATAGTTTAAATGCACTGATCTTTGAAAGACATTTCAAGTCTGTAATTTAAATTGTCTCATGCTATTGTATTTGTTTTTGTTTGATATAAATGAATGTGTTACTAAATTAAATATTTGCTTAATAAATATCAAAAAATTCTAAAGTTGAATGTAATTATGGTTAAAAATTCTGTAGATGTATTTAAATCATAAAATTGTGCATTTTAAATAAGTATACTTATTTGTATGTTGTGTAAATTATATTTTAATTAAGCTATTATATTATAAAATTGGTGACCTATATGCTTTTTATTACCTCTCCATAAATTCTACATTGGCAACAAGAGCATCAAAATGTAAACTATTGATTAAAATATCAGTGGGGTAGAGAAGCCTCAGTCATTGCTGACTCCTGAAATTAAATGGCATCATCCTATCTCTCTCCTGTTTCTATTTGCTCTGGATCTATTCATTAACCAGGCTCCCCATACTGTTTCTCCCTTCCCAACTCTTCTGCTAACTCCATTCCCAACAGAAAGCTCCAGTCTTTTCCCTGTAATTGGTGAAATTTCAAGCTGAAAAAACAAGAGAGTTTCAGTATCTCATTAGCCTTAGGAAAAATTCATGAGGCTTACTTTGTTTGGACCAGTGTAGGTCATAGGTTCATCTCTCACTCTGAATCAATCACTGTGGCAAGAAGAGTGGAGCAATGTGTATATTTGTTAGGCCTATGTAACATGTCTGTAGTCCCTGCAATCATTACTGTGGCTAGGGGGAATGGATATGCAGATGATTTCAGCCAGTCAGGTGCAGTTTCTCTCAGACCACATGGTAGAGAATGGGGGAAGGAAAATTGAAGTGTAGTTTGTGGTATAAAACAGAACCACTAAAGCCAGGCAGGAATTAGCCAGAAAATGGAGGCAAATAGAGAAATGAAATAGAAAAATTCAGCAGTCTATTTTATACACAAGCTGGTCAGCTGTTAACTGGCTTATGTTTTATCTTAGGAAATATTGCCTGTAAATAGTTGTAAAAGTGAAAATAGAGTGTTCAGGTTTGTATTTCAGAAAATTTATTTTGGCTGAAGTGTTCAGATTTATATTTCACAAAATTCAGTGAGTGGTCTATTTCTGTTAACTACTAGACTGCCAGCTTCCCCTAGAGCTTCTCAAAGTACCGCACCCCCACAACTCTTTAAAATCTCTTGATAGCTTATAAACCTCTTATAATAGAGGCTGAGTTCAGGCTAAAGATCAAGAAGGAGTCATATCAAG
Source organism: Hippopotamus amphibius kiboko (assembly GCF_030028045.1). NCBI lineage: Eukaryota > Metazoa > Chordata > Mammalia > Artiodactyla > Hippopotamidae > Hippopotamus > Hippopotamus amphibius. Next base: position 47,671,232 of record NC_080194.1, read on the forward strand.
TAGAAAAATATAAGAGATTAAATCAGGGGCCACCTGCACTTTCAAAGACATCTTCCTAAGATAGAGCAGGGACTTCCCTGGTGGCACAGTGGTTAAGAATTCGCCTGCCAATGCAGGGGACACGGGTTCGATCCCTGGTGTGGGAAGATCCCACATGCTGCAGAGAAACTAAACCTGTGCACCAGACCTACTGAGACTGTGCTCTAGAGCCCATGAGCAACAACTACGATGACTGTGTGCCGCCAGAACTACTGAAGCCCGCGTACCTAGAGCCTGTGCTCCACAAGAGAAGCCACCACAATGAGTAGCCCAAGCCGGCGCACCACAACAAAGAGTAACCTCTGCTCACCACAGCTAGAGAAAAAGCCTGAGTGGCAACAAAGATCCAACACTGCCAATATATAAATTAATTAATTATTTTAAAAAAAGAAAAAAAGGAAAAGACAAATACATCATTTTTAAAAAAATTTTTAAAAAGTAAAATAGAGGGCTTCCTAGGTGGCGCAGTGATTAAGAATCCGCCTGCCAATGCAGAGGACATGGGTTCGATCCCTGCTCCAGGAAGATCCCATATGCCACGGAGCAACTAAGCCCGTGTGCCAAAAAAAAATAAATTAAAAAAAAAAAAAGTAAAATAGCACATATTTTCTCCACACAGTAAGATCATTTTATTGATCATCTATCTACTACATTTCCAATATCATGCAAAGTGCTGTAAAGATGCAAAGATACATAAGGCACTGTTCCTGCCTTTAGAGTGGTTGGAGGAAAGACTTTGCTACACTTTAGTATATGAAAACTTCCAGTTGAAACTGTGTGTTCCATGAAGTCAGAGGTCTGTACTTATTTAGCACTGGTTTCTAGTTCCCAAAATATTTCCCATATATAGCATACATTCAGTAATTACATGGTGAATAATGGTGTGAAAATATATTATAAATTTGGTGCAATTATAGTTTAGAGATGATCATTTCTGGCTATGGAGGTAACAGCATCCAGGAATTGGTAGCATTTACCTAGTACTTGAAAGGTAGGTTAATATCATACAGTAAGAGAAGGAGGTAGATAAAGAATGCATGAGAGACTTCCGGGAAGAAGTGCAAAGGAATAAAAAATAAAAGACAAAGTGGCAAAAAATATAAAGAATAACAAATAACTGAATTGTCTAGATCTGAATAGTTTGGATAGATAGAAAGTAGTGAAGACAGGGGCTATAGAAATTAAACGGTGGCTTTTTTTGTGGGAGGAGGGGGTGAAAATTTGTTCCCTGGATAAAGAGTTTGAAGAACTTGAAGGAAGAAATGTGTAAATGGAGTGAAACAGTATATTTCTTGATTTGTTTTGTGCTATTGGACAGAGAGGGCAGGAGATTGGCATTGGGCATAGAAAACAGAAGCAATGACCTTAGCGCGTCAAAAAAAATCATAACCTACAGAAATTGCATTGTGTCTTCATTAAACTATAGTGTAGGCTTTTGCCCCAATAAAAGAAATAATAATGGTTATTTTCCTGAATATATCTTACAGAAACATTTTCCTATCCCAGAAAATTCTGCAGTAACCACAATTATTTTTTTTTAAGTGAATGAGGGCCATTTTCCAAGATTTTAATGCTACGTTGACAACTGCAAAAAAACATGTTCTGAAAGAGAAAAATAGCATTACTTTTTTTTTCTGGAAAGATAAAGAATTGTGTCTTTACCTAAAATATTTATATTTTATTTTTGCTATTTATCTTATTAAACATTTTACCAAGTTTTCAAAGCAGGTTATGATGATTTTAAAACTACTGTTGTACAATTTAAATAACTAAAAAAGCTATTGTCACTTATGCTAATTGTAAATGTCAGCATTTTAAAATGAACACTTTAATCATCATAATTGCGTTAGTAGTTTTAACACATTGCCTGAAGTGCTAAAGTTGAAGACAGTTAGCCATGCCTTAGGGGGTCTAGTCTGGTGCTAATAAAGAAAAAAATAACTGACAGCTGATTACCTAAAAAAATTCAGAGTTTTGCCTATTGTGTATTGAACATAGTAGGGCACAGATATATTTCAAATTAAACAGTCAACTTTCATTAGTTTTAGTCCTCCTCTTGGCTTATAAATTAATACAACAATAAAGATATTTTTATTTCCTTTTTAAAAATAGTGTCTGATTGAAAATATGTTTGGGCTACATCATAAAATGTATTTTGTATGAGTTTGGTCCTCCCAGGGATACTCTGAATTACTGATGCCATGGCAATCATTCCTTTATGGAACAGGAATTACATCTTATTTACAAAAAGCAAAAAGCTGTCTCAGGCATAATTAGAAAGTACTAATTATATTAGTAAACAAGTAACCTAAGGGTAATTGGTAATCCAAAGTTTATTAAGCAAATCTGAAAGCCATTATGCAAGATTACCTTTTCAAAATGGTTGCCTAGCCTTAGGCAGTGTTCCTTAAGGAGTGATATGGGATAATGTCCCTCAGAATAATCTGATGAGAGTTTGATAAAAATGATAATATTTGAACTGAATTTCAGATCTTCACAGTCAGTATCTATGAGCATGGGCCCCTAGACTCTGCATTTTAAAAAGCTCTCTAATTTCCTAAAACTATAGTTTTAGAATCACTTAACAAATGCCAGTTATTGCCATAGTAAAAAAACAAAACAAAACAAAAAACCAACAGCGTTTTAAAAAAGTTTTCTTAAGCTACTTTGTTCACCATTCAGGTGAACCTTGTGTAAGAACAAAACAAAACAAAAAAAAAGATTTTAATTCTTCCTGTTGAAAATAAGGGAGGAGACTTCTTTGTACTCCTCTTTATTAGAATATTTACTTTAGAAAAATTACCTTTGTAAGTACTTTCTCCTCTCTTTAAAATGTATATAAATCCTTTTGGAAACTAGATAGGTCTTTTGTCAGCAAAAGACCCAGGAATATCTTTCTCAGGGACATAGGAGGCTTCCTTTTGAAATTTAGACACTCAGGAAGATAGCACCCCTATTTCCCAGTTTTTGTGGGAAGGTAGGAGGCTAACTTCCCTGGGCACTTTGCTCAAATTTGAAAATCTACCTTCTGTCATAAAGTTATAAGGCTTATCCTTCTCATGCATAAAGTCAATAATCTAACACAGATGGTCTCTGACTACCTGCTAAGACTAGGATGAAGTATGTGTGATAAAAAGTGCTGTCAAGTGCTATTAAGGACTGGGTTTTATTATTATTATTATTATTATTATTTTTAATCTTGGAAACATGCGTTGTATCTGCTTGGCTGTTAAGGGGATGAGACTCCTTTCTGTCTTTGCAATCTCTTAGCAGATCTCCTGTGATGCATATCACTTTGTTTTGGGAGGGGGGTGCTCACCATGGGGCTTGTGGGATCTTAGTTCTCAACCAGGGATCCAACCTGGGCCCTCAACAGTGAAAGCACCGAGTCCTAACCACTGGACTTCCAGGGAATTTCTGTATATCAGTGGTCCCCAAACTTTTGGCACCAGGGACTGGTTTCATGGAAGACATTTTTTCCATGGGTGGGGTGGTGGAGGGGAGGATTTCAGCAGGATTCAAGAGCATTACATTTAAATATTTTTAAAAATTTACTTATTTAATTTATTTATTTTTACTTATTGGCTGCATTGGGTCTTCATTGCTGCGCGGGCTTTCTGTAGTTGTGGAGAGCAGAGGCTACTGTTAATTGCAGCATGTGGGCTTCTTATTGCGGTGGCTTTTCTTGCTACTGTTAATTGCAGCATGTGGGCTTCTTATTGCGGTGGCATTTCTTGTTGCAGAGCATGGGCTCTAGGCATACTGGCTTCAGTAGATTTGGTGTGTGGGCTCAGTAGTTGTGGCTCGTCGGCTCAGTAGTTATGGCTCGCAGGCTTAGTTGTGGCTCCAGGGCTTAGTTGCTCCGAGGCATGTGGGATCTTCCCAGACCAGGGCTGGAACCCATGTCCCCAGCATTGGCAGGTGGATTCTTAACCACTGTGCCACCAGGGAAGACCCTAAGAGCATTACATTTATTATGCACTTTATTTCTATTATTATTATATTATAATAGAATATGAAATAATTATATAATTCACCATAATGCAGAATCAGTGGGGGCCCTGAGCTTGTTTTCCTGCAACTAGATAGTCCAGGCGGTAATGTGAGTGATGGGGAGCAGGTGTAAATACAGATGAAGCTTTGCTCGCTGGCTGGCCGCTCACCTACTGCTGTGCGGAGGCTGGGGACCCCTGCCGTATATTACATTTTGACTTAATGCTCATTCAATAATAAAAATGCTCTCTTTCTCTGCTAACTGTGAAGACAATATCTAGGTTGGGAGAAGATTTTGTTTTTAACTATATTTCCTCAACACTTGCAAAGCCAATGCCTTCCCAAGTAAGCTGGTAACATGGATATATAAAACACATTGGTGTCAGAAATTATCAATGGTAGTGACTATAGCAAACTATAGTATTTATACTCCTGTTAGTGGCATGATAATTCATTTTTTAAGCACTAGCCAAATATAAATAAAATTTCACATCACGGGATGCCATTTTTCAGCCCTATTTTATGAAATTAGCTGTGTTCTTGAAAAAAAAAAAAGAAAGAAAACCATATGTATTGCTAAAAACAAGGCAACAAGTTCAAAATGAAGTCACTTCTGATAAGCTCCTTGTCACCAGACTGAAACTTAAGTACAGTTTCAGGTCTCCCAGAAGTGGTTCTTAAACCCATCAATCAGGAATTGCCTGATCAGCACTAGTTATGCAATCCATCTGATAGACCCCTGCTTTCTACTGCAAAGGAAAGAAACTTTGCAATAACCAACCTGCTTTTTTTGCCTAGTATAACTTCCTTGTTTCTGTTCCCTTTTGCATATAAAAGTTTCATTTTGTCCAGCTCCCCGGGGTGACTGTCTATCTGATAGATTGGATGCTGCTCAATTTGAATTGATTTCTGCTCAAAGAAACTCTTAATTAAATAAAAATATACCTCAGTTTATCATTTCACAGTTAGGGTGTCAGAAGAGGAAAGCTGAAGGAACCGCCCCCCCCGGCCCAGAAGGCTCCCAAGGGCAGCAGGAAACCAGACAAGGGTACCTGTTGAGCCCCTTGAGCTTGCTGCTTTTTTGCTGCCTCTGGAGGTCCACTGTAAGTCCCCCTCAAATCCTAGCTCCACAGCTTTTGTGCTTTGAGCTTTTAGGCTTTATTCGAGCATGTCTTTCTCTTGATTGGGTCTGGAAACTGGGTAGAGTAGGACTGGGTCCAACTTAAAAACTGGACTAGGTCCTGTGTGAGGCCTTGGATGAATAAAACTTTGTTTTAAGTTAAATAAGCAGGTTAACTTTACCAAAGATAATTTCAAGCAACAGGGGCCACAGGGAGGAACTATTAACATATATGTTATCCATTTATGGGATGCTCTAGAGAAAAAGAGATCTCAGCCATGCTCAACATAAAGGGTAGAGTGAGACCAATTTTCCTCCTGTACAGTTTCTGGTTACCAAGATGAGACCCTCTGGGACACCCCACTTACTCCAGAGCCTACAGATGGGACCCTGGGAAAACTGGCAGAAGCTGGCAAAGGTGAGAATTCTTACCAAAGAAAGCTCTCCCTAATCTTTATTTATGGTGCCTGATTGAGAGACAATGTTAACGTTTCACATTGTTCCTTACTCTCCAAGTTTAGAGTGGCGGGCAAAAAAACTTTTGTGAGAATTAGATCTTTGTAATGTGACTTATGAATTTGATTTCATGTATCCATTGATCATCAATCCTTTCTCTCCCATGGACAACTATTGGTTTCTTCTTTGCCTCATTTTGTGGAGCCTGAGTCCAACTGCCTATTGCCAGCTCTCGGGGGTTAGATGGGGAAGCCTCTTGAAACCTTTCAGGCTGCAACCTAATTCTTTGAAGAATTGAAAATAGCTGTACTTGTCTTACAAATCTAGTCAGGAAAATTGTGCCAGAAACACAATTTAAACCTAACAGTTATTTTTTTTAATTTATTTTAATTGAAGTATAGTTGAATTACAATGTTGTGTTAATTACTGCTGTACAACAAAGTGACTCAGTTTTATATATATATATACACACACATATTATATATGGTTATGGTTTGTTTATGGTTACGGTTATTCCGTTATGGTTTATCACAGGATATTGAATATAGTTCCCTGTGCTATACAGTAGCACCTTGTTGTTTATCCGTTCTATATATGCCAGTTTGCATCTTCTAATGCCAAACTCCCAATCCAACCCTCTCTCACCCCCTCCCCCTTGGCAACCACCAGTTTATTCTCTATGTCCCTGATTCTATTTCCAACAGGTCTTCTATAAACAAATGCATTTTGCATTATGGTGTATGTCTCGTGGCTAAAATTTTTAAATAAAATATATATGACCTGTTTGCATCTGCCTGCATGTTTCAATATGTCTGTGTATGTTATAAATGTGATTTTTCTCTACCTCTTGATGGTATTGCCAAAATTAATTTGTAAAGAGCTCTATGTAATTGGTTTAAAGGCAAAAACATGTTTATATAAATCAAGTTTACACTCAGAAATATAGAAACCAACCCAAAAGTATTTTAAGTTCACATGATCTAAGGTAATCTTTGGTAAAAAAAAAAAAAAGCTAGTTTAAATTTGTTGGTTTAATTAAAATAGGCATGTCTTCACAGTTTTCAGCATTAAATATAACACTTTTATTCTATCTAGGGTTATTTAAAGTCAAATAAGCTCATGTTATCTCTGTTAAAGAACTTGTCACCCCAATGTTTATTGCAACACTATTTACAATAGCCAGGTCATGGAAGCAACCTAAATGTCCATCAACAGATGAATGGATAAAGAAGATGTGGTATATACATATATACAATGAAATATTACTCAGCCATATAAAGGAATGAAATTAGGACATTTGTAGAGACATGGGTGGACCTAGAGACTGTCATATAGAGTGAAGTAAGTTAGAAAGAGAAAACAAATATTGTATATTAATGCATATATGCGGAATCTAGAAATATGGTACGTATCAACCGATTTGCAAGGCAGAAATAGAGGCACAGGTGTAGAAAACAAACATATGCACACCAAGAGGGGAAAGCGGGGCGGGGTGGGGCAGAGTTGGGTGGAATGAATTAGGTGATTGTGATTGCAATATATACATTACAAATAAGAAAAAAAATTGTACACTTTAAAAATATGCAGTTTATTGTATGTCAATTATCTCAATAAAAGTTCTTAAAAAATTTGTCAGCAAGAAAAATAACTGAAGATAATGAACTATTCAATTTCTCATGAAATTTTATGAGTAACCTAAACATAATTCTTAAGAACAAGCAAATTTAAAAGATGTAAGGTAAACTTTTATAAGTGAACTTTTTTTAAGTATAATTGACTTTCGATATGTTTCAGGTGTACAATAGAGTGAAGTAATATTTTTTTCAGATAATATTCCATTTAAAGTTATTATATAATAAAGGCTATATTTTCCTGTGCTGTATAATATATTCTTGTTGCTTATTTATTTTGTACACAATATTTTGTGTCTCTTAATCTCATACCCCTACTTGTCCCTTCCCATTCCCTATACCCTTTGGTAACAACTAGTTTGTTCTCTATATCTGTGAGTCTGTTTCTCTTTTGTTACATGCATTCATTTGTTTTATTTTTTAGATTCCACATGTAAGTGATAACATAGAATATTTCTGTTTCTCCATCTATTTCACTAAGCATAATACCCTCTAGGTCTGTTCACATTGTTGCAAATGTCAGAATTACATTTTTTAAGGCTAAGTAATATTCCAGTGTGTGGGGGGTGGGGGGATGGAGGGTGGTAAATAATGCTACTGTGAACATTGGGGTGAATGTATCTTTTTGAATTAGTGTTTTTATTTTCTTTGTATATATGCCCAGCAGTGGGATTGCTGGAACATATGGTAATTCTATTGTTTTTTGAGAAACCACCATACTGTTTTCTATAATGGCTGCACCAAATTACATTACCATTCCTACTAACAGTGTACTAGCATTCCCTTTTCTCCATATCCTCTCCAACATTTGCTATTTGTACACTTTTAAAAATTTGTTAGTTGTACACTTTTTAAAAATATTTATTTATTTATTTGGCTGTGCCAGGTCTTAGTTACAGCACAGAGGATTTTTGTTGTGGCATGCAGGCTCTTCATTGCAGCATGTGGGATCTAGTTCCCTGACCAGGGATTGAACCCAGGCTCCCTGCATTGGGAGCATGGAGTCTTAACCACTGCACCACCAGGGAAGTCCCTATTTGTATGCTTTTTGATGACTGCCATTTTGACAGGTGTGAGGTGATATCTCATAGTGGATGATGCTGAGCATTTTCTCATGTGCCAGTTGGCCATCTGTATGCCTCTTTTGGAAAAATGTCTACTCAGGACTTCTACCTATTTTTTAATCAGGTTATTTGTTTTTTTGATATTGAGTTGTATGAGCTATTTATATATTATGGATATTAACCCCTTATCTGTCATACCATTTGCAAATATTTTCTACCATTCAGTAGATTGTCTTTTCTTTTACTTTATAGTTTCCTTTGCAGTGAAAAACTTTAAAGTTTAATTAGGTCCCATTTGTTTATTTTTGCTTTTATTTCTTTTACCTAAAAGACAGACAAAAAAATATTGCCATGGTGTATGTCAAAAAGTGTTTTGCCTGCGGTTTCTTTTAGAACTTTTATGGTTTCTGGTCTTACATTTAGGTCTTTAATCCATTTTGAGTTTATTGTTGTATGTGATATGAGGAAATATTCTAATCTCATCCTTTTGCATGTAGCTCTTCAGTTTTCCCAGCACCAATTTTGAAGAGACTGTCTTTTCTCCATTGTGTATTCTTGCTTCCTTTTCATAGATTAACTGATCATGAGTGCATAAATTTACTTCTTGGTTCTCTATTCTGTTCCAGTGATCTGTGTGTCTATTTATGTTCCAATACCATGCTGTCTTGATTACTATAGCCTGTAGTACAGTCTGAAGGCAGGGGGCATTATACCTCCAGCTTTGTTCTTTTTTTCTCAAGACAGCTTTGGCAATTTGGGGTCCTTTATGGTCCTATATAAATTTTAGGACTATTTCTTCTAGTTGCATAAAAAATGTCATGGGTATTTCGACAGGCATTGCATTGAATCTGTAGATTGCCTTGGTAGTATGGACATTTTAAAAATATTAATTCTTCCAGTCCAAGAACATGTGATATATTTCCAGTTGTTTATATCATTTTCAATTTCCCCTTCATCAATGTTTTACAGTTTTCAGAGTATAGGTTTTTCAACTTCATGGTTAAATTTATTCCTAGGTATTTTATTCTTTTTGAAGTGATTTTAAATGGAATAGTTTTGCTTTTTCTTTCTGATATTTCACTTTTAGTGTATATTTGTATCCTGAAAATTTACTGCATTCATTTATTAGTTCTAATAGTGTTTTCTGTATATGATGTCATGTTATCTGCAAATAATGACTGTTTTATTACTTCCCGTACAATCTGGATGACTTTTATTTCTTTTTGTTATCTGTTTTCTCTGGCTAGGATTTCCTATACTATGTTAAAAAGAAATGGCAAGAATGGATTTTTTTGTCTTGTTCCTGATTTTAGAGGAAAGGCTTTCAGCTTTTCACCATTGAGTATGCTAGCTACGGGTTTGTCATAAATGCCTTTATCATGTTGAGCTATGGTCCCTCTAAAACAACTTTGATGAGAGTTTTTATCATCAAGGATGGTGAATTTTGTCAAATGCTTTCTCTGTGGCTGAGATGATCGTGTGATTTTTATCCTTCCTTTTGTTAATGTGGTGTATCCCATTCACTGATTTGTGAATATTGAATCACTTTTGTGGCCCTTGAATGAATCCAATTTGATCATGGTGTATGATTTTTTTATATATTGTTGGATTCAGTTTGCTAATATTTTGTTGAAAATTTTTGCATCTGTATTAATCAGAGATATCGGCCTGTAGTTTTCATTTGTCTGTTTCCTTTTCTTTTCTTTTACTTTTCTTTTTTTTGTAGTGTCTTTGTCTGGTTTTGGTAGCAGGTTTATGGTGGCTCTGTAGAATGAATTTGGGAGTGTTTCATCCTCTTCTCTTCAATTTTTTGAAATAGCTTGAGAAAGAAAGGTAAAATCTCTTCTTTATTTGTCTGGTAGAATTCATCTGTTAAGCCATCTACTCCTGGGCTTTGGTTTACTGGGAGTTTTTTTAATTACAAGTTCAATTTCACTGCAAGTGATCAGTATGTTTAGATTTTCAGTGTCTTTCTGATTCAGTCTTGAAAGGTTGTATGTTTCTGGAAATTTGTCTATTTCTTTTAAGTTGTCCAATTTTGGGGGATTTCACTCTTTATAGTATTCTTTTATGGTTTATGGATCTCTGCGGTATTGGTTGTTAGGTTTTTTGCTTTATTTCTTATTTTGTTTATTTGTGTCCTCTCTTTTTTTCTTCTTAATGAGCCTGGCTGCATATGTGTTTATATCTGAAGTGAGCCTCTTATAAGGAGCATGTAGATGGTTCTTGTGTATGTTTTTAATCAAATCCACCACTCTATGTATTTTGATTGGAGCATTTACTCCATTGACATTTAAAGTAATTATTGATAGGTGTGTATTTATTGTCATTTTATACTCATTTTTGGTTGTTTTTGTAGTTCATCTCTGTTCTTTTTTTCTTATAGTTTCTTCTCTTGTGGTTTGATGATTTTCTTTAGTGGTAGCTTGTGTTCCTTTCTCTCTAGTTTTGTGTGTCTATTATACATATTTGATTTGTCAACTACAATTGGCACTCGCCATTGGCACTTTCCATCTACCTCTACAAAGATTAAATTATGTGCTGCTGTAGCTGCTGACTATCAATGCCCGCCCAGAAAGGTGTTCAGGGTGGAGAGCTGAAATGCACTCTGTGCTCTGTGAAAAACTGGCAGAGCAGGTCATTAGAAAGTTAGATATTTTCAGGAGCCAACTTTATGGGCCCAATTCTTGTATCTCCTCATATCTAGAAAAACATTAAAATCCTTCATGGTTATAAGTGCTCCTTGTGACTAGCAGCAAAATTCTGTAAACAATATGTGCTTGACTGTACCTTTCACCAAACCACATATATACTGAGCTTCCCCCCTGCTTCTTTGGAACAGTTTCTCAGAGCTATCTGGGATGCTGTCTCCCAGGCTTCAGTCCTCATTTTGCCCCAAATAAAACTTAACTCACAACTCTCATGTTGTGCATTTTTTTTAAGTAGACAGATTTATAGTTACCACAGAGTTTGTATATGTTGACCTACAACTGTATATATTTGTTTTAAACACATAGTGCTTTAAGTTCTAACACCTTTTAAAAGATGTACAGTTCCCTCCCCTCCCCCACCTTTTGTATTTTTGACGTCGTAGTTTATATTTGCATGTTTATCGCTTCACAGTTTATTGTAGTTATTGTTGATTTTACATTTTTTAAAAAAAGTTTTAAGCTTTGTACTAGCTTATTTAAGTGGTTGACCCTCAGCCTTTACTATGTATTTGCTTTTACTAGTGGAATTTTCCCTTTCCCATAGATTCTTACTTTTTGTTATAGGCTTTTCTTTTCCACCTACAGAAGACCCTTTAAAATTTCTTTAGAGTAGGTTTAGTACTGATGAACTCTTAGTTTCTGCTAAAGAACTTTCAGAGAAGTTACTTATCTCTTCTTCATTTCTAAATGATAATTTTGCTGGGTGGAATATCCTAGGTTATAGGTTTTTCCCTTTCAGCACTTTGATTATTTCATGCCACTCGCTCCTGTCCTGCAAAATTTCTGCAAAAAATCAGATGATAGCCTTGTGGGGGTTCCCTTGTATATGGTTTTTGTTTCTCTCTTGCTGTCTTTAGAATTCTCCTTTTATCTTTAACTTTTGCCATTTTAAGTATGACATGCCTTGGTGTGCATCCATTTGCCTTCATCTTGTCTTAAACCCTCTGTACTTCCTGTACCTGGGTGTCTGTTTTCTTCTTCAGGTTTAGGAATTTGTCAGCCATAATTTCATCAAACATATTTTTGACCCTTTCTCTCTCTCTGCTCCTTCTGAAATTGCTATAATATAAGTGTTGGTATGCTTGATGTTGTCTCAGAGACCCCTTAACTGTCCTTATTTTTTATTTTTTTTCTCTTTTTGCTGTTCTGATCGGGTGATTTCCATTATTCTATTTTCCAGATCACTTACATGTTCTTCTGTACAACCTAGTCCGGCTATTAATACTTTCTAGTGTGTTTTTCCTTTCAATTAGTATATCCTTCAGTCCTGGTTTTGCATGTATATAAATTTTATATATATATATTTATATGCATAAATTTTATGTATATATATTAAAGTATATATAAATAAATTGATATATAAAGATATATAAATTATATATACTATGATACATAGTATAATACATATGATTATATATAAAATGTGTTTTATGTATAATCATATGTATTATGCTATACATATAAAATCATGTGTATTATACTATATATTATATGGTATACAGATAATTTATATATCTATATAGATATATATCTATATATTTAATGCTAATAACATTAATGTATTATATATAACATCTAATATGTTGTACATTATATATAATATAATACACTAATATTATTGGTATTAAATTATATTAATAAATATATATAAAATATACAAAGGTGAGTCAAAAATTATCTGCACTCTGGCTGTAGAATTTATTTTAATTAACTTTCAGAAAAGACAAATACATCACTTTTCAATGTAACCTTCTTGCTTTTCAATACACTTTGTCCATCTGTCAATGAGATTTTGTATTCCCTCATTAAAAAATATTTTAGGCTGAGCTGCGAGCCACGAATGCACCGTCTTCACTTCATTAGAAGTGAATCTTCATCGTCGTAGGTCTGCTTTCAGGGGACCAAACAAGTGAAAGTCCGATGGAGCAAGATCAGGACTATAGGGAGGATGCTTTAACACCTCAAAATGAAGTAATCCACAATAGACTTAGGTTTCGAAAAGTTTGTGCGACATGGGTACTGAAACAACTCATGGAAAAGCATAAACAGAAGTGTTTGGATATCTGCAAACAAAATTTGCACCAATACTTTAAGAAAGGTGAAAATTTCTTAAAGAGTATCATTACTGGTGACAAGACATGAATTCATCACTACGAGCCTGAGAATAAAAGGCAGCGTATGGAATGAAAACATCCTCAATCGCCGACCAACAAAAAGATCAAATGTCAGCCATCAGGTGGAAAATTGATGCCTACAGTTTTCTGGGATTCTCAAGGACCAGTATTGGAACATTATCAGGAAAAACTTCAAAAATCAACAGTATTCATTGCAGTGAGATGCTTATTGAAGAGCTGAAGCCTAAACTTCAGGTTAAACACAAAGGATTGCTATCCAAGGATGTTTTGATCTTGCATGTCAACGCACATCTGCACACCTAAGCCTACGCTGTTGACACTCTGCCAAAAATTCCTTTTGAGATGTTAAAGCATTCTTCCTGTAGTCCGGATATTGTTTCATTGGATTTTCACCTGTTTATTCCCCTAAAAACAGCCCTACGAGGATGAAGATTCACTTCTGATGAAGAAGTGAAGACAGCAGTGCATTCATTCTTGGCTCACAGCTCAGCCTAAGACATTTTTTAATGAGGGAATACAAAAGTTTGTTGACAGATGGACAGTGTATTGAAAAGCAAGGAGATGATGTTGAAAAACGATGCATTTGTCTCTTCTAAAAATTAATTAAAATAAATTCTACAGCCAGAGTGTGGATAATATTTTACTTACCCTCATATATAATATAATATTTTAATGTATAAAAAGATATATAAATTACATATAATATATAATATATAGTAAAATACATGTTATATAATTATATACAATTATACATATACATATATAGGTATACATATTATACACATATAATGTATTACACTGCATGTTATATGTCATATGTAATTTGTCTTTTAATAAATATATAAACATATACTTATATATTTATAAATTAATAATGTTGATATATTACATATAACATAATATATTAATATAAGTATCATTAAAATATATAATGTATTATATGTTTTATATAAAATATTAATATTATAATATTGATTATTATAAAAACATATATCATATATTTTATATTTTAATATTATATGTTATAATATTATATTAATAATATTAATATATTATGTTATATATAACATACAATATATTATATGTTATTAATAGATTCTATTATATCATATCTGTTTAAATTAATATTAAAATTAACTTTAATATTCAGTTACTTACATTGACATATATAATATAAAATATATTGTGTATATATATTAATTTCATATAATATTAATTATATTAATCATTAATGATATATTAATATATATTTATATATAATATCTATTAAATGTATAAGTATATGTATAGTATATTTAATATGTATGTGTACAGTAAACTATATAACATATAATACAAATTTAAATATGCATATTTATATATAATATTTATATATTTAATCATATATAATTATAATATACAATTGTGACATAATTATAATATAATATAAAACATAATATATATTTATAAAATATTCACTATAAACATAATATATGTAATAATATATTATAAAAATATATAATATGTAATATATATAATCTATAGCATATGTTAGTTTTGTGTAAAATTCTGTGTTCAGCTATTCTTTCTCCTAATTCAGTTGGCATTCTTATTACTAATGCCTTGAACTCTTCATTTTTTAAGTTGTGAATTTCTTTTTTATTAGTTGTTTTTTCAAGAGTTTTTCCCTTGCTCCTTCAATTAAGACAAATTCCTCTGTCCTCTCATTTTGCTTAAGCTTCTCCATCTTTATGAAGTTAGGTAATACTGCTACCTCTTACACTCTTGAAGGGTTGTCCTTATGTGGGTGTGTCTCTATACAGTCTGTGTGTGCCCAACGCTCTGGCAGTAGAGGTGGATTTGATGTGAACACAAGTCGCACCTTTCCTCAGGGTATGCTGGCAGCAATCACCTTGGTAGGAGGTGGGTTAGTGATGTAGTAGCTAGGGCTGGAGCTGGGTGTGGGCCAAAGCTTATCCTTCGCTCAGTGGTTATTACTGAGTGGCGTCACATCCCAAGTTGCTGGAGCAGAAGCCCTGAGGGTTGGTTCCCAACTGGCTCAATTCCCTTTAAATGTGTTCTCTTTTTCCCCCTCCCAGCAATGGCACCCTCACCCCAGTGGGGAGTGGTCCTGGAGCAAGAGGAACTGACATTGTCACTGGGTATGGGTCTGAGCATGGCCTGGGTCAGTCTGGCCAGGGTCAGAGAGTTGCATGACTTCTGATGTAGTACCTGTGTAAACAACAGTACTAACTTCCCCAGCCCTGCTCAGATGCCGTTTCAGGTCTGAGTCTTCTTTGTCCCTAACAGCAGAGCTTTCCCCTCAGCCTCTGCACCCTCTCCCTGATGTGAAAGTATATCACAGGGGAGATGGGGCCTGTGTGGTCTCTCAGCATGGGTTAGGGCAAGGGCTGTGGTAGTCCAACCCCAGACAGAGACTGGTACTACTTCTGATGTGTTTTCTGTATAAGCAGCAATATATAAGGTGCCCCTGCCCTGCTCAGATGCCACTTTGGGCAGCCTTCTTCCCGGTGTGGAGCTGCATCTTGAAATCGATGGGGCTGGAGCAGTTTCTTGGCTCAGGCTGGGCCACACACCAGGGCAGTTGTGGGAAACTAACCAGCCGCTTGTGCCATCTCCATTTGCCCTCAAGGCCCTGCTTCAGGCATAAGTAAGTATGCATGTATTCCTCTCAAGTGGAGTCCAGGCTTCCCACAGCCCTCCTGTTAGTCCCATCAGCCCTCCAACTAGCCAAGAGGAGCAGTCTTCCCTGTGTCGGATAAAGTTGAGATGCCCAGCAGGTGGCTTAAACTGCTCACTTCCCAGGGAGGATGTCTGCCCATGTAATCTCCCTTTACCTCTGAGTCCCTTCCCAGGGGCACGGATCCCAATCTGATTTCTTCTCTTCCTTTTCTGTCCAATTCTGTGTGAATCTTTCCTACAGCCTTAGTTGTACAGGAGTCTTTCTGCCAGTCTCCAGTTAGTTTTCAGTGAAAATTCTCTAATATATAGATGTATTTTTGTTGTGTCCATGGGGGGTGGTGAGTTCCATGTGTTCCTATTCCACCATCTTTATTTTTTTTATATAAATGAATGTTTTAGCCATAATTGTGCTTTACAGTATGTCTACTTAAAAATAATTTCCAAAAAAATTGTTTTTAGAAACTTGAAAATTTGAAGTTGTAGTGAGATATGTTAAATGATAGATATTTATCAAAAACCTAGATTATTTCCAAATAAGTTAAAATACTGAAATATTAATTATTGAACACAAATTTATCTACTTTTGTCTTTTTACAAAGAAGCTAAAGATATTTGGATTTATCAGTTAACATGTTTTGTGCCACATTTCAAAACTTTCCATGAGAAAGAATATACAACTAGAAATTATGAAATGTATTTATAAATTTGCCAATCCAGAGAATGCTAGTATTAATAGACAGTCCACAATTGCTTACCTTTTAGTTTTCACTAGGAATAAAAGATTCTAAGAGTTAAGAATCCCACTTGATATACGCAATGAAAACCACTTAGAAATAATGACTTAAAGAAATTGGGATTAACATTTATACACTACTGTGTATAAAATAGATAACTAATGAGAACCTACTGTATGGCACAGAAAATTCTACTCAGTGCTCTGTAGTGACCTAAATGGGAAGGAAATCCAAAAAAGAAGGGATATATGTATATGTATAGCTGATTTACTTTGCTGTACAGCAGAAACTAACACAATATAAAGCTACAATATAAAGTTAATTTAAGAAAAAATAAAACAACTGTGTATGAAAAGTAGGTAAGGAAATCAAAATGACTGGTTGTTCCAGAATAAAGAGAAAGAAAGGAAGGAAGGAAGGAAGGAAGGAAGGAAGAAAGGAAGAAAGAGAAAGAAAGAAAGGAAAAGAAACCCTAGAACAAAATCTGAAAGGATGTAAAAAAGTTGTAGTAGGTTTGTGGAAAAGAATTTTATGTATGGTCAAGCTGGCTAAGTTTGGAAAGAATTTAAGTCTTTAAAGAATAATTTTAGAATTTTTTTTTCTCCTTTAAAAGGATAAAGTATTATTTAACTGTTGGTCTGCTCTTGATAAGAGATTGTGAAAGTTTTTTTTTTTTTTAACTTTTTGGGAAACTTACATGAAAAGCAAAAATTTCATGTCATCAAAATAATTTACTCCACTTTGTCTTTATCAGGTCTTTGATTACTTAAGAAAACCAAGTCTTCTCAGTATTAAGAAAGCTAAGTTTTGTTCAGAACTGTAAACCTTCTGTATTTGCCTTTCACGTCTTCTTTTGTCACTTTGGTTAAATAGATTATTAGTTATCATTTAGTAATAATCTCTGATCCTATTTAGTCGAATGTTCAAATATTTTGATGCTTTGACAACTTGCCCAAATCAGTCTCTTTGACCTCAAAATAACTTTGAGGTTTCCCAGAGGGACCGTGGAAAATTTCAAAGGATTTGTCTCTCACCTTGTAAAAGAGAGATGCTAAACTAATTAGACTTATTGCATGTTAAGTTACATAAGGAGCATTGTCAAATACGTGATGACAAACCTACTTAGGTTTTATTTGTATGGATAAATATTATTAATATAAGGGTTCTAGAAATTTTATGAAATTCCTAAAAACCTGATATGTCCTTATATTTTATCAGTCATAATTCCAGTTATTATCTTCAAAAATGTTACAGCACACAAATAACCCATTTTCTTATAAATTCTATTATAATGAACTCTCATCAGATCTTTAGCCATTGGCATTTTCAAGTCTTTTGTCATTTACAGACAGCTTTTGTTTTACTTTGATGCTTTTACAAAAATGAGATTCATAGAATGAAACCTACCCAGCACTCTTGGCCAATGACACTGCTGCCAAATTACAAGGTATTGAAACTTGGGTGCATGTTTTACAACTAAAGAAGACTCCACATGACATCTGGTCTTGTGCAGATGCTGGAGACCTCAAGGTTAAATTGACAAGGAAGAGTAGTAGCTCACATTGAGTTAGACTGCTTCCTTTCAGGGTGTTGGATGAAGAACATTTCTTTCCAGTCGTCCTTCCCTCTCTGAACATTTTTTCCTAATTCTTACACCATGAATGTCTTTATGATTCTTTAGGTCACATTTTGTCATGCTCTGACCTGGAAAGATAATGCCATTGTTTACATATTTCAGGTCATTGTGTTGGTGGGGGTGGGGGTGAGGGGTAATTCAACCTCCAAATGGCTGTTGGATTTGCCATGATTCTGGTGATTCTGTAGTTCTACCCATCACAAAATCCTCCCTGATTTTCAATGTCTCAGTTTCTCTGGAAGAAACTCAGCCCTCTCGCTCTCATCTCAGCCTCTCTAATCCTGAGGGGCCATTTCCCTACCTCTGCTTAACAACTCCAAACACAGGGAATCTTGTATCTAGCCTTTGTACAAAGAAGCAAACACAAGGTAAAGGTAATCATAATAAAGCCACCTGTGTAGTCTATAAACTGTTAGATTTCATTGGTCCCATGTAAGTGGTAACATATGGTATTTGTATTTCTCTGTTTGACTTACTTCACTAAACATAATGCCCTCTAGGTGCAACCATTGCAGAATTTCATTTTTTATGGTTCAGTGATATTCTATTGTGTGTGTGTGTGAGTGTGTGTGTGTGAGAGAGAGATATCTTCTTTATTCATTCATTATCCTGTGTTGACGGACACAGGTTGCTTTCATATCTTGTCTATTATAAATAATATGAAATTGAGGTGCGTGTATCTTTTTGAATCAGTGGTTCAGTGGTGTTTTTTTTTGTTTGTTTGTTTTTCAAATATATACCCAGGAGTGGAATTGCTGGATCACATGGAAGTTCTATGTTTGGTTTTTTTGAGGAAACTCCATACTTTCTCCATAGTGGCTGCACCAATTTGTTTTCTCACCAGCAGTGCCCAATGGTTACCTTTTCTCCACATCCTCTCCAATATTTGTTATTTGTAGACTTTTTGATGTTAGCCATTGCAACAGGTGTGAGGTGATATCTCAAAATGAATGTATATAACAAAATGTAAACAGACTCACAGATAGAAAACCAACTAGTGGTTACCAGTGAGGAGAAGGGGAGGGACAGAATGGGGTATGGAATGAAGAGATACAAGCTACTGTATATAAAATAGATAAGCAATAAGGATATACAACCATTATTTTGTAATAACTTTAAACAAGTATAATCTATAAAAGCACTGAATCACTATGCTGTACACCTGAAAATAATATAATATTCTAAATCAACTATACATCAATTAAAAAAAAATCTGGCCTCCACTGTCATCTTTCCATCCCCAAGATATGGACTCAAGTGGCAATTACCAGGAAGCATTCGTGAATCAAAATTACCTTCCATTCTCAGATCCTTATGCCCCCAGTTAGAAGTGCGAAAGAGGATATAGTCAGGAATGTCTCCTTACTCTTTTTTTTTTCTTTTTTATAAATTTATTTATTTATTTATTTATTTATTTGCTATTTGGGCTTTCTTTACTTGTGGCAAGAGGGAGCTACTCTTCATTGTGGTGTGCTGGCTTCTCATTTCAGGGGCTTCTCTTGTTGTGGAGTACAGGCTCTAGGCACATGGGCTTCAGTAGTTGTGGCACATGGGCTCAGTAGTTGTGGTTTGTGGGCTCTAGAGCACAGGCTCAGTAGTTGTGTCTCACGGGTTTAGTTGCTCCACGGCATGTGGGATCTTCCTGGACCAGGGCTCGAACCTGTGTCCCCTGCATTGGCAGGTGGATTCTTAACCACTGCACCATCAGGGAAGTCCTTCTCCTTACTCTTGAAGATATTGCAGAATATGCTGCTAAAGTAATGGCTGCCTTACAGAAATCCCTGGACTCTCTGTTCAAATTTTTTCTTGATAAAAGAATACCTTTTGATCATCTTTTAGATGAGCAAGCTGATGTTTGTACTATAGCCAATACCACTTGCTGCACTTGGATTAACACCTCTGGGAAAGTTAGACTCAGCTACATAAGATCACTGAACAATCCATTTGGCTTGAGAAAGCGACGGCTTCAGTGACGTCTTTCTTTGACATTTGATTCTGATTGATTTGGATCTCAGGGACTGTGGCTCTGAAGTGCACTAGACATTGGGAATTATCCTGTTTGTAACAATTATAGTAGTCTCCTTGGCATGCCATTTTCTCTCAATAGCTTTACATACATATTTTCAGCCACTGACCACTAAGCAAATAATCTCTCTAAGATGAGAATATCAGAGAAGGAATGAAGAGTATGGCCTACTTTAAAAATGTGAAAGTGAAATCATGACTTGTAAATACCAGACAGATTCAGCAAAAAACTGCAAGAACTCCAGAGTCATAGCTGAGAGTAGCAATAATGCCTCAAATTTTTATTACATGTCTCAGGTTGAGAGTCTGATCAAAAGGGGGGAATTGTTAAAAACAAGACAAGTCCAAAATGGAGTCAATTATGCTAAGCCCTGCATCACCAAACCAAGACTTAATTATAGTTTCAGCTCTCCCAGAAATGAGATCTTAAAATAATCAATCAGGAATTGCCTGATCAGGACTAGTTATGTAATTTGCCTAATACATTTCTGCTATTCCCTAAAAGAAAGTAATTCTGCATAAACAACTGACTTTTTTGCCTAATACCAGTTCCTTGTTCCTTCTCCTTTATGCTGATAAAGGTTTTTCATTTTGTTCAGCTCCTGGAGCTCCTTTCTGCCTGCTAGACTGGGTGCTGCCCAATTTGAATCAATTTTGCTGAAATAAACTCTTAATATCTGTAATATGTCTTGGTTTATCTTTAACAATTTGCATACATAGATATACACAAAAACTTTTTAACTCACACAAAAAATGTTCTGGTCTTTGATTATTTTGGGAGTGATCATTCTTGGAGTTTCATCCTTTTGTAATGCCACTTAGCAGTACTAAACTTATTTTATCTTAAATTCATATTATTTCCTTCTATAAAACCACTGGGGACTTAGCACATAATACATGCTGGTGAAAAACTGCCTGCCATAGTATTCCTCCATCACTTCCAACCCATCATGACATTATGACTGACTGACTGCACAAAAGCACTTCATCAACTAGACTTGTTACAGGAAAATGGCCAGTTACAGAAAACTCTTAGTCCCTAAAACTGAATTTCCTCTTCTGAAAGGTCCTCAAACTGCTGGCTTGCCCCCTTCAACCTGTCAAGGACTGTCAACTATACTTTCATGTCTCCTCCACTTCTACATTTCATGTTAATAGATTGTTTGTCATTTCAGCATTTCTTCTTTTTACTCTATAAGATTTACTTTTCTTTTTAACACCCTTAACCTCTAGTGAAATGAAAGTGATGGTGGATGCATCCCTTGATGTTTATGAATAAACATAATTTTATTATTTTATTATGTGTTAATTTTGTCTCAGGCTCAGTTTTGTCTTTGACAATAAAGTATATTCACTTGCTTCTTTCCCACGCAAGGTGGAGGCTTTCTGAGGGCAAGAGTGTATATGTTTCTTATTATATCCATACTGCCTGGTACAGTGCCTGGCTCACTGAGAGACCCAATTCATATTAGGTGGATGGAAGCATGCTATCTCAATAAAGCTGTTATTTTAAAAATAATCTCTAATTTTAATTGTAGTATATTTTGTGAAAATAAAGAAGACCCAAATGAGAACAAGGAAAATCTATTTTGTTTTTAATAGTGAAGAGGTCAGCCACTATCACTTGCATTTTGGCGGATACTCAAAGACAGGCAGAGGAGTGGGAAAGCTTTATAGTAGGAAAAAGAGAAAGGTTTCAGAAATGCCCTGAAAGGTTGCTCTTGGTATGGGGAAGCTATATGAGGATAACTAGAAGTGAAGCAGCCTGTGTGATTGGTTAGGAGTATATATTTGGCTTTCTCTAGTTGATCCTAGGTTGGAAGCAGGGACAAAAACAAGGGAAACTGCCAAGTCCTTGCTCTTTTGGGCTAATTGTTAGAGGGGTTATTGTTTAGCTTCCTGAACTGATTACATAATAGTCTGATGTACTGGAAGTCTGAGGTACTGGAAGTCTGACTTATAGAAGCAGGTGGGCTTCCTGGGTCTGTTACTGTAGGTACTTGGTTGGCTCACTGAGTTGGTTGCTGCCAATTGTGGGTCAGAGTTCTATTTCCATATATGGTCTGGTCACTGTCCATTTGTATATTTAGTCTCTCAACTCCTAGAAAACATCCTATTACTAGTTCATTCTTCTTAAACAGCAGATTCATTCTGTCTTATCCAGGTGATAAGAATTTTAGGGATACTCCTGAGGTACCAAGTCAAAATTATTTAGCCTGACACATTCCAATCTCAAGCTGTCTTCACAGGCTTTATAGCCTGCTGCTCTCTTCCATCCTTCCTGGGCTGCAAGCAAACTGGAGTCCTTGCTACTGTGAAACATATCCATGCCTTTTTGCTTTTGTGCCTTCAAGTCAACTCTTTTCCTTTTTCTAATCTCTTCTCCACCCATTCCCCATCTCTGCCAATTCCTATTATGCTGTTCATAAAGGCCAAGTCTAAATATGCTTTCCTCTTCTGAATATTCCATAAAATTTCACTTTAAATGCTTTTTCGTGGTTTAGCAGTAGGTAAGTGGATAATATGTATCCATTGCTTTTACCTCTGCTAGGAAACTAAACCTTGAGAGTGAGGAAAAATGTGGGCAGCACATTTTTTCATTGTCATATGAAAGCAAAGCATTGTCTACAGGAATGTAAATGGTTACGTTCACTGTTTACCTGAGATCCCAGGCTTAAGAAAATTAGGGTTTAACTTGTAGATTTTCTTTAGAAAAATCAAATAATTTCTCCTTGGGGGAAGAGATAACCCCAAAATATTATTTTCGCTTTGAAATTTAACTTGTGTTGTCTCTAATACAGTGATCTTAACGTGAAATTACTTATATGTCATTACTTCAGAAATGCTTTTTGAACCATCTTACCAGTTCTCTTATTCATTAATGAGTTAAATTTTTGACATGTGTACATTTTACATGTTCATGAGTCATACTTTTAATCTTGTGAAAATTATACTTTAATATAGATGTGTTAAAAACATGATTAGGTGTGCTTTAACTCTTTTCCATTGTTTATTGCCCCCTAGAGGACTTCATCCAGTGTCCTGCACGATATATTTTTAATACATGTTTGATGAACAGCCTATCCAATTTTGGTGGCACATTTCTTTTTTTTTTTTTTTACCACAAGACTATAATCATATCTTTAATGAAAAATAATATTTGTTTTTTCCACGAGTAGTTAAGGGTATTTGGCTTGCCAAATAAACTGATTAAAATATGGACATAAAGAATATATTTTTATTTGTACATTAGGTCACAAGAAATAATTTTTATTTTGAATGAAAAATGTAGAGTACACCAACCACAATCTCAATGAAAAAGGCAAACATTACTCTTTTTTTTTTTTTTATTTTTTTTGGGGGGGTACACCAGGTTCAATCAACTGTTTTTATACACATATCCCCATATTCCCTCCCTTCCTTGATGCCCCCCCCTCTAGTCCCCCCCACCCTCCCTGCCCCAGTCCTCTAAGGCATCTTCCATCCTCGAGTTGGGCTCCCTTTGTTATACAACAACTTCCCACTGACTATTTTACAGTTGGTAGTATATATATGTCTGTGCTACTCTCTCGCTTCTTCTCAGTTTCCCCTTCACCCCCCACCCCCTCCCATACCTCGAGTTCTCCAGTCCATTCTCTGTATCTGCTTCCTTGTTCTTGTCACTGAGTTCATCAGTACCATTTTTAGATTCCGTATATGTGAGTTAGCATACAATATTTGTCCTTCTCTTTCTGACTTACTTCACTCTGTATGACAGATTGTAGTTCTATCCACCTCATTACATATAGCTCCATCTCATCCCTTTTTATAGCTGAGTAATATTCCATTGTATATATACAAACATTACTCTTAAAGACATGTTACCAGATGACATTACTCAGCTATCAATATCTTCATAAATCCCAAGCCCATAATTTGCTCTGAAATAGCACTTGCAATGAATTTTAATTTCTAACGTCAACATAACAATTTCAAAATACATTTTTCTGCAAATATATAAGGAAGTTCTTAAGCTACCTGATAGAAACCAACTCATCTCCTAGGGAAGACAGTCGGTTGGATTTAAACTGGAAAAGATAAGAAAAAAAACTAAGAGACTACATGGAAGATAACAATGTCATTTCAAGCTTTGAAATCAACATATAATTATCAGAAAATAAATATACTTGTGAATTAGTTCTATTCTAAATAAAAGCTCTTTCATATAAATTGCAGCAGCAATATATAAAAGATGATGATGCATTATCCCCAGTAAGCTTTATCTAAAGACTGAAAAGCTGTATTAACACTAAAAAATCAATCAATGTAATTCACCCTATTAACAGGATAATGAAGAAAAACCTTATGATCATCCTAATAGATGCAAAAAAACCATTTGAAAAAATTCAATACCTATTCCTGAAAACAACTTTGCACAGACAGGGAAGCGATGGAACTTCTTCAATCTGATAAGGGGCATTTCAAGATAAATCTATAGTTAACATCATACTTAATGGTGAAATATTGAACTCTTTCCTGATAAGATCAGAAGTCAAAGATGCTCATTCTCACAACTTCCATTCAGCATCGCACTAGAGGTCTGTTTATGTGAAAAATCCTAAGGCATTGATAAATACCTACTAGACCTAATATGTGGGTTCAGCAAGGTCATAGGATGTGAGGTTTATATGTAAAAAATGACTTTTTAAAATATGATAGCAGCAAACATTTCAAAGCTAAAAATAAAATTTAAAAATCCATTTACAACAGTTTCATGAGACATACATTATTTAGGACTTTTTTATTTACAAATATTATGGGCATTCTGTCTTGATGGTCTACATGCATGATGCACTTTGGGCATTATTTTATACATGGTCTTATTTCATCCTGACAATAACTTTTGAGGTAGGTGATTTTGTCTATATCACTTTTACAAATGACATATCTAGAAAGAAACAGGGATGGAGTTAAACTCTGGGTTGAGAAACTCTAAGCTCATCTTGTTTTAACTACATATATATATGGAAAAGATATAAAGCATGACATTGGTCCACTAATGTTCTAATGAATAATTTTTTCATTGATAGTAATAGACTCAAAATAGCTTTGGCAAAACATATATATTTCAAAGTACTTTTATTCATTATAAACAAATGTTATAGGATAAAAGGGAGGCTGATTCACTTACTGAAAATGTAAAACAAAGTAAAAAATAGGAAATTGTAGTAATTACTATAGAAACTTTGATATGCTTAGTTTTGTTAATGTCTTAAAAATTAAAAGTATCAATTCACATGAAATTACAATAAAACATTCATAAATGCATGCATTAAAAAAACTATTGCTGTCTCAGCAGTCCTTGGCAGTGCTAACTACTGCTTTGGTGACTTGCTGGAAGGACTCACATGGCTTAACATAAAGTTATGCTCACATCTGAGATTTATTACCACAAAGAATACAGGGCAAGAATAGCAGGAAAAAGGAGAAAGCTAGAAGTGTCATTTATAGGAACTTCTGCCCTTTAGCATGTATCACACAGACATCCTTTTTCTTCAACTGTGAACTGCAGGGGCATGCGAGAGATATTCTTGCCCAAGAAAGACATTAAAGGTAGTTTGTCCCAGACCTACCATATGATCAGAGAAAGTGCAGACCCCAAATCAGGGAACAGGTGCATATTGTGAATCTTAATGTTTCTTTTCAGCATGCTGACATCTTTCATTTTGACCCACTCCACCAGTATATAGAGTAACATCACTACCCAGTGATCCAAGCATTCCCATTTTGTAGTCCTCAAAGACTGCCACAGTCATCACCATGGCTATAGCCTAGGCAAGAACTGAATGAAACAGACCTGCTACATTGATCCTTTCCTTGAAGTTGCATAAAATCATTCATAGGAAGAATGCTGATAGAACTTTGTCTTGGAATTCTGACAAATACTTTTATTGAAAGGAAAGAAAGTGTCAGTACAGGACAGATCAGGCTAATAAACCAGCCTGACCAGTATTCTAAGGTCATGAGATAATCTTAATATGGCTTTAACAAATCAGCAACATCACAAGCAAAAATTAAACTTCTGTCTATGATAGACCTATTTCCAGCAGGCATGAAGCCTCAGGGATGCAGGCTGAGATCATGAGCAAAGCACAGCATAGGAGTCTGAGTTCCTCCTTATTGTGCATTATTGGGTAGTTTCTTAAGATTGATAGGTAGATAGATAGATAGATAGATAGATAGATAGATAGATGATAGATAGATCAAGTAGGTTTATATATATAAACCCTATAAACCAACCTTTCAAAAGCTTGATAAAAATAAATGTGTAATGTTTCTCATAAGCATTAAAAGAGTTTATACCTACATCTGATGCATCCTTATATACCCTAGTCTAACTCAATACACACTTAACATGTATTTGCTAAATTGATATATTCTGAGAAAATTAATAGATTGTATGCATCAAATACATAGTTTTTCAAAAATCAGTTTGTTCTGTACATGAAAATGTAAACAGCCCTTAAAATCTTTCTTATTATTACCAAAAGTGACATCCATTATATGTTCCAAAAATAGGCATGTAGTTCACACTGTAGGAAGTGCCAAAATCAAAACATTGCCATTTGCAGGAAAGAAAAAAGTTCCACTGCAGATTTTACTTAATGAGCAACAGCTGCAGAGAACAGCATCTACGGCAACTGAGTCCAAGCAAAGAGGGAAAATGTGAAGGTGGGACTCTGAGATCATATGAAAAATGTGCTGCTAAAAATAAAACTAAGGTGAAAACATAGAATGTTATATTTAATGTAATGAAAGAAATTCTTAAAGAAAACATGTTATTACACTTGTTACTACTTACTAGTATATATCAGTTTAGCACTAGAGATGTATAATCAATCTGAGTTGTTTGCTTGAGTTAAATTGTTTTGTTCATTAATTCTGGTCCAGTGAGAGATGATGATATTATTTCATATTAAATGTAGTTACATGGATAAGAAAAATAATTAGCTCTTATTTCAAATAATTTATATACTTTGGTAAGTAAAGATAGCATAAAATAATGAGAAAACAAAACCAACAAAGTAAAATTTTTAAAAGTACTTCATTAAGAATATAAACATAATGAGATGACAAATATAAATAACTCAGAATATGTTGATTGGAAGCTATTATATAAGATAAAGAATAATATCACATGTGTCAAAATTCATTAATTTACGTGATAAATGTTCATTTAGCACCTAATATGAGCAAGGCATTATGTTAGATTCTTTGAAATATGCTAAGATGAATGTCATAGTCCCTGTTCTCAAAGAGTTTCCACTATATTAGGTAAATAAGGCAAATATATGTAATTGTATCATAGTACTTACAACAATACAACAGATATTAACAAAGACCATAGGGTTGAGTGGTTTCTAGAGAAATAAAGAAAAAAATTTTGAAGGTGGTAGCATTGGAGCAGGGTCTTAGAGGGCTACTAAATTCATTCATTTCACAGATATTTCTGGAATATCAATTTTGCATCAGTTGAATAAAACTAAATTTTTGTAATATCTAAGATCATGATCTAACAGGAAAAAATTAAGCAAATTGCCCAAGGTCATTGAGCTCCTAGAGAGCAGAAAAAAGATTTGAGTTCAGTTAGCCTTGACTCCAGAGCTCCTACTTTTAATTATCCCTAACAAAATAAATGCTAAGAGTTGAGAGACAGTATGTGAGAACACAGAAACTGGAGATTACAGTTCTACTTGTTATTTACATTATCCATTTTATTAAAAGCAAGAATGTCAATGAAAAAAATGGCGCAAGACAAATGTTAATATTCAAAAATATTTTTAAAACAGATATTGAGGGGCGACTTTCTAATTTTGAACTTGGAAATATGTTTTCTGACTGCATACTTGGATGAACTGATCTCATGTAGTTTTTGTCATGGTTGTATGGAAACAAGATCAGTAGACCACCAAGAGAGAATTCTGAGGGAAACCATTATTGAGGAGATTAGCAGAAGTGGGGGACCCAAAAATGGAGAATAAGAACCAATAGATCAGAGGTGCAAACTACACCAGGATGATATTTACAGAAAGGACAGTGAACAATGAGAAATGCTGCATGATTTAGTGAGTGGGGAACAGAAAGCTATTTGATTTGGAGTTCTGGTGATTACCGATAGTTTTGGTGAAAGCATGTTTAGTAAGAAGGCAAAGTGGGATAGATTTTTCTATTGTCTACCAGTGCATAACAAACATAAACTCTAAACATAGTAAGTTAAATAAACCATTTTGTTTTTCTCATGATCTTATGGGTCAGGAATTCAGGAAAGACTCAACTGGGTAGTTGTCTTTGATCCACCCACAGGGCAACAGCTGGGGTGCATGGGTGAGGAGGATCCTCTTCTAAGACGGTTTCTTCTCTCACTTGCCTGATGCCTTACATTCTTTGATCTCTGTCTCTATGTCACTCATAGTGATCCCAGGGTAACTATGCTTCTTACACAGAGGCTTGCCACCAGAACATAGAAAGCAGAAGCTGAGAGGCCAATTAAGGACTATGCTTAGAACTGGTACAGTCATTTCTGCCATATTCTATTTCTCAAAGCTGTCAAAAATTTGGCTGTTAAATTTAAATAGCCAAATAGACTAGGTGGTGATATAGAACCCACTGCTTTATGGGGGAGTTGCAAGGTCACATAGCAGAAGATCATGTACCATGTTGAGGCCATCTTTAGAAAATACAGTTGACCAGTAGAGTTAAGGAAATTCCAAGTGAGAGAAGAACATTAGGAATCATGAGGAGTGTTCCATATGCTTGGTAAACACTGAGTAGCTTACAGTGGTTGCAACAGAGATTGTGGTTAAGAAACTGGTGGGGTATTAGACAGAACTCATATCATGAGCTTTGAGAGAAGCCCAAGATTTGTTTAATTCCATTGGCCACATTTATTTTCAGTAGTGGAGAAACATAATCAGATCTTTACCTTATCATACTTGATATTTTTTTTCCAGTTGACAGGTTACTCACCCAAGTCAATAAAAGCAGTATGAAAAGACTGGAAGTGGAGGCCAGTAAGGAGGCTATTGTGGTAATCCTCATGAGGGGGTAGTTTGAATTAATATTTAAGCTAAAGAAATAGGGAAGAGGGAACAGATTCAAAGGATGATTCAGATGTAGTGACTTGTGGAGTCAACATGTAAGGGAAGACCACAGAAACTATCAGTGAAATCTTTCTGGGTGTAGGCAAGTCTGAAGAGATTGTTATATATTTTCCTCAGTAATCAACTGGAAAGATACTTTAGAAGCTTTTCCAAAGACTTCATTTAGGATTACATAAACTCCATGGCAATTGCTGAAAGTTGACACCCTCACAGGGCAAAACTTTCCTAAAATATTGAGCGCCAGAAGAAGGTCCAATCAGGAGATGGTGGGATCATCTTCACAGGGAAAAGGTCCTAAGTATCCCCAGGGAAGAGAAGGCAAGGCTTCCATTCACGGCTTTCTTGAATTCTACCGACTTACTCTCCTGAAGGTGGACGAGAAGTTGGGTAAGAGAAGAGGGGGCCTCTGTGGAAGCTGGGCCACAGGATATATGACTTCATAAAGTCTCTCATAATCATTATTTATTTTTATCTTTTTTTATTCTTAGTACCTGTTGTTATTTGTATTTTTCCTAAACTATAACAAATAAATATGTAGAGAAAACTCATAAAAATTAGGGGGCACACAGAATAGATTCCCATCAAATAAAATCTTACTCCAAAAATTCTCTTGCATAATATAAATATTTAATTACAGTATTTATACAATCATGTGTCACCTTTATTTCATCCTTTAGGTGGTTTACAATTATGTGTCTTTCTAGTCTTCTGTATTTCAACTGATGTCAACATTACTGATCAATATAAGATCATAAAACCTCAGGCTTGTATAGGATTTATAAAAGTTTATACATAGAGATATAAATATGAGGGTGAGTCAAAAATTATATGCACTCTGGCTGTAGAATTTACAGAAGTTTTAATATAACCAGAGTGAGAATAATTTTTGACACATCCTTGTATACAATATAAAAATGATATATTAATATGATTAGATAGTATACATTTTTTAACACAAAATATATCTTAATATATAACATATACAATACCATTAATACATTTTATATTATATTGTATTATATATAATATTAAGTATATATAAATTATACTATATTAAAATACATATTTAATTTTATTAATTATATATAATATTACTATATTACTATATTATTGCTATTAATATAATAGGATACAGTATTTATTAATATAAATATTATATGTTACATATGTGTATATATATGTGTATATGCATACACATCCATATTTTTTATCTTAGTGGCTGGCAGGATGCTTGACACATAGTGGATACTCAATATATTTTGGTGAATGTATAAGTGAATGAATGACTGTTCAAATAACTTTAGTGTCTCTGTAGTTTCTGAGAAAGTTCTAGTTCCTTCTGTATGTTAATACAAACATCAATTATACAACGCTATTTGGGAGCTCTCATCTATTAATACAGAAAATGGCATTAGGAGAGGATATAAAAGAGGGTGATTACCAACCTGACATCAACCTTCAAGGTTAGTGAGGTCCCTAGAATTTCGTACTTACCTCTACCACCTCCTATGGCTAAAACACCCCTACCCCACAAAATATCTCTAACTTGTACTTTAAAATAGGACCTCCGCTTGGAGTAATAAGTCTCCAAGTTGGTTGCCTAATTTATAGAGATGTGTTTTTGTCTTTTTCAATTTGCTTTACATTTACATCTGTTGATTCAGGGACAAAGGGTGACAATGGAGGCTCCTTTTGAGATTACTGCATAATGATGTAACTCTATTGCAACTCTGTTCCCTTGACTTCAGTGATTTTCAAAAGTACAGATGGTAAAAGTAATCTAACCCTTTTCAGAAGTGGGGCAACAGTTCCTCCAAACGCTGTCATCAAATGGAATTTCACCTCATTCCTTCCCACTGATTCAGCCATGCTTCTAACTTCTGCCCAGCGACCCCAAAATGCCACACATGAGGAGTTTCACAGTCTTTGCAACACTCTTTAACCCGTAAAAATTCTACTAAGGCTTTACACTGAACAAGCCAGAGATGTAGGATGGAACCAGAAATTACCTTCATTTTTTCTCCCATGAATTATTAAAATCTACTCTGTAAGGCTACGGCAGGTCTCCAGGTTTCTCTGGACTTTTGGACATTAACAAGTGCTCCAGTCACCTTTTGTTCTAATAATAGTCTCATTTTAATTATTGAAATAACCATTCCCGTGTAATAAGCATGAGTTCTTTGGATACTTTATCACTAAGGATCTCTCATCTTTCCATAAAATACTCATTTTAGTTCAGGTTTACTTAAAATGGTTCTCCCCTAGTGAGTCAGTTAGAACTTCTCATTTGCTTGCTGAGCAACAGGTGGCCCAGCCTGAGACTCTTTCTGTGACCTGTTTAACCCAGTGGCCCTCTCTATGCTTGGGAACATCTTTCCTGGAAACATCGTTCCTGGAACCATGTGTTCTCCACTCCCATCTTTGCTGGTTACTGTACTGACCTGTCAAACAACTGACAATTTTGACTTTACATTATAGAAACTCCTCTTGCCTCTCTCTTTTGTAAGATTCCCTGCTTTCTGGGTCTCATGAGGTTTATGTCATTTTGATTGACATATTTCCATCTGAGAACGAATACATTGGCCTTTATAAAATTCTTTACTCCAAAATATTTGCGTACCATGCCTATATGAATACACATTCTTTTTTTTTGCCCATTCTAGATTGTGTATCAGGCTAAGTATTGAGTTCTAGGTTTGGAAAACTGGCTTCAATACTACAATATCTGCTGCCTGACTATTTAATTTTTGAATGTTTGCTATGAGGTGTGTTTGTGTGTCTGTGCATGCGTGTGTGTGTTTGTGTGTGTGTGTGAGTGTATGTGTATTGGGGGAGTGAGCCATGTATGATTGTATTCTGAAATTTTTTATAATCATTTTAGCTTTACATGATATTCTGAAATTTTCTTATTATGTGATGATGTAGATCATTTTTCACTGACAGTTCTGGAGACTTAGTAGACTTTTCAATTTAGAAACTCATCTTTTGGGAAAATTTTCTTTTATTTCATCTTTTAAAATTTCTTCCTCCTCCAATTTCTTCTTTCTTTCTCTTTCTGGGTCTGCTCTTGGACAGATATGAAATCCCCTAGATTAACACTCTAATTTCTTATTTTCTTTCTGATTTCCCATCTCTTTGTTTACCTTACAGACTAGAAAGCCTTGCTGTTCAAAGAGTGTTTGAAACTGGCAACATCAATATCATTTGAAAGCCTGTTTGAAATGCATAATCTCAGGTCCAAGCCCAGAAATACTAAATCATAATTTGCATTTTGTCAAATCCTCTAAGTGATTTGTATGTGCACTGAAATTTTTAAGAAATACTTCTCTAGAGTCATTGTGAATTTGTGCTTCAGTCATTATGTTGAATTTTTAAATTTCTGCTGTCATACTTTTATTTCCCTGTTTTTTGTTCTCTGGGTATTCTTTTTATAATAGCTTTCTTTATGTTTTGTGAATGAAATATTTTATCTCTCTGTTGACATAATTATACATTTTGAAGCTTTTCCCCTCTATTTTTTCCATGGTCTCCGGGTCTCTAAATTTCCTTGGTACATTCATTTGTTTTTGCCTCTGTCGTTCATGTTAGAGTTGGTTTTCAAATATCTGGTAACTTTCACTGTTCGTTTTTAAAGAGAGACAGTAAAAAGCTGAGTGGCAGCTTTTGAGTTGGTTGAAATGGAGGTGAGATGAACATCTGGCCTTATCATATCAATATGCAAAGCTTTTTTTCCTCTTAGATCATCAGTCAATTTCTACCAGGCTTATAAACCTGAATGTTGTCAGTGTTCTGGTGAATTTTGGGAAGACAGCTGAGGGACAATTATTCAGAATACAGATTTTACTTAACCTTCTTTGTATTCAGTAAGACTAAATACCCATCTTCAGTCAGCTTAATGTCCCTGAGCTCAAAGCGTATGGCATCAACATGTATAGAGACTAAATCTCCCAACCTTTTCATACAGAAGAGGTGGAAAGGAAATCTCTGCTAGTTGGTGTGTGGGATGTGGCAGTTTAAGTGTTTCAAGTACCAGTTTTCCTGTGTTTAGTACCACTTAGCTTCCTCACCTTTGGATGTATCAACTGTCAATTACCAAAACTTTCTGAAGTAATAAGCTTCCTTCTTAGTTTTTCTCCTTCAGATACTTAATTTTCAGCTTTTTAACTAAAATAAAAATGTTGTAATTCAAATTTCAGCTTTCCAAATTCAAAAATTTTGTTGATCTCTTGTCTCTGGCATCTTCTCTTCTACCATTTTTTTCCTTGTGAATTTATACTTTTCATTTCTATCATTTCACATTTCAGTTGGGGGGGACATGTGATAGGATGGATTTTTAAAAGTTATGTGTTCTATGGTTCCTGTTAACTAAGATGTCAATGTTCTTTCCTTTTATCTTTGTAGCAATCCTGTCCACTACTGATTATATTGCAATGAGCTAAAATGGGAGATTTAGAAAGACAATGTGTTTGGCTGAGCTCAATAAAAACTATTAAAGATGATCTACTTGAAGCTACATTTTCTCACTTTAAGTTCTCTGTCCTTTAGACTATTTTCTATATCAGGAGTGGGTCAGCAAACTACAACTCATAAGGCAAACTTGGTCCACAGTGTGTTCTTGTAAATAAAGTTCTATTGAAATACAGTCAATAAATTTGTTCATGCATTATCAGTGGCTGCTTCCACATTGCAATGGCAGAGTTGAATATTTTTCAGAGACTGAGCAGTCTAAAATATTCACTACCCAGACCTTTACAGAAAAAGTTTGCCAATCCTGCTCTAAATCCTTATATGGTGCTACCCCTAATCACCGTTCTACTTTCCCTGTCTGTACTTTTGCACATAGTCCCACCTCTGGAAAATGCACATATTTTTCCTATGTACTGTGCCACTTTAAAGAAGCGTGTTTGTGTGTGTGTGTGTGTATAACCAGCTCCTTAATTGTACAAGATACATAAACTCTGATTTTATTTATTTATTCCTCAAATTACCCAGAGGCAATTTTTTTCCACTTTAGAATTTATTTTAGTTCATAAAAATATTTATAATAGTATAGGTGCTTGGTAGATTTTTGAGAAAGGTCATTTGGACACTTTCTTCAGCCTTTTGGTCCAAAATGATTGATGATTTCAAAATGTCACCTTAAGCTACATGAACATATCTAGATTTGGTCAAAGAGCATCATCATGTGCTTGCTGAAAAATAGAAGCATCTGTCATGTCTGTGTCTCTTATTAAATCCTAAGTAATATTGGTTGTGTTAAGCTTGGAAATTCAAACAAATTCTTAGGCTCTATCTCATTCATCTGATAATTCTTTTATATGTTTATTTTCCTAGCTCAGAACCCACCAAACGAGTGAATCCAGAAAGATAACCTAGTGGCAATTCTCCAGCATGAATTTAACTACTTTAATATTTTATTATGTTTTTAACTTGTGTCTTATTAGGAGCACTGTTTTTAATTCAAGGCATGACTGTGATGAAGAATTTTTCATGTGTATAATTCAGACCACAAAAATCATTATTTCCAGAATGATAGAATTTACTATTATGCTATCAAAGACACATTCTTTGGAGATTAGCTACTGTATAATAAAACATCATATTCCAAAAAAAGTGAGAGAAAATGCCAGTAATGTAGGAGTATGTTTCAAAATGAAAAGAGCAATGCATTGAAATAATTCTGTTTTGACAAAATGTTGCCAGAAAGACATTTAAGCAGATTCAGGAAGACCAGGCAAATGATATCATATATGGCTTTCATTATATAAAGCAAAAATAGGATGGTACAGTCCAAAAACCCATCAAAGGACCTGATTTCACTTCTTGTCTCTGCACTAACTTGCTCTGTGATATTTGTTCATTGTAGGTATCAGTTTCATCATAAAAAGCTAAAACACAAACATATGCAAAATTCTGGGTTGGATTAAGTAATTTCATTGAATCCTTCTAGCTCTAATTTTTAAATCTCCTCATACAATTTGCTGTCAATTCTGTTACATACAGTATAATATATAATTATGTGAGCTTAGTGTGCAAAGAAAATTCTCACCACATACCCTAGGCTAATACTGAGTGAGAACATTTTCCTTAGTCTGAAGATTTTTTGAGCACTCTGAGGCATTAATAAATCTACCTTAATGTTTTATTTCTGTTGCTTGCCACTAAAATAAAATAATATCTTCTAAAGCCTGCCCTAATAATTCATGTGTGCCAGATATGGTGATCTTCACCCAATGGAGTAACAAGCCTAAGAAGCATTTTATTACTTACATTTTCATACTTAAGTAGAAGAAATATTGAACTGTAACATTGAAAAATGAGCTCCCCATAAGTTTCCAGGACTGTTGGGTGAATTATCAGTACTTTGATGAGATACT
Organism: Hippopotamus amphibius kiboko; assembly: GCF_030028045.1. Classification (NCBI taxonomy): domain Eukaryota; kingdom Metazoa; phylum Chordata; class Mammalia; order Artiodactyla; family Hippopotamidae; genus Hippopotamus; species Hippopotamus amphibius. Next base: position 47,706,975 of record NC_080194.1, read on the forward strand.
TGAACAGATTTTGATTAGGGGTCTCCAATAACTCACTATTGTCAAAAAAATTAAATTTGGGAAATAGGCACAAGCAACACTTTCCAAGGGGATGAAATATTAAAAGACAACTGATTACCATATCATGGAAAGGAAGTAATGTGTTCACAATTTCTTCAAAAGACTACTCTACTATCTTTTCTTTTACTTACTTTTATTTATGCTGGTTACTGAGAACCAGGGAAAATGAACTCTAGTTCAGGCTCAGGTTGCACATGGCCCTAGACATTTTTCCAATTTCATCATGTTTCAATGGGAATTTTTAGCAGAGTAAAACCCTTATATTTAAAATCCTGAGGAGAAGAAAAAAAGAAATGCTTACTAAGTGAAGAGAAATTAGTGAGTCAGCCAACTCAGGAAGCATACACCACAAGTGCCCCTTTGAACAGGAGTCTAAGGGAATGGTTCTCTGATTATATAATATCTCAAGACAAAAAAATCAGAAACTGGACATCCTTGTCTGAGCCAAGACTGTCTTGATGGGTGGAAAATATTTAAATATGTGTATATTAAAATACACTGAAAAGCAATTTGAATTGTGTTATAATATTTTTAAGATAATTTTTAGAGTAGTGTTTGGTTCACAGCAAAATTGAGAGGAATGTACAGAGATTTCCTATACATGCTCTGCCTCCACAAGTGTATAACCTCCTCCATTATCGACATTTCCTCCCTCATCCCCACCAGAATAGTACATTTGGTACAAATGATGAAAATACATTGACACTTCATAATCACCCAAAGTCAATAAGCTTGCCTAAGGATTCACTCTTGGTGTTGTACATCCTATGTATTTGGATAAATGTATAATGACGTATTCATCATTATAATATCATGCAGAGTAATTTCACTGCCCTAAAAATTCTCTGTGCTCCATTTAATCATCCATCATCTGCTCCCACTCCCACTCCAACCCTCAGCAACTACTTATCTTTTTACCATCTCCATTTTTTTGTTTTTTCCAGAATTTCATACAATTGGAAACACACAGCATGTAGTCTTTTCAGATTGTCTTCTTCCACTTAGTAATAGGCATTTAAGTTACCTCCATGTCTTGTAATAGCTCATTCTTTTTTAGTGTTGAATAATATCCCATTGTCTGAACGTACCACAGCTTATTTGTTTATTTTCATTAATAACAGAAGGACATCTTTGTTGCTTCCAAGTTTTGCCATTTATGAGTAAATGTGCTATAAACATGTGTGTGTGGAGGTTTTTCTGTGGACTGAAATACTATTTTGACCAAATTTTAAAGCTATGTCCTGTCCTTCCCAGATACTTAATTCATCCTGATTACCTGATTCTTAGCATTTGGCATTCATTTCAAAGAAAATTTGGTTGATAATATTGGTGTGATTTGAATTGTGTCCAGCAAAAAGATATGTCAAATGCTATACCTATGATTGTGACCTTATTTAGAAATGGTTCCTTTGAAGATGTAATCTTACTATGAGGTCATACTCTATTAGGGTGAGCCCTAATCTAATATGATTATTGTCTTCATTAGAAAAGAAAACAGACACAGATTCAGACACATATGTAGAATATCACTTGAAGACAGAAAAGAGATTGTAGTTATGCAGCTGCAAGCCAAGCAATAGCAAGAATTGCAGGCCACCATCATAAACTGGAAAGAGGCAAGAAAGAATTCTACCCAGAACCTCAGAGGGATTATGGCCTTGACTATATCTTGATTTTAGACTTATAGGCTCCAACTGTGAAAGAATATATTTCTGCTGTTTTAAAGCCCCTCTGTTTTTAGCATTTTGTTAAAACAGTCTATGTAAATATTAAGTGATTTTTTAATCTCATTTTTTCCCTACAAAACATAAAAGGTTGATTTTCATGAAGGAGAATATATAGAAATCCAAATGCAAATAATCAGCTTGATTTTTCTTTTGTCTAATAAGCATATTAATCAGTTTCATTTTAAGTCCAAGCTCTCATGCCTTCCCTTTCTAAAACCTGGAATCAGCCTGGGTTTCACAGTCCAACTTATTTAGGCATTTCTTTCAGATTGGTTTTGTCTGCCTTCTGGAAAACATTATTGTAAAATATTTCTGATCTCATGTGAGGGCTAAAAATCCATTATATAGAGAATAGAAAGAAAAGATTTGATTGAGAAAATAATTGTTGGCAGCAAATTTAATGAATGTGTTATGTTAGTCATGCTTAGTTGCCTATGTTTTAGTATTATAGCTAGATGTCTTTAAACATCAATGTTTTGCAATTTTAAGATATTGAAATCCTTCTAAGAATCATTGGCAAGACTAACATGAGTGATGCCAGAAATATATAGTGAATGCATAAGAACAAATAGGAATAAAACAATAGAGTTTGTTGATCAAGCATTTGGAACTTTGTTATATGTAAAAGATGACACTTATGGCTCTTAAACTACTTGGATTTTAAGGTTTAAACTGGGATGGGTTCACTTGTTTCTGAACTTTGATCTTTCCAGCTATTGTGAAAACTCCCTGACCTCTGACTGGCACAGTGCAAAGGACAAATGCCTAGGGAATTATACTGAGCAAAGTAAGCTTCCCATAGCTTACCACATTTGGGGGCTGAGGAGGGAATTAACATTTGTTGAATAATTATCACTGACTGATACATTACTAAAAGCAGGGACTGTAATTAGCAAGACACAGATTTTCCCCTCTATTTTAATCTCCATGTGAATATGATGAGATATTTATCAATGTAATTTTATGGGTGAATAAATAAAAGTTCAAGACTTATGTCCCCAGTGTCTTTATATAGTAGGAGTCCAATCACTGTTTGTGAAAGGAAGGAGGAAAGGAAAAAAGGCAAAAAGAAAGCCAAGAAAAAAAGCAAGCAAGCAAGCAAAAAACGAAGGAATAATGGAAAGAAGGAAGAAAGAGATGGAGAGAGAGAGAGGGGATGGAAAAAGCAAAAAACTGTTAGCTGATTCCAATAATACCACTAAAATTTAAAGTTCCAAGACTCAGAATTAGGCAGTTTACTTCCCAAATTCTTGTTCTTTCCATTTTAACATGTTCATTGGAGGGGGTGGGAGGTGGGTTGGGGAAAGGGGATTGGGTTTTTTAAAAGCACTATCAATATTCATTATTTCTTCCAGGTATCAGACAGAGTACTGAGGACAGGGAATGGATGTTAAGAACTTCCTATGCCCTTATATGTTTTATTCTTATATTCTGTGACCCTTTTCACATCCAAAAATACAGGATAGAAATAGAAGAATGAAAATTACTGAAGGAATTAAGTAATATAAATAACAGAACTAACACAAAGGGTAATGGCTAAATGGAATTATTCTGTTGTAAGATTTTTATATTTCACTTGAAGTGATGTAATATTAAATCTAAGTAGATTATGATAAATTGAAGAAGAATACTTAATCCCCATAATAACTATTTTAAAAGGTAATGTAAGGAGGAATATTTGAAAAGCCAACAGAGGAATAAAAATGATATGACAAAAAATTCAGTTAATTCAAAAGACAAAAAAAAAGAAAAAATAAAAGATTATATGAGACAAATAAAAATAAATTAAGAACCATTGTGATGAATACATTAAAATACTTTTATTTACATAACATTAAGTATAAATGTATTAAACACACAAATTAAAAAGGAGACACTCTCCAACTGGTTGAAAAACCAAGATTCATCATTATGTTTTCTATAAGAGATGAGCTTCAAATATAAATTCAATTTTAGTTGAAAGCAAAAGTATGGAAAGAGATATACTATGCAAATATTAAGCCTACGTTAACATCAGACAAAATAAACTTTAATACAAGGAATATGGCTAAAAATAAAAAGGGGGCATTTCTTAAAGATAAAATGACCAATACAAATAAATGGAACATGCAAAAACCACAAAAGAGTGTTTACCGAAAGGCTGTGTCAAAATATGTGAAGTCAAACTGACAGAACTAAAGTGAGAAAGAATAGGAGAAAAAAACTCAAAATTATATTTGAATTTAATATTAATTAAAACCAATAAGCCCGTAGAAAATGCTAAAGAAAAAAATGAAAGGAAAACAAATTACCAATCTTAGGAATGAAATAGGAGATAGGACTCAAGCTCCTATGATCTTGGAACAAGAAATATGATGAACAATCTATACTAATAAATTTGATCATTAAGATGAAATGAACAAATTTCTTTTAAAATTAACTTAGTAAGAAGATGGAATAGGTTTTTTTAAAAAAGAAGGTAAAATTATCAAAAACTTTCTCATAAATAAAAATAACAAACAGTTGGTTTCACAGAAGAAGTCTAAAATTTAAGGATAAAAATATTACCAGTTGTACATAAACTTTCAGATTGTTAAGGAAAAGGACCATGTCTCAGTCATTCTTATGTGGCTTGCATAACCCCGATGTCAAAACTTAATGAGACTTTAGAAGAAAGTAAAATTCTCTCTAAAAAATACAGATTTAGACATTCTAAAGAAATATTAGCAACTAAACAATAATATATAAAAGAGTCATGCATTATTACAAAGTGGAGCTTGTAAGAAGGTAAAAAATTGCAAAATTTGTTTAAAACTCAAAACCATTCAAGGTTAATTACCACATTAAAAGAATAAAGGTGAAAAGCACATGCCAGATCATCTCAATAGATGAAGAATAAAACAATTTGACAAAATACAATGCCTATCAGGATTTTTTTTTAAGTTAAAGGAGGAAAAAACATCTTAGGAAACTAGGAAGAAAAGGAAAATTTTTGTCCAATAAAAAGAGTCAATAAGAATTACAGCAAGGAGGGTTAACAAATGTTTATTACACAGGACCGAAAATCCAATAACTAAAGAAAATTGATAAAACAGACTTTGTCAAAATAAAAAAACTTCTCATCAAAACATATCAATAACAGACAAGGCAAAGACTGGAGAGAATATTGGATGGTTATATTCATGAAATATTTGAATCAAGAATATAAAGTACTCCTACAACTTGGTAAAATTTTTAAAAGTTCAGTATATAAATGGACAAAGAGTTGAATAGACACGTCACAAAAGAAGATACTAAAAATAGCCAATGGCATTTAAAAATGCTCAATATTTTTGATTTTCAGGGAAATTAAAATTATGAGATACCACTATACATACCCCAGAATGATTAAACTCAGGATGCACATGATTACTGGTGGTGGTGTAAAATAATACAACACCTTTGGGGAGAGATATCTTCTTTTAAAGTTGAATATTCATCTGCCTATGGCCCAACAATTACATTCCCTTGCATAGGGAAATAAAAACTTTTTTATAAATATCAGGTAATATTCGTGGTGTCTTAATTCACAATAGCCAATAAACATAAATGTGTATTAAAATGGGGTTGAATAAACAAATAGTGGTGTATTCATTCCATAAAGTACTATTCAGGAATAAAGAGAATGAAATACTGATACATGCAACTACATCAATGAACCTGAGTCATTATGCTGAATGAGACCTCAAAGAACATGTATTTTTTATTCCACTTACATAACATTCTAATTGTGGCAAAACTAATCTATGAAGACAAAAAGTCAGAAGAGTAGTTGCTTTCAGGGGGCACTGAGTAACAAAGAACAGAACAGATTTTTTTCCCTTCTACGGTAGTCTGTATCATGATAGGGATGTAGGCTATAGAGATATAACTTACCTCTATAAACTTTAAAGCTCTTGCTCTAAAATCTCAGTGAATTGTAAATTTAAGATTTATGTATTTCACCTGGATGTCAATTTTACCTCAAAAAAGAAGCTGTAAAAAATATTGACTCTCATTAATAAGTTTGCTTTTCACAGTGATATGGGTTAGAAAAGCTGAAACTAACTTCTGTGTCTTCTAAGCTTAAGCAAAGGAATAAATACATTGATAATAATGGAAACACATTTTCTCACTGTTATAGAGGTACAAATGTAGAAGTGGCAACAACTAGAATGTATCCACTCTTACTGGGTTGAAACTGGAGATAGTCTGAAATGATGGATGTATATGAAGATATAGAAATAAGTATTAATATATGCTTATATGTGTGCATATACATATATATGTTGGCTTTCTTGTATGAGAAGACCTGAAAGCAATGGCACAACCATAGTATTTAGCATAGTAGGGACCCAGGTCTTTTTCTGTATGTACTATTCAATGCAAAAAGTAATGAAGCTCTTTGTAAACATGCTTGATTCCATGTCTGGAGAAGGAAAAGTTCAAGATGAGCCTGGATTATCTAATACCAGAGAGTAAGGTAGTGCTCAAAAAATAAAAGGGACGTGGCAAAGAGACCCTGAAGCCCTCTTGAAAGGACTTCCACTGATCAAATCTGGGATAATTTTAGCAATAAAATAAATAACTGGAGTAATAGATTATAAACCATTGAATAAAATAGGAATCAATGAGTCTATACTGATGAAAAATGAATAAATAAACTAAGGGAAGAGGCAACAAAATTCTCCCTCATAATAGAATGCCAACTAAATAATATAGAAATAATAATGTAATTTGAAATGTGTCAATTGATGCTAAAAGCAGTGGATGTAAATTTGATGAGAATTGAATATTTACCTTATACCAAAGCATCTTCCCACATATTGTTGTATGGAGACAACACTGTAATTAAATGACAAAACTGACATGGCAGATATTGGGGTAAACTGGTATGTGTCTCCTGATGTGATGCTTTGGGAAGGACAGAGAGCATGTCTTCATCAGTGCCCCTGTCATAATATGAATCTAATTATGAAGAAAACTCAGATAATCACAAATTCAGATATATTATTTTTTAAAAATAATCTACACTTCAAAAAAAAAACTAAGATCAAGAAACAAAAATGAAGCTGAGGACTTTTTCCATATGAAAAAGTGCTAAAGAGACATGCAATTAAATCCTAAAGGTGATCATAGATTAGATTTTGGACCAGGACAAAGAATTGAGCTATAGACATTATTGTTTTAAGTAATAAAATATGTATATGGAAAGTTGTTTAGATGATAGTGTGTCAATGTTAAATTTCCTAATTTTGATAACTCTTCTTTGCCTTTATAAGGGTGTTTGATTTTAGGGAACAGACAAAAATGTATTTAAGTTTAGTTAGGACCACAATTGTTAAGAAAATTCTTACACATGCATGCTAAACAGTTGGTAAATTTGGACCAGTATATAAATAAGAGTTCCTTGTATCATTCATGCAACTTCTCTGTAATTTTGAAATACCAAAGTAAAAAGAAGAAGAACTTAGAAGACTTCTGCAAAAGTGGATTGATAAATTTAAAGCTACAACTGGTTGACAGATGGAGCTGATTACTCGGGAGACTGGATTTTTATAGAAGGGTTATCTTTTTCTTGAGTAGTTACTTCTGTGTGATATAATCAGAGCAATTTCAGGGAGATTCACAGCAAGGATCCCAAAGCTACACGGATGTTATGTTCATCTAACTACAAACTGGCTTTCACTGAAAATAGCAAATCATTTAGTTTTAAATACTGCTTCAAAGCAATTCTTCACACCCAGATGACTACCCCACCTCCTACTCTCCTAAAATAATTAGGTCATTTGTAAACTTTACCTCTATTTCCCACAATTTTCCATATATTTATGTCATACTTAAGATATTCTGTGCCATCAAATATCTTGAACTTATTCCTGCCTCAGAAGAAAAGTTCTTCCTTTTTCCAAATTCAGCTTTCTTCTTTCCTTGACTACTTTTTCTTGAATACTGATCTCATCCTGCCCAGCCTTCTAAAAAGGGATCTCATTCTATCACATTGTCAAGAAGCTCCCCATCCACTCCCTTCTTTTCACATTTATCTCTAACTTTTATTTCTATTAATATCTTTCCCACATGTGCAAATGTGTGTGCTTGCATATTTATACACTTTTACATTAAAAAACAGCCAAAATCCAAACCCCAAACCAAATTCTCTTGAATGTGTTAAATGTGTTGTCTCTTTGAATGGTCTTTTCTTACACCCTTACCTTTCAGCACTTAACCTCCCCAGGCCTTAAATAGTTGGGTTTTTTTAGGCTTTTATTTTTCTAGAGAAGTTTTAAGTTTTCAGTAAAATTGAAAGGAAGGTGCAGAGATTTCCCATATACCCGTTGCCAGTACAGCCTCCCTTATTAGCAACATCATTTATCAAAATGGTACATTTTTTATGGAAGTTGAACCTACATTGACACATCTTATTCACCCAAAGGTCATTGACACTATTATTCCTTTTTACTTGCAAACCAAGAATAGTTTTCTTTTGACTTAAACTTGAAATTAATGTATATATGTATGAGACAGTTTTTGTATTTCAGAAATTTGCAGAAAATTTTTTTTGGGTATTAATATCACTATGTTGTATACGACTGAAGAAAGCCCAATTGTTTTTTTTCTTGTACATAGTCATTTTTTTCCATCTGCATGACTATATAGCTCTTTATTTCTAAAATTAAGAAATATTACCAGGATATACCCTGAACTTGTTCTTAAGGTCCTTGAGATATCTTTCCAATTATAAGATACAATCATTATTTCAGAAAATTTTTCTATTATATAAAAATTATTTTTCTAGTTTTGTGAAAAATGCCCTCAGTCTTTTGTTTTTTAATTTAAGTGTACAATATGATAAATTTTGACATTTGTATCTATCCGTGAAACCCAGCTCTCAAGATAGTGAACATGTCCATCACCCTCAAAAGTTTCCTCCTCCTTCCTGTCTCTCCCCACACTCCTCTGATAGGGATTGCATTTAATCCATAGATTACCTCAGGTTGTATGGTCATTTTAACAATATTAATTCTTCCAATCCATGAATATGGTATATCTTTCTATCTGTTTGTGCTGTATTCAATTTCTTTCATCAGTGTCTTATAGTTTTCTGAGTATAGTTCTTAATTCATAGGTATTTTATTTTTTTGATGTGATTGTAAATGGGATAGTTTCCTTAATTTCTCTTTCTGATAGTTTGTTGTTATTGTATAGAAATGCAACAGATTTCTATGTATTAATTCTGTATCCTGCAACTTTACTGAATTCATTGGTGAGCTCTAGTGGATTTTTGTGGCATCTTTAGCATTTTCTAGGTATAGTATCATGTCATTTGCAAACAGTGACAGTTTTACTTCTTCCTTTCTCAATTGGATTCCTTTTGTTTATTTATTTTTGTGTATGTGTCTGATTCCATTTCTATAATTAATAGTATTAGACTAGGACTTCTTATACTATATGTAATAAAAGCAGTGAGAATGGGCATCCTTCTCTTTTCCCTGATATTAGAGGAAATGCTTTCAGCTTTTTATCTGTAAATATGATTTTAACTGTGGGCTTGTCATATATGGCCTCTATCATTTATGGTTTTGAGTTACATTCCCTCTAAGCCAAATTTCTAGAGAATTTTTATAATAAATGGAAGTTCAATTTTGTCAAAAGATTTTCCACATATATTGAGAAAATTATACTGTTTTTATTCTTCAATTTGTTAATATGGTATATCACATTGATAGATTTGTGGATATTGAAAAATCCTTGCATCTCAGGGATAAATTGCACTCGATCATGGTGTGTGATCCTTTTAATGTATTGTTGGATTCAGTTAGCTAATATTTTTTTGAGGATTTTTGCATCTATGTTCATCAGTGATATCGGCCTGTAATTTTATTTTATTTTTTTTTGTTATATCTTTGTTTGATTTTGATATCAGGGTGACACTGGCCTTATAGACTGCATTCAGAAGCATTCTTTCCTCTGCAATTTTTTGGAGTAGTTTGAGAAGGACAGGTTTTAACTCTTCTCTATTATAGAATTTTTGGTATGTGGTTACCATGAAGTTTATATATAACAATCTATAAATATATACTTGATTATTTCAAATTGCTGATCTCTTTATTCTAAATGTACTTAACAATCCTACTTTTGTGCTCTCCTCCCCTCACAATTACTGTTTCTGACATCACATTTTACATCTAACTGTTTCATGTATTTAATAACTGCTAATTGTTGTTATAGATGATTTTACTAATTTTGTCTTTTAACCTTCCAACTAGCTTTGTGCATGGATAATTTCCTATATTTACTGTAATTTTGCCTTAACCCATGTGCTTTTTCCTTTCATAAGTTTGTTTCTAGTTGTGACCTTTTCTTTTTTTTGAGTTTTTTAAAGGTCATTTAATGTTTCTTGTAAAGTTGGTTTGACATGCTGAATTTTTTTTAGTTTTTGCTTATCTATAAAGCTTTTGATCTCTCCATAAAAGCTGAATGAGAGCATTGCCAAGTAGATATTCTTGGTTGTAGGCTTTTCACTTTCATCACTTTAAATATATTATGCCACTCCCTTATAGCCTGGATATTTCTGCTGAAAAATCAAATAATAGACTTATGGGAGTTCCCTTGTATGTAACTTTTTGCTTTTCCCTTACTGCTTTTGATAGTCTCTTTATTTTTAATGTTTGCCATTTTAATTACAATGTGTTTTAGAGTGTTTCTCTTTGGGTTGATTTTATATGGGGCTCTGTACTTCCTGGAATTGGAAAGTTCAGGTTAGGAAAGTTTTCAGTTGTTATCTCTTCAATTATGTTTGCAACCCCTTTCTCTCTCTTCTCCTTCTGGGGCATTTAAAATGTGAATATTAGTGTACTTTATATTCTCTCATAAACTGACCTCATTTCTTTTAATTCTTCTTTCTTTTTTTCTTCAGAGTCAGTTATTTCCACTACTGTGTCTTCCAGCTCCTTGATCTGTTCTTATGTGTCTTTTATTCTACTGTTGATTCCTTCTAGTGTATTTTCCATTTCAGTTATTACATTCTCCATGTCTTTGGTTGTTCTTTATATATTCTAACTCTTTGTTAAAAACCTCTAACTTTTTGGCCTGTGCATCCATTTGTTCCCCAAGTTCTTTGACCAGCTTCACAATCACTAACCTGACTCTTTCTTGGGTAGATTAGTTATCTTTACCTCATTTAGTTCTTCTTCTGTGATTTTATGTTGTTCCCTCATCTGGAACGTTTTCCTCCAACACCCCCTGTGTTGGAAGGCAAAGTCTTAACCACTGGACTGCCTGGAAAGTCCCTGGTTATGTTTTCTGATCTTAGATGAGTGATGTTTTGTAGAAGATGTCCTATGTGTCCCAGCAGTACACTCCTCTCTTACCACCAGAGCTATATGCTCTAGAGTTTCCCCCTATGAGGACTGTGTGGGTCTTTCTGTTGTGGATAGTTAATTATGTGGGCAGTCTGGTAGGTTTCACTGGTCCCAGTCCAGTTGGTTGCCTCCAGTTGTGTGGCTGCTGGCCACAGCTTGGTGGGACAGGTTATGAGGGAGCTGACTATAGGACCTGAGGGGCTCTGGAACTAGTGCTGACTTGGTGGTGGGTGGAGTCAACATCCAGGAGACCCTGAAGTTGTTCCCTGACCACTGGTGGGTGAAGTCAGTTCCTGGGCCTAGTGGTGGTCTATTGGTTAGCCAGGTCCTAGAGTCTGGTCGCAGGGTCCAGGGATCCCAAAACTGGTTTCAGATCACTGGTGGCTGAAAACAGTTCTTGACACATCTGGCTACAGTGTCTGGATTGGCTTGAAGGTTGTGTTGGCCTACTAGTGAGCAGATCCAGGGCCAAGCAAGTCCCAGGACAGGCTCTTGCCTGCTATTGGTTGGGCCAGGTCTGTTGGCTATGGGGCTGTGTTTTTCTTGCTGTTAGTGCATGCTCTCTTGTGGGTAAGTCTGGGCCCAAGGCTAGAGCAGGCTCATTGGTGGACATAGTAAGGGCCAGGTTACTCTGAGGTTGGTGCCTGACCACTGGGAGCTGGGTCCCGGAGTCTCTGGCTGGAGGGCCTTGAGGGTCTTGTGTGTAGTGCCTACACAATGATGTGTGGAACAGGGCCCTTGGCCCTCTGGTGGGCTGGCACTTGCCAGTATCAGTGTCCACATGGTAGAAGGATCTCCCTTAAATGGCAGCCACCTGTGTCTATGAAGCTAGGGCAAGCTGCAGTTGCCTACTGCCTCTCTGGGCAGCTCTCCAGTATCAACAAGTAGATCTGACTCTGGCTCCTTTCAAGTTATTGGTTCTGTCCTGGCTCTCAGAGTGTGTGAGATTTTGTATGCACCCTTTAAGAGTGAAGTCTCTTTCTTCCAGCCTTCTGAGACTCCAGAAAGTAAGCCTGGCTGGCCTTTGAAGCCAAATGTCCTCGGGATCAACTTCCCAGTTCAGGAACCCCATGCTGGGGAGCTCAATATGGGACTTGAACCTCTCACTCCTTTGAGAAAAACTCTGCAATAGTATTTATTCTTGTCAATCACTATATTTTACATCTGTTATTTATATAATATTATACATTGACTATACTTCAATGAAAAGAAAATAGTAATTCTTCTCTGTTTGTTGTTTGCCCACCCAGGTTATAGGATTTGAATATATCGTAACTCTTCCCCTCCTATCTTTCTTGTTGTGGTTCTTTCTTTATATCTTCAGTTGTAGAAGATATTTTCTGACAGATTCTGATCTTTTTTCACCAATCATTGCTTTGCAAATAGTTGTGATTTTGGTGTGCCTGTGAGAGGAGGTGAGTTCAGAGTCTTTCTACTCCATCTTGCCACTGACCCTCCAGCTCTTTTTTTTTTTTTCCCCTCAGTTTTTATAGTATTTGGAATTAGTTGAGTTAGTTTTGTTGTTTTTCATTATTCTGCTCTATTTACACCCTGTGTTTATTTATTATACCACACTTTAAAATTTCCTTTATTTTAGTGATTGCTTTATGGTGTCCAATATACATATGTAACTCATCACAAGTTTACTTTCAAATAATAGCATTCCATTTCTTATACAATTAAAGAACCATACAAAAACATACTTCCAAATTGTCCTTCCCATCTTGTGTGTTATTTTTGTGACACATTTTACTTTTTAATAGTTTGTAAACTCCAAAATACATTATTACTATTTTTTAAACACTGTGTGGTCCTCTCAAGTGATTGATAAAAAATAATATATTTCATGTATATAACCATGTTTACAATTTCTGGAGCTATTAATTTATTTGTGTGGTTTCATGTTTATTTCTTGTTTCATATTCCTTCTGTGTGAAGAATTTCTTCCTTGAATATTTCTTATAGCACAATGAATTTTCTTGGTTTTTTTTTTTGGAAAAATATTTATTTCACCTTAAGTTTTCAAAGAAATTTTCATTAGCATAGAATTCCAGGTAGTCAGGCTTTATTTATTTGTCTGCTTGTTTGTTTTATTTTGTGTTTTTCCCCCAATAGTTTAAAGGTACTACTTCATTGTCTTCTGTCTTGCACTCTTTCTGACAAATAATCTACTATGATCTTGGTGTGTGTTTTTCAAATGGTAGTATTTATTCTCTGATTTCCTCTGCAGTATTGTTCTAAAGAGCTATATATTGATTTGGCCAAAAAGTTCGTTCGGGTTTTTCTGTAAGATGTTATGGAAAAACCCAAATGAACTTTTTGGCCAACCCAATAATTTGTTTTGTTTTATTGAGCTTATTTATCTTTTTGTATTTCAAATTGGTTACATTTTTTTTGTATAATTTTTCATGTTCACTAATTCCTTCTTCAGCTTCCTTGAATCTACCAATGAGCTTCTCAAAGGACTTTTTCATCAGTGATTTCTTTTTATTTCTTATATTTTAACTTGACTCTTTTTATAGTTTCTGAAACTATTTAAAAATTTTAATCTAGCCATGCCTGCTTTCTTTTGACTTAATACATTAATATATTAACCATAGAAAGTTCAAAATCCTGGCTTGATATTTCCACTATTTTGTCTTCCCTGAATTATTTTCATTCCTTTTTTCTCTGAAAAATGGGTGGGTGTTTTTCTTGTTTAATTGTGAATCTCATAAATTTTGGTCACATAAGTGACATCTGATGAACAATCTTAAAGATGGAGGCAAACTAAATACTGCAAATGCTATTCTATCATGCAGTTAGTATGCAATGTTGAGTCAGTTTTGTCAGGAGTTGAGCTGAGTTTGGGTATGTGGTTGCTCTGGCTACTTTCAGTGCAATGTAAGCTTCAAATTCTTCCAATGTACTTCATACACTGGGAGCCTAGTATTGAAGGGCTTTTCTTAGTATTTGTGTCCCACCTTCAGATTTCAGCCAACATTGAACATCTTTGCCACATGGGATTCTCTCTCCATGTTCTAACACTACAAGATCGGTAGATTCCACTGTCTAATTAGCAAGGGCTTACTAGGTTGGTTGTGAGGGGATAGAGAAGTTCTCTGTTATTATTGTTCAACCTCAGTATTATGTAATAAGCCTAGTGTGTCTGGATCTTGGAGGTAGGGATTTCATAACATTCCTGACACTCTTCTCCAAGGCAGGCAAATATTCCTTTATATCTGTGATGGACCTTGTCTGAGGGTACTCTTTCACCTACTCTTTTCCCAGCAATGACAGATATTTAACTATTCCTTGGAAGTGACATAGTTTGTTTTCTTTCGCCAATACTTAAACATTTTGTTCCATATGAGATAATAAACAGTGCAGGAGGAGTGAAGCTCCATCCCTTTCCTGCATCAGAGACTAATCCCTTCTATATCAATCAGAGTTCAATAAAAGAAGTAAATCACTAGAATATACAGATAGGTTTATTACTGGAATTTGACCTTAACCAATTGTGAGAGCTAGTTAAGCAGTTCCTGTAGGTATTTTCATCTAATACTGGAACTTGAAATCCATAGGGCAGGTAATTGGGAAGAGAAGATGAATATAATGTGAGAAGATCAAGACACAAGTTGGAACTTATAAGCCCAAGCCCTGTCAAGTTTTGTTGTTTCTGAATTTGATGGTATGGAGATATGGCAAAGGGTAAAGAAGCATCATGCTATAAAGGTAAATTAGTCTATTAACAACAATGTGTATAAACCACAAAAAAGCTACTGATTCCCTTCCACTCCCCAAATCTCCCAATGGTACCTCTTGTAGCCCAATCTAACTGGAAATATACAGAAATAGTAAATGGGGGGAAAGTAATTCATCCTAACTAAAGTGATACCTTAAAGATTTTTACACCATCTTCAACTTCTGCACCCCATGATAAGTTCTTTCTGCTCTCTCCACACCTTGCCCTTAACATTTCCACATGTACCCATGGTAATTTCTCAGGGTCATGGAAAAAAGCATGGGAATAAATATGAAATTCCTTTGTGTGAGGATTCCAGCAGTTTAGTTCAGACTGAATGAACAAAAATGTTCATTCAGGTGTATGACTTAAACTTGCCAAAGAGAGTGTAGGCAAAATTTGGATTAACAACAGTTCTTATGAGGAAGACTATGGATGGAATTTTAAGTTGACTGCAAACAAATATCCAAGTACAAGAAGGACAGAAGATCTCAAAGAAGATGAACCCAAACAGACCTACACAAAGATACATTACAATTAAAATGGCTAAAGTTAAAGATAAAGAAGATTTTAAGGCAACAAGAGAAAAGCAAAGAGTTAGTTACAAGGGAACCCCAATAAAGCAATCATCTGATTTCTCTACAGAAATATTATAAGCCAGAGGGAGTGCCAAGATATATTCAAACTCATAAAAAGAAAAAACCTGTAACCTAGGAAACTCTATCCAGCAAGATTAACATTTAGAATAGAAGGAGAGATAAAGAATTTCTCTGACAAGGAAAAATTTAAAAAGTACAGCTATATTAAATCTATCATAAAAGAAATATTGAAATGTTTTCTGTAAAGAGAAATGAAGCAAGAATCTACAGGAAAAAGAGAGCCACAATTGGAGAGTAAATTACTAAATAAAACAGTACATAGATTTTAAAAATTAAAAGAAAAAATTTAGAAAAAGATGATAACTAAAATGAACTGCAAAAGAATAAACATGAAGATGTAAAAGAGGACATTGAAATCATGAAATGTGTGGGAGGGAAGTAAGAAAAAGGAGGATTTTTTTTAGAATGTGTTTGAACCTGTATGACTACCAGTCTAAAGTGAGTGGATATAGCAATGGGTTAACATACATGAAAAATAGGATAATCATAAATCAAAAATATACAGTAGAGTCACAAAAACCAAAAAGAAGAGAACTCAGTCATAATGCAAAAGAATCCCATCTAAACACAAGAAGAAAAAACAGGAAGATAAAAGAAAGGAAAAAGAAGAAATACAAAGTCAACTGGAAAACAGCTTTAAAATGACAATAAATATATACCTATCTATAATTACCTTGAAGAACAATAAACTGAATGCTCTGATCAAGCATAGGGAGCTCAGCTTGGTGCTCTGTGATGACCTAGATGAGTGGGATGGGGGAGGGTGTGAGAGGTAGGTCCAAGAGGGAAGGGATATATGTATACATATAGCTGATTCACTTCATTCTATAGCAGAAACTAACACACCATTGTAAAGCAATTATACTCCAATAAAAAATTTAAAAAAAAAAGAGAGTGGCAGAATTGATAAAACAAACAATAACCTAAAATATGCTGCCAATAAGAGACTCATTTCTGAGTAAAAGACACACTTAGACTGATAGAGAGGGGATGAAAAAGGTATTCAAGCAAATGGAAATGGCAAGAAAGTGGGGATATAATACTCATATCAGACAAAATAGACTTTAAAACAGAGTCATTAAAGAAAGATAAAGGACACTATATAATAATAAATTTATTAATACAAGAGGATATTAAACTTGTTAGCATATAGGCACCCAATATAGGAGCACCAAAATATATAAAACAAATACTAACAGACATAAAGGGAGGAAATGACAGGTATACAGTAATAGTAGGAGATTTTAACACTCTACCGAAATCAATGGACAGACCTTCCAGACAGAAAATCAGTAAGGCAACAGAGATCCTAAATGACACAATATAACAGTTACACTTAATTGATATTTTCAGGACATTACTTTAAACAAACAAACAAACAAACAAAAAAACAGAATACACATTTTTTTCAGTGCACATGGATAGACCACATACTAGGACATAAGACAAACCGCAACAAATTTAAGAGGACAGAAATTATTCCAAGCATCTTTTCTGACCACAACAGCATGAAACAAGAAATCAACCATAGAAAGAGAAATGAGGAAAAAACGATTACATGGAGACTAAACAACTTGCTACTAAAAACCCAATGGGTCAATGGTGATATCAAAGAGACATTAAAAACTACCTTGAGACAGATGACAATGAAAATACAACCATACAAAATCTATATGATGCAGCTAAAGCATCCTAAGAGGGAATTTCATAGTGATACAGTTTTCATCAAAAAATAAGAAAAATCTGAAATAAACTAAGCTACCACCTGAAAGATTTAGAAAAACAAAAACAAAATCTAAAGTTAGCAGAAGGAAGCCACCATCACCCTGGCATCAAAACCAGACAAAGACACTATAAAAAAGAAAATTACAGATCAATAACTTTGATGAATATTGATGCAAAATTCTCAACAAAATATTAGCAAACTGATTCCAACAAAACATAAAAAAAATTTACACAATTATCAATTTGGATCCCTCCCAGGATCACAAGGATAGCTCAATATTTACAAATCCATTGATGTGATACATCACATCAACAAAAGAAAAGACAAAAAACACATGATTCTCTCAAAAGGACCAATTATTTGACAAAATTCAAAATCCATTCATGATAAAAACTCTTATCAAAGTCAGTTTATCTCAACATTATAAAAGTTATTGATGCCCAGCCCATAGCCAACTTAATACTAAATGGTAAAAAGCTAGAAGTCTTCTCATGAAAATAGAAGACAAGGATGTCCAATTTTACCAGTTCTATTCAGTATATTGTTGAAAGTTCTAGCCACAGCAATCAGAGAAGAAAAAGAAATAAAATCTATCCAAATTGAAAGAGATGAGGTAAAAGTGTCATTATATGCAGGTGACATGATACTATATATATAGAAAACCCTAAAGACTCCACACAAAAACTACTAGAACTGGTAAACAAATTCAGCAGGGTAGCAGGATAGAAGATTAATGTACAGAAATTTATTGCATTTCTTTACACTAACCATGAAATATTAGAAAGGGAAAGTAAAAAAAAAAAAAAATCCCCTTTAAAGTTGCATCCAAGAAAATAAAATACTTAGAAATAAGCATCACCAAGAGATGAAAGACTTATAAGCTTAGAACTATAAAACACTGATAATGAAAATTGAAGATGGTTCAAAGAAATGAAAAGATATCCCATGATCTTGGATTGGAAGAATTAATATTGTTAAAATGGCCATACTACCCAAAGCAATCTACAGATTTAATGCAATACCTATCAAATTACCACAACATTTTTCACAGAACTAGAATAAATAATCCAAAAATTTATGTGGACCCATAAAAGATCCAGAATTGCCAAAGCAATCCTGAGGAAAAAGAACAATGGTGCCTGCATGATAGTGTCAAACAGGAAGGTAATCAAATGTAAAAATGTCAGGACCATACATCCCAGAGATTCTGATTTAATAGATGTAGGATTGGACATGGCCATCAGTATATTTTTTAAATCTTACTAGATGAATCTAATATACTGTCAAGCTCAAGAGTCAGTGGATCAAATGGTTTCCAGAACTCAGTAAAACTCTCTAGTTCTGGAATATTTTAACTAGACTGAATTTCTATTTTAAAGATGGAAAGATAAAATAGAATTGCATTCTGTTTACCTTAGTCATCTTGTGAGTTTTCCAGGAATTAAGTAAATAATACTGTCTTTCTCTGGCCCATTTCTGTAGTGGTCCTATTCCAGAACTGTGCTTTCATTTACTTGAGTAACAATTGCTGTCCCAATTCATCCAATTCTCTAGCTCTTAATGGTTGCTCTAATCCAGAATTTTTTTTTAATCCCTATGTTCTTCAGCCATGTACTTTTTTGTGTTATATATTCTTTTGAAGAGTATTGTTTTTTCTGGCTCAGTTACCTCTATGCACAGCATTTTATGTGGCTAAATCCTTAACCATTAAGCATTCCCAAACTTTCATTTCTGTGTCAGTCAGAAACCATTTTAATTTGAGCAAACAGGGATAATTCTAAAAGATATCTCTAGTGATAAAGACGTTTTCCCATCCATTATAAAGACTTTTGGTGGATTTCCACAATTTTATCCAAATACCCAGGATTTTGACCATTGTCAACAATGCCCTAATTATCTGTCATCTCCCTTATGCTCTGCTCTGTAATTATCTCCTGCCAGTGACCCCATCATTTACTCAACTCTAGGTCCATGGGCTTTCTTGCTCTTCTTCTTACTTACAAGGAACACTCTTTCTCTTTAAGATCATTCCTAATGCTACTCCCTCTGATTTCTTCACACTTACTGGAAAGCTATACAGCATTTTCCCACTCTTTTTCTTTAATCAAATGTCATTCCATTGGATATGCCTTTCTTGAACAACCTAGATTTCTTACCTTTCTGCATTTCTTTGCAAATACCTATCATTTCACTTCATAATTTAATTTTTTGGCCTATTTCTTTCCATATTCCTCCAACTAATATGAAAGCTCCATGAGGGCAGAGATTCAATCACTTTTGAATACTGATTTATCCCTACTGTTCATATCAGTGTTTCATACATAATAGGTGCTCAGTAAATATTTGTCAAATGGATTAGTGAAAGAATGAATAGGGAAATTTTGTTCTTGGAGATTATGACTTGTCAGTCAATCTAGGTGGTAGAGTTAAGTCTGGAGTGTCCAGACTCCTGCTTTTTTCCATACCAAGGTTACAGGTCACAAAAAAGAGAATACAAGGAGGGGTAAGAAGATTGAGAGTTAGCCTAGCGGAGCTTTAGATTTTTGTTATTTTAGTGATGCTTGTAAAAATGTGTACTAGTTAATTTAACTCATAAGGGAATACATAAGAGAGCCATCATGGACAAGTATAGAGGCATGGAAAACTATCAGTAATAAGAGATTATTTTCTAGACCATGCACAACAAAGGTGCATGCTGTGCATTGCTATACTTTCAAGGTAGAATATTACCTTGGTTTTTATGAAGCATATCCCTACAGCAATAGACATAGTAATTCAATTATCAGTTCCATTTAATTACTGGGTAATATACTTAATTGATATACTCTAATTTCAGTTCTGTTAAATGTAACAAATCTCTGGTGTGAAATAATTTTAATTAACAATCAACATAAAAATAGTAATCACATTAGTGTAATTTTATAGTCTGTATAGATCTTACAGTTTAGCTCAACCTATAATTAAAGCTTACATTAAAATATGAATGGTTTGTATACATAAGCAGTTAGAGTTTAAAACAGCTGCTCTTATAATACATTGTAAAAAAACATTTATCAGATGAACTTGATTTCAAATTTCTCTGAAGGATATATTTGGAAAAATAAAATGGTTGAGTTAGCAGAAGTCTCCAACTGATTATAAAATTTTCAACACTGCTGCTGTGCTTATAAGGCATTTACTTATGCCAGTTGTAGTTTAGTTTCCATATTCTCGCTTAATATTCCCCATACCCCTATACTGATAGCACAGAAATCTGCCTTAGTCAAATGCCTCATTGTTCTCTGTGTGGCAAAGTCCTATATGAATTCTAACATGAGTCACTATAATCTGAATTACTTGTTTCCACTCATTAGCAAATTTTGTTTAAATTGGAATTATATGAAATTCCTTTATACATAAAGGAAGTCGAAATGTACAAAGAACTTAATCAAGTATCCCCAAGTATATGTAAGTCAAGCATACTCGAAAATGCAATACAATGGTTTAGATAAATAAGTAAAAGAAGAAAAGAGAAGAAAGAGTAATAAGAAAAATCCTCTTGAAAAGATGCGCTTGAAAAGTTGAGCTCTTGTACATTGGAGCAGAAATGTAGGTGGGATGATAAGTTATGACACCAAACCCAAGGCAAAAGTATTAAAACCCTTGACCTCTTTTTAAATAATGAAATATAATTTTTCTAATATTTTAAGTTTATTTTATAGTAGCAGTTTTGCCAGAGGTGTCATGTGGAGAGAAAGGAGATAGAGGTACATAGATACACATGTATCATATTAACAACAGAGCAGAAATGAGTCATTTGGGGGCATGGAGACTAGACACCTATTTATTTATTTATTTAATAATAAATTCTTTATTTTGCCCCTCATTGAGCAAAGTGGCTACACTCTTCTCATTTATCTATTAGGTACCCATACAGTCATTTGATTTTTCTTCTGGAGTTTCTGAAGTAGTTGATACATATTTAGATCTGATATTTTGTTATAATTTTGGTTGATAAACTCCTGAGAAATAGCTTCTTAGATAATTCCACCATTATTTTTCACTAGACACCTATTTTAAGAGGAATTTTAAATTTTCTGTGCCTTAGCATCTTCATCTGTGAAATGGCATTAATAATATCTGTCCTACATATGTCCCAAGGCTACTTTTAGAGTTAAATGGGAATTGAATAAGGAAAGTTTGTGTCTGTAAAGTCTTGAGAAGGCCAGTGAGCCAGTTGTTTGGTTTTCTGTCTTATAATTCATCTCATTTTGAGTAATGGGCATGGAGAATCAAATTTTACAAAAAACAGGACTTTGTCTTGCCAACATATGTAGCTTTAACCATGATCTTGTCTTCATTCATGATCCATGTCTGATTCCAGCATTCACAAATCAGTGCTGCAGCCAGTCCCAAGCCATCTATCTCTCTCTAGGTTACATTAGATATTTTTCTTCAAATCATTTTCTAAGTTATTTGCATGTTCCTCAAGGAGAAGATACCTAATATCTTATAAATTGCTGGGCATTAAATTAAAAATTTAGTACACTTTATTTTAGAACAGTTTTAGATTTACAGAAATATTAAGCAGAAAGTACGGAGTTCTTATATAGCTTCCACAGTTTCTACTATTATTATCTTATATTAGTGTAGTGCATTTGTTTTAATTGATGAATCAATATTGATACATTGTTATTAACTAAGGTCCATAGTTTATATTAGGGTTAGGGTTAGGGTGTACATCAAATGGATTTTGAAAAATGGATAACATGTATTCACCATTATAGTGTCATACATAATAGTTCAACTGCCTTAAAAGTCCTCTGTACTCAATCTGTTCACCTCTCCCTTCCCCTTTTACCCTCCCAACCACTTTTTTCACTGTTTATATTGTTTTGTCTTTTCCAGAATGTCACGTATTTGGAATCAAACCTTATGTAGCCTCTTCTCTTCAGATTTTTTTTTTTCATTTAGCAATATGCATTTATTTCCTCTCTGTCTTTTTGTGATTTGGTAGTTCATTTCTTTTAAAGATTGTAAATATTCTATTATATGAATATAATACGGTTTGTTTATCCACTCATTTATGAAAGGACATCTTTGTTGTTTCCAATTTGGAGCAATTATGAATAAATAAAGCTGTTATAATTGTTCATGTATAGGTTTTTTTGTGGACATACATTTACAACACATTTGGGTAAATATCAAAAGATATGATTGCTGGATTATATAAGAATATGTTTACCTTTGTAAGAAACTGCCAAACTGTCTTCCAAAGTGGCTATATATACCATTCCTTCCTGCAATGAATGAGACTTCCATTGCTCTATATCATCTTTAACATTTAGTGTTGTCCGTGTTTTGGATTTTAGCCACACAAATAGTTGTGTAGTAGTATCTCATTGCTTTAATTTTTAATTCCTTAATAATATTTGATGTTGAGCATCTGTTCATATTCTTGCTTGCCATTTATATATCTTTTTTTTTGCTGAGGTATTTGTAAAGGTGTTTTGTCCATTTTTAACTGGGTTGTTGTTTTTCTTATTATTCTTTTAAGAGATTTTTGTATACTTTGGATAATAGTCCTTTATCAGATTTGTCTTTTGTAATTATTTTTCTCCCAGTCTGTGGCTTATATTTTTAAACTCTTACTTCATTGAATTTTCATTCAAGAAAAGCATAACCCTCTAAGTGAAACATCAAACAGAAACATTTATTGAATGTGTCAGGCATTGTGCTAATGAAATAATACTGAATAAGGCAATCAGCATTCAAGAAGCCCAGAACGTGAGGACAGAGGTGGGAAAAAAAAATGAATAGATGATTACTCCACAACGTATGTTATGACAGTATGATATAGAGGACATATTCTGTGTAAACATAACAAACCATAGAGAATCAGGTAAGCCTTGCTGGAGTAGGTACCTTCAGATCTGACATTTAAACTGTTACTGAGTGAGGAAAAGACTGCAGAAAAAGTGGGCATTTTGAGGCAAGGCATGGATGAGAGAAACAGCATGGTTTGTGAAGAGCACCATAAGCCTTCTGGTGTTAGAATGAGGGAGTTAGGGGATGAAGTTGGAGAGCTTAGATGGAATTAGATTATGGAACCTCACATATTCTCAATAAAAGGACTGGAATTTATCTAAGAACTGATAAAAAGGAAAATTTGAAGAAAATTAAACTCAATAAAACTAGAGTTCTATAATTAAGAAAGAGAGAAACAAAGCCTAGGTAACAAATGCTATCTGCCACTGCACTATAACTATTGGTACAAAATGGATTACAGGCAAAAGCAAGGAAATGACTTCTTCCATTGGGGGAGGGGAAGGATTCTTAAAAGATACTTTTGTTCTTAAGAAATATGCAAAAGTTCACCAGCAGAGCCTGGGCATTGAGTTAAGCAAACAATATGAAAAGAAACAAGAAAACAAGTAATGATACACAGCTGATGACAAGGAGGCCACAAGTCTTGTGTGAGGATGGATTTTCCTCCCTAGCTTTTTGAAATAAGTCCTAGTGGTTGATTATATGAAAATGTCTCCATTTCTATAGTTTATATTTTGTTCACAGTCACAAGTTCTTCACAAACCTTCATTAGGTGCTCACCAGAAAGATCCGGAACAGGCAAGAGACCCTGGTGATTCATGCCTAGAAAGAAAGACAGTTGGTCAGTTTCTTATAAAGTTAAACAATACAACTGAACAATCTCACTCCTAAGCATTTACCCAAGAGAAATTAACACAATATCCTATACGTAAATTTTTATAGTGGTTTTATTCATAACTACCCCAAACTAGAAATGGCCTAAATATCCATCAAATAGTGAATAAACAAATTGTGATGCAAAAATGGAATAGTAGTCAATAAAGGAAGAAGCATACTTCAGAAACACTCAACAACATGAATGTATCTCACAGTCATTATATATGAAGTACAAGAAAGCAGAATGGAAAAGTACATACTAAAAAAATTTCATTTATATTACATTCTGAAGAGAGAAATATAGAGATAGAAAACAGAATGGCTTGATGAGAAGAGAAGCATGAAAAGAAATTTCAGTTTTAGAGGTCAACCAAATACCAATGTAATTATTTTCATCATAATTTTGCTCTCTGTTCTTTAAAACAAAGCTGTAAATAGCTGAACAGTCTATTTGGAAAGCTCAGTTCAAAATAGCAATTTGAATTGGTTGGGAATGCAATTTAGGCCTGTATTTTTAAATCTGCAGCAATATTCTAGAAGTACTCTGAGTAAAATACAAAATACTTTAAACAAAATATTGCATATTTGAAACAAAAGGAATAATGATTCTATACCAGTCTTTAATCAGCCTTTTAGTTTTAGGACAAATAAAAGATTTTGAGTAAATGCTACTACCATGTAATTTTAGAAAAAAAAAACAAAAGTTTTCATTCTAGTAAGATAATGTAAAATTCAAATATGTGTGTATGTGCATGTGTGTGTGTGTGTGTGCGATTAGCTTACATTTCCCTTGGCTGCTATTTGGGAAAATATCTCTACTACAGATTACATTTGCTGTGAAATGCAAAAACACATGTGCCCTTTGGCCTCCTGAAAAACAAATACATACACCATCTATAATTTTCTCTTGATTATTATTTGCATGAAGGCAATGCAGCCAGGATTGTTGTTATGAGTGAGAAAAAACATAAAGATTTTAATAATGTGCTTTCTGTCCAAATATTGAAGAAAACAGTAACATGAATATCTTTGTCCCTAGTTGAGTGAAAAGGAACACTCTAGCCCACCTGAAATCACAGATGTCATATGGGAAGCAATTGCTCTTTCCATAGTGTCTAACTACTTGGCAGACACTTCCAGAAGCAGTTGGTGAGACTAGCAGTTCTTGAACTGCCTTGAGGGCTGTCATATGCCTTAGTGGTTGCTGAATTAATGGTCTGCTCAGCTCTCCTGACCCCAAATTCTTTAGTTTGCTTAGAGTATCAAGCTAAATTAATAAATGAATAAAAATGAAATTAAAGTAAAATCATTTTATTATTTCAGCAGTCTCATGAAATTAAATCACCACCATCAGATCTGATATTTTGTGATTGGTGTGTCAGTGTAAAATAAAAGTGAACTAAATTGAAACAATTGAAAGTGAACAATTTATCTTGCTATTTAATGTAATCAGGGCCATCTCTTTGATCCCTCATTTATTGAGCAGGCGCTGTATACCTTCCATTGTAATAGGCACTCGTGTACATCAGTGAACAAGACAGGGACCTTGTGCTCAAGAACTGAAGGCAAGACAGACATGTAGCAAAACTGATGCATCACTGACCAGTGAAGTTTTGTATGTGTGTGAACATGAGGCCTCGAAACACATGGTAAGGACAACTAAATCTCCATCAAGGCATTGGGAAAAGTTGCACAGAGGTTAGATAATTGCTCTGCAGCTTTATTCATAATTGCCAAAACTTAGAAACAACCAAGATATCCTTCAGCAGGTGAATGGATAACTAAAGTGTGGTACATCTAGACAATGGAATATTATTCAGCACTGAAAAGAAATGAGTTATCAAGCCATGGAAAGACATGGAAGAATCTTAATTGCATATTACCACCTGAAAGAAGCCAATCTGAAAAGGCTACATACTGTATGACTGCTACTATACGACATTCTGGAAAAAGCAAAATTATAAAGATAGTAAAAAAAAAAAAATTCAGTGATCGTCAGGAGTTGGGGGAGTGAGGAATGAATAAGCAAAGCACAGACTATATTTAAGGCAGTGAAATTACTCTGCATGATAATATAATGGCAGATACATGTAATTGAATATTTGTCAAATATATAATGTGTAACACCAAGAGTGAACAGTAATATAAGTATCTGGACTTTGGGTGATAATGATGTGTCAGTGTAGGTTCATCAGTTGTAGCAAAGGTACTGCTCTGGTGAGTGATGTTGATAATGGGGGAGGCTAAGCATGCATGGGGGCAGAGGTACACGGGAAATTTCTGTGCCTTATGCTGAATTTTGCTGTAAACCCAAAACTGCTCTAAAAAAATAAGATCTACTTTAAAAAGAAAAGAATAAATATGAATTTGTCAGATGGAGAAAAAGAAAAAGGCATTTCAGACAGACAAAAGCAATTATATGGGAAAGGAAAATGTGCTCGGAAAATGGTGAAATATTAGTAATAAATAAGAAAAAAATTCATTGAAGAAGTTACAGAATACAAGACAGAAGAGTTAGATATAGATAAAATTGAGAAATACCATTTATGTTTATTCTAGATATTGCTTTTTTGTTACAGAGAACCCTAAGGAGACAAACTGAGGGAATGATAAAGAGAAGTTTATTTGTCTGTAAGGACAGAAAACACAGTACAGCTAGACCTCCTACATACTACAAATCCCACAGGAATCTGTATGCTCTCTTCATTGCTCAGTGACCACATGGCCTCTCATTCCTGCTTTTTTCCATTATTTTCTTTTGACAGACACTCTCCCTTTGCATAGTCACCAGTTTTTGATATGTTCTTAAAATGAGCAACTCGGTCCTGAAATCTAAATGAGCTTCATCTCAGGTATAACCAGCTGGTGAAGATACATTCTCTGATCATTCTGTGGTCCTTTTGTATTTGAAGACTTGAGGCAGCCTTCAGCACAGAAATTTCTTTTTTTTTTTTCCTTTGGTTGTTATAAACTTTTTATCTCCATCCTTTCTCCTGAATATCCATTAGACATTGTTGGAAACTCTGGGTTAATTATCTGTATATCATAACTCTTTTCCTTTACATCATATCTATTTGTCCTCTTGCATTTCAGTTTGAGAGAATTGCTTAGGTCAATTTTTTATTGCCTCTTTAAATATTCTAATGTGTTCATTCTATTAAGTCCATCTGTTGAGACATTTTTCCTTCTTATCATCATTTTCCTCCTCCTCCTTCTTCTTTTAATGAATATTAGTCAAGTTAGGCTATGCTATGTTGCAGTAAGAAATCAACCCTGAATTTTTAGTGGCTTAATACAGTAATAACTTATTATTGACTCAATAAAATAATGCCATTCAGGGACACTTCCTCTATTTGGGGGCTTTGAAATCAGAAATATGTAGCCTTCAGGTCATAATGTCAGGGGAGGAAAGTCTGAAGGAATGCATGGAATACTATTAAGGACCAGGCCTACATAATTTTCACTCACATCCAATTGTCTGAAACCCTGTCACTTAATCTAACAGCCAGAAAGTTTGGAGAATAGGTTCATAAAAAAGGAAAATATAACAACATTTGATAAAGAATACATACCTTTGTTGCTGCCAAAATTGTAACCTCCAGAGTATTTATAGGTGATACCATTGCCTTTATATTAATTCTATTTATCTAAAGTTCTCTTTGTTTCTTGTGTTCACTATTCTTGTCTCTGCTGCAGCAATTGATCCCAAAGCTATAATTGATATTCATAACCTCCTTCTTTTACTGGCTATTTTAGGTGCTGCTCACCCTCAGTCAACAATTCTGCTGATCTAGGGGGGCAGATCTTTATCCATGGTGGGATAACTCAGATTTTCATCCTGGTTACCATGCCCTTTCAGACTGTATTTGATGTAATTGTCCACCTAAATTTATCACTGGGCATGAAAGAATCAAGAGGAACCTCAGTGCACCCTGATTTCAGACATTCCTCCCTATCCCAATAGCACAGCAGCAGAACTTTCACCTCAATATAATAAATCAGCTACTTCTGCTAGAGTAGTGACTCCTTTCTTTCCCTGCTAGTCCACTGGCATAGGAGTGGACAAAATATCAAGTGGCAGATAGTCCTTCAGGCTTAAGAGAAGCCTTTTTTATGTGCCCTGGTAGAATCACCCTCCCTCTAAAACTGGAACTCTAGTCAGGTTTGAAGGAAAAGTGGTAAAAATTATCCAAGTGATTCAATAGTATCCAGTGATGGTGAAAAGCATGTACTCCTACTTTTACTCTAAGAGACATTTATTCTACTACAGAGCATACAGTACCATAAAATAGCTGTCAGCTTAGAGTTGAATTCCACAAGGATTCATCCCAAAGAGTTCAATTCAGATGTATCTTTTATGAAGTCATTCTACTCTTCTATCAGGATGTAGTTTCTAAATGATGCAGTATAATATAGGAAAAAATGGATCTCATGTTGCTATATTTTAATATTTCTTTCACTGTCAAATAGGCTTATTAACCCAAGACTATGTTATGTTCCATGATCATAAAATTGATACTTTGTGAGCCTGAGATAGTGACACTAGCTGAGACAGTGAAGATAAACCTATATCCAGAAAGCATGTTAAGCATACTCTTTCATGCAGTGCCTGAAAAAAAGGAAGACAATTAGAATTATGTTATGAGAAAATGGTCATTTTAAAATTTGTTTATTTTATTTTATTGTCTTTGGTAGCATGTTTCAAAAGATTACTAAAGACAGATATTCTTTTATCCTGAGAGGGTTGGTGGGATGTTACTCTTATCAAACAACAATTATATCCTCTAGTACCACTTCTCATTTCATCTTATAGACTAGTTAATTTGATTCTGATTGACTGCTACCAAAGACTCATTTGTTAGACATCTACTATGTGTAAAGAACTTAGGTGGGTGCATGATCACAATTTATTGGCAGAGATAAGAGACAATAGCATTCATACAAGTCAAGTACATAGAAGAATAAAGAGTATCATGGAGGGCTTCCCAGGTGGCAAAGTGGTTAAGAATCCGCCTGCCAATACCGAGGACAAGTGTTCAATCCCTGCTCCAGGAAGATCCCACATGCCGCAGAGTAGCTAAGCCCATGCACCAAAAAACAAAAACAAAAAACAAAACTTCCCCAATTAAAAAAAAAAAAAAGAGTATTATAGAAGCACTGATGTGGGAATAATTTATTTTATCTAGGAAATTAGGAAATGATTACAGAAGAAGTGACAGTTGTGTTGGGCAATGAAGAATGAGTTGAATCAAGTCATAAAAAGCTATAGGAGCAAAAATATGGAGGAATGAAAGCTTGTGATATGAAAGCTTATGATATACTTGGGAAAGGGAAAATGACTTGGGATCAGAACTCAATATGAGTAGAAGCAGTAGGGAAACGGTAGAATACAAGGCCAGAAAAGTATGTTAAATGACATATTATTAATATCTAATATTTGTGAGAATACGTGAGTATTTGGATGTCCTTGAGACGAAACAAGTATGGAAAAAAGTATTGGAGAGAATTTGAACCAGATTACAAAACTTTGAATGGAATGATAAAGAAATAATAAAGAATTGAGAGCAAATAAAACATTTTTGAGAACACAAGTAACATAATTAGTGAGGGAGGAGAGAAGAGAGTGGAATCAGGGCAAACAAATACCGATTAATTAGATGAGGCCAGATAATACATTAAAAAACATATGAAGTATAGAGTAGCAAAAGGCAAGGATATGAGATAAGAGGTGTGATAGACATAGTAAAACAAATGTGAATTGATGATAATAGCAGATATCGTAAATGACTCACCCATCTCCCCTCAGCCTTTATCATCTCCCTGTACCCTGGAGCAAATTCTAACTGCCAGCACCTCTGGTTCTTTGCCTCAAAGTTGTCCCTGACCACCAGAGCCTGCTCTGCCTTCTAGATGGTTTGAATAGAAGTACTGTTGAAGCAATAGTTTTTGGGATCCCTTAACCAATAGCTGATGGGACTATTTGAATCATTACCCCCTTCTCCCTTGTCCCCTGACTGGGATAATTCTCAAGTGCTTGTTCTTCTCTGCCTCCCTCAATTCTTCAATAGGGTTAAGCTCCAAGTGCTCACATTGTAATGTACTTCTTATTGGCTTCACTCCCTTCCTTATATTATCGATGTTCTCTCCAATGGTGTTTCCCAGAATCACTCCCCAAATATACTACTTGCATTCTAATTATTCTTTTTCAAGGCCTTCTTCTAGGAGAATCCAAATTAAGACAGTTTTACTGGAAGTAGTCCTACACATCCTCAGATTGAAACACTAACAGTGAACCTGTTTCTAGGAATATATCTACAATGATTCAATTGAAGTGCCTAGAGGTAATTCCTGGTACACATCACAATTACTAATGCTCTCACCTGAGAAGAATTAAGACAAAATATGAGTGAAGTAGAATGCACTGGTGTATTGTTTTTCTATTGCATCCATAACAAGTTACTACAAATTTAGTGACTTAAAACATCACAAATTTATTGTCTTTGAGTTCTGTAGAAGTCCAATGCAGATCTCAATAGACTCTCAGATGTCAGTAGGTCTGTGTTCCCTCTGGAGACTCTAGCATCCATTTTCTTGCCTTTTCAGCTTTTAAGAGGTCACCTACATTCCTTGACTTCCTGCTACCTTCAAAACCAGTAATGTTGCCTGTCTCTGACTATTCTTCCATAGCCACATTTTCCTCTGACCCTACATGGGTACTGCTTTTGAGAACCCATGTGATTGGCAAAGGAGTAGGGGGAGGGATAAATTAGGAGTTTGGGATTAAAATATACACACTACTATACAAAATATATATCCAACAAGGGCCTACTGTATAGCAAAGGGAACTATACTCAATATCTTGTAATAACCTGTAATGGAAAAGAATCTGAAAAGAATATACATATATATAACTGAATCATTGTGCTATACACCTGAAACTAACACAATATCATAAATCAACTATATTTCAATAAAAATTTTAAAAAAGAACTCTTGTAATTATATCGGTTCTACCCTGATAATATAAAGTAATTTTACCATCTGAAGGTCATTAACTTAATCACCTATGCAAATTCCCTTTTTCCATGTAAACTGACATCCACAAGTTCTGGGGATAAAGATGGGGACCTTTGGCAGACATTATTCTGCCTCCCTCAACTGGCTTGTGAAAAAAAAAAAAAAAACAAGCATTTAAGAGCTATGTGGACAATGGTACTTACACAGACTGTGTGCTTTGTTGGTTTGAATTAACTGCCATCAAAGCATAGAAGGAGAAAAAAATTATAGACTCAAATCAAGTAATTAACAACTCAATGTAAGATGTGAAAAAAAGAAAATATCTATGGTTACATTTAAAGACACCTTTATCTTCTGCAGGCAGAAGGCAGAGTGAGACTGGAATCTTATTGTAATAGAAGCAGAGTTGTATTTTTAGCACCAATAAGTTATATAGGAAAGGTAAAGATGTAATAAGCAAAGAGTGAGCAAAGATATAGGAAAGGAACATAGGTGTGGATGTGCTTTAGAACTTTGAACATTCAAATTACCTTAAAATTTCTGATTCTGCAGGAAGGAGTAGGCCACGTGGCCTTGATTTATTTTATTTTTAAACTCCTCCAGGAAAAGAAATTTTCCTGGAATGCAAATGGGAACCAATTGTCTTATGGTGGAAAAATGGTAATAAATTGCTACTAATGAAGTGGCTGGTATTCAGCCTCTGAATGGCATGGCTCAAAAAGAGCACAGAGCAGACTGTTTTACTTTTTAAAATGATATTTGAAAACAAGAAAAAACAAAATTTAAGTAGGTCTAGCGACAAGCAATAAAAATGATCAAATGAATAGATGTAAGCTCATGTGAGAAAATGTTAATGAAGTAAGAATTGTTTATCAAAAGAAAAAAAAAAAAAGGAAAGGAAAGGCCCAGGATGACATCTTAAAGATCAAAAGTACATTCGGGGTTATTTATTAAGTGAATATGCTGACCAACTGACCTCTGTTTGAACAGCACAAAATGAAAAGTAAATTTCTCTAAGAATTTTCTTAGCTATAAGTTGAATATGTTTGATTATTAGGATAATTCATTTGTTAAATAAACAAAAAAGATGTGTTGAGGCACATTTTGCCTGGACACCTTTCAAAATTGCTTAAATGGATAGATTAGACATTTACCCAATTGGAGATATGAGAATGGACCCATGGCTCTCAAATTCTAAGACTTTATTAAAAATAAAAGATTCTGTGGGTCAGATATCATACTTCCAAAGCCAAAGTGAAGTGAAACATTGATCCATTATTAATTTCATAAATAAATTGATATAAACTGTGATGGTAAAAATAATCAAGATACATCCGCCAAAACCTTGAGTTTTGTTTCACCTCTTCATTGACCTTGTAAGCAGGATTTAAGGATTTTGAAGCGATTTACATTGGAACATCATAAATGAAAACAAATGGTTTACTGTAACAGTGATCTGTGTATTTTGTATTTGTGGATATTGAATAGTTTCTATTTAAACCTGAAGAGAATGCTCTTGTTGAAAGACAAGAAATATCTAGGGTAGGGTGTCTGCTGTGGGATATGTAGAATATTGTCAAGAGTAAATCTCTCACTCCCAACTTATTTTGAACTGTGGTTATTTGGACAGCCAGAGAGAGGTAGGAGATAAAAGGCCCCACAGTAAGGAGCAATCTATGATACCAACAGAGTGACCACATCAATGAAATATGATGAACAAACTTGCAGGCATAGTATGTGAAAAGATTCTCAATATAATGGGACTGTGAGGTATTATAGGAACATTATAAGCTGTAGGATAACTATAAGATAATGTGATATTGTAGATTATTGTGATTTGCATATTGTATGTGTAATATGTGTTAGTAGATATTTATTTTATTTTTGTATGATGAAAGGAAAGAGGAACTTATATCTGTTGTATACTTATTATACTTCCTATTGTGCACTTTGGATGGATCTTTTACCCATGCTGATTTTGTAATAACATGGCTAAACCACTTGGAAAATATTGGTTAACTGAGACAAAAAGATCTTCCTTAGTTGGATACATTTCTTTATATACTTGTTAATATTACCTTAAATCTCAATAGAGAAATTCTTTTTTTAATAAGTACGTATTTTTTAATTCTATACTTTTATTTTATTTTTAAATTAATTAATTAATTGGTTGTGTTGAGTCTTTGTTGCTGTAGGTGGGCTTTCTCTAGTTGTGGCAAGCAGAGGATACTCTTTGTTGCAGTGCGCAGGCTTCTCATTGCAGTGGCTTCTCTTGTTGCGGAGCACAGGCTCTAGGTGTGCGGGTTTCAGTAGTTGTGGCATGTGGGCTCAATAGTTGTGGGTCACGGGCTCTAGAGCACAGGCCCAGTAGTTGTGGTGCATGGGCTTAATTGCTCCATGGCATGTGAGTTCTTCCCGGCCCAGGGATCGAACCCATGTCCCCTGCATTAGCAGGTGGATTCTTAACCACTGTGCCACCAGAAAAGACCTTGCAAGTACTAAGGAATTCTAAAGAGCATGGTGTTAGATACAATTTTTGCAAAAATCTAATTTTTACTTGAAAGTGCCAATTTTCTCATTTGCAGAAAATACTATCAGTTGTTTTCTTAAAATGGCAGGTTGGCTTCATCTCTACTATTGTTAGGTTTTTTTTAGAATATATCAGCAAAATATTCAAGTCTGAATAATCATACTTTGTCAGTCTGTTGGATTTTCAAGTAAAATGGTACTTTATTAATAAAGGGACTAGTTCAGCTAGCAACTGAAACCATCACACAGGGCTTTACTTAGAGACAAACATCACAAGAGCTTTGTGTACATTCCTCATTTTGTCACACAGAATATTAAAGTGACATATATACCCGAGGATCAATTTTATTAAGAACTAATAGTTTTTAACTATTGTATATTAACACATATATGGGGAATATAGAAAAATGGTACAAATCAACTGGTTTGCAAGGCAGAAATAGAAACACAGATGTAGAGAACAAACATATGGACACCAAGTGAGGAAAGCGGGGGGGGGGGGGGCCCGCAGGGGGATTGGGGTGGGATGAATTGGGAGATTGAGATTGCCATCTATACATTACTAATAAGAAAAATAATATCAAATTGTACACTTTAAATATATGCAGTTTATTGTAGGTCAATTGTAGCTCAATAAAAGTTCTAAAAAAAATCTAATAGTTTTTATCATTTTGTCAGACATTCATAAGTAAAATTGGTTTCTCTGCATGTGTGTGTGTGCGTGTGTGTGTGCATGTGTGTGTGTGTGTGTTGCCCAGCAGTGAGGAATACAATGACTGCAAGTTTGTTGCCACTGCCTTGATTTATGATGTCACCAGGAGTTGTATCCACCACTGTTTTTGCACTATCAGCAAATGTGAAAACCTCAGCACAGTAAAGAAGACATATAATGTTTTAGCATTATAATAAAAATCATTGTGATGCTGAGAAGTCTCTGAATGATTTCCAATGCATTAAGGGGACCATAGATACCCGTCAATGTCTGGCCCACTGCCTAAGGTGGGTCTGCAGTAGGGAAAGAGTGTATCTTCAGATTTGATTCCTGTCAGTGACTGTGACTGGCCTGGCACATTTGTCCCTATGTTATAAAACACCTAGAGAAACAGCCAACACTAATGTAGATGCCACACAATGCTAACACATTAGATGATACCACACTAGCCTATGCTCTTTCTGTAAATCTAGTCTCTCCAGACTGAATGTCTAATCTGCTCATTCTGGACCTCTGACCCCAAATCTGTTTCTTAGTTTCTTGATCTTAACATATTCTTTCTGCCTGGCTATCACATAAATAATCTTTTTAGTAAGTTTCCAGTTCACCCTTAAACTAGGATTTCTCTCACCATTGCACATTCCTCTTGAGTGATCCCCTATTGAAATATGGCCTAGATTTGTGAACAGGAGATAGGATGGAATGTCCACAGTTTATTAGTGGTAATTTTCCTCTAGGAGAACACATCGTTTTTCAGTACCTCTAAGATATAAGGTTTTTATCAATTATTAATTCATCTGACAGATATTTTCAGAGATTAATAACTTTTTGAAATTGATACAGTACCTAAGTGGCATTTCCCAATACCTGAGTATATGAATCCTATCAATAAAGAAACATACAAATATATTACCTACGATAAGTTCTGGCAATCATAGATTCTCTTTCTAAGGAAACAAACCACTGTTTTTCAGATCCATATTTTCTAATATATGCAACCAACCTTATTTGTCTGTTTTAAAAGCTGAGAAAATAGTTACTTAATTCCAAAATTCTAATTTGTCTTAACATTCCATAATTTTGGAACATTGGTTCACCAAAATTTTCTCTGAATATTCTCCTTATAATAGAAATGCATACTTTTGTATCTGGAGTGTTGGATTCATTTAAACACTCTATGAATTTTCCTATAATCTTATTTTATGTATTAAAATTCCTTTTTATTCCATTTGTTTTTGTAGTGATTTTATCATCATTACTTTTGGTGTTAAAGAAAAACCATGGACCATGTACACATACACAGGTAGGTCATTTGTGACTTACCATTTTAGGCTTGGTGTCTTTAATCAACAATTTAGTTTTGTTATTTTAAAAATTAAAAAAAAAAAACCCAAGTTATATAGTTGTTGATAGAACCCTACTTACAGAGAGCCAGGACTACAGAAAGAACACCACTCTGTTAGGTCCTTCTTTCTTCAATGTGGACAGCATGAAGAAGGCACTAATGGAAGTATTGGAATCTGTTTAGCCAATTCATTTGGACTGTGAGTTCCTCAAAATTAAGAACTATTTTTAATCATCTTTGTATCTTCAAAAACAGTGCTAGGCATACAGTTGTCAATAGAAAAAAGGTTTTGTTGACCTAAACTATGACTGTAAGTAAAATAGAAACAGTATCTCCATCATCATGTGTACATATTGACCATGTCTCAACATCAGGATTACAACTTTATTATAAGAAAGTCACTTCACACAAAATAAAATTTATAAATGCCTTTTTGAAAATTTTATATTTCTCAATGTTTTCTCACTCTGGATGTTAGAATTTCTGACAATATTCCAGTAATCTGTCATTAACTTACATCTGACCATATGTGTGTTTCTTCTTTGTCATTTTTATGTGTCTCTTCAAGGGAAAAAGAGTATTGAAGAGGAGAGAGAATGTGAATCCTAACCTTTTCTCACTAACACATTTGGTACTTTGGCCTTGACAGTTTTATCACATAAGAGACAAAGAAAAAATATGCTTAAGATGGATAATCTGTTTAGATCTCTAAATCCAGCACTGAGAAGTTTTTTCAGAAAAATATAATCACCCAACTAGTTCTGAACATTGGTTAGGTTTTCTTCTAGTCACAGGCTTCCCTCTCTCAGGATGCTTGTGGGAAATCAGGGAAAGTCTATGGCTGAACTTTTATCAGGATCCTATTGCCTACTGAAACCCGGGATAATTTCTGTCTAATTTTTAACCCGTTCCTAAAATACGTATTAAGCATTGTCTGCGAAAAGCCAGCAGAAATTCTCTGGGAAATCTGGTGAAAATCTCACTTCCACTATGTCCCTCATCCTCCACCATTTTTGACCTCTTTACAGTATTTGTTCCACTTTCCCTGAATTAGTAGACAGTGACAGAATGCCCCTGAAATATTTGCTTGAGTCCATACACAACACTGGGGTGCTGATTTGACTGTTGGCTCCACAAAACATGATGCGAAACCTGCCACTGCCTCCTCCCATAATTTCATAACTTTGAAAGTTTAGACCTTAACACAGTCCTGTTTACAACGGTTGGACTTAAGATTCTTTTGACTTTACAATGGTGGGAAAGGCATATGCATC
This sequence comes from Hippopotamus amphibius kiboko, assembly GCF_030028045.1. NCBI lineage: Eukaryota > Metazoa > Chordata > Mammalia > Artiodactyla > Hippopotamidae > Hippopotamus > Hippopotamus amphibius. The sequence continues at coordinate 47,743,791 of NC_080194.1, forward strand.
CAGTAGAAACCACACTAAGTTTGAATTTTGATCCTTTCTCAGGCTAGCAGTATGGAGCATGATACTCTCTCTCATGATGCTGGGCAGGGCAGTGAGCCAGAGCTCCCCGTCAGCCATGCCATCAGAAGGAGAAAACAACACACTACAACCATTCTGTATCCACACAACCATTCTACTTTTCACTTTCATTACAGTATTCAATGAATTACACAAGATATTGGACACTGTATTACATAACAGGTTTTTTGTTGGATAGTTTTGCCCAACTGTAGGCTAACATATGTGTTCTGTGCACATTTAAGATAGGCTAGGCTAAGCTATGATGCATGCATGGTAGCTTAGGGGTATTAAATGCATTTCCAACTTAACCATATTTTCAACTTAATGATGAGTTTACTGGGACATAACCCCATCCTAAATTGAAAAGATCTCTATGATTATTTGAGTAATGACAGTCTGGAGCATTCATTATTTTTCCAGGAAACAAAATTCAGGTAAAAATTTCTCAAACCATGATCTTTGAATTATTTGAACCAGAATCACATGGAATATTTATAAATTTACTGATTGCTCAGTCCATCCAGGTTCCATAAGTCAGTGTCTTTGAGGGTATCTCTGAAGAATGTGCTTCTTTAACAGGAAACCTAGGTGGTTGTTTTTCCAACATAAAGTTTAAAAGCTCTGCTCCCTCCTGTGTTCCTGAGGCTGAGATTTGGGGTTTTGTAGACAAAAGGATATTAATTTTCTCTTTTACAGAAGGGATCAAGGGCAAATCTTTTCCCAAAATTTGTTAAAGGTGTGTGTGTGTGTGTTGAAATGGAAAATACAAATAATAATCTTATGTAATATTCTGAAGTTAGACAATGTATCAAAATCTTGACTTGTGGGAGTAAGAGGGAAAGTGGAATTAATCTACTTTATCCATTCTAACTGCATTTTCTCACCCAGATTACTGTTTTTTGGTTAAGTTCATTTACATCCCTTGAACCCACCTCTCATTAGGGAATGAGAGGAGGAGACTGAGGAAAAAAAGAAAGAAAAAAAGCAGAAAGATTGTAGCTATGTGGTTTGTCCCCCTTAAAAGTAGAGATACTGAATTAAACAATCTAAACAAAAAAGGAGAAACACATTGCTTAAAACTTAATAAAATAAAATGAAATAAAATAAAATAAACATCTATATCAATACAATAGGAAACTTTTATGATACCCCTCACAGTTATCAGAGTTTGTAATGAAATGCTGGCAAAAATGTAGTGAGCATTCTGGGTAATGACTAAATATAGAAAAATACTCATACAGGGGAAAAGAAAAATTATTTTATAAACCATGTAGACTATCCCAATATGCTAGCTAGCAGGCAATTTCAAGTAGATTAATAAATATTTTGAACTGATATTAAAGTAAGACAAGAGGATATGACTTTACATTAAAAAAATAAGGTAATGTTACAAAAGCAATAGCGTTTATTGCCATATATTTCCCAGAGCACATTCTATATATCGTAGATTTACATTGTCATCAAAATTACTACACACAATAAATGTGTTACAGATTAGCTCACATAATAGGAGCTCACATAATAGTTCTCTTTACTCCTATTATCTTTACTCCAATCTGAACTTTCTATTTGCACATTTGCACATATTTTCAATATTGGTATTGAAACTGAGCAGGATTCTATGGGGCTCCTGGGCATGAAAGACTTTCTGTGTCTATCCCCCCCACCCCACCCCACCCCCGGCCCATTTCTTGTTTGTAGGAAGTAGGCTTCAGTCTCCATAACATTTGCTGAGATCCAAAGGGCAGGCTCAAACAGTTGCTAATCAGGAAAAGGAGGCAACACAGAGATAAGGGAGAAGCAGCCAAGAAACAATAGCACAGCTTTGGGTCTGGATCCTGGTTCTGCCTCAAGGGATACACATAACAATATCTTTGAGCTCTTATGCAGAACTAAAACTCCCAACAAATGGAAGAATTTAACCACTTGATGAAGCATTCTTTATTCCAGAGAGAAAGTCACAGTTTGATAACCTCAACAGCCACAGAAGCTCATCAGGAGACCACCTGAGGCCAAATTAAAGGAATGCAGGCCCTAAACACACCCTGATCCTTATCAGCAACCCTGCCCTTGAACCATTACTATAAATCTCCTCACCAAATCCCCCCAAATTGGGACACACAGTCTTGAGGGCATTTGCCTGCTGTGTCCCCCTTTGCCTAGCAAAGCAATAAAGCTATTATTCTCTACCTCACCCAAAACTCTGTCTCAAGGTTCAATTTGGCACTGGTGCACAGAGGCTGAGTTTTCAGCATCTGTATTAATAAGGAACACATTAGTATTTCCTATGCCTAATGCTAGTGATGCTAAGGAACCTCTCCTCTCCAAAGGTTCCTCTCAGGAAAATGTGTGACATAAGATTTTCAGTTTGTAATATGATGACTAAGTAACTATACACTTCTCTAAAATAAAAGTAAACATTTTAGGTTTGAGCTTACATTATAAAAGTCTTGATATACAAATAAAGTAAAGGTCTCAGAGACCCTGGAAATAATCGGTAAGATGATGTAAAATATTAGCTTACAAAAACATCAGACTTAAAAACTTTCAATGTTAGAGATTTGAAAGGATGTCTGCACTGCAACAGGAAAATCTTTGTCTTAATAAACTGCATATTCACAGTCTTCAAGTGAAAGTTTCAAATGCTTAAATTCCATTGTCACCAGTTAAATTACAGAATAAATGAGTCTAATGTTGACATCTATTATACACACATGTTTTGTTATTGAATGCAAGTTTGTGTGACCAATGCACAGTGAGGCCAAATGAAGGAAAACATTGGCATTTGGAGCAGAGAAAAGTTTATTGCAGGGGCAAGCAAGGAGAATGGGTGGCCCATGCTCCAAACAAACAAACAAACACAAAACAAATGTTCCCTGATGGTTTTGGAGGGAGACATTTTTATAGACAAAATTCAAGGAGAGGGTGGCTGTGTGATGTGTGACTTTCTTCTGATTGGCTGGTGGTGAGGTAACAAAGTGGTATTCCAGGAATCTTTCATCAGCCTTAGGTTACCATCCTCCACCTGGGTGGGGGCCCAGAACTCAAAGAAACATTGTTATTTATATCCCTTGAGGGGAAACTAGAACCCTGCCCCAGGGCTGCACTATTGTTTTTTGACTGCTCCTCCTTTGTTTCTGTATCCCTGCCTTTCCTGATTAGCATATGTTTAAATCTGCCCTTTGGAACTCAGGGAATTCAGGGCAGCTGAAGCCTATTTCCTACAAATAAGAAATGGTGACACAAAAAGGATTTGTAGCTGGGAGGGCCCCAACAGGATCCTGTCCCATTTCAGTTTCACTCACAGTTTTAAATCCAGGCACCTGCTATAGCTTCTTAGTTAATGGAGGATCAAATATTTGTTAAGCATTGAATAAAAACATTTATTTATTATATTTTAGTTTCACGTACATTTTATTATTTGACCATCAAAAACCCAATGAGGTTTTATACAGCACATTATCTGTAGTACAATATTTATTTTCAAAAGTAGCTATATTTTTAACTTTATTGCTTGAGAACTTTCTTTTGGATTTGTCTTGATTTGAGAAGACCCATTAGTTTAATGCAAATTACTTCTTCTTCTTTAGTGTCAGTGACAGATTACCTCCTTTAAAGATAAAACCTTCACCTAGATAAGGGAACTTAAGCATGAGGAAAGGAATTAACTTTGCCAGGTCACCAAGCAGTTGATGATGGACTAAGAATTTGACCTAGCAGTCAGAATTTTGTGCCTGCCCAAGATTTAGATCACATAAAATAATCAAAAGAGTACAGCTGCATGCAATTTTAGGGAGAAAGAAATTCTAGGAAGGGAAGAAAATGGTATTTATAATGTTAACATAGCTAATCCAACAGAGCATTCAAGGACAGGGAGGGCTAAGAAAAGTCCCTACAAAACTGTGTATAAGGCCACTTTTCAAGAAGTGAGGATGGGAGTGAAAGGAAGAGGAAGACAATGAGAATAAATTATTCTTAAATGATTTTTGACAGTTAAAGAAAGGAAAGTTAACCAGGTCAAAGGAAGGCCTTTTTAAAATAGAGGTAAAAAGTGGATGTATAGGGAAGGAAAAGCTAGTAGTGAGGGAGAGATGGGAAAACACAAGAGAGAGAGACTTAAGAGGAAGCAAAGCATTGATGGAACAATTTCCCAGAGGAGAACAACAACACACACAAGGAGGTGGTATTACATAGAATAGATCATTTGTCTGCATCCACCACTTCATCACTAGAATTAGATTGGTAACCACAGTGAAACTCTAGATATTTAAAAATACAAGTCTGTTTTTATATTTCAAGTTGATTTTAGGACATCTTGATACACCTGAGAGTTATATTTTCAAGGGTGAGATTCTGTGTTTAAGGATTTTACACCCAACTTTTGGTAGTACCTATAAACTTCATTTATGCACCATGGAGTCAGTTAGAAAAGAGTAATAAATATCAGTGTGAACAGTGTAAAGTGGTAGAATCATGAAAAATCAGCTCATTTCAATATAACCCTAAACACTTATCTCCCTGAATATAAGAGGTATTGAAACCTTTCTTAGTATAACATTTTTTGATGGTTTTTATGCGGGCAAAGATTCTCAGTCTGTTATCCACATAGAAAATTGGATGAATCAGTGTTCCCAAAATGTAATCTTAAGATTTATACCACACAGAGAGTGTGTATGTTTAACCTTTACAGAAATAGCCTGAGGGAAAGATCTTCTTTTTTAATATTTTGGTAAAAAGCCATTGGAAACATACTCTTCTCAAAAATGTAATTGATTCAAGTAATATTGCTGAACTAAAGAGTGGCAAGTATGTAGGTTTACTCTATGTTTTGTTATAATTTTTTTTATTTTTTTAATAAATAAAATTGAGTGAATTCAAGAAAATTGAGTGAACTTAAGTTAATATTTGTCTGTTGCATGAATGCTCTAAGAAATCTAGAAGTATTGAGAAAGAACATTATACAATATTTATGTCATTAAAAAAAATAGAAGAGAAAGTTATATTTGTTCTACCTCGTGTATAAGTGATCCTCTTTTACAATGAACAAAAATTTCCTAACAAAGACAATGAAACTAGAAAGGGACAGGGTTTGTCAAATTGAAATGCAGGAGACATATGAATTCATCATTTGAAAAGGACATTGGAAACCATCTAATCTAAACTGCCATTAAAACAGAGTTTTCTCTCCAGGGCCCATTTCAACATTCAATAAGCACCTCCTATCAGGTTTGCAAAGATAAATAAGGTATTTCCTATGCTCAAGAAAATTACAGTATAGAAGTAAAAAAGATCAAGGAAATAAATAGTTTGTAGGTAATTAATACAAAATAACTTTTTCCAGTAATACAGCAAAAATATAGAGGAGGGAATGAATAACCATTATATGTTGAGCTGGAGAAGGCCTCAGGGAGAAAGTATTTCTAAAGTGGGTGTATAAAATGTATTATAAAAGTTTACCAGGAAGACATAGCAAAAGGTGGGGATCAACAAATATTTGAGACATGAAATAAAATGGTGTGTATATGGGAAGTATTTTAGTACTTCTGAATGCTAACACAATGGTATGTACCTACAGCAATAAAGATGTGAGGAAGGTTGATGGATAATGAGACTGGAAAGGTGGGTAGAGGGGCAGATTACATGAGGCCTCATGTGTCAGGCCAAAATATTCCAATTTCAAACTGGAAGCATCAAGAAGTAGTGGAGAGAATTAAGTGGTAAGTCACATGACCAGATTTAGTTTTAGATAGTTGATGGTAGTGGAGCATGTAAAGTGGAACCAGATTAAGAACAGGGAGGTTATGTAGGAGGCCATTATAACAGTCCAGACACAATAGAAGGAAAGAAGCATAGAGTTGAGAGACATGTATGTGTTAGAATTCCAAGAAATTTTCTTAGACTGGTTGTATGGTTACAGGATGAGTTGAAGATAATACTTGATGAGTGGCACAGGGCACTTAGTTGATACTAATGTTTAAATAATACTTTATCCCTGGATGGAATTGATAGTTTTAGCCATTGGTGCTCAGGGTTATAAGACTGTGAGCTGACTCTAATGCATGTAAACCCTTCTGTGACAGTTTTTAGACACTCAGGATGTACTTTATAATGATAATGTCCCAGGTGCCCATGATTAGTGAGCACTGTCTTCTTCATAGACCTTTAGCTGCCACATTAATCAGCAGTATATGTGCTTCAGTGAGCATTTGTAAATAACTTAAAAATTAATTTCTCCTGTTGTTCAGATAATTCTGCAGAAGGATAAATTAAATTCAAGTTGTTCTGTGGTTTATTTGGCAGAAGAGAGGGAAATTCAACTCTCAATTTATGTAAAGTAGGACATACATGTCCATTTTATGTTATAATAATCATAACTAAGAAAAAAAATCTCCTTGATGTTTTGACCTATAGCACTATACAAAATTAACTCCCTCATATCAAAACAATATCCTTGGACTGATTTACAAATGAAGATGTTATAAAGAATGAGGGTCATTTTAATTCATATTCCTTTCATTGAGGGATTCACACAAAAGTTCATTTGGCAGTTTGCCTTTTTGTGCTTATATCATCTTCAGGATGAGCTTTAAAGACGTGGTTCTTAATTAAAACCCTTTGCACAGTTTTCCTGGGACCAATTCGTACTCAATCCTTGGCTCAGTTATTTTGGCTGCTCAGAAGAAATGAAATGATCCAAGAAGCTTTGAAATTTTATTGATGACATTTTGTACCTTTGAATGCTCAGTATTTGTATTTCTGATGACTTCTAACTAATCCTATTCACATCCTACTGTGGAAAAGGTGAAACTCAATGTTTATAAGTTGACAAGATTTGTATCATTGGCAAGTCCAATCATTGAAAAATTAGTGATGTGACAAACAAAAAAAATCATAAAATAACCTGGATATTATATAAAAAAAATTCCCATTTTATGGAGGTTTAATTTACACAAACTCATAGCTATCCATTTTAAATATACAGTTGTTGAGTTGTGAAATTTTTATAATGTTAAGTAAACACTCCCATTTCTCTCATTCTAAAAATTTCTGTCTATTTGCAGATAATCTCCTGACTAAAGTCATGCCCCTATTCAAACAATGATTTACTTTTGGTCACAATAGTTTGACTTTTCTAGAATTCTGTATGAATGGAATTATATAGTTGTAGCCTTTTGTATTTGGCTTATCTAACAGCATTATGTATTCAAGATTTATCCTTATCATGGGTGTGTCTATTACAGAGTAGTGTTCCACAGTATGGAGAAACCATAATTTGTTTATACATTCAATAATTGTTAGACATTTGGGTTTTTAAAAGAATTTGGCTATTGTGAATATGTTACAATGGTCTAATAGGGGATGTTGTGATAGAAACGATAGTAGGAGCAATGTGAGTAAGGAATACAGGTGGCTTTTAGAAGTTGAAAACAGCAAGGAAGTAGATTCCTCCTGGAAGCCTCCAGAAGGAATGCAGTGCTGCCAACACTTTAATTTTAGACTCTGTCCTGCAGAACGGTAAAGAAAAAACTTGTGTTGTCTTAAGCCACTAGTTTGTGGTAATTTGTTGCAATAGCAGTAGGACTAATAGAGATTTTGGTTTGCCAATGTTTTGGTGTGGAAATTTGTTCTTATTTCTCTTGGTGGTGGTAGAAAAGCTGAGTCACACAATAAGTATGTAGGTATTATTTCAAATAATCAAATCACCTTAAAACACACTGTATGCCAAGGGGAGAAAAATTTTATGTCCAAGATTGTTCTCATATGTGACTTGTCACTGAAATTAACTTTAACACTGTTAAGATAAATTAATTTTGTGACTAAAATTATGAGAATGGGAGTCAAACAGAACTACATTTTACTACCTTACTACCTAATGCTGAGAAAGCTATATATCTTCTTTAGTCTTCCATTTCCTTATTAATTTCCTTTAGTTTTCCTTATCCTTCAGTATAAACGTATGTGAGAATTTGCATATAAACAATAGTAGAATCAGGCACATTGTTCACATTAAACATTATGATTACCGATATTTGGCAATTCCAGCAAAGACGCTCCTTAACATACTGTGTGTGTAGCTGCCTATCCCAGGTGGCCAACTGAAATTATGACAGAATGTGATTGTGAACAGAGTTAATTATAAAAAAGTTTGCAAGTTTAAATTCACTTATGACCCGCCCAGTTCAGGTAAAATAATACAATTTTTTTTTTAAAAAAAAAGCATACTTGAAAGTTACAGTTGTTAGTATAAGAGGATAAGAGCATATAATCAATAAATTACCACAATTAAAGAATTGATATTATTCTTAGGTTATTTAAGAAATACTAGAAATATGTGTGCACATGTATGTGAGTGAGAGAGAGGTAAATCTGTTCAAGCCTCTGAATCTAAGCACCAATTTGTATAGATACAGGGAAATCTGATATCTATAGCTACATTTATATCCATATTCATATCTAGTCCATAGCTGTTTCTATATATCTCAAGACACAAGCCTGCTTCCTAGACAGTGGTGTGTTCTTCCACAATGTCTGGCTATCTGTTTTTCTATTGTCCTCAGCTACTGATGACTACTGTCTCAATCCATTAATTCCTTAGAGGTTGGAAAATGGTGATTTCCTATTTCTATCATTCTTTCCTCATTTATTGTCATAAATAGTAATTTAAAGAGTAATTTTCCTTATCAACTCTATGATTGCCTTGAGGTGATTGAACATGAATGCCAAAATAAATGCTTCATAGTTTTCCAAATATTTAGATAATTTACTTGCATCCTCTTAAAGTGACACCTCCCCCATCTTGATGCCTAATGTGAAATTAGCATTCTATATCCAGCTGTTATTTGGATGATGTCTGGAAAATTTTCAGAGAAACTATCTTTGGGGAAAAAATGAAACACAATTTTCATTAGAATAAGAAAGATCAGAGATTAATTTTTTTAAGCAATTACTTAATGTAAGCAGTAACGAGTAAAAACAAGTTTCACAGATTGTGTTTTCTACTTCAGTGGTAAGAAGAATTTCAGGTATGTAAAAAGATAAGAAGTAGATATTTTTTAATTTTCTGAATTATAATGCCTTAAAAAAACTATTAAGTAACAACAAAAACTAACAACAAAACCCCCAAACATGCAAAAATTCCCAAGCCTTAATTTATCCTGTTTCAATATCAACATTATAAACCATCTTTCATGTATCTAATTCAAAATCAGAATTTGATGTAAACAAAAGTTCTGAAGACTTTTATGTTGATTGTTTAGAAAATGAGTTCTTTTTTGGAGTTATGCAACGTTCAAGTAGTCATAGTAGACACAAACTCAAAGCCAGGAAAATTAAATAGTGAGGAACAGAAACACCTCAAAATAATACATATAGTAAAGACTATGCATAGGTTCACTCACATGGAATAAATCTTGATTGATATTTTCAATAGGTATACCTTTTAATGAATTAATAGATCTAGGAGATACCCATCTAAGCTGCTAAAATCATAAGTGAATGATTTATATGAACTACATGATAATGTTAAATCCTGTGCTCCTAGAAAGCAATGAGGGTTAGGAAATCTTACTACCTCTTTTTATTTTGGGAAGTGGATTACTGCAAAGAACCACCCTTCCATATATGACTTAAAGAAGACTCAGAAATGACCCCCCTTTTCACTGAAGACTAGGCCATACACAGACCCTCTAAATTCCCATTCTTTGTTTCATGAATGATTAGCTGATCTGATTGTCCCCAATGACCAATCTGCTAAAATTATTGATAGTTTCATTTGACTAAATTTTATTCAGCTTTCTTTCCTGTGCTGCCATTTGGGCTTTGAGCCCCCTTCAGCTGGGCCTAGCATCAAAAGAAAAAAAAGAAAAGAAAAATGAGAGTGAGATTATGAGAGAGCTAAAACCAAAACCACATCATAGAGAGGGGAAAAAAAGAAAGAGAAAGAAAGAAAGAAAGAAAGAAAGAAAGAAAGAAAGAAAGAAAGAAAGAAAGAAAGAAAGAAAGAGAGAAAGAAAGAAAAGAAAAAGAAAGGAGGGAGGGAGGGAAGAAGGGAGGAAGGAAGGAAGGAAGGGAGGGAGGAAGGGTGAACTATAAATTGTCACTTGCCATGGGCAGTTGTCATCTACCTCTACAAGGATTAAACCACATGTGTTGTTGCAGCTGCTAAACTTCAGCATCCCCTGAAGGGAATTCAGGGTGAGCTCAGGAATGAGTGCTTTGGAAAAATGAGCAGAACAGGTCTTCAGGTGGTTAGATGTTTTCAGGAGCTGATTCTGTGAGCCAATCCTTGCATCTCCTCATATCTAGAAAAGCACTAAATCCCTACATAGTGATGTCTGCTCCTCATGACTAGCAGAAACCTTCTACAAAAATATGTTTGATTACATGCACTCCACCTTCACCGAGATTACATATATACTGAGCTTCCTCCCTACCTCTTCAGAACAGTTTCTCAGAGCTCTCTGGGATGCTGTCTCCTGGGCTACAGTCCTCATTTTGCTCCAAATAAAACTTAACTCTCACTTTGTGCATTTTTTTATAGTCAACCAAGAAAGAAAGAGAGAAGGAAGGAAGGAAAGAAAGAAAGAAAGAAAGAAAGAAAGAAAGAAAGAAAGAAAGAAAGAAAGAAAGAAAGGAAGAAAGAAAGAAAGGAAAAAGAGAGAAAGAGGGAAAGAGAGAGAAAGAGGGAAAGAGAGGGAGGGAGGGAGAGAGGGAGGAAGGAAAAAGGAAAACCACAAAGAGAAACAGCTGCTCAACTGTTTGATACCACCACACACACATACCTCAGGTTGTTTTTAGCTTTATGTACGTTGCTCAATAAAAGAAAAGCCCTTCTGCTTGACCTTTGAGACAACTGCAGATCTTATAGTCAGAGTGTTGTTTTTACTACAACAATCCCCTTTCTCCTATTCCAACAGTCCCTCTCACCTTTTACAATACTGCCTCACCCTATGTTGCACTGGTCTTTTCCAACAGTCTCTCCTTACCAAAGTTCAAACTTATGTTTATTTGCTGTTTATAATGGGTGGATTACTATGACACTATCTTATCACCAAGAGTAGAAAAATTAAGCAGTATAAAAACCTGGTATAATGTAATAGGAAGTACATACCACCACTACTGAAGTATTCTACCCACCCCTCCTCCAAAAAAAAGAAACAGAAATTAAACCTGAATTTAACCAAGCCTCTAGCTCCAACTACCCAATATAGGAAATATAGAAGATGGAAGAACAAGTTTTGTTTTCGTTTGTTTTTTTTTTTTAAACCACAAGCATTAAATCAAAACCATGCAGGATTCTACAGGACAAATAACACAGTTCCTTTAATGGACTAATATCCTGAAGAAAATAGGAAAAGGAGAGGGAAAGAGAGAGCCTAAAGGCTCTTTTAGGTTAGAAAAAATACTTAGACTTTGTTTGGATCCTGATTTTAACTATCTGTAAAAAGATATTTTGAGTCAATCAGGGAAAATTGAACATGAACAAAGTATTAGAACGTACTTAGGAATTGTTTAATTTTCTTGGGTCTGATTTATTGAAGTTATATTTTTGAAATAACATCATTTACTAGAGATATAGGCTGAAATATTTTTGAAGGTGAAATGGTATGTTTGATATTTGCTTTAAAATACTCAGCCAAAATAAAAATATGGGAGGCATAGATGAAACAAGATCAACAAATGCTGCTTTTTGTGATCGATTATGGGATGGGTACATAAAGGTCCTGTATACTATTTTTTATAATTTGTATGTGTTCAAAAATTTTTATAATAAATGATTAAAATGATGGTAATGGACTTCGGGTTTCAGTTCTGTCATGTAAAGAGCTTAGAATTCACCACTCATGTACTTTCAACAAGGAAAAAGCTAAACAAACTGAAAATTGACAACTGTTACTGGATCCATCAGAGAATTAAAGTCACAAGGAAAACTGGAATCATAAAATCTGGAGAGGCACTCAAATACACAAAGTTAAGCCTAAATCAGTTTATCTGGAACATACCCAGTGGGACAATAAACCTTAAAAAGTAATTTTGATGAAATGCTAGAGGTTGCATATGGACTAACATGAGAATGAGAAACTTCTGGGGGGTAAGTCTGAGGGGACAACCACATATTCATTACCTCCAGGAACCCTACCAGATCCTCATGGTGAGAAAAAAAAAAAATCCCCTTGAGTTTCTGTCAAGAAGAAAAGAAAAATTAACCATTCTGAAATATTCTCAGAGCATTCTCCATAAAAATGGCCTACTGTCTAAGGAAAAGGACTATCAGATCCTTATCCAACCTAAGGAAGGACAATTATTCCATTCCAGCCCTAGCTAGCCTTCCTATCTCAGCTACAGGGAGAAGAAAAAATGTTAAGAAACCCTTGTTCATCAGTACCATTTTTCTAGATTCCATATATATGCGTTAGCATACAGTATTTGTTTTTCTCTTTTGGATTTACTTCACTCTGTATGACAGACTCTAGGTCCATCCACCTCACTACAAATAGCTCAATTTCATTCCTTTTTATGGCTGAGTAATATTCCATTGTATACATGTGCCATATCTTCTTTATCCATTCATCTGTCAATGGACATTTAGGTTGCTTCCATGTCCTGGCTATCATAAATAATGCTGCAATGAACATTGTGGTAGAGAACAGACTTGGGGGAGGGGAAGCTGGGACATAGTGAGAGAGTAGCATAGACATATACACACTACAAAATGTAAAATAGATAGCTAGTGAGAAGCTACTACAGAGCACAGGGAGATCAGCTTGATGTTTTGTGAAGACCTAAAGGGGTGGGATAGAGAGGTTGGGACAGAGGCTCAAGAGGGAGGGGATATAGGGATATATGCATACATGTGGCTGATTCACTTTGTTGTACAGCAGAAACTGACACAATACTGTAAAGAAATTATATCCCAATAAGACAAAAAAAAAAAAAAGAAAGATCATTGTAAATTGTCAAAAAAAAAAGAAAGAAACACTTGTGAAGTCACAGCCCTGGGGCCCAAGTCCCTAAGAAACTGGGATTTAATCATAAAATTACAGGATACTTGTCTTCCCACATACTTTACCGCCACATCAATAGAACTTCAGTATAATAATGGTGGATTACAGTTGAAAGCACTGCAACACACAAACTCTACTTAAGAAGGAGATCTTTGTTCCTCTTTGCCAAAAATAACAAGATAAAAACAAGGACACTAGAAGGAACTGAGCCTCTGACACCTACAGCTACAACAAATGTTAAACATAACCTAATTTCTAGCAAAATTATCCAAACCTCACACTGAAGACCTCCTTACCGCAGCTCCTGTTCCCTGATAATGATGTCTGGCTTTCAACAAAAAAAATTACAAGGCATGCTAAAAGGCAAGAAAAAACAAAGTTAGAAGACTTGACCCAGCACATGATTGTATGATTACTAAATATTTGCAATTTTCTGAGTGACAATTTATAGTCTTGTTTCTTTTAATTTCAAAGGATTTCTAGGACATGCTTTCTGACATATGTACAAAAGCATGAGATTTGATTTTGTAGTTAATAACCATACTTTTTAAAACAAGTCATTTTTATAAAATATAGTATTCCTGCCTAAAACCATATCAATTAGATTCTTTAAGTTTGTTGGGGAAAAATGTCTGAACCTCTAATTCCTAAGGAAAATTAGTTTTTTTTTCTGTAAATAAAAGCTTTCTCTAAATAAAAACAAAGAGAGAAAGCCTTGACTATGCTACTCATTAAGTGACAAAACTCTTGCATGGCTTGTTGAAGAAATAACACCTGACAAGTTTAACACAAGAAATTTATTCCAAAGGGGAACATTATTTCAGTAACTGTAGAAATGTTTCAAAGAAAAAAAAAAAAAAAAGAAGAAAAAAAAAGAGTCACTATGGGTAAATGAACAACTTTAACTGCCATGGATGACATAGCAGCTGAAGGATATACACAGAGGGAAATTATGTATTTAGATGGAAAGAGTAAAATGTTGAAACAAGAGCTAGTTATAGAGTGTTGGACTCAGAATGGGGAAGAAATAGAAGTCATGAAATCTGAAGCTCAATGTATTAAAGTAAATTGATTGGAGTGACAATAATTATATATTTATTGATATTATACTAATGTTTCATTGTTGATATGAAATATTCAGAAAATAGCAATGTTTCCTTCAGATACATCATCAGGGAAGGGGTCAGAAGTAGGTAGGGATATAGATGAAGCAGAATTGGCTATGAGTAGATAATCATTAAAACCATGTGATGGAAATATGAGATTTCATAATACCCTGATCGTTACATTTTTATTTGCTCAAAGTTTTCCTCAATAAAATGTTTCCCATTTTTCCTTTGACCTTGAAAATATAAATGGATTTTTACTGTTCTACCTAACATCAAAATGTCAAGATCTTTCATTCATATATTTATTGTTTATTTACTCAACATCAACCATGTGCTGGATCTGAAATCCTGGATTTACCCATTCCAACCAAGAAGTTAGAGGGAGAGTAAAAAAACTGTTAGAGATTATCATCAGATTCTGAAGAATACCAGAATAATGAAAATTATGATGAATTTGTAGAAATTATATAATATTCCCCAAACTTAATAGAGAACAAATGAATAAGCTCAAAGTAATCAGTAAACTGGCAGAATAATCAACAATTTGTTTTCAAATTTTTTGCAAACCAGAGCCACCTGCATGGAGCCTGTGCTGCTCAGTAAGAAGAATTTCATATACTGGAATAATAATCTCATCATAAGGTCAAAATATTTCTGTTTACTGTGAAATAAAACTGTTCAACTTTTTACAACTTGGTTAAGATTTTCTTTTTAGTACAGATGCATTGTATTGAAAAAATGACAAATAAAATTCACTTTATTGTTGGCAAGGAAAGGAAGTAGGTAAGAAATCTGACAGAAAGTTGCTTCATCGAGCCCCTAGCCCAGCTAGCAAGTTCTCATTGGTGTCAAGGTCATCAATTAGCATTTCCCGGGAGTTTGATAAGGGTGACACAGTGTTCTAAAGGCCCTGGTGAGATACATTTCAAGCAGAAAACACTGATACCAATAACACAGACTAGTTATTGATGATTTTGCAGTCACATATTTCACTCTGTTAAAATTTAATGTAGATATCTGAATGTTTGGGTCAGGGTCCATGAACTTTGCTGCCTAAAAGAGATCCATTCTCCATATAAGCCTTATCTAGAGCACCAATCAGAAACTCATTGGAAATTATTTCTGTTATGCAAAATATTTTATTTAATTTTGAGAATTCCATTTTTCCCAACACCACTGTTAAATCCACCTGTTGATTCTTTCATAATGTTTTCTCCTTATATCCCTGCTACTGTGTAGACCCACAGTGTTTTTCAAGTGCACTTTTGCAGTAACAGATAACTTTCTCTTATTTCAACCTCACTCTATGTGAGAATGACCTATCTAAACACTTACATGATCGTGACAGTTCTTCACTAAATTCTTCAATAGGTGTTTCTTGCCTTAGGAAAATACATGAATTTTTAAACTTGGTATGTTTCTTTCCCTCATCTCCTCCATGCCTTCACACCTACTCCTAGCTATGACCACCACTTCCTCTTCAAAATTGCCATTCTTTGTGCTATTGTACATAATTTTCTTCCATTTACCTATATTCAACTTCTGAAACAAGTTACCTTCTATTCATTTTTAGAAAAAATTTCCTCAGGGCCCTTGATTTCGATGCTGTAAATCACCTATCCTCCCTGAACTATCCAAGGTAAACACATTGTATTCCCAGTACTTTTGCCTTCATTTTCTACATGGGTTTGTGTGTAATAATCTGTCTGGAATATATTAGAAACTCATTAAATGCTTGTTAAGTAAGTTAACAGTTTATAATAATGATAACTTTTTTCAAGATAGGTTTCCTTTTTAATTCTGTCCTTTGCTCTGATTTCACATTAATCTTGAGGAAGTAAATCATTAATCAAATTACTCCCATTGTGGAAATTTTCAAAACTTCTCATTGCCAATTGAATAAACTCCACATGTTTCTTCCAGTATTTCATTTTCCATCTTATTTGAAAAACATCTTTTTAGATATTGTGTTACCCCAATCAGATAGAAATGATTACTACCTCTTTGCATGCTCTCTGTCTCCACATCTTTGCTCATGCATCCCTTATACCTTCAGTATTTTTCATTATTTAAAAATACAGAATTTGCACCTATAAAAGAGCATAGGCAATCTTATGATATCTAATTTTATTTCACTTTGCATTCTATTTTTAATTTTCTTATTTCCCTATTGAATTAGTTGAAAGCAGGAACTGTATGTTATTAATTTTATCTCTCATAATATCTTGTGCAACACAGCTGATCAGTAACCCTTTGTTGTGTGAAAAATGAATTAATGAATGAATAATAAAGTGGTTAGTATATATGTGAGTGGATGTGTACCAAGCTGATTACTGTGACTTAATTATGAAGATTCCATCTTGCATTTCCTGAGCATCTTTTTTATAGGTCATATACTAAAGAGTTCAGTTGTCTATCATATAAATAGTTGTATAATAATTAACAGGCAGTCTAGCCATTTTAATAGCTAAAAGCAATTATTTCAAATCTTTTAAACTTAAAATAATGGAAAAGCAGAAGCTATAGTGATGCAGAACAAAACTGAAAGGATGAGAGAACACATATTTGTTATAGCAGTTCAGCATATGTGTCTTTTTTCAAATACTGTAATTCTAACCTCTAAGTCTTAGGCAAAACTACAAGGAAGAAAGAGGAAAAAAGGAAAAGAATGTTTTGAAAAACTTTCTGATAAGAAGTGGGAAATTGACTTAGATCAATCAGACCCAGCTCCCAGAAAGCATGAAAACTTAGTCTGACAGTACTTCTAATTAGACTATTTTTAGAGCATGTTAACACCTCATTAATTTGAGCAGACTCTGACCTGAACATGTTAGGCATTTTAATAATTAGCTTGAGAATAGTAGAAAGTTTCCTTCTTCGTAACAGTTATTTCTCTGAATTTAGTGAAATATCAAATGCTGCTGGTTCATTTCAAATTCAATGTTCACAGTCTGTATCTGCCACAACATTTAGCTACGATCAGAGAAGAGATGAACATGTGACTACAACAATGTAAACCAGCATTATAAGTAATTATAAAACCACCTCATATTGCAGGATCATTACTGAAAGAAAATTTTACATACAGGCATGATTAATAAATCATTTCTTTAGGTCAATGAAGTACTGTTTACTGAAAAGTCTTAAACCATACATTCATTTATAAATTCTATTTCTAGGAACTGAAAGTAAATAAATAAAAATAACTATAAAGTTTTGGTTAAAGGAATGGTTATTGCAGCACTGTTCATTACAAAAAAATTCCAGTTAGCCAATGTTCAACAATAATTAATATGGCATTGAATACTATGCAGTCATTAAGATATTGAGTAGACTTTTATTTACTCATTTGGGTAGTTATTCATAAATGCAAAAGAACAGATATAACAATGATATGATTATAAATTGTATAGTGTAGAGGTAAAAATAGGGTCCAGGCCCTGATGTGAGTACGTTAGGCCCTCAATCCTTTTTTTGTTACTTATGGTTATATCATCTATGCAAGTGTTTAGTATTTCTGGGTTTACTTTTCTTCAAGTGCAAAATGATTTACCTAGTAAAATATTTTTAGGCACCTTATTTATCATGAAAGATTTTTATTTAAATTTTAGGTACAACCAAAAAAATTATAAACTACTGTTCTGCCTCTCCCCCCATGCTTACAACTCTATTCTATTTTGTTTCTAGCTTGTGATACCTAGTCCCTGAGATGTGACGTAATGAGGTGGTGCTCAAAATTTATATATTCATTGCATTTTGTTACTTCTCACCTTGTATTTGGGAACTAGAATGAAAGCAAAAGTGATTTCAGTGTATTATTGTCCTAGGTTATGCAAATATCAGTGATATTGGATTTAACAAGAAGAAATCTTTCAAGTTTTGAAAACGATGTAATTATTATTAAATTTCAAATGTGTAATAATAATAACATTAAATTGCCTTTTCACCATGATTATATTCCTCTCACAAAACAAGAAAAATACCTTCTAAAGAATCTATGCCTTAGCCTAACTACATAATTATTTTTCTAAAGCATTCTGATTCAGGTATTATGCTTAATCTTCTCTTTACCATCTAAATCTGGTGTTTCTGAACTGCTGAAATTGTTAGGAATTCACTGTCATGCTAACCCAGAGAAACTGCTGTCTCCACATTCCTATTCCTTTTTGCCTTGTGTATTAGCTTCCTATGTAACAAATTACCACAAATATAGTGGCTTAAAATAATAAAGGGAATTGTTTTACAGTTCTGGAAGTTAGAATTCCAAAATGGGTTTCACTAGGCTAAAATCAAGGTGTCAATAGGACTGTCTTCCTCCTGGAGGCTCTAGGGGAAAATCCATTTCCTTAACAGTTTCTAGGAACCACCTGTATTTCTTGGATCACAGCTTCTCTCCATCTTCCAAGCCACCAGGGTAACATCTTCAAAGGGTAACATCTCCAAATCTCTCTCTTACATAAACACACACACACACACACACACACACACACACACAGAGCCTTTCCTGATTCCAGCCTCATTCTTTACATTATAAGGGCCCATATGCCCTTGTGATTA